>NC_086202.1:8087500-8782500 GCF_035770615.1 Melospiza melodia melodia
TCCTTGGAGGTTTTGATTCCACTGGTTTTGTTTGGGTTTGATTGGGCTTGCCTTTTTTTTTTTTTTTTTTTTTTAATTTTTTTTTATTATTGCTCTCCCTCTTCTCATTTTGTTTTCTCCATTCTTTCATTGGAGGCAATGAGCCGTCCAGCGGTCGGAACTCCCCTGTCCCCTATCGGCCTGACAGTCGCCCTCTCACTCCAACTTACGCTCAGGCCCCTAAACATTTCCATGTTCCAGGTAGGAGCTGGCACTGTGTGTGTCTCGCTGTCCTGTCACAGTGTAGAATGTAGCCTTTGTAACTCCTGTCTTGTCTCCATCCTTTCACACCGTTTGCCATGGGTTGCACCCTCAGCATTTGGAACTGCTTCTGGCCTTGCTGAGAGGAGTAGTGCCTTAAGGAACGTAGGGGTTTATTGTGATTTTTGGGATTTTTACATATTCTCTTGGTCAAGTGTTTCACTCTTAGAATGCTTCATTTTTCAGGGTTTTTTGATGGCCTGTGAGCTGTATATGAATTATGTCAGGCTCGGTTTTTCTCCCATCTGCACCAGCATAGGTCTGCTAATTTCAGAGGGGTTGGTTTTGAGTTACATGCAGAAAAGAGGTGGCCAGTGAGCCACTCCATATATTGTTCATTCAGATTGTTGTGGCTTGTTCCAGTTTTGAACACAGCAATTCTAGTTTAGTGTCCTTTTCTTTTTAAAGCAGGTGAGGTTGTTTTCTTGTTCTGTGCAATGGCTTGGTGTCCTCTCAGGGAGTCCTGCAGATCCACAAGGATATGTGTGCATTAGGATGTCCTTCCTACAGAGAGCAGTCTCTATTTTGAAGTGAGCTCTGCAGTTGTTCCAGCACCTGAGAAGACCATATGTCTTGGATTTTGATGGGATGAGCTGTGTGTCCCTACAGTTTGGACATGCATCTGGCTGCCTCAGCACTAGCTGAAAGCCTTCTTCTATCCAGTTATTTTCAGATTCCCTTCAGCCTGCCAGAATTACTGCCCTTCCTCCTCTCCTCCAGTCTGGCAGATAAACAGTTTGTACAGCCCCCTTCCAGTGAGGGTGACCTGGCTTGGCTGAGGTTGGCTCTTTTACCCGCTTAAGCTCACCTGGCTCTCGGTGCCTCACTAAACTCAAGCCTAATTGCATGAATAGCTGTGAGAAGTGACCTGGAGCATGGTGTGGGAGCTCTCCTTGCCAGCTGGGGCCCTGCAGCCACGGAAGGAGCTGTGCTCCCATCCTCCCTGCAGCTCTCTGGGTCCATGTGTGTGCAGAAGGACTGCATGACTGCCCTTGGAATGTTCCTACCTGTTTGCTCCTCAAGTGACCATAACAGATCCCACACAGGAATGAAGTACCACAGCCTTTCTGTGCAGTGAGTTTGCCTGTTTGTTTAAGGATGTAGGGTTCTGCAGAGTAAGATTTGCCTCTGTTTCAATAGATTTTTAAGTTTAACTTTCCTTAACACCAAAGGCAAAGTTGTCTCCCGTAACACTTTAATTGGATCTGTGATACAGCTCATGTGTTTCTGAAATTCCTTTTCATCTTTCACTCTAATGTAACTGAAAACTTTTTTCAGGCAGCATAAAGTAGCAAAATGGGTTTCTGACATTAATTTTCTAGCTCCCTGTAGTTCAATTTGCTCTTCTAATCAGATTTTGGCACATTTTTGCACTGTAGTGCTGATTTTGGATTAGCTTTTGTACTTGTAGCTGTGCTGAATACATGAAATGTTGGCTGGGGTGGGAAGGTAGTTTAGAACAAAATGGTTCCTGTCCTAGATTATTATTTGGAAAAATATAGTATCATTTAGACATGCTGTAGATTTTACTGCTTTAGACTTCTGGGAAGTGGTTTTATTCTGATTTACATAGGTAACATGCAATATGGTGGGCCTCATATAAAAAATTACAGAAAAAAAGAAAGAAAATCTGTCCTTATGGTTTGAGAATTAGTAGCATATCAGTGAACACTGCATAAAGAATTCCTTTCACTCAGTGAAGTGTGGCTGTTGTTGCCTGTTCAAAGCAGTGTCCTAGGTGGCTATTTTGTTCTCTGGGTTTTGAAGTGAATTGTAGGCTCACCGCATTCTCCTCTGTTCAATCCAGCCAGTCAGTTGGAAAGGAAATTGAGCTGTTCTGACTGAAGCACAATTTTCCACAGAAGTTATTTGGGGTAGTTTTCCCCAAATGGCTTGTATCCTCACCATTGAAATGTCTTGCCTGCTTACATTTCTTCTCTTTTATCCCACTTTAAAACTGAGGGTTCATGAGTTGATGCATCCACATGTTACAGAATCAGCTCCAAAGGACTTCATACCACATGTCTTTGACTTTTCACTTGTTCCTATGTTTTCTTTTCTTTAAATAATCTGGTTTTGTATAATACTAGAAATAGATTTCTGGCTTTTTCTTGTGCTACATCCTATATTTGGTCTATCTATTGCTTTAGTGGTTATCTTTATGTACAACTGAAGTAGTTTTCACATTCCCTTTTCTCTGTTTCTTAATGTCACAGATCAAGGTGTCAACATTTACAGGAAACCGCCCATCTACAAACAACACGGTAAATGACCTTTCCCTTTTTATTTCAAAATTGGAGTGTCAACTGAATTTAAAAATGTGCAGTTTGTGAAAAGCATTCAGTTTTTGCTTTGCAAGCATAAAAATTTAGTAGTTCAAGCTTGAAATGGCTGTAATTGCATGTCCTGGAAAGTGATTCTGTTTTAAGGCCTGTTGTTTCATTTGGATTATATGGTTAATGTTGCCGTGTGGATATTAATGGCAAAATTGCTATTAGCTGAGATTTTGCTGTTTGCATTATGATACCTTCCAGCATTTCTCTTCTTTAAGCTTTTATTTTAAGAGTACAGGTACTGGTCATGTTAAAATGAATTAACAGCAGACAGATCTCTGACAGTGACTTCACAAAATATCCCTATTTTGTGAAGTCATTTTGTGTACAATAATTTCTTTCTGCAACAAAGATGGAGATATTATAATCAGACTGAAATTCCAAATGTACCTTTAATGTGGTTTTAAATAAAAATCTTTAATTAGTGAAGATATTATAGGTGACTTAGCAGTGACAGGTCTAATTTGACTCTCAGCCATGTGATGCAGCTCAGGTAGTTTGCTGTACTTGTTTTTCCAGGTGTTTGGGTTCTGAGTTGGACAGCAGTGTTAGTGCTCTGAGCTTTCTGGTGTTGGTGTTGTCATAGCAAGTCTGAAATGACAGTGATGGCAGAAGCCCACAGCCTTGCCTGTCTTTAGTCCCACAGGGGAAGGCTGCATTTTAAGGGAGCGTGTTCACTCTTACAAGGAACATTGTAAAGGAATCATCATGAAGGAGTGTTTTCACTCTTATAAGGAATATTATAAAGGAATCATCATGAAGGAGTTTACTCTTCCCTCCTGCTGTGAATAGACAGCTGTGCCTAGGAAATGGCTTTTATTTACCTCAGTGAAAGACAGATGACTCCTATTTTCCTGTAGACTCTGAATTTTCATCCCTTTGCAGATGTTTTATCCAGTGAAATGTATTTAGGGTTAAGTAGCAAATCAGCAGCACTGCAGGGCTTAGATGAACAGCTGGCTGAGAGCCAGTGAGCTGGGGTGAGCAGGAAAGCCCACAAGTGCATTCTATAGTCAGGAGTGAGCACTGCAGATTACACTGCTCTGCTATCACATCAGGGTCTTCCTCTCTTTCTTTTTTAAGTTTCAAACCTTAAGCTCATTTTGAAAAAAGTCTTAACATTGTTTCTATTTATTTTTATGGTTTTAATGTATCTCCTCACCTCCCATTAACATGTGAATGTTTAACCACTGACATCACCAATTCTAATACGTAAGTACTGTTTGAAGTCATGCTTCTGTAAACTCTGACCAACTCCCTCCATGCCTGCAGTTATGCTTAGAGTTTTCCAATCATCAGCTGCTCAGAATTCCCAATGATATCTAACACTGATGTTGCTTAACTGCCTGGAATGTGTTGGAGGAGCAACACAGTGTTTCATTTTGTTAAAAAATATCTTTCTGTTAAAAAAAAAAAAGGAAAGAAAATTCTGGAACTGTTGCTGCAGATACAATAGCCTCATATAAGCAAAGGTGATTTGAGCTAACACATTTTCCAGCTCAGAGTTAGTTAAGGTTGGGTTTAATGTACACTGAATCCTATTAGATGATTTTTTAAAATATTTTTACTGTCAAGAAGAGAAAACCATAATGCATATCCTCACATGCTTTTACAAGGCTTTGGCTTAAAATGGAATTAAAGTGGAAGCCCCACTACCAAGCTGTTTTGTCGGTGAGGTTCATTGCTTTGCAAGTGCCTTGCCCTGCCAAGTTGATCTTAATGGAGTTCAGTATTTATTAATAAGTTCCTATCTGCTTTTACTACTACTGCATGCTCTAAGCAAGGGCATGCAGCACAAAAAAAATCCACTGGTTAAATATGTTTGTTTCAGGTTTCTTTTCTTGTTTGTTTTGCAGCTTTTCACAGATGAAATAATTAGCACCAGTAATGTTAGGATTTGTGCTGTTACTCTGATCTATTAGTTTGCTTCCCTTAGAGGGAAAACTTATTAGTACATAAATCTGAGTTCATCTTCATAAATAATCAGCTGTCCTCAGGAGATATTGGCAAATACTGCTAGGCTGCATTTTCTCACTCTTGCATAATCATTCTTACACTGTGAAAGCCTAGTAAAATCCAAGGCTGATTTGGGGTTATCTTTGGGGTGGGGATGCGGGAGGAGAGGAAGGTTTGATTCCAATCTTTTGGCAAGAAAAAGGCATTGCTTTGCTTCAATCTGCAATTGGAAAAGCAGAACATGAAAATGTTTGCTTTTGAAAACTAACTTCTTGTAAAGTATAACATTTTGCCAAAATAAGGCTGACTTTGTGCTGCTCCAGATGATTACATAGCTAAGTTCCCTGATTGCCATCTAGATGCAGCTGCCTTGGCAGCACAGAGCAAGTCCTCCGAGGATATCATCAAGTCCTCCAAGTTCCCAGCAGCTCATGCACCAGCACCCAACGAGATACCAAAGATTGAGACTGACCACTGGCCAGGCCCTCCCTCCCTGGCTGCCATAGGTATGGAAACACAAACCATTAATCTCTGCAGCTCCAAAGGTACTGCTGACCAGGGCACACGGACAGGGCAGCTGCCAAAAGGTGGAGGAAAGGTGGTGTCCCCCTGATGCTCACCACAAAGTGTAGTTCTGGTGAGACCCCTGAGTGTGTGAGTCTAAAAGTGTTGAATTGCACTGAGTAGGAGAGGCTTTGCCAAAGGACTTTGGGATTGATCACACTGATATTAACCCACAAGCAAATTTTTGAATTCTAGTGCAGTAACTTAAAAAGTGTGGTGTGTCACACAATCCTAACTTCTCTCAGCTATTCTATTTAATCTTTTAGTCCTAAGCTAATAGCAAAAATTCCACAAAAAACATGATTATTTCCAACCACATGACTAATTTCATGGCAAGAAACAACAACTGAATTGGAACAATTAACAGACTAAATAATTCCTGATTTTCAGAATTACTGTTTCTACAGACTTTGTATTTTTCTTTTGTGTTGTAGCACTACATATACCTTATTTTCTTTTCTTTAATTCATATATATCATCAATTTAAATTTTTTTCTTTGTATTTTTTCCCTCTGTTGAGTTTTTATTGACCCCTGTAGCATAAAATAGGCAATCTAGCCTAGGTTCATTTCTGAAGTTATGTCTGAACCACTGAGGTGTTGCTTGATTCAGGTCTCTGTGAGGGAGTGTATGGCTTTCTTAACAGTGGGATCTTCACAGGAGTTTTGGGAGAGGAGACACAGGGTGAGAGATCAGAGACCAACTGAAGGGGCTGCACATGCAGCAGCAGCTTTTTGAAAATGTCCTTTAGTTGGGATTGCAACCTGAAAACATGTAAAGTCCCTGAGTCACAGGAATAACATCAACATACTTGAAGCTCTGTCATCTGCATACTTGAAATGTTTACATACTTTAAACACTGAGTTTGTCTAGCACAGTGTTGGTAAATAACTGTATCAGATAAAGCCCTGTGCAGAAAAAAAATAGAACTGCTGTCTAAATGCTTGCAGCAATAGCACATCCTGTCTGTTCATGGGATTGTCCTGGCATCCAGACTGGATCATTTATTAAGAATATTCAAGAAAATAAAAATTATTCAATAAAAACTAAGGAATCAAAATGTAGAACACTTGTGCCTACAAGTGTTCTACATTTTAATTCCTTAGTTTATTTTAGCTCTATCCAATGGATCAAATTCATTTACTTCATTTTAGACTAAAACCAATGCCTTGTTTATTTCAAATACGAATGTTTATTTAGGAGAATAATGTAGTTTAATTTTCCATTTGAAATGTTACTTCAGATTCTGTTAATGCTTCTCTGGGCCTAGATAAAAGAGTAAATGTAAATTAGACTTTAGGTTTTCAGCTGTGATCCAGTTGCTGCTGTTATTGAACCCATGTTTCCAGTACTCCTTCCTCTAGTAGGGTCAATCATGACTTTTGTCTTGAGGACTATTCCTTGGTTTGGAACTTGTGTGTAGTTTAAGTTCTTGTTTAGTTTATAACAAGCCTGATAAGCACAGGACAGGCTACCCAAGTGAGTTTTATTAAGAAGGAATTTTGAAAAAGTCTTTTGACTTTGCAAGGAAATACTGCTTTGTTTATTCAGCAAATCAAACTGACCAGTTCTGTGAACTAGCATTGAAATCTTGGAGCTGCAGTTGAACTGATGCACAAAGCTCTCTCTGTGCTGTGGTTTTGTGGAAGCAGGAGCTGACATGAGACGCAGATCAAGTGGAAGGGAGGAAGATGATGAGGAGCTGCAGAGACGCCGGCAGCTGCAGGAGGAGCAGCTCATGAAGGTGGTTATAAGCTTGTCCTCATGCTGTTTCTGAGCTCCATCCAAAAAGTGCCCCTTTGCTTTCTGTAAGCAAATCCTACCCCTGTCTTGCTCAGCTTTATTTTATTGATATGTTTTTTGTTTTTTTTTTAATTGCCATTTGTAGCTCAACTCTGGTCTGGGGCAGTTAATATTGAAGGAAGAGATGGAAAAGGAGAGTCGCGGTAGGTCAGCCCTTTCTGCCAGTCGTTACGATTCTCCAGGTAATTCATGGAGGCAATAATCATGAATAACGGGTACAAACACCACAGAATGCACACACCTATAAAGTAGAATACACATATCAAGTAGTGTCCCAGAAGAGAGACAGCTGGGAAAGTCGCTTGATACATGTTTATGTGGTGATCTGCCCTGAAAGAGTGGCCTGATTCATCACCTGGTTTTGTGAGGGGAGGACTGTTGTGGTTGTTTTTTTAATTAAAAGAAATAAGAGGCTGAGGATTTTCAGGCGATTTTGAGGAGAGAGCTGCTTTAATATAGATATAAAGTGGGATGAAATGTTCAGTCACTCTGGCATCACACACACTAATAGGCTGGGTTATTAAATTACAGCAACACATTTTGCTTACACTGGTGGTTCCTGTCCCTGCTTAGTCTCTTCTCCCAGGAAAAGATACTCAGCATTATTGACCAGTGGGGCTGCATATTCCTAACACAGCCAGTGTTTTGACCTGGGCTGACAGTTTAATTGGGTGTATTTTGTTCCAAAGCAAAAGCACAAAAGCTAACTTAGATTAGTGACTTAAATTCTTTGCCTCGTTGCACATTTTGATGTATGGCTGTGGCCTTCTCACATCTCCAGAGAAGGGTTTGGGGGTTTTATTTTACTGTCTTCATTCACCAGCCGTTGTAACATGAAAGCTGTACTTTGAGCCAAGAAGAGACAAGATGAGTCTCTCTGGAGTCATCCACTGGAGCAGTTGCCAAGCAAACTAAGATTTCCTTAGGTTCCCTGTTTTATCAGTGTGTTGCCTTGATGGGCTTGGAGAGGATTCCTGTGGCTCTCACTCACTGTCTTTAATTTTTATCGGGCCAGAGTCTACCTGCTCAACTCAAAGCTTATGATTTTTTTATTAATCTTAGCACAGGTTGGAGTACTCCTTTATTTGAGATATGTCCATCCCTCTTTGCAGGGATAATCAGTGCCATCATCAGTTGCCTTTTGGAATCAGGGGTGATGCCAAAGCAGATGCCATGGGTGATCCATGAGCGTTATTTTCAATCCAGGGGGTACCACGTTGATTTTGAGCCTGGAAAAATCAGTGTCCCTTGTTAATGGCCTGCCACCATGGCATGATAAAGCTGTTTGTAACTTACAGAATGTGTGGAAGTTTGTGCTGAGTTTGGTACTGAGTTTCTTAAAGTCAGTGTGTCTCAGTTGGGTGTTTGCTTGGCTCTTTTAACTGTGTCTTTTGTACTAGGTGATTCCTCAAGTGCTCTAGATTTTTATTGATTCCTCAAGTGGTCTAGTTTTTTAGTTTCCATGGGATTTTTTCAGTAAAATATTTTCCCTTCCTCATTCAACAGCACATGCTTCAGCCTCCAAAACCTCTTCTCTTCCTGGGTATGGAAAAAATGGACTTCACAGGGTAAGAAGATGGTGATTTTGAGACGTGAAAGGTGGCTTTAATTATCCATGATATTAATTTCCATATCAATGGTATTGGATTTTCAGTTTGATAAATGTTTCTTATATAACCACCTGAAGTCACAACAAACCTATTTTCCCCTCCCACAAACTACTTTGTTAAAAAGGCAAAAAAAGCAAAGGAAGAAATGTTGTAAAATTGAGGGGGAAATAAAAATATTAAAGCAATTTATTTGTCCCCATGCACCAACCTCCTTGTAAAATCTTGAAGTGTAAATTTATGTTCTGTCCTCCTTTTCCTGTTACAGCCGGTCTCTACGGACTTTGGTCAGTACAATAGTTATGGGGATGTGAGTGGTGCTGTTAGAGGTAAGGATGAGGAGCCTTTTGCAATCTATTAGTAATAAATGTAAAAATGTGATGATGTTTGATCATTTCTGCTGTTTTATATTAAGGCTGGGGATGTGATTACTTTGTATTTGCTCAGTACATTTTAATTTTCTCTGGCAAACTCGATTAACTCAAAGCATTTCAAATACCTGTTAAAAATGTTGGGTTTATTTTGCTAAATCTGTTATGTGGAGTTTATCCTTGTTTATACTTTAGCATTGGATCATATGGAAGGCAAATAACCTGTGCATTATCAGGAATATGAACTGAGTTCTGTGAGTTTTGTGAGTTTTTTTCTGTGAAAATTACCATCAACTGTGCAGTCTGGAACAATGTGCCCCAGTGAAGAAAGGGAGATAATGGCCTCTAATCCCCCTTGCTGCTCATGATCTTCACTATGACTTTGAGCAGGATGTGGTACCAGTCAGTGCCAAATAAAAATTGATAATATTATTTGTGAAAGTTACAAAACTTGGAGAGTTAATGAAAAGAACTGCAATACTTGGAGTGTTCGACTCCACAAACAAAGTCCAAAATTAGGAATGTTGCTGGCTTTAGAGAATCAGATGGGATTTTGGAAAAGTCAGATATAACAGAAAACAGAGAAGGATTCTGGTAGATTGTGACTGATTCCTATCCTTCCACACTCTAAAGCTGATGAGATTTCTCTTTTGCTTTTCAGATTTCCAGGTAGAGTACGGGTTTTCATCAATCAACTGACAGCAGAACCTAAAGCAGCTCCTTGTTCAACTCTGAATTTCTGCTGCAGGGAAGGGTTTCTTAAGACAATAGCTTTGATTTTCCTGCATGTTTAAGCATAATCACCAATGTAGATCCTTATCAACAAAAACCAGGCACAGCCTCGGATTCCTCCTTGTCACCTCCCCAGAGCTGAGCTGAGACAACTCACACCTGTTCTGTGACTTGCTCTGTGAAATCCACTCTGTTCCTGTATGAGTTATCTGTAGTAGCCTTCTCTGGACACATGAGGATGGATTTATTTCCAGCCTCTCTAGTACTGACCCCAGAGACACATAGAAAGTCTCTTCCAGAGGGAATTTTCTCTTATACCAGGAGCTTTGAACTCCTCAATTTTACCCTGGAATTTGCTCTCCAGACAAGATGGCTGATAGTAATTTTCTACAGTGCTGCCATCCCAGATGAGCCAGAAAGAAGTGTGCCTGCAAATAGAAACCTTTTTACTTCAATTACTGCCTGCAAGGTTTTTTTTCAGAATGGTTTGAGTCTGCCTGGCTCCTCAGCACAATCACAATATGAAATGGCAATTTAAGAAATTGTTTAATTACTTGGATAATTTTGTTAATGGCATATCAAAATCATGATGATTGGAAAGAGAATAAGATTATGGGAGGGGAGCAGAGCTGTCCATGTATTGTGCTCCAAATGTTATTTCCTTAGATTTAGTACCTGTGTCAAAACAGCACCTTTTTACCCCATCCCTGTTTGTGTTCATAGTAAAAATTACCCATTGTAGAGACAAAAAAAAAAAAAGAGAAGGAAATCCTTCAGCTGATACAGTAAATTACAAGTAGGAAAGCCCAGAGGTGTAAGAGTGCTTTCTGTGCAGTTGGGTGGGATCTGAATTAATGCTAGGCGAGAACTAGAGAAGAATTTCACTAGTCACTGGGGTGGGAGAGGGACCACCATTGTCTTGGGGTGCCCAGGTCCCCTGGAAAGTGGTGCAGGTCAGCTCAGGAGGGGATTGTCACCTGCCTGAGCAGGGACAGGAGCTGTGGTGGCTGAGGGGACTGAAGGATCCCTCTGCCCACCTCACAGGAGTAGTGAACAGCAGCCATGGCAATGATTGAAATAATTAGACCAAGAATTAAGACTTGAGGGAAGTCTCAGGGCAAATTCACCTTTGTCTTCACCACTACTTGAGTGCCTTTACCCTCTGTGTGTGTAACCTCTGTGTCTGCTGTGTGCCTGTATCCGATGCAGTCCCTCCCGGATGGTCATGTCCCTGGAATGAGAATGGACAGAGGAGTATCTATGCCTAACATGTTGGAGCCAAAGGCAAGTGCAGATGTTACTCACTTTCCTTCAAGACTTTGAAGGTTTTACTGTGAAATGCAGATAAAATATGGGAAATGTCTTAGTTCCCTTGTTTTCTTTTACCTGACCTCAGTCCCTTGCTCCTTATGTGCCAAACCTCTCCCTTTGTTCTGGACTGTGTTCTGCAGGGTTAGTGCTCAGGCAGGCTGAGGGCAGCCCTCTGTGATCCCTGGGGTAAGGAAGCTTTTCTAGGGACACAGTGACAGATGTGGAAGGTGCTCCACAGCTGGTTCTCTGCCAAAGCACCAGGCCAAACTCAGATCTGTCCATTTTGAAAAGTGCTGCAGAATATTGTGGCTCACAGCACATTGTTGAGGCTGTCTCAATTCCAAAGATGATGGGAAATCTTTGACTGGAAGTAAGATACCTACATGTCTGTCTGGATCTGTTCCTCAGCTCCCAGCACTGCTAACCTGAGACCTGTCCATAGTGTTGAATCCCCTATATGAGAAACTCTTCAGGAGATTTATTGGAAAAAAGAGACAATGTCTGCTAATTACAATTTAAGACACAAATTAAAATGCTTTTACAGCTATGTCTAGAGATGCCTGAGTTAAAAATGAATATAATATATCAAGGGAATTCAACCAGGGCTGTGTTAAATGTTACAACTTTATTGCTGGTGAACCTTCCATGAAATCATGATTTTGCCACAGTTACAAGGATCAGAATTTCTGCAGTTAAGTGAGGAGCTCACTTTGCAAACCAGATAACTTCTTGTGCTTCCAAGTCACCTCCAGGCCAACTGTACAAGGCAATAACCCTGGCTGTGTAAGCTGAGACCCCAGTGCACTGTGCAGTTACAAGTGGTTTTATATATTATATAAATAAGACTGTGGGGACTCCTAAGATACTGCTTTTTATTCCAAATAATTTCTTTTTCAGTGCAATAGAAATTCTTACAGTCACCACTGCTGTTGATGTACCCAGTGATTTGGGAAGCTATTTCGGGTGACAAATTCTGTCAGTATTATTAATGACAAAATTTAATGATTATTTATTAATGGTTTTTTTAATTTTAAAAATTATGGGAAATTTCCTGAGATAATAGATCGCTTTCTGTTGCTATTTATAAAGGTGATGCCAAATACTCGGGATGTTTGAATTGGCACTGTTTTTATTTGTGCCAATTGTCCAACACTAACACCTGCTAAAATAAAATAACCCAATTCAGAGTCAGCATGAAACATATGAAAAGTAAAGATTAATAATCCTAAGAATGACCAGATATTACCAAATGGTTCTCCAGAAAGGACAGAATTTGTGCATCTTGCCAGCCCAGACTGAGACATGCCTTGTTGTGAATATTTAAACATAAAATGTACTTATGACCATAGATCTTGACTTAAACTCTGCCTGTTTAAATATGAAAAGTTACATTTTAGTTTCCTATAATGCTGTTTATAGTAGCCATTTCCAGTACCAAACATAAAAAATGTAACTCCAAGTATAGACCTAATTGTACAATTGTGACAATGTCAGACTCTCATAAGAATCATTTCTCACAATTGGTATGTAAGCACACATTATTTAAATTATTATTACTTACAATAAAATCAGTGGTGTGTTCATTGATGCCTGAATGTTATTTATTATGTTTTTGAAAAGTTCATTGGGATAGTTGTTAACAATGGAATGAACTTAATTGCTGAGTACTTCACAAAAGTCTATTAAGTCAAACTTCTTCAGATGTTGAAATAATGTAATTAATAGCATTTAATAATAGCTCAGCTCTCTCCAGGAGATTGTTGGTCGTCTCACTCATATTCCCAGTGGGCAACTAAGACCCATAAATGACAGTAAAGGCTAAGCCAGTTGCCATTGAAGTTTCCAGAAAAACTTCATTGAATTGAGTAGGGGTTGGATGAGGGGTCTGGGAATGCTGCTTGCAGTGGGAAGGGCTCTAGAGAAGCTCTGGACAGAGCATGAGCTCTCCTAAGTCATTCCAGGCACGGAAGTGTCTATCCAAGGGAAAAAAAAATTAGAACAGAGTTTTATTTGCCAGGGATGATTCCAGAAACTGATTTTAATATTTTCTGAAATCTTTTCCAAGCAGCACTGTTTCTATTAGTTGTTTGAATTCTTTAACTATCAAAAAAGGTGAAGAAAATAATGTAATAAATTCTACTGAATGCAGTGGCCCCCGCTAATTAATATTTTGCTTATTCAGAGATGCTGCTGTTTTTATGCACTTCCATGACAGCCTACTCACTGTCAGTCTTTGGGGCTGTCCACACTCTGGCAACCATTATTTAGACCAATGAGTGACAAATGCAAGTATTTTAATAAATTTATACATTGATAGATGAGGAAATACATTGTCTAGAAAGGACTCTGCCTGACCAAAGCCAGCTGATGTATTATATTATATACAGCATAAAAATTTTTGCTTTACAATATGAGGTAGTTCAGTGCTAAACAAGTTGTAGGTCTGTTCAGATCAGCTTGTTTTCCATACAACTTTAGGAAAAAAAGGATAAGAAAAAAACCAAAAAAAACTACCAAACTGATATTTGCTTTGCAAAAGAAAACAAATATTTGTGTGTTTATGAAAATGACACACGTTTTGTTCTGTCTGCTTTAGACTATAAATGTAAATATCTCTTTTCCCCCCTTTTTATACGTTGTTAACAGATTTTTCCATATGAAATACTCATGGTGACCAACAGAGGGCGAAATAAAATACTAAAAGATGTAGACAGAACCAGGCTGGAGGTAAGAGAAGCAAGTTCCTAAATGCTCTTTCCTGCTAAAGTTGTTTGTTGTTTGTGAAAGCTGAAGCACTGAAATGTGGGTCCTGAGAAATGTGGGAAGATTTCTCAGCACTAATCAGGGAAAGAGGGATCAGACATTGGGAGGAAGCAGCTG
The DNA here is from genome assembly GCF_035770615.1 of Melospiza melodia melodia. NCBI lineage: Eukaryota > Metazoa > Chordata > Aves > Passeriformes > Passerellidae > Melospiza > Melospiza melodia. The sequence continues at coordinate 8,101,358 of NC_086202.1, forward strand.
CATCTCCTCAAACAATCTCCCACATCTCTGTCCCTGCTCATAGACTGAGCTTCTCACAGTCCACTTCTGTTTTCAGGCCTTTCTTTATATACTTGTGGATTTGCTAAAAGCCCAAAATTGCACAATTTCCATAAGATCCAGACTGGAATGGAGCAACACTCTGTTCTTGGACCATCTCTTAGCTAAGAGTCAGTGTCAGCCATCCTTGAGGACCAAAAGTCTAAGTTCCTTCAACTCATCATGAGTCCTGTGACTTAGTTAAAAGACTGGCTGATATCCAAAAATGCAAGGATCTAAATCTCTGCCAACAAACAAATATAGTTTACAGCTTTGTGGCTTAGGAAGACTTAAGCAGCCCAGTGGAATGCTGGGGATGTTCAAGTCCTTAATCTTCTGTGGAGATGAAAGGAAGGAGCCACAAAAATGTGGGTAATTTGGGTAACAATTTGGGTTTATTCCCATTTTTATTATTAGATATGTGGCTACTAATCAGAATTCAGTGCTGTGTTAGATCAGTGCCACAGGGAGACACTTTCCCCATCCAGTGCACTGTAAAATGGCTGAACAAGAAGTAACCTGTGCACAGGACAGCACCAAAAAGTGTTTTATTAGCAGTAGAGAAATGTGCTGAACAGTTAGACTGGCCAGACATCTTTCTCAGAACTTGGAGCACATCAAGCCCCTCTGCAGAGCACTCCTAAAAACCCAATGTCTGTTGGGATTTCCATAAGCAGAGGTGACGTGCTAAAGCCTGGGAGAGGGGTGTGCAGGAGCTGGTCCTGTTCTCTGGTCTGTCACTGCTTGTTGGATGGCTTCAGACCAATCATTTCTCTGTCTCTTGCTTAATCAGAAAATGAAATATTCCCTGATTTGTTCCTTGGGCACACAAGTCCATGAGGACTTGGATATGTGTATGGCCAAAGCATTATTTTTTCCAGCAGTGGCTCTTACCCAGCGACATAAAATCCCTGAGGTGCTCCAACCTCCTGTTGTGTCTCTCTGGTTTTGACTGACCATTGCCTTTTCTCCTTTTTTTTATCCCCTCCTTTTTTTTTTTATTGTTTGAAGCGTCACTTAGCACCTGAAGTTTTTCAAGAAATATTTGGCATGACGATACAGGAGTTTGACAAGTTACCTCTCTGGAGACGCAACGACATGAAGAAAAAAGCAAAACTCTTTTAATCTCCCTTTAAACAAACCCACCACAAATGATGCATAGAATATTGTATCACACAGTCCAAACTGTTTGGAAGCAACTACTTATCCACCAAAAAGGGAAAATCAACATAGTGGCACCTCTGCAGTTGAACAAGATCAACAATTGCCCTCCTGGAATTCAGGGAGAAAATATCTGGGCTCAGAAACAGCAATGATAGTTTTCAGAGGTGTCAACCTATTACCTGATATTGTACAAGCTAGAAAACTGTTCTGTTCTTCTCCCTCAATGATATTCCCTTTACTTCTCTCCACAAAACGATGGACTTTATTGCTAGAGCCAGGAAGTGCCCTTAGGATGCCTTGTAGACTAAAGTAGTTGTAACCACTCCAAGAACTGGAAGAGAATATATACATATATAAATATATATATATATATATGTATGCGTGTTTGCCTGTGTGCACACATGTATTTATATCTCTCCATCTATCTCTGTGTGTGTGTAAGTGTGTATATATGTGTGTATATATGGAGAGGGACATAGGTAGGTTTGTAGTGAAGGAGAAGCCCCCTTGTAACTTATCCCACATGGTCACATCAAGTCTTTCACCCAACAGTTTCTTACTTGGCACTCTTTTGACACAGTGTCTTCGTGTAACACAGCCTGTGGTGGTGGGCACTCTGCTCACCTGCAGGACACACCACTTGGATTTCTGGGAAATGGACTCCTTGTAAATATTTGCTAGGATATAAGAAGTGAATTGCTGTGTGTGTGTTGTCAGTCTTCCCTCTTCCACACTTTCTGCTTGAATTAATAAGGCTGGAGCTTAACCAGTCCTTTGAATAATTTAAGATCACTTCGGTAATGGGAATGATGGAGAAGAGTCAGTTTTCTTGTAATTTACTCCAGGAGGTGGGTGCATGGGGGTGGGAGTGGCAGAGTGAAAAAATGCTATTTTAAGTATGCCCTGGTTTGCATCCAGAGATTTCAGGAGAAACTCCCTGCTAGTAATTACTAGTACAGCTCATCAGGCTGCACTGGAGTTGTAGGATTTTACAATGGCAGGGAGAATGGTTCTCTGCAAGCTAACACGCAAATTCCTCCCTCTTAGGGAGGAGATGTTTATGAACTGAAAGGTACCATCGAGGTGCCAAGCTCTGCCAATAGAGGCTTTTTGATTAAACTGCAGTAGCTGTTGTCAATATGGCACAGTGCATGGGGCCAAGCACTCATTTTAGTTAATGTAGGTTTTCACTTGTGCTTGGAAAAGAGGGCACAGACTTTTTTTTTTTTTTTTCTGTCTCGAAGCATCAAAGCTCCAGCCTTGGTTATTTTTATTTCCCTTTGTGCCTGACTCGGTTTTTGAAGACAGAGTAATCATGCAAGACAGTTTCTGAGCTGCATTGAACTCCTTATTGCTTTCAGTCTTCTTCCAATATGCTGCAGCTTGAAAAACTGCCTGTATATACCTTAACTGCTTCTGGGCAAGTCCTATGCAGAGGAGGACACGAGCACCAAAGTAATTGAATGGATGCAGTGTGGCTGCTTTTTCTCTTCCTTGGTGCTTTACTGCCAATGCATAACTGCACTAATGAGCTCCTCTCCTGATAGGAGAGGGTCTTTTAGGTTCTGTGTCTGTCAAAGAATATCAAGGTTTCCTTTTTAATGGAGAAACTTCAGGAGGCACTGGAGACATCAGAACCTTTGTATTTTCTGTTCTGTGAGACATTGGTGTTAAAATCTGGAAGTCAGGAAGAGGAAACAGTCCCATGTAGTTCTGAGATTCAGTATCACTGTGTTGAGTTCTCTGTATCACCAAATGACATTTCACCATGAGCTGTGCAGGACAGCCCAAACCCTGCCTCTTCTTTGCTGGTTAGCAAGTCCTGTTGTGACAGATCACTGTGGTTCCTTTGATAAAATCTGAGATGAAGATTCAGTAGGGGAGAGACAGAGACCAGGGCTCAGCACCTGCTCCATGTCCCTGTGGGACAGTGCCACCAAGGGTCTGGCGCCATCCCCAGGGAGCAGAATTCCCTGGGGACACTGTGACACACACACACTGGTGACTGAGCTCTCTGGGTGGCACTGAGCTTGCAGCAGGGATCAGGGTAACATATTTCACCTCATTTTTCAGAAGACAGATCTAAAAGGTTTTTAGAGGAGCTCTGAGAAGTAAATGGGAGTGTCAGGGGCTCAAAATGCATCTTTGAGTGACTGCTGAAAGCAAATCCATACAGTGAAAGGACAGCAACGTTTTACACTCACAGACTTTGTGAATGCTGGGGTCTCAGAAATTCATTGTTTGGTCACCTGCAAGGTGTGGTTTAACTTTGAGACAAACATTTGAGTTTTAATGCATTTAAATTATTAAAATTCTCCACATTTTGTCATCCCACATCCTTCAAACTATTAGGCATTACAAGTCTTTTAGTTCAAGTCACCCTGACCATACCCCTTTTAGACCTGAGGAGTTGTTCTCTCAAGGATGTGAGCTGCCAGTCTTCATTTTTTCCGCCTCCATCTCTAGGTTACTACTGAACTTCTCACAGCACATATGAACACACTACCCAGTCATTTCAGAAATGACTAAGCCAGGTTGTTTTCTTACCTCTCCCTCCTATGCAAAAAAAAAAAAAAAAAGGAAAAAAAAAGGAAAAAAAAAAAAAAGAACTCAGCCTCTTAGCCTGTAAAGAATGGCATGGTAATTTGAATCTGCCTCATCAACTGAGAATTTAAAACTGCAGCTTAAGCTTGGGAAGGAATGAAGAGAAGCCAGTGTAGATGTTGCAGACACAACTCATCTCTGACTGGATTTTTGGGGCACTGCTGGCTCCCCTCTCACTGGTGTGGAGCAGTCAGTCAATTTACAGCCTCTGCACTAGACTTACTACTGCTTTACTCCTGACTGACATCATGAAGGGTTTTCTGAGCTTCAGTTTCATGCCTGCAGTTAATTCTCAACCACCTACATGCAGACACACCCAAGAGATCATCTGTCCACAAAACCCACGCTGCAGCCACCCATGGGGGAGGGAGGATTTCTGCAGTGGGCTCTTTGTGATTGTCACTGCAATATTTTCTGTTCTTTCATCTGATCTTCCCACCTAATGAAAACAAAATGTAGCCCCAGGGAGAATTTTCTTTGTAAGCAATTAATCATTCTCCTGGTATCCATTGAGTAGCAGTTCTTAGTAATTCCCCTCTTTGATATTCCCCTGGGACATGTCAAGAGTTGGACTGGATGATTTTTAAAGGTCCCTTCCAACCCAAATCATTCTGTGATTCTATGAATATGCCTTAAGTACATGCTTGTGTTCTTCTATCTCCTGCAAAGCATTTGAGCTTCTGATGAAGTCCCATCCCATCAATGCTGTCAACACAATGTCATTACCAAGAGGACTAAAAACTGATTGCTTTTGTCCTATTTTTTCTCCTTTTCTGCTTTAGGAGTGATGTAAGAGCAAGGCCCAGTCAAACATTGCAGAATAACCCCACGTGTACACCTGGGGTTAAGTCCACATGGGATTATGTAGAGATGCAGATCCTCGAGCACAGGTGCACTGGTGGCACACACCCTCCTCATTTGGAGCTCATTAAATGTGGGTTGTGGTGTGCTGGGGATGCACTGCAGTGGGCTGTGAAAGGTCAGGCTGGAGGACTCAGGAGCTTTCTGTGGGTAAGACATCTCTGTGGCTCCAGTGGTGCTTTTACTTCTGTCCAGACAGGTGTCACCTCTCCTCACAAAGTCCTGCAGTCCTAAATCTGTGGGCCAGGCACTGAATGCTTGCTGCCCTTTTCCTGTTGCAGTTGGGAAATCCTTTCTCAGCCCTGTAGTTCAGATGTCCTGCTGTTCAACAGAGTTCAGCAGCAGCTTCTTCTGTCCAAGTGAGCTACACTGAAGTTAGACACCTTTGGAAGTGAATCCCTTTCCACAATCCCTGTGTCTCCTGGCAGGGTGATGTCAATGGGCAGAGAAGGGTTAAGGTCTGGGAAGGAGGAGGGTTGGTATAATCTTGATTTCTGCAGGGCTTGCCAGGGTGATGCTTGGCAGGATTAGAGGAGAACACTGGCATGAGCCTGTTCAGTGGTACCTGTAGTACCTGTTCCAGACGGTGGGGAAGTCAAGTTTGGAGTTCATAGCATGTGAGCACCCACACTGAAGTTAATGGTATGAAACTGTTAGAACAAACAACAAGAACATTAGGTCTCAGAATGGTAAAAATATTAATATCCCCTAAACTCTTCAGGGAATGATTTATCTTGGCTCCTCCTGACTTAGGAGGAGATGTTGGCATATTTGGCTTGTAGGGCAGACAAAAGAAAACCACCCTTTCTCTCATTCCATGATTCATTGCTTTCCTCTGGAATGTGTTTGTGAAGGAGGATATCCACATCCTCAGTGTTACCTACAGAGTGAGGAACACCAGTCAGTGGTAATGACAATGCAATAAAACACTTGCAGGAAACAAGAATTCAGCTAATCTGTCCAAAATGCCGCTCATCTTCCCATGCCAGAGGGATGCTTAGGGCTTGTCCCCACTGCCCCCTTCCCCATTCAGTTCTCCCCAGGTCACAGTCTGCTTTGTGCCCTGTCAAACTTTGTGGCCCTGTCAACACACCCACTGGAGTCCAGCATAGACTTCAGGGTAGATGCTTCGTAAGGGCTGGTCTTGACAATATGTGGTACATTTTTACCCCATTGCTGCAAAATGAAGAGCTGGAGAGAGCTCCTGAGCACTGTGACAGTAGCACAATGCACCTTTTTCCCTTAGTGTAGAACACTCCTATCACTGTGGGCTGCAGCATTGCTCTGGCTGGTGAGTTTTGCCTTGTGATTTCTCCCACACACCTTTTTTGTGTTTAATAAGATAAGAAACAACACCAACAAAAAATACATCACAAGGCAAAGATACTGAGTTTTCAGTCAGACAACTCTGCTGGCAGGAGCTGTGTGATGCCCACATTTGGTAGAAGTGTTATTAATTTTAATGTAAGCATCAGTGCAGGAAGTGGGAATGTAATTGGCCATTAATGTTGTTTGCCTGTATGCAAAATAAATTATTTGGTGCCCAAAGGGCTTCTAACAGGGAAATAGATTTCTGCTAATGAGTTGCTCAGAAATGCTCGCCTTTGTGAAGAGGAAATACTTCCATGTGCACTGTGGTCCTTCTTTTGAGGTAAAAGAGAGATGACTGAAGGCAAACCTGTTGTGTCAGGATCACCACAGTTAGCACAGGTGTTGCTCCCAGGACCCAGCCCCTGGGCATGGAAATGCAGCTCTGGGAACCCCAGTGGTGCCTTACCAGGCTGAGTCTCTGGCTCCCCTAGGATGCTTTGACAGCTCCCACTGGACACTTGCCTGGGCTGTTGTCACTGAACACCTGCAGAATGCACTTCCCCCCGATGCAAACCCACTGGCAGCAGTGGGGCCTCTCCCTGCACTGCACCCCTGGGGCCAGGGCAGCCTCTGTGCCCAGCCAGGAGCTCAGTGTCACTCCCAGAGCAGCCCTGGCCAAGCACTGAGCCTTGGCCATTGTGGACAACTCTTCCTGTAAGGGGGCCTTACAGCTGGGGACTTTTTTTAAGCTTTGGAAACTAAAACTAATTTTTTAAAGGTATACTTGCCTTTAAATCGGTAGATTTTGGCAATAGGATTTTTTATTATTTTATTTTTCTTTTCTCCTCCCTCCGCATGTTCCAAGCCAGCGTTTTGGGGAGGTGTCCCTGTGTTTTCCATTCATCTGTCTCTTTTTCTGAGTCTCTGTAAAAGTGAATCAATGTCTTGTCTGTACAGTAAGTCTGCTTGTATGCATAATGAGAGTTTGAGCTGGGTTGCTGTTCTGTACAATTAGTGTTTCCACTGTCATACTGCAAACAGCACATATTGCACTCCTGTGCCACTGTAATCTGCATCACTGTTGTACTCAAGTCAATGAATAAAGTTTGGAGCTTTATTCTTAATTTCTGGATTCATGTTGCCTCATTTATTTTGGTTTTTATTTTTCATTTTGCAGAGTTATAAGAAAGTTCTCTTACAAAAATAGGATGTGCTCTCAAGAAGAGAGGTCTCAGGTGAGATATGAATGATAAGAGCAAGACAGGAGAAAGTAAAAGGTTTGAAAATTGTCACAAGGTTTGAAAATTTGTCACAAGGCTTCTTGTAGCTAAGCCACTAGAAATATGGATAGAAAATAGATTCATGTAAACCAGTGTAGTGCCAGCCTGGGACATGTCCTGCCAGCCCTGGGCATCCCAGGCAGCAATTCCTGCTGGGGATCTTTGCCCTGGCAGGGTTATGGAGCAGTTGCTCCACCACAGCCTCCCCCAGACCAGAGCATTGGGAAAATTATCCCTGACTGCACTTCTGTGTGCAGAGCAAATTCACAAGGAACTGTTCCAGTCATCAGCCCCACAGTGTGACAGTGCCAGCCCACCTAAGCACATTTTTAATTTCTCTCCAGTTAAATACACAAGCCCACTGAAATCTAAGTCTAGGATTGCTTTTTCTTTTTCTTAATTGTTAGCCCATTTCCCCCTGCTCCCCTCCTCCCCACAAGTAATGTGAAGTTTATGACCCCTGAGTAATGACTGTGGAATGCTCTGCATCCTACAGCCATCTCGAGGCATCTGGCAATGGGAATCTTCACAGCATGTAAAAAATACACAGATAATACCATTGTAAATAACTCAGATCAAAACAAGTCAAATGTCAATGCTAATTTGCTGTCAAGTATAGCCCAAGACCACTTCCTCCTGCAAGAAGACCCAGTTCCCAAGTGTGTCTTGCTCCCCACCAAAAGAAACTTACTCTCCACCAAAAATCTCTCCAAACTCTGAATTAACAAGAGTGGAGTTTTTTCCCCTTTGCTGTTTTGTTTTTTCTTTAGCTTTTGTGCCTGTCTGCTGCAGAGTCCAAGGCTGGGAAATTATACTTCAGTTTTGCCTGACATTTTTCTATTGTAAAAAAAAGGACTCTTGGGAGAGATATTTACTGTTTTCTATGGCTCAGTCAGAGGGCAAGAGAGAAAAGTTGTTCCAGGAGTCCCCATTACAAAGCATTTTTTCACATAGGCTCACTTTTATTTTGTAAAGGCTGGGAGATGAAAGAGCCAGCAGCCCTGGAACAGGAAGTTTGCTGTACATCCAAAGGTCAGGTGGGTCTCTGACAGCCACTGCTTCCAGCTCTTTGTGTACACACTGCAGATTAAAATGGACATCCCAGGCTGCATGTAGCCATGGCAGTGATGGGGGCCCGAGGGTTTGGGGGGAAAGGAAGAGAGGGGAAGCAGGGAAACAGCAGAGCACAGCCTCTCCTCAGGCTGGGATTTCATGAGACAAAGCACTGGGGGCTGTTCAGCCAGCTTAAGGTATTCCCACGCCCCCACAGCTTTTTCCTGCCATCAGATATGTCAGCATGACTGCTGGTGGGGTCACTCTCAGTGACATTTGGGAACTGATCCTTCTTAGAAAAACATTTTTTACTTTTTATTTCACTGCACAGCGTTGTTGGGTTTTTTTTATATTTTTAGACTGAGTCAGTTCCCTGCTTCGAGTGTAGGTCCCAAAATAATTGTGCTGGGCATGAAAAATGGGGTGGGCACCAGTGAAGAGTGGTGTCTGGAGAAAAAGCAGAGCACAGTGAGCTGCCAGTGGTACTGCACTCTGTGTGTCAGGAATTCTGTCTCAATCCATGGCAGAGGGGGCAGCTGGTGGCATTCCCTTTGTCCCTGCCATTCCAGCAGTGCCACCACACCTCTGTGACTGTCCATTGGAAGGGTGGCATGGTCTTCAGGACATTTGAGGGTCACACTGCTGAGCCAGGTGTGTGCCAAGTCATGAGTGTTTCAGCTGCTGCCCCAGTATGAAAGAGGGAAGGAGGGGATGGAGTCAATCCCACCTTCAGGAAAGAGGGAAGGAGGGGGTGGATTAAATCCCACCTTCAGTGTTCACCTTCTGGAGGAGAAGGCAGTGCTGCTGGCAGGGGAAGGCAGGTGCACACCCTGAGGGCTGCAGGGTCTGTGCCAGGCTGGGGTTCAGGGCAGGGGCTGGGACAGAGCCCGGCCAGGCACACTTGCTGTGTGTTGGAATGTCTCTGCTAAAACTGTGGCAAGACTCTTTGGACACAGGTCAGGAGAAGATGATCTCTGCAGATCTGAGTTCCTCCCAGTGAAATTCCCAGCCTCAAAGCTGGCACGAGTAAGGGCTGGATGGAAATGAATAGAGCATCCCTGGGCAGCCAGTGGAGAAACATCAAAAGGTGAGCCAGGTCTGGCAGGAGCAGACTGACAGATTTGGAGGCTGATTTTGCTGCTTGGGCTCTCCACACTTGGGACTCATCTATTTCCCATAATGTGGGCTATCCCAGCCCCCACAGCTCCAGGCAGTGGGGGGAAGAGTCCATGGTGGAACCAAGCCTCTCTGCAGGAGTAGCCCAGCAATGGTCCCAGATGGAAACCGGGCTCCCCCTTGGCTGTCTCTCCTGGATTTAGGCTAGATACTGCAGGGGAGACAAAATGCAGCTGACTCCGTTCAAGGAGTTCATTGACACAGGCTCTGAGGCTTTACGTGAACCAAAGTGTTTGCTGTGAAACAGGAGACAAGGTAATAATTGAATCAGGGCTCACAATGAATGAGCTGCTGCTGAGAAATGCCTCCTTTACAGCCCTGATAGACTCTGGGATGCTCAATGACTGCCAGGAGCAAACTCTGTGGTATCTCAGCTCTTACCCTAATTACCATTTACAGAGGAGTTGCTAGATGAATGAGGACTGCAATATAAAGGACTTTAGTAAGATTTATTGATGAGACTACATGAATAATTCCCCTTGCAATGATGCATTTAAGACCACAGATATTGTGGGAGGAGGAAAGCCAGTGTTTGATATTTTGAATGATTTTAAAGTGTGTGTTTTATTTTTATGTTTCAGCTATTGCTGTTCCCTTTAAAAAAAGAAATCTCCCTCTTGCCACCTAGGTTTGTGAAACAATAGTAGGTAATTGAATATAAGCTTCCTCTGAGGCCAGTAAATATTGGATGATATAAAGGATTCTATGATAACTGGTCTGCCATGGAGCTCAGGCAGCCCAGAGCATAATGCTTCAATGCTCTGATGTTGCTGTGACCTCTTGGCACTCAAAGTTGGCGTTTTCCGTAACTAACTAATTGTTCAGCTTCCTGAAAATTACGTGTGTGCTCTTTCTCCCTTGGGAGCCATCCCAACAGAGGACCCTTCAGAGGATTATCCTGGGCCTGGCCAGTTAGAGGGAAAATGGAAGTGCCACCAGGGCAGGCAGATCACCTGTGGGGTAAAGCTGGCTTAAAGATTGACACTGTGAAGAAAAAGTGAGTAACATTTAATCATGTCAGCAATTTAATCATATCATCATATCAGCCTTGACATGCAGCCAGCCCACTGCCAGTGCTGACATAAGGGAAGGGTTTCACCAAAGCAGAATTGACCCCCCTGCAGATCCCAGGATTTGACTTTTCCTCCTCATGGGGACACCCAGGAAAGTTCATCCCAAATTAACTAAACTTAAATAAACCAAATTTACTAATCATCACCCCAAATGCCTTTAATTGGGGCATTAAAGATTAATGTTTAAAGATTAATTAATTGCCCCATTAAAGATTAGCTCGCTGTGGAATGGAGTAAACCAAAACAAATTTAAGACACTTGTAGTCTTGGTTTGGTAGGATGTTCTGCAGGACTCTTGAGAGATACTAAAGCTGCTGTGGCTCTCCAGCTCACCACCACTGCTCTGCTGGAGCACTGGTGCCTCTGAAGATGTCAGCACTGTGTGCAAACACTTGCAGGTTACTCCGAGAAATGTTCCTTGGTGGTGCTGTGCCTTTGTGCTCAAAACCAAGAGCCGCAATAACAGTGTTTGGTGGGTGGCCAGTGAGAAGCAAGGGGGGGACAGAACAGGCAAGATCTTTTGAAACAGCTTCAGTTCTGAGAACTGCTTATCAGCAGAAACCTCATCCTGTAGCAGGAACCCACAGAGTGCCCTTGCTGTGTCTGTGCGTGGGGAGAGCAGCAAGGTGGATCCAGGCCGGACCGTGTGCACCTGCACAGCCCCTCCTGCCCCTCACAGCCTGCTGGGGCTGCAGCTCTCTGCTCCCTGGCACGGGCAGAGGGTGGCCTGAGTGTGCAGGCAGTGCAGGACATTTCCCTCCTGCCACAAGCCAAAGGGTGACACACACACACACACACACCATTGCCCAACGCAGCCCTCATGGCCCGTGCTCCTGGGCGACTCTCCCAGTTGCTCCTCTCCTCCAGAAAAACCATTTCTGGGCACCTGGCCTGCACTGTGAAACAGCCTTTGTGTGATATTTTGTCAGCTACAAATAATTGAAAAAGGCCTACATAAAGTCCTAATTGTGTCACAGAACAGGCTCTTCAGTCATCCATCTTCCTATTAAACTTGTGAATTTCAGCTACTCAGCCCTGTTGGAGTTATTTTCCCCTTCCCCTCCTTCCTCTTTTAAGCTTCTATTTATATTCTCTCAGTTGTCTGTGCCAGAAGATCTCATGTGGATACATTAGGCCTTTTCAAAAGGAAAGTTGGATTACAGCGATTTTTCTCCCCGTAGGACACAACAGCTTCATCATTCATAACAGAGCAATACACTATAACTTCATTATAGATGGCATGAAGCTGGCCTATTTAAACAGAATACTTAATGATGGTTGGGAAGGCAGGAGAAATTCAGCTCCACAGCTCTATGTGTGAAAAGAGAAACTGCATTTTTTGGTATTTACCAAGGCAGATTTCTTGATTAAATTTCTTTTCACAGGAACCAAAAAAAAAAAAAAAGGGGGGGGTGGGGGAGAAGACTCGGCTGACATGGGTGAAACTTATTCATTACCTGGTAGTTAATTCCACTTTGGTAGGTAGTTTGGCATACCCTAACATCCAATATTTATAGCAGGAAAGGAAACTTGGACTGCTCCATAGTGCTCAGCCTCCACTGAAACAAACTGCAGTTTATTGGTGCTGTAGGACCCCAGGTTCTCATTCTTCCCTCCTGCCCCTCTCTGCAGTGCTGACCACAGAGACTCTGCTCCCTGACTTGGACTGAGGAGAGCCGGTTAAGGCCTAAAGAAAAGCTGCAGACTGAAAAATAGTCTTTTTGGGAAAATGCCAGAATAAATAGCCTTCTGCAAGCTCACAGTTGACATCAGACCACAGTTTGTGGTGATGATGGGGACGGCTTAAAAAATCCCAATGAAAATGTAGCAAGTCATAAAAATTAATCTTTCCCCATATTTTGATAGAATTAGTTTTTCTTCTCACTCGGGTAAGCTTTCCTGGTGCTGAAAGGTGCCAAGAGTTCATCTCTGCTCAGGCAAGTCCTCCATCTACAGCTTGAGACTCCACACAGATTTCTTTTTCATCTGACTTGGGAGAGATTTTGCTCAAGGCTGGCTTACTGGTAAAACCTGTAAGAGTGGATGAAGCTTCTAACTCAGCTGAAAGCCACGATTTCCTATCCTATCCCCTCAAAAACAGGACCATGTTGCCATGAATTAGTAGTTTGGTCACTTAAAGAATCACCAGCAAAGACATCAGCAAAAGCAGGTTTAATGTGGAAAAGAAAGTGCAAAAAGTTCACTGGCAAGGTTTACTTTAGTAGTTCCTAGGTGATTAAAGCATACAGAGAAAAAGCAAACTAAAATCTAAAGTCAATTAATCTAAAACCAAAATCAATTCCAAAATTGTCCATGTGGAGCCTGGGAGGAGGGGTTGGGGAGAGGGTAAGGATAAAAAGGATAGGAAAGGGTAAGGATAAAAAGGAATAAGGGGCACCCTCCCATTGAGTCACAAGGTTCACAGTGGGACCCCCTTGCCAAACTGAGCCCCAGAATTCACCAGTGGTTTAGGCCCAAAGGTTTAGCAGCATTTAAATTAACAGCACCTAATCAATAGCTCAAGTTGAACAATTTAACAAAGCATTCAGATAGAATTTACTATATGCACAAGAGCAACTCACAGGCCGAGCTTACTTAAAAATCTAAAGTACTTAAAATCTAGGAAAGCAACATTCCCAGTACATTTGCTATGGCATATTCACACACACACACACAGATCTAAAGGAGTCTGTGCAAGGTGTATCCCTGTGAAAAATCCCCCTCAAATTCAGGGAAACACTCACGTTGGATTTTTTACATCTCCTGAACAGGTGAGAGGGAGGTTGAGCCTCGAGGATTTGGGGGTATCAGCCCAGGATTTGTCGGTGTCTGGTGCTGGTCCTCCAAGAAGAGCAAAGGGGGGAGTTGGTGGCTCTGAGAGGCCCCAGTGCAAGGGCAGTGCTGGGGCAGCCCCTGTGCCCCAGGAGAGCTCAAAGGGCCTCCCTTTGGACTGCCAGGGTCAAAAGAGACTTGGCTTTAAGTCATACAATATTCCATGCTGGCTGCAATTCGGGTCAGTGGCTTTCTCTGAAAGTTCAATTACAAAAAATGCTCTTCCACTTGGGCTGTTATTCAGACAAGAAAAATGAGTTTCCAAGGCTGTTTGTAGAAAACAGGAGCTGGTTAGACAGCACTAATTCCTGGGAGCAGACAGAGTTTCTGATAAGCTCCAGAGGAGCTCAGCCCAGCTGCTCGTCAAGGCCAAGACCTAAGGAACCTTTCTGAGATCACAGGCCAGGGGGCTCGTGGGGGGATGATGCACCACCACACAGGGCTAAGCACACATCAGAACTTTACATCAGAACCTCTTGGGAAGCTGATGGCCACATCCTGTGGTGCCTGGGGGTGTTACAAGCTGCAATACAGGGCACTGATAATGGGGAGGTCTGCTGGTGTGAGCATCCCCATGAGGAGTTTGCAGAGAAAGGAACAAAGCATTCTTTGGGTTCCAATTGAACATTGTCAGAGGAAAGCTGAGGGGCTTCCCGGGAGTGGGGAGAGGGTCTGGGGTAGTAAAAAAGTACAAGGAAGAAATGGCTTCAGGAGGAACAAATGCTGTGGCTGTTGAGCACACTGTCTGGTCAGCATGCCTCATACTTTGGCCACAAGAAGGTATTCTATCTGTCAAGGGAAAGACAACAATTCAAGCTATTAGGACTCCCTGTAATTTGGCCTACAAGCAGTTTGGACTTAACAACTGAAAAGGAAATGTCAAAGGATGGGAAGCCAAGAGAATCTCATCAAAAAGACATCTGGTCCTGCTGTCCTTAATGGGAAATCCCCCCCTCCCTCCAGACACCCTCTTTTGAAACAGTTAATGTCTGAGAGAATCCAAAACATTGCTGGAATGTATCAGTGATGGAGCTTTTGTATAGCTGAGCAGCTAAACAGCTCTGGTTTTGTTTGTGTTAGGGTTGATTGTCTTGCCTTTCATCGGTGAAAGTCAGAAATGGCTGGGCAGGAGTCAGTGGAGCAAGAGTGGTCTGAGGCCAGCTTCAGCTGGGGGACAATTTGGTCACCTCTTTTACAGCTGGAATCATGACATGCTTCACAGGGAAGCAGAAACACCTTAAAAGAGGCACCCATAGGCAGCAAACTCACAAATCATCCAAGGTGAAGGATCCATGCTCTCCAACAGAGCATTTAAGTGAGCAGCTCTGCTGGAACAGCCATGCTGACCCATCTGCCTCTCTGTTTCTTCTGGCCCTTTTTCCACTGACTGAAGCCTGGCAGGCTGCCAGCACCTTCCAGGAACCAAGAAACAAGTCTGGGTTGCTGAAAGGCACCCATAGGGGTTACTTCTGGGGAAGGACTGCTGCTCATGCTCCTGAGTGGGCAACCCAGGATCTCCAACGTGTTTCTGCCCTCAGCCACGTGGCAATGCCATTTATCACTGCCCCTCCCAGAAAATCATGTTCCCAGGGCTTGGGTGCCTCAGAGAGTTTCAGCATGGGATGCAGAGTGTTTGATCACAGGAATCAGGACAGCTGGCAGGGTCCAGCTATTAAGATCTCCTTGGGGAATAAGCAGAGGACTCCATTCAAATTCCCAAAACCAGCTATTCCCTTCATCCCTTGAATCAGGAAATCTGGAACACCAGCAGGATTCAGCAGATCAGGGTTGAAAGACATTGATGGGGGCTCCATAAACATCCTGAACTCCTGCCAGCACTCCCATCCAAAAGGAAGACTGGGGGGATTTTCAAAGAGGCAGCTGAGCTGTGACTGATGATTGCTCCATGCAGCCCCA
The DNA here is from genome assembly GCF_035770615.1 of Melospiza melodia melodia. Classification (NCBI taxonomy): domain Eukaryota; kingdom Metazoa; phylum Chordata; class Aves; order Passeriformes; family Passerellidae; genus Melospiza; species Melospiza melodia. The sequence goes on from NC_086202.1 coordinate 8,116,686, forward strand.
GCTGTGTGTTCCCAGCTGCTCAGTGATCTCCTCCTCCCATCCAGCTGCAGGTGTTTGCCACTTACCTGGTGCTGTCCCAATCCTGCCTGGCTCCACTGCCACCCAACTCATCCTCCCCAGGTGGGACAAGAATGTGCCATTTTAGTTTTCTGTCATTTCAGCGTGGAAGCTGGTGCAATAACAGTGAAAATGGCACTGGGAAGAGAGAGATAATTTGGCCAGAAGCAGTGGGGGGACAGAGACTTCTCCCTGTCAGAGACAGCAATGTTGTTTTGCTGGCTCAGCTGTCCCTAGGTCCACAGGCTCTGTTGCTGTTCAGAGGGATCCCCAAATGGACAAAAGGAATTCTCCCACCTCAGATTATTGGCAGCATTACAGTCCAGTACTGCAGCCAGGAACTCCAAAGTGAAGAAGTGTTTGGCTTCCTCATTTCTTGGCATTTTGTAGGACACACCTCAGGCCACAAAAGTCACCTCTACTCAAATCTCTCTGAAAAACTTTTATGTCTGCTTGACCACAACTGTCCACTACTACATCTTTATCTAAGGAGGGACCCAAGATGATCTCTGGAAGCAAAGAGGACACAAAGGCAACACAAGGGAGATCTGAGATCTCCCTGCTCACCCCAGTCTGCCGAGCCATCTTATTCCTCCATCTGTCCTCCAGGTGCCTGTGCAAGTGGAATATTAGACACAGCTTCCTTCAGGAGCTTTACAGAACCAAGATAACTCCACCTCTGACTGAACTTGGTTTTGGTGAGTCAATTCCTGAACTAGGTTTTTACAGCATTGGTAAGTGCATGGGGAAGAGAGACAGAAAAGCCTAATGAAACAACATACACACATCAAGTGTGGAGGAAATTTCTACCTTTTGTTCTGCCAGATGGAATATTTCCCCTGAAGAAAGGAAGAAGTCTGGGGACTACTGGAACTGGAATATCTGAGCAATATCTGGGAGAAAACACCCCAGAGAGCAGCTCTGCACTATCCAGGTCAGGTGTGGCTCTTCCTGACAGTCTCCATCCAGCACAACTCCCCTGAAGTCTGTGGAGGGCACCTGCACACAAGTTCTCAAGGAAACATTCCTCTGGCTTTCACCACACTTGTGTCATGCTTAAACCAGGGAAAAAGCAAAGGAAGTGCAAGCAAAGAGAAGAAAGCCATAGCAAAGATTTAGACAAATATAGACATTAAGGACTTTGCTGATGCAAAAGGTAGATGTAGCAATCAATAATAATAATAATAATAATAATAATAATAATAATAATAATAGTAAACAATATTAATGAAACAATGTGCACCTGCTCAGGGTACTTAGGGAAATCAGAAAAGTGTTTAGCATTGCCAGTGGAGAAAAGAGATGATTTGGATTATGCTACTACACAAGGTATTTAGCAAATCATTGTAATTGTTCAGAGTTCATTTAGGCTTCTAAATATATCCTTGATTCCTGCTCTGTTTCCCAGGAAGCAGAAGAGCTAAAAGGCAGTAAGTCCAAAGAAGCAGAATTACATCAGTTGAAAGCCACAGCTAAAGGAAAACTTCAGCCAAAAGTGCCAGTTTCACTAGACTGCCTACCAATACAGCATGAATAGGCAGGGGAAAAAAGGATCAAAACATATCAACTACACTATGAACCTCTGCACTGAATGACAGGATGTCAGCACATAAAAAAGCAATTAAACAAGATGAGCTTGGCCCTCCAGGGTTTTCACACCTGAGTCATCATTAATGATAATAATCATTATCATTAATAAGCATCACTAATAATAAGAAGGAAAAAGGCAATGAATACATGGGTGTACAGGTAGATGGCTGTTGTTTTATTGGCTTCAAGAAGCTCCAACAGGAAAACCAGTTTGCTGTGTTTGCTCTACTTGAGCACAGTGGTAAACGTCTCCATTTCAGCACCAACACTGGGAACATTCTAAGCAGAGTCTGGGTATTTCCCAGTTTTATTAAACCCCAGAACACAACAACCTGTTTGACATAGAATACTGCAAAGTATTTTAGGTACTTCCTACTGCAAGGAGAAGAGAGCAAACAGGAAGAACCTGTATTCCTCTGGCATTACTCTTTGGTCCATTGTCACTTGTCAGCAATTGCCATGGGCCTAACCAGCGGTCCTGGAATTCCAGAGCATCCTTATCATGGGAAGGGAAGGAAGGGACAAGCAGGGAATGTAAAGGCTCTGGGTCCTGAAGACAGGAATCACAGCTATCTGATGTTTTGATCTTTCAAAATCATCTTTAATTAGTTTGTGTAACTGGTATTATCCTTAATTAGCCTTGGTCAGTTCAGAATGCCTGCTCACCTGCTTTAAGATAGAGGCACACCTCAAAGGTTTGCAAGGCCAAGGCCCACCCTGCTTGGTTGGGTTTTGATTTTGAAAGCCATAGCCAAGAAGCAGCTGGGAAGAGCCCTAAGAGAAGTATTCCTACATGGCAGGCACATTTATTTATTGTTCTCCATTTACTGCAGACTGCTATCTGCTTGCTGGATTTGATGGTTCAGGCACTTGGCTTGCCTGTCTCCTTGTGTGGTGGGTGTGCACTGGCAAGAGGTGAGAGATGCTCCAGCCTCAGCTCCCTTGAGTGGCAATACCTCTTTATCCAGCCTTGTTCTTGCATGGAGAGCTCCCAGGTGGCACAGGTCACTGCTTTCTGGTTCCACAGAGCTCCTCTGAGAGGTGTCACCCCCACCAAGCACTGCCTGGGAGGGTGGGCACAGCAGGGGCACCCAGGGACCCAGGGAATGTCAGGACAAGGTCTCCATGTGAGCCAAGAGAACCTGCTTGTGGCTATTTTCAGAAAATGTAAGGAGGGACATATGATGGAGCCTTGGGGTGCAGCAGTGACATTTTTCAGGCTACCTTGGACCATGGATATCAATGGTTTGTGGGCCGACAGGTCCAAAACCTGGGAAATTCAGATTCTGTGAGCCTTCTGTTGGCTTCATCTAACAGGTACCAAGGAGAGCAGTTCATTTTCTAGGTAATGGTTGCATATTTTTCCACAGGAACACTGGAGCTGCACACCCAGGTCAGGCCCTTAGCTCACGTCTTGCTATAAAGGCCCCTTGTCCCCACACTAACGTTAATTTTGAAGATAAAATTTCCCCTATAACCCTCATAGATTTTGCTGTTTGTTACTTTCAATGTTCTCATTATTGATATACACATGAAATTCCTTCAGCATCTCCACAACTTTAGCCTGAGGACAGACTGTCACCTGTGCCTCGTATTGAGGTCAGACTGGATGCCCACTTCTCTATTTGTGCACTTTGGACATGACAGTTCTGGCTGCCACGGCAGAAATCACACAAAAATGTCACTGCAGCCCAAGGAGAGGGACACACTCCTGTGAGACTGGGTCTGTCCAGGAGCCAGGTCCTATCAGGAAGCCTTAATGCAATCACTGGAAAGAAGAGCGCACATTCAGTGGCTCCAGGATACACTACCCTGGCGTCGAAGGAGAACCCAACTTTCCATCCAGCCTGCCAGCCCCGAGCCCAGGTGTGTCTGGCAGGCTCCTACCTGGGCTCAAGGCACCGGGACCATGGGTGGATAAGAAGGGCCTTTCCCAAACGTGCCCAAAGCCGCACTGCAGCCAGAAGTCAGCACCCCAAACCCGGGGCATCCCCAGGAGCCGCTCCCCGCCTCATCCCAGCGCCCGGTGCCCGCCGCTTCCCCTAGAGGAGCGGCCCCACGCCCCGGGGAGGGTCGGCTCGGAGGCACGGCAGAGCGGGTGCCGCTGGCAGCCCGGACCCCGGAGCCGATCCCGGAGCCGATCCCGGAGCCCATCCCGGAGCCGGTCCCGGAGCCCATCCCGGAGCCCATCCCGGAGCCCATCCCGGAGCCCGTCCCGGAGCCCATCCCGGAGCCCGTCCCGGAGCCCGTCCCGGAGCCCGTCCCGGAGCCCGTCCCGGAGCCCATCCCGGAGCCCATCCCGGCCAGCTGCGCGGCTCGGGGCGGAGCCTGCGGAGCGGGGCGGGCCGGGGCAGCCGGCGCTGCTGCCATCGGAGCCTGCGGAGCGGAGCCGGCTGCGGGCGGCGTCGTGTCCCGGAGCCCTCGGCGGTCGCTGCGCTGCGGTCCCGCTCATCGCCATGGAGAAGTACAAAGGTGAGGGGATGGGGGCGTCTCGCCTGTCCGTGTCCTTGCTCGGGGACCGCCGGGGGCTCTGGGGACCTGCGGGTGGCGATGTTTGGGGGGTGACAGAGCCCTGACACGGAATGCTGAGGAATGCGGTCCCCCCGCGTGGGAAAGCGGCGGTGGGATGCGGGGATAGTCCCTGAGGGGATGTTTCCCGAGAGTGGGACCGGGATGGGCTGCGGGGAAGGGTCCCTGCGGGAGCGGGTCGAGCAATTCCTGGGGCCGGGAGGGGCTGTCCCGCCAGCGGGACCGGGCGGGGAGAGCGGGATCCCGCTCCGCCGAGGAAAGGCGGACGGATGGTGGGGACGGGAACTGGCTCCGGGGAGGCGATCTCCGCGACGGGGCCGGGATCAGCTCGGGGATGGAGGGGAAGCGGTGCCCACCCTGGGGCCGGCTGGGGGATGGAGGGGAAGCGGTGCCTGCCAAGGGGTCAGCTCGGGGGTGGAAGGAAGCGGTGCCCGGCCGGGGTCAGCTCAGGGGTGGAAGGAAGCGGTGCCTGCCAAGGGGTCAGCTCGGGGGTGGAAGGAAGCGGTGCCCGGCCGGGGTCAGCTCAGGGGTGGAAGGAAGCGGTGCCCGGCTGGGGGAGCGGTGGGGAAGGTGCGGGGCAGCGCGGGCAGGTCCCGCCCGGGGATGTGAACTCCCTGCGTGCCAGCACCGGGCACCGAGTAGGAAGGGAAAGAGAGATGTGGGAAAATGTCGCGTTTTATCCGATCCGGACATCGGGAGCTTTTTTGCCACTTGAAAGCAGCGGCTTGTTGCGTTTCTGGAGCCGCTCAGTCGTCTGGCATTGCCCGTTCCGTCTTTGGTCCTAAGCCGCCCATCTGCGTGGGCTTCCCACCCTCCCAGGCTGAACGGGCACGACATTGAGTGTCCTGATTTCCAAACGCAAATAGTTTAGTGGTTAGGGAGAGGGAAGGTGAGCGGCTCGCAGCCTTCTCCCTGGCAGCTCTCATCCGGGCTGGCTGTCACCCACAGCCCATTTATATCCCCTCAATCAATGGCTCTGGCGCTTCCTGCCTGATGCTGCTTGGTCCCGAGCCCCGAGACTGGCACATCCCCGGTCCGTGCTGCTGTGGGCACTCCTGGGCACTTTCCAAACATGAGCTCTCCTTGCCAGCTGGGGCGGGAGGAGGTGGGATGTGGGCACGGAGCTCTCGGATGTGTCTCACGGAGCTCTTTGATTTCTGCCGCTGCTGATGTGCAGAAACCTCCCCTGGAGGAGGCGGATCCACCCCTTATAGCACGGAGAAAGCCTGCGGTAAATTTTACCTGCTGAGAGGAAATGGGACTCTCCTTGTAACTGCTGTCCTCCTCATGAAACTGGAACATTTCAGTGGGGAACTTGATACTAAACAAATGTATTTCTGCCAGACCCCATTTGTACTTATTGCTGTCAAACCAGAAAGGTTTGCTTACACCTCAGTGGATGCATTTGAGCTAATAGCTCATTTCCTAATGTTGAGGTGTCATATTGTGTGAAGTTAACTTTTGCCAGGACTGTGTGTTTTTTTCACTGTGCAATACTTGAGCATTCTGACAGGGCTGGCACTGTGCTGCCAGTTGCATTCTGAGCCTTTTCCTCCTTACAACTGGTGCCCGATAAGCACAATAATAACACACTGCAAAAGCGATCTTAAGGATTATATTACAAATCAAATATTGTGTAGTTGGTTTGGTTTTTTATTCCATCCTGGCAGGGTCTGCACAATTCCATTCAGTTCCAGTAGCAAAGCAGTAGATTCATTAAGATTCAGCTATGTTTTGTATAATTTCTTTTTAAACACGCACACTGCTCCCTCAGAGCAGCGGGGATGTTCTGCACATGTGTGATGAATAAATAGCGAGCACAACTGATGGCAGAGCCCTGCCAGGGCTGTTTGTGCTGGTGTGGGAGCAGGGGTGGTGATGAGGCACTGCCAGCCCTGTGGGGCAGCCAGAGGTGACAGTACAGCTGGGTCAGTGCCTGGAAGGTGTCCCCAGTGTGGGGGGTGACAGGAGCCACCTGGAGCTGGTGAGGTCTGGGGGAGTTGGGAGCCTTGAGGAGCGGGTGGAGAGGGCAGACAAGTAGGTTGTTGTTAATAAGCGCCAGGGATTTGTGCCTGCTCTGGTGGGGATAACTTGTTGATGCCTTGCCATGGGAAGTCTTCATCCGTGCCACTTGTGCAGGGAAATCCTGTAGTGATGGAGGTGGATGGACTCAAACAGGGCTGTTAAGCAATGAATTGGTGTTCTGGGAAAATGAATTTGACTACAAAATCTGTCCTGCTGCTTAAGAAATTAAGTTTGCAGTCATCAGCAAACAGCAGCATCCTTCCTTTAAACACGGGCAGGGATGTGCAACAATCCCGGCTCTGGGGTGGCACGTGCAGCTGTCTCTGCTGTTTCAATGGCAGCCACAGGAATCCTGCTGGGTGGGGTGTGCAGGGCTGGGTGGGAGGCTGGCGCTGGCAGGGTGGCACCCGTGCAGTGGGAAGAGCTCGGGCTGTTGGACTTGCCTGGTGGGAAGTGAAGGAGAGATTGTGAAACCCTCCTGGGAATGGGTTTCCTTTCCCAGCCACTGCAAATGAGGTCACAGGGGCAGCTGCACAGGGGGACACTGCTGCCTCCTGACTCCTCTCAGGCTGCTGAAGCTCTGAAGGATAATCATGAAGTGCACAGGGGGTTGGTTTTTTCCCTGCCAGGCTGCCCTAGAGAATGTCTGCTGTTGGTGAAGGTGCTGGTTAGAAGGGCACCTTCTCCCTGTGATTAGGGACTGTGTGTGTGAGGCAGAAAGAGCAGCAGACCTGGCAGCCCAAGGGGACAAGAGGGAGATCTGCAGGGTGGTCACTGCAGTGACAAGGACAGAGCTGCTCTTGCTCCTCCTCTATTTCCTGTGAGTGCTCTCCCCCCCTTCCCATGTGTTTTGCCTTTGAATGTGGCAGCTGTCCCAGCCTGTGCTCCCTGATTCTTGCCTGCTCCTTACCACGCTTGTCAGACATGGCTGGCTGGTCTGTGACCAACATCTGCAGACCCCAGGAGGTGCTGAGGGCACTGGTGCTGCTGAGGGATGGGCTGGGGACACCTTCATTTGCCTGCCATCTCTGTCAAGGCCTCTCAGACTGACACCCTTGTCACCTCAGCCATGGGTGATGCAGCCCTATGCTCATGGTCTAAAATGTTAAGTGATGTGAGCATGGAGAGTTTTGTAAGGTTATTATTATTATGTTTTAAATGTGTTAGAGGTCTGTAATGGTAATCAGAGCAGCTTCCAGCCCAGTTCTTCAGAAGTGTTTGGCATTCGTGTTTTACTATCTTCGTTGAGCAAAGATTCAAACTTCATGTTCCTTGTCAGAGGGACCTTGGAAGTGTTTGCAGTGCTCCCCCAAGGAGATGAACATTGTTTGCCCATGAAGGAGAGGTTGTCTTCTTAACAGAAATCAACAGGTTAGTGTTGATAAGGAGTAAAATGGTGACTTGGTAGAAAGAAGTGTTTGCTTGCTAAGTTAACATGTTTTAACTGGGAGGGGGAAGGGGGTGGGTCTGTTTAGGACTAGGGCACACGTTCTTGCACATACAAAGGGATATGCTTGGGGTTAGACTGAAAAGTGGATACATGAATGAAAGACAAACCCTGGTAACAATCTGAGGTGCTTTATAAACTGTTGTTAATCAGAGCTGGAAATGGATTGATTCATATGAACAAAATCTGGTCTGTCTGCAGACATATGTGGTTTCTCCTCAGCTGATTGTCCACACAGCTGTTGTGTTTAACTCATTGTCTTGGTGTGGCAACTGGAGAAAGCAGGGCAATGTGCTGCTCTGTGCCAAACCCAGTACAGCTTTCAGCTGCTGGGCTGAACCTTCTTTTAAAAGCAGATGAAAATTAGTGTCATGCATAACCTCATAACATACACAGTAACTCTCGCTTATGGGAGAGGGACCCTGGTTGGTTTTGGAGAATGGAACAGGCTCTGTTGGGGAGTAGGCAGCAGGAGTGCAGAGTTATTTACTCTGCAGGGCCTGAGGACATGAATCCTTTTTTCTGGAACTGAAACCACAGCCTGTCTCAAACATCTGCCGTGCCCACCCTTCCAAGCCACCCCACCTGTGCCAGCACAGCCCTTCTGTCTGTTCCAGCACAGCTGCATTTCTTGTTCAGACAGGGCACACGAGGATGCTCTGAGCTGTGTTATGTGCACACAGGGCTCTCCAGTGCTCCCCACACCAGGGCAGGCTCACTGCAGATGGGCTCTAGGGATGCTGGCTTCAGCCCCATTCCATCAGCAGCCATGGCCCTTGGGAGGTGTGCATGTCACTGCCAGGTTTGGAGGCTCCTTTTGATATCCCAGAATCATCCCTGGAGATCCTCCATCTCTTGAGAGCAAGGGGCAGGGATCCATGGAGTGAAGGGCAGGGGAGCAGTACCCCTGCTGCTCTGGGTCTGTGCCCCATCTGTGTCACTACAACAAGAGCCCTGCTCCTAAAGCCAGGAGAGAAGCTTTCTTCCTAAAAGAAGGAGTGGGGGGGAAGGATAAAAGCTAGCTCACAAGCTCTGAGCCTTTGGGCATCTGCTTTTGGAGTGCTCTAGACAGGGCAAGAGCCCTTCCTTTACCTTTGTGTGTAAGCAAACCCCTTCCTCCCCAGAGCCTCCCCTCTCCTGGGAGCTGGCTCTGTGTGCCCGGCTGGGGCTGGCGGCTCTGCCTGAATGAGGGCATTGTTCTGGGCTCCCACTGATGGCTTCCACTGAACACCCGCAGCCAGCAGCACAGGGAGTGTCTATGCAAAAGGGCTGCACTGCTCTAGCTGGGGCATGGCTGGCTCTGCCAGCTCCCAGCAGCAAGGAGGGCAGAGGGCAGGCAGGCAACTGGGCAGCTCCTGTCACCCAGGCTGTGCACCAAAGCCACACAGGCTTTAACATCTGAATTCTGGACACCTGCTCAGCTGCATGCTTGCTCCTTGTTGTTTCCATCTCAACATAAAGTACATATGAAGGATTTAGTGATTTGTCTGAATCCTTTAAGATTTCATGGCAAATTCAGGACCTGAATCCCAAGCTCCTTCATCAATGGCCAATGATGTCCTTGCAACCATCCTCCCTAGATCAAGGGAAATTAGGGATGCTGTTCTTTTGAGAAGTTCTTTGTAAGCTCTAATTTGCTGTACCCTGTGGACAGGCAGGATTCATGTAATGCAGGGAAGTGCATCTTCAGGCAATAGCAACCAGAGAGCCCAGAGCTGTAGGGGATGTCTTGGGGAACCAAAATTAAGAGGTGCACCTATGATCAGAGGGGATGCAGAGCTTGTGCACCCAGGGCATGGGTGTTCCTCTTTGAAGCTGTCTGGCTGAAGCACAGATCCAGACCCAACAAGTGAATTGGGATCCTACAGTCACACAGCCAGTTTGATGACCTGCATATTATTGTTTACTTCATCATGGAAGTTGAGTCATTTGTGCTTTTCTTTTGGGTCAACAGACAAGACAGACTGGTCCAGTCTGTGCAGCAGCCTGTCAGCAGAGCTCTGTGGGTCAGAGATGAGTCTGACAGGGTCCTGTTCCAAGGAACTGCTGGTGCAGGTGCTCATGAGCCACTTCCTGGGGTGGTGGTGGATTGGGCAGTAGTGCCAGTGAGCTGGAGAATTCCCTGGCAGTAGCTGGAGAAGGCATTTCCATTGGAAGAGCTATGCTGCCCTGTGAAGAAGAGGGATTAAACTTCTTGCTGTGTGCTATGGTGCATGGCTAAAAATCTTGTGTGAACTGAAGGAATGGCTGTAGGAGCTCACAAATGAAAGAAGTGTTCAGTAGGAAGCCGCCAATCTCCTGGTACCCGACATTTTTTTTTTTTTTTAATAAAATTAGTAGATTTACTTGAATCCAGGGAGCAGAGCTTTAGGAGGGAAAAGCCTCCAAGACAAACAGGAGCTGCTCAGAGTGGCCAGAGGAGCTGGGGCCTTGGCACAGCTCAGTGCAGCGGTGCTGGCACTGTGCCCCCGAGCCCAAACTCCGCTGGGACAGGGGACAGCCAGGGCTGCAGCCACCCAGAGGGGCTTCCCTTGGGGCTGGGGGGCCAGGCTGGCAGAGCAGCCCTTGCCTGAGGAGCTGGGAGCAGGGCAGTTCCTGCCACAGGCCTGGGAAATGTGCTGGGCTGCTCTGAAGTTCAAAGGACAAGGGCCAGGACTCATTAAAATACATTTCCCCTCCGCCCCTCCGCTGACCTATCGCTTTCTGCATGGGCAGAATTCCACAGAAAGCAAGCCTGAGGATGGTTTGGAGCATGGCAGTGTTGTCTTTGGTTGTAAACAGCTCTGTCTGGAAGTAAATATCTGAGAATTATGGGATCAGACCAAAACTCCCACGTAACATACAGACTTGGCCACTTGCAATTTAATAAAAGTATTTCCCCTCCTTGGGTGGACTGTGCTCTGTGTTGCATAAAGAATTTCTGATGTATTTCTTTTTCTTTTTTTTTTTTTTTCTTTTTGCACTGTGGATCTGCTTAGGATAAAATTATAGCACAAAGCTTAGAAAAAGCCTGGGAAATAGAGATTCACAAGTCTTAGCTGGCAGTTTAGCCTGTGGGCTTCTTACTTCTGAGTGGAGGAATCTCCTCCAGAGATAACCAGCAGCAGTAGCTACCCCCAGCACTGGTGTGATGCACGTGAGGTTTTTTACTTCCTTTTGTGTTGTAGGAGACTGAATCTTTAAAAAAAAATCTTCAGATTCCCAATTTTGCTAATAATTAATGAGGCTTTCCAGAGCTGGCACTGAGTTTGGAGTGTAGAGGTGGCAGCTAAGCAGTCGGGATGCCTTTTGAAGAAGTTTGCATAACACTTTGGCAGCAGTGCTTTGAAAGAGGTGTGTCTGAGCCAGGAGATTCTTACAGTGTGTGCTGGAGCCTTCCCTCTTGGCCTGAGTGAGATGGGGAGCAAGTCTTGGTGTGCTGCAAGGAGGGGATCTCTGTCCTGCAGCCTGGTGTGCTCTGAGGCAGCCAGTCCAGGCAGGTGGGGAGGGGAAGTGTGTGTGCAGCTCCTGAGAGAGGAGATAAGGTATCTGCAGGGCGATCTCTGATCCAGGGTCTCTCTGCAGATCTCATCATTGCTGTTTGTCACTGCAGAGTATGGCAGCTGTTGGGGCTGGGAAGAGCGAGCTGGCTCGCAGAGAACCCGAGTTGCACAATGCCACATGATGTCACAAGTGGCTTTTGCTGAAAGTCCTCCACAAGTGTGTGTGAAATTTGGGGCTTTCTTCTGCTGAGGAATGCAACCAAGCCAGCTGCAGCCCTGCAGCCTTCCAGTAGCACTGTCAGTTTGTCGTCTCTGGAAGGAACCCATGGGTTTGTTCAGACAGTCCCAGTGCCAAACAGCTCTGACTCCTGATGGTCCTGCTGGGAAGGAGCTGAAATCAGTGGAATGCAGAGAGACTGTTGGGTGCCTGCTGCTAACAGGTACGTGGCTGCAGCACTTAGGGGGGCAGCACTTGTGGTAGCAAAATATCACAAGTCTGGAAGTTAGGGCTGACTTTAAAAGTGGAGATATGGCCAGCCCAGACTTGTGCAGTGCCTTGTGACAGCTGGAGGCCATCTGCTCCATCCATCCATCCATCCATCCATCCATCCATCCATCCATCCATCCATCCATCCATCCCATCAGCAGCTCCGTCCAGGCTGCCTGCCTGGGGAGCATGTCCTGTCTCCTTTGTGTAAACCCAGCATCTTCATGGATCTTCTGTGTTCCACTGCAGTCTCTAAAAATGTGCCACGTAGTCTTGAACGATGGGAACGTCTGCTCTTTTTATTGCCATACTTTCCTGACTTCTCCCTGGCTCTGGGGAGTGCAGCATCAGGCAGAGAGCTGGGATTGTAGTGCACAGATTGTACAGTGTACAGTTCCACATCTGCTGAAGGATTGTCTGGTCCTGCTAGCTGCTGAAATGTGATAAAGAGGAAGAGAACACTCAGATTAATTGAGCTCAGTTAACAAAGCTGAGCTGGCTTTACCTTGCTGTGGTTACCTGGGCAGAGGGGTGGCATGTGCATTCCTATCACCCAACCACAGCCAGGTTTTTTTTTTCCCTGTTAGGAACTGAGTACACAAACACAGGGGTGCATCTCTTTTGCTAAGAGATGCTTTTGTGTGTGAAGTTGTGTACACTAGGTCTGAATGGAGGTGCCAGGCAAGCCTGGCTGCTTCAGTGGTCAGAAGCCCTCCTCCCCAAGCCTGAGGTCACAGACAGCAGCACACACTGGCAGGGTGGCTCTGGCTTCACCATCACTGCTGCAGGGGTCTGCAATCTGCTGGGCAGCAGGGTGGCTACGTGCTTTTCCTCCTGGATTTTTTCAGTCCATATGGGTTGTTTACCTCATCTGGGCCACGTTGCACTGGGTGCCTGGGGCTCCAGGTGTAGCCAGAGCAGGGCCTGCAGGGGCTTTTGGAGTTCAGTAACCTCACCTGTCTGGTTGGAAGGCAGTCACAAGTGCCCCAGAGCTGTGCAGTCACCAGTGAAATGTGCATGTGACAGTTTGGGGTGGTTTTGGTTTGCTCCCACACCACTGTTTGTGCTGCACACATACTTGTGTGTCTTGTTCCTCTGAGCAGCAGTGTCAGAGCTGAATGCAGCTGCTGGTGAACTTGTGCAGGGTCACAGTGACCTAAAAGCCAGTGACCTCTGGAATAAGTCAGTCATGTCTGCAGAGCAGCTTCTTCACCCTTCATCCACCAATTCATCCAGCAATGCCTCCTCCAGCCAGGCTGTGAAAAAGCTGTAGGAAGACATGAGGACTGAACTTCTCATGATGGGTTACTGAACTTCTCAACCAAGGGTTACTAGATTCTCTCTATAACTTAAGTAATCAGAACACTAAGGAGTTAATAATATAATCAGTTTCTGCTCACAAGGGCCTGTCTTGTTTCAACAGAAGTCAGCTACCAAACTATTTAGCAAAGCAACACTTGTAAATGATTTATTCTTGAGTTAAGCATGGTATTATTTTATATAAACACAGATTTTCATTATTGCTTCAACTTTATTCCATTTTCTCTCTACTAGTCGTGTTACAGGAAGCGCAGACAAATCCATGCACAGTCTCTTGCCTTTCTCTAATGAGCAGTGCTAGCTGATGATATTATCTAGCTGCCTATGTGGCACATCAGTTTAATTTAGCTTTGAAATTGTCCCCCTTATGAGATGATGCTTCTTGGAAACCAGGTTGTCTTCCAGGTGTTGAAAGGAATTATTGACTTGGTGCTGGCTGCCCTAATGCAGTTCTGTGCAGACCATGTAATTGATTAAAGTGTGTCAGAAAATTATCAATGCTCCAAGTGTGGTTTGGCTGATGTTTGAGTCCATGTGAGCTCCAAGGTCTGGTTCTAGGAAAATTCACCAGTAAATCAGTCACAAAGTGTATCAATTATGCCAGCATATACTCTTGATTTCTGGGCTGTTGAACAGTAATTCTGTCTCTGACTGTGATCCACAGCTCTGGAGACACTGCTGATGTGGTCTGTCATCTGAGCACTTGGGTCATGGTGGGCTGTCACACTCTCAGCTCAATGGGCTCTTGCTTTAATCACCAGGATATGCCAAATACTGATGGACTCTCGTTGTATGGGTTGCAGTGGTCTGTGCTGAGCCAGTGTGAACTGGCAGGGTGTGAAGCAGGGCAGACCTGGGTGAGGGTGCTTGAAGCCTGAGCCTGTTGGCGTCCTGCACTGCTTAACTTCTGCCAGTGTGGTTTTCCTATCAGGTTGTTCAAACAGATGTTCCCTAAGTGTAGACGAGATCTATTTCTGGAAATTGAAGTGGGAGTTGGCAGAGTGGGGGGAAGTGAAATGGCAATCAAAATTCCCATACTTTATCCTAAAGGCTGAATTCCCACGTCTGGCTGAGAAGAGAAACAAATGCTTTCTAGACCCAGGAGGCTCAACATTCCCCGAAACAGAATGATTTATTTTTAATTCTGATAGTTCACTGGAGCTCTTAAACCGAAAGAGCAGTGACAGTTTTATTGTGCTTAGAAATAAAGGCAGCAAGCTCTGGGCCATGCTGAGGCTGAAAAACCTGGAGTGCTGTAGGAAGGAGAGGGCAGGTTCATCCATTTGATCCCTGCTGAGTCCAGCCCAGCCAGAGCATGGCCTGAATTGCAGGGGCAGCACCCAGAGGCAAGGTTGGAAATCTGTGTGGAACAGCACAGGATTTCACATTGGTGTTTCTTTGGATTGGCTACGTCAGCCTTCCTTCAATTCTTTGGCCTAAATAATGGCATCCCCTAAGCTTATATGCTGGGTTGGTTTTTTTTTTCATTTGCTGCTGATACCATTTCAGCTATGATCCGTGTTTTGTCCTTGTGATGGTCAGTTACGGCTCACACAGGATGCTGAAGCCATGGGGACTGACAGGAGCACAGATGGGTGTTGAGCACACATTGTGCGAGAGGGACTGAAGAACATAAATAGGGTGTCCTGTTGGTGCTGTGCAGGGGATAAAATGGACCATCCTTGTCGTTAGCATAGGCTGTTTGCTGTCCCTTTGCAACTGGCATTGCCCCAAAACCAGGGTAAGAGCCATGGACTGTTGGGTGCCACTTCCAGGTCACACATTCTTACACCTTTGGCTGCTTGGTGTCTGCATTAAAAATGTGTAGGTCTGGGTGATGCTCCAGTGCTTTCTTTAAGGTATTCTTCTAACATTTAACCCTGATCAGACAATCTCACTCTGACATTCTGGTTAGCTACAAAATCTTTGCAGTTGGCTTTTGTTCCCATGCTGGATTGAGGTTTTTTTTGGAAATGCTCTGTTTCCAGCATATGTTCTTGTTTTTCCTGATAAACATGCATGTCTGTTGGCCCACATTTAGATGAGGTGGGAAGGGCCAAATTAATTCCTGGTGTCATTCCAGCATAGTCAGTGGGCTGACCACAAAGATCAGACTGGGTCTAAGATTTACACTGGATTGATTGCAAGTTTTACCAATTTTTACTGATCCATTACCTAACTGTATTTCTGGTGCAATTCATAAAGATGCCTTTGAATTTAACATAATTAAAGCTGATTTGTTATAGAAGAGGGATGTAGAGCTGACAATTCCTTTGCCAGGCAGACATGCTCAGAATTCCAGGTGCTAATAGCACTGACGTGGCTGACCCTTGCTCCAGACCAGTGTCTGGACTGTGTTAGTTATTTGGACCATGAAAGATGAGGAGATTCTGCCACACTGGAGACATGCTCTATGAAAATGCAGCCAAATCATCTGTGGACACTTCAGCAAGGACATTGTCACCTTCTCTGATCCTCTAGGCTGAAGCCTTTCCAGCTCCTGATGGAACAGTGCTGCTGGGAATGCTTGCTTATCCCAGATTCTGGGATGGAATTTCAAATTTTCTTTCACCCGTTGATGGCACGATTGCCTTTCCTCATTCATGCAGTTGTTTTTTGTTGGTTATTCACAAATGTGCAGGCCTGCTCTGCCATCAGACTGACAGAAGGAAGGAAAATGTTCCGTTTTGAATATGGAAAGGGAGGTGCTGCTTAGCACAGACAGAACTGGCTTCTAGATGAAAGAGTCAAATACCAAACTGTTTTGTTTCAGTTTGAGCAGGACAGGCTTTGATCTAGAGGAGATGACTCAGTCAGTAGCAGGGAACAATTCTTTATAGTGCATTTAGAAATAAAACCTGGATATTTAGGCTGTGATGGCTTTGACACATCACTCATAGCATATATTATGTGAAAATGAAAACCATAAACATCTGAAATGAAGTGTGGAGGTTTTTCTGAAGAGAGGAGAAAAACCATTTCTGATATTGGTTGCCAAGAGTTTCCTCAAGTCAGAAAGGACTGGGGGTGGGGTAGGATCATTCCTATTGCGATAGCAATAATGAGCAGTGTGGACAGAGCAGGAAGGGGAAAGACTTCCTGCAGTGCAGCTCCAGCCAGAGGTGGGGCCAGCATGAAAACTGGGATCTCTGGCCCCAAGTCAGGCTCCATAATCCATCTCTGCTGCCTGCCCCGGTGCCTCACGCCCTGTGTCAGCTCTGACAGCGCTCTGGGTCAGGAGGCGGCCGCGCTCAGACCCCGCTCGGTCACTGGGCTGGCTGCACTTGCACAGAGCAGGGATGGCCTGATCCTGCTCCTGAGCTGCTTTCATCCCGAGCCAGGTGACAGCCCTGATCAGTGCAGCTGTGTTGTGGCACTGCAGCTGGCCAAACAAACACAGCTGCAGCACGGCTTGGTCCCTGCTGCACACCCGCGTGGAGCGAGAGCCCTGCGGCGTGGCCAGTGTCCTGGGGATGTGGTGAAACACTTCTGGCTCCACACCACGGGCTGCTGGCAGTCCCAGTGTGGAAGCAGAGTGTCACTGGTGCTCATTATTTCTGCAGCTTTATTCTACATCCAGCCCCTGACCTTCATTTTGTTCTGAGCCACTGTCCTGTGCAGGCTGAGAACAAATGGGTCTCTACCTGAAGAATGTGTCTTGGTTCTTCTTGGTGGCGGCATGCAGGAGGTGATGGGGGCCTCTGGCACAGCTGCCTTGTGAAGTATCCTGCTGCTAACAGTTTGTTTCTGCTGGGGCTGAGGAGTTTATTTCCCACCTCCTCACCTGCACCATCTCTGGCATTGGTTCCCCTTCTCACCAGCAGACAGCTCTTGATTTTCACAAGGTTTTTGTTCTGCTGGCTTGGCCTGACAGTCTGGGCAGTGATGGGAGCAGGGTGCTGGGGCAGGGAGCCAGTCTGTTGGTAGCAAAGCTCTGACAAGTGGGCTCAGCTGGGATGCTGAAGATGTGCAGGTCCTTCGGTGATGCCTGGGAGCAGGACTCGCCTGATTTGTCTTGTAGCCCTGGTCACAGAATTTCTTACAAAATAGGAGTCTGATTAGGTGGCCCAGGTTTGGAGGTGACATAAATCTCCTCCTAGAGAGAGAAAAAATCCTTTAGGTCATCTAGTTCATACCGTGGTCTGGAGAGTGTGCATCTTCTGGTGTTCTCCCCATTTAAATGCAAAATATTCCCAGTGAAGTGACTTGCCTCAGTTCCTCTCAGGATTATTCCATGGTCTGGAAGGTCCTGTTACTCCTATAGGTGTGATTTGTAAGGGCATCAGATTACTCAGATTGGATGTATATAATGGGAGAATCAGATAAGGTCCTTTCTTGGCATGGCAAACAAAAAGCCATTTTCACTGATGCCAGAGAGCAGCCAGTGCTGTGCTGTGAGAGCTGGAGACAGTGTGTCTGTATCAGGAGGTGTGCTGAGGATGCAGCTACCCCCATTCCCTGCTGTCCCCAAATCAGAGCTGTCCTGGCTCTGGGTCAGAGCCACCTGCACCCAGCAGGCAGTGTCTGTCCCACTGCAATGTCAGCAGTGTGCAATTTGTGAGAGTGAGAGCAGAGCTTGTGCTTGGAGAGGGCTCAGAAGCTCGAGGCTTGGAAACAGAAAGTGCTGAGTGTGGCTGGAGGGCAGCAAGGGTCTGGCCAGGCAGTGGCTGAGCTCAGGCAGGCACAGGGACTGCCCATGCCAGGAGGGCTCTCTGCTCCTTGCAGCTCCTGGGGTGCACACAGGGCAGCCCCAGCCTCTGGCAGGGTGAGCAGCTGGGGAATGACCTCTGGCAGGTGTGGAACAGAAGGATTGTGCTCCTTCCTCAAGGAGAAAGGAGCAGGGACACGGGTGCTCTCATGCTGGGCTGTGTGGGAGGGAGGTGGCACCTGTTGCCCATCCTGCACTGGAGAGGGCTGAGAGCTCCCAGATGTCATCACATCCTTCTCTTCCTCTCCAGCTTCCCTCTGCACATACCATTATGATGATTTGTTTTGCTGATGCATTTCCAGGAACTAACACCCATTTTCAAAGGCCTGCAGAGGCAGAAGGAGTTCCTTTCTATGAAGGAGCAGATGGTTAATTTTATATTTTAAAAGTGTGGGCAGTGGCTCTCCTGCCACAGAAGAGGTTTTTTCAACCCAGGGATCCTTCCTTTAGATTATGTCTTTCCCCCGAATTCAAGCCTTTTCAATAGAATCATTTAAAATGTGCTTTTGATGTTCCCTTGTTCCAGTTTACTCCTGTCTTGAGTGCATAGAATTGCCTTTGCTATAAAAGAAGATTGTGAAAATTAATGGCTTTACCCAGTGGCATTGCATGAGTGTTAAAGGAAAAATGTTTTCTTGTGAGTAGCACTGGAAATGTGTATGTTCTCAGAGAGACTGGCAATGTGGGCTCCAGTCCTCCAGGAAATGAGCTGAGCCAGAGGTGGTACTGGGTGTTTTCTGAGTGGATAGTTTTACAGAGATTCCTCCCTGTTGGGTGGGACACATACAGTGAGAATTTTGATCTGCAGCCATAAAACTGTAACCTTTACAATCACCTGGGGTTTTTGGACAACACTTAGATCTCATAAAATCAATGTTTATGAATTATAAATAACAGTAAATGTACCTAAAGACCTGGGTGCCATGATGGGTATTAGCTGCTCTTAATGTATGTTTTAAGAGAATGGAACTTCACTCCAGAATTGGGGGCAATCCTTTGAGCTATAGGGGTATTCATACTGCATGGAGGTCTCTTAGATGGAAGGAAATTGATGTGATAAACATATCAGGAAACAAAAAAACCCCAAAAATCTGTAGAACTTTCTGCTTGCAGCAAAGGCCATACTATTTAAGCATAGGACAAAGAGATAATAAATTATAAATTCAGCAGGGAACAAGGAAGTCATGTAGCAACTGCAAAAGATCCAAACATATGGAAAATTCAATTCTGTGGAGAATTAAGTCACTCTTATGTAATCAGGATCAATGGAAATGAGCTGATGTCAGTATTGGACTGGCTTAATGCATGGGTGGAAAATTGTGTTGTCCCAGAGAGGGCTGCTAATAGGAGTGGAAGCTCCACGTATGTGCCATGCCCATTAGCTGTTGGGTTTTTTACCTAGGAGGGGCCTGATCCAAGCCCAGTGGAAGCAAATAAACTTTCCACTAACCTGAAACTCATTTGGGTTCTGAAGGTAGAGATCTGTATGAGGTGGCAAACAGAGAGAGCCTGGGATGCTCATGTCCTTCATACTGGTTGTCAGGGTGAAACTTACCCTTTTTTTATCCACCTGTCTGAACCTTTTGCACTGCAGGTTACCTGTGCGTCCCTCCAGGCTGGGCCACAGTTGTCTGACAGCCTTGGAAAGGCCCTGGCCAGGTAGGGGCCCAAACCCCAGCTGGACAGGCAGGGGGAGAGAGGGGTGTCCCCTGTGCCCAGGGCTGTCACAGACACATTTTATGAGAAATCCTTTTCATAGGATTTTTATCTCTGAGAAGCTGAGAGGCCTCAGGAACAAAATGTAAACAATGATTATTTGCTGCTGTGGAATGCAACAGGTGGATCTGTGATTGGTCTCATGTTGTGGTTTCTAATTAATGGCCAATCACAGTCAGCTGGCTCAAACTCTCTGTCTGAGACACTAGCCTTTGTTATTCATTCTTTATTTTTCTATTCTTAGCTAGCCTTCTTATGAAATCCTTTCTTCTATTCTTTTAGTATAGTTTTAATGTAATATATATAATAAAATAATAAATCAGCCTTCTGAAACATGGAGTCAGATCCTCATCTCTTCCCTCATCCTAAGACCCCTGTGAACACCGTCACACAGGGCAGGGGACTCCAGAAGTGCTGGACACCAATAACATTGCAAAAGTGCCCCAAGACCCTCCTGACCTTCCTAGGCATGACTGTGGTCCTGTGAGACGCAGCATGTGGTGGGGAGGGATGCAGAGCAGAAGAGCAGCTCCTGGAGGAGGGCAGGCAGCCAAAGCACCTGGCAGGGTCCTGTGCTTGATGTTCTGTTGTGACAGGGCTTGGCAGCGGCAGCAGCAGCTGAGCTTGGAGCTTGTCCCTGAAAACGAGCCATCATTAGCCTGGCAGCTGTGCAGGGAGCAGCAGAACCTGCTCCTTGGCAGGAGCACGCTCTGGTTGGTGTCACTGTCCTGGGGAAGGAGGGGCAGCAGTGCATCCTCCTGGGTGTGCTCTGGGCAGTGTCAGGGGCTTGGCAGCACAGGAGAGCACCCTGCCCAAGAGCTTCCCTCCTGGAAAAGCTGCCTGGCTTCAGCAGGAGCCGCTCTTCTGTGGCCATGGGCTGTTTACTGGCGCTGAGAATCCAGCCAAGCATCCTTGCTGCAAGTTTGAGAGTCAGGAGGAAGCTTGGGGGAGGTTCTGAGAGTGGTGGTTTTGTGGGGATTTTTTATGGTTGGTTGGTTGGGTTTTGGTGGCTTTCTTGTCTGGTTTGTAAGTGAGGATAATGGGAGGACAGAGCCTGTGAGGGTTTAGTGAGAAGTGCATGCTCTGGGTGCCTGGGACCCTGGCAGGGCTCAGGACACTGCGCTGGCACTCACTGAAGGTGTGTTTGGGTGATGAGCATCAGGCACAGTATTAACTAGAAGTGACTTTCTGCTGGGAAGCAATGGGCTTCATGAGAGATTTTTCCCCACCTGAAATAGGTTTAATTTGGAGTGTTATTGTGTACAAAAACATGCCTGAATCAACAGATCAGGGAAAAATGTCAGCTGTTAAACGTTAGTGGATGGAGCTGTCACATGAGCTGGGTGTGTGGGTGGTTTCCAATTAAGAGATGCCAGAGGTAGGGAGAGTAATGAGATAAAAAGTGGTGGGAAAGTCTGACCTTGACAGTTTCCAGTGCAGCGAGAGCCTGAAGGGCAGGTTGGAGCCAGTGAGGTTTCTAAGTGGGTCATCAGAGTGGGGGACCTTGAGCTGCCAAACACTGGAGAGGGGAGCTGCAGGACCTGCTCTGCCCTAGCCAGAAACTGCTGCTGGTTGCTCTGTGCTGGCTCTGACTGACAGACCACCCTCTGAGCTGATTCATGTCGCCAGCCTGATGGGGGAAAAACACCCACAAAACAAAACAAGAACCAAATAATTTTGTTGCTGCATGTATCTTGCCCTGAATGAGAATGGATGTGGCTCATCAGCACCACTGTAAGTGCAAGGAAGCAGTGTAGCCAAAGGCAGGCAGAAGGAAGAGGACAGAGTAGCATGTGGACCTCAGTAGCTCTATGGGTTCCTTGTTTGGAAGGTTTACAGGTTTATGGAAATAACCTTGATGTTTCCCAAAGTGAATTTATTGAAAAAGTACAGAGGGGACTACAACACAAAGGGAGCAAACAGTTCCTTAGACATTTCTTTTGCATTTTTAGAAGGCCTGTTTATCTTAACTCAAGAAATATCCTCTGTGATAAGGAATGATCCCTCCTAAAATCATCTTAGAGAGATGAAGGCACTCCTGGCTTTGTGAGCAAGGTTAAAGTGATAGTGTCTATGTCCCACCCAGCAGCTTTGCAGATTCATTGAAAGTGGCTAGTGTCTTTCCTGAGAAACAGCTGCTCAGAAATTAGGGAGGAAAAATATTTTATTCCTCGCATTTTGGTGGATTTGAGGCTGACCAGCTGGATGAGAAGCCTGCCAAGGCTCCACACTGTTGTGGAAATGTACAGTAACTGGGCAGAAGTAGCTCTAAGCCCTTTTTGGACTGAGGGGTGAAAATGTCTTAATGCTGGAAAGCTGTTGAATGTCTTTTTAAATGTAGAAATAAACCAGGAGGGAATTGTGCTGCCTTTGCCAACAAACTCATTTTGGGGAATTTACTGTCCCTGTTTGCACAGGACCTCTCATGCTCTGCTCGTTGCTGGAGCTGAGCCCTCCAAAGCTCTCATGATGTTAATGTCTGTGTTTGAACACAATTTCCAACCTTAAAAAATGCTTCTTAAATTATACATTTTAACTGATTGCATACATAGTCTGTGATATTTCCATATGAGAAACAAATTCTGAGAATATTGATAAAATTCTCTCACTGACTTCGAGGAGACTAGGCCCTAGCTCTGTCAGTCTGGGTTAAACCAGGAAAGACAAACAGAAGATCTCAAAATGACTTTGTGCTAGCAAATGCAATTTCTGTGTTTCCCTGAGTAAACTATTCTGATTTGCTTTGTTTCAGCTCTCTTCCTACCCACAACACAGAGAAAAGTTTACATGAAGTATTTTGACTGTTCTAAAGCAAAGATTTTGTTAGCTGTAAATAGAAAAGAAATACACGTTCCCCAGTCTTAAAGCCTGTGTCTGGATGGAAAACTGGATATTTCCTGGCTTGGGATACAGTGGGGGTGCTCAGCTGTGGGGAAGGTCTTGTCCAGCTCAGATGTGTGCCCAGACTGGGATGTTATGTTGCAAGGGTTGGGCTGTGGATGGGTGGGTTAGCAGACAGGTAAAGAACTGGCTAAATGTTGGGGCTGAAGAAAAAAATATTATGGTTTGTGTTCTAGCTGAACTCCTGCCTTTGGGGTGTGTGGAAGGGGCCCTTGCCTGGGGGAGTGGTTGGAGGCCATGTGAGCTGTGTTGAGCCATTTTGTGAGTCCTGAGTGCACATCAGGGCAGAAAGTCCAAGGCTGCTCCTGCCTGTCACCAGGAGCTGCTCATATGTGGGGATAAAGATTTTAGTGGGCCTGTCAGTGTAGCAAGAGCTCTCCAAGCTGACTTCCTTCCTCTGGGTGGAATAGATCAGTCTGCTTGTAGCAGCCCTGTCCATTGGTGAAACTCAGATCAAGGCTGCTTTAATGTGGAGTGAATTGTTCTCTTGGGATGGAGCTCAGGCAAGAGGCCAAGGCTTTAACAAAGAAGCATCAACCTGTTTGTATGATTTTTGTATACACTATACAAATCTTCTGAACAAGATGTTCTTCTAACCCCATGAAAAGGAAGGCCAAGAGAGAAAGTCTGATGCATTAGTGGGAGGCATTCAAATGCTGCCAGAATGGTGTGATGTAACTTGACCCAGTGCCAGTGTTTCTGCTGTAAACTGAATGCAGGTGAATGCTGATTAAAATGAGCCTTCACAGTATCTATCTACTGCATCTGTTGTTTGGTTTAAGGCAGCATCTAGAAATACAGGTGAGGGAACCAGATTCTGTCTGTCTGATGATATATGGATATTCTTAACTCTGTATTTTCATCCTGAAACAGAAATACAAACAACCCACAGATGCACAATGTTGCTCGCTCTAAAAAACCCCAAACACACCTTACTACTTACGTCTGGGTTGTGATGGGTAGACAGCTTGGGAAAATGTTTGCTTTATTTATTGCAGCTTATCATGTCACAGTCTTGATGTGCGTAAAACTCTAACAACAAGCTTGGTAAACGAAGAGAGAGCAGTGGGTGTTTATTGACTTTATTTCAACACTCTCCTGTAACATCCTCCTAGGCAAACTGGTGAAGCACAAGCCCAAGAAGTGGATGGTGAGGTGAGGCAAAAACTGGCTGATCTGCCATGCTCAGTGGGCTGTGGCTGGAGACACAAAATCCAGGGGAGCCAGTCACTTCTCCACCTGCATGAATGCCCTGGTTGAAGGGGCAGTTTGTAGACAACACCAGGAGCAGGGCTGATGGTTGTACTGCTGTTAGGAAGGGCCTCACTAGCCTGAAGGAATGAGCCAGCAGGGATCTCCTGAAGTTCCAGAAAGAAGGACAAAGTCCTGCCCTCGAGGAGGGATAACATGCTGGGCCAACAGCTGGAATGCACCTCTGCAAAAGCCTCTTGGTGGACACCAAGATGAACAGGAGCCAGCAGTGTGCCCTGATGGCAGCAGGCCAGCATCCCCAGGGAGCGTGCATTAATCTGGGAGCACACATTAGCCCAGTCCTAACACATGCTGGTGTTTGATGCACCCTCGGTAACAGAGGAGGAGTTTTTAAACACATTTGGCACAAGCCATCCTACATAGTGGCAAATCTGTGTCAGTCAAGGGAGTTTTATCTCCTTGGAGCAGGGCCTGTGTTCCTGTAACACATGGCACAGCTGCATGGATCAACAGCCATCCCATTACCTTTGAAACACTCCAGGTATCTGTGAGTTTGTGGCTCTAAAACTATTCTGCAGATGAAAATCTCGAGTGTTGACAGTGTGCTGTCAGGGCTGGAAGATGAGGCTTTTCTGTGCTAATGGATTTACTGCCTCTCTGATTTTCTCAAGCACTGCTAAGTGTGTCACACAGAAAGGTGGTTTGTTAGCAGTTCTGCTTGGCTGGGGGAAAATCACTCTATTTATTTATTTGCTCGGTTCAGCATGAAGTCTCTGTTGGCAGGTCAGCCCCTTCCCAGGCCCTCCCAAGCTGCTGTTTTCCATTCCTGTGCTGTGAAGGAAGGTGAGCTCTGGCCACCCCTGGCAGCTGCGGTGATGTGGGCAGAGCTGCTGGCCAGGTCAGCTCCAGCCCAGCCAAACCCAGCGTTGGCCATGTCCATCCTCCTTGGCTGCCCCCTGCTTCTGTGGGTCTGGAAGTGTTCCTGGGAAGCTCCTCACAGAGAATCTGGCACATCAGGTCTCCTGCCCACACTGGAGTTCAGCTGGGAAGGAAGGAAGGACTTCTAGTGGAAGGGAACATCTGTTACTCCTTAAGTGTGACCACTGTCAAGGTTTCCATCCCTCCAGCAAAGCAGATCTTAGCCAAGGGCCTGGTAATCTGATTTTTTTCAGGAGGAGAGGGAAAGTAAATCTTCAGGATAATTTTTTTTTAACTGAAGTCTTGTTTTAAATTACAGTATATTGAGTCAGTGCCTTTGACACCCACAGCTGTGTTGGTGGAGAGCTGTTGAAGAGCCTGGCCAGGCAGGGCCCACATGTCTGCTGTGGCTTTGTGCACCTTGCATGGGCCTTGTGGAGGATGTTCTGTGCTCAGCTTCTCCTCTCCAGCTGGAGCATTCCTGCTGGAGGCTGTGAGTGTGCCCAGCAAAACAATGACATTGTTTTCACATGGTCAAACCCCTCCCTGCACCTTCCCCTGCAGCACTGCCATGTCCTGGCTGTAAATCCTGGGGGAAGCAGGGTTGAGTCACCTGGCACTGGGTGTATTTATAAGCCAGGAGGGCTGCAGGGCCCATGAGGAGAGGCCAGCCCTGGGAAGAGCTGGGCCAGCCATGGTGGGCTCCCCACACCCTGTGCCTGTCCTCAGTCTTTGTTTCTGACCCACAAGGAGAGGCCAGCACTGGGAAGAGCTTGGCCAGCCATGGTGGGCTCCCCACACCCTGTGCCTGTCCTCAGGCCCTGTTTCTGGCCCACATCAGCAGGGTCTGGCTGTGAGGTTATGGCAGGAGCTGGCTCAAGGAAACCATCAATGAGCCATCAAACTGCTGGGACAATCTGCTTCTTTTTCCTTGCAAAACCTCAGGGCAGAAACAGAAGCATGGAAAAAGGCTTGCATGGGGCAAGAGCTTTGGAGGTTTGTGATGCCCACAGCTGAGCTGGCTGGTTGCACTCACCCTGCAGCACCCACGGTGCTGGTGGGGGATGCCTGTGCAGTTCTGCCCATTCTGGCTGGTTCTTGCCTTGGCTACAGCCTGCACAAGGTGGCTCTGATCTCCCTTGCGTATGGGTGAGCAAGAGGGAGCACCAGGGCTGCTCCTGGGGGCACTTTGGAGTGGAGCAGCCTGTGCTGTGGAGCTGGTTCTGTTCTCAGGGTTAAGTGGTTGTTTTTCAGCCTCCTCACATTCCCTTCCATCCCCTTAACAACAAAATCAGAGCAGGGATGTTTGCTGTATTGTGCTGGATCTCTCCTTCCTCCACCTGCTGTGGCAGCTGATCTCCTCTTAATGAGCAAAGTTGCCTGGGGATGCCATTTACCCAGGGGAGGCAGTTCCCCCTGTACAGCTGGATTGATTTTTTTATTTTGTGCAAACAGCATGTCCAGCCTTGCTTGAGGGCGCTGTTAATTCTATCCATGCTTTCTGTGGAAAAGCTGGTTTTCAACAGAAGGACTGTGTCTGCAAATCTTTCCCCTTCCTGGAAGGAGCAGGGTGAAACAGTTCATGATCCTGATACTGTGTGATGGAGAATAGAGACAGTGGAGGGGAGGGATTGCTCCTTCCCTCTCCATTTATCCCACACACACTGAGAACAGGGAGTTTGCTGCTGGAACAAACAGGCAGGAAATGGGAGGTGAATAAAGGAAAGGGCTCCTTCACATGCTGTGAGTGTGACTGGGATGTGCTGCTCAGGCCAAAGGATCCCTGCTGTTAACAAGGGCTGCCTCAATGGATGTCACCTAAATCTGCCTGAGCTCAAAGCAGCCAGTCTGCACCATGCCTTGTGACTGGGTAAAATCAACCTGCACACTGTGCTGTGACCCAGAAATTTCCGTGCCAGACCCCAGAATGCAGCCCCTGTGCCCTGCTGGCTGTGTCACAGATGCTGCCTGTGAATCCACTGTGCTCTGGAGCACCAGGTTGGATTGATTCAGTTTGGGATTCTGGGTTTCCACCACTGCTGCATTTCTGTGGCTCCTCAGGGTCCTGGTTGGGGATTTGAGTCCAGGGGATTTCTGTTTGTTTGTTTAAGAATGTTTTATTCATTTATTCCTAATCACATACAGTTCTCATCATTGCTTAGGCCGTGGCTTTCAGCTATCTTGAAATGAAAAGAAAATACATGTTTGTCTTCCAGCACCTTGGGAGCCAAGGGAAGCCTTAACCAGAGCCAAGCTGCAACGTGGCAGTACAAACACTAATATCTGATGTTCCCTCAGATTTGTAATTAAAAGCTGATGATTTTCCCAAGTTTAGCAGAAGGACCTCAGCCTACAGGACCCCTTGTCTGGCTGCTATAACACTGAACCTGTTCCTATGGCAACAAGCTGATTGCTCTTGGGGTTTGTGCTGATTTTAGTCGTTTTTTAGGTGTGTTTTTAGTTTTTTTGAATGAGTGCTGCTGCCCATCTCCCTTCCTCCTGATGCAGCCCGGATCTCAGCACAGTTGCTGGGCACCACAGCATCATCCCTGCAGGCAGTGCCAGGCACTCTGCAGGGATGTCCTGAGAAGCAGCCCTGTTCCCAGGGCTCCTGATACCATCCTGGACATGAACAGGGCCAGTGCAGCTCCAGTGGCTTCT
Organism: Melospiza melodia melodia; assembly: GCF_035770615.1. Lineage (NCBI taxonomy): Eukaryota > Metazoa > Chordata > Aves > Passeriformes > Passerellidae > Melospiza > Melospiza melodia. The sequence continues at coordinate 8,143,739 of NC_086202.1, forward strand.
GCAGGGGCCTGGTGCTGCCTCTGGGTGTTTTTTCTCAGAGTATTTTTGTCCCAGGAATGCACCCCCTGACCCACTGCTCCAGCACTGCCTGGGAGGGGGCCAGCCCTGCTCCAGCTGGGAGTGCCCAAGCTGCTCCTATTTTGGGACTGGCTGGGTGTTCCCAGCTCCCCTGGGTCCGTGCTGAGCTTGCCTTTGTCAGAGCTTCTTGGACAATAATGAAGACCTGGAAACCAGCTGTGATTTATGATCTTTTTGTTAGGTAAGCAAGAGATGAATTACAAAGCAAGAGACAAATTACACAGCAGGAGACTCTCCCCTTTTTGCAGAAGGGATGCTGCTTGAATAGGAACAGTGCAAGATGGGCAGTGTTGGTGCAAGTACCAACTGGTTTGTTCACCTGGTTGGTGCTCCTAAGCCACGCTTTGTGTAGCAAGGGAGAGAAGAGATATTTTTGTCCTGTTGAAAATTTGGATCCTGCTTCCTGCCTGTACTGGAAGGTGAAATATGCTAGGAATGAGCTCTGTGTATGTCTCAGGAGCTCCTCTCCTTTCTGTAGCTGGTTTGGATGCTTTGGGAGGTTCTAAACTGACTAAGCACAGGCATGCTCCTGCCTGCTCTGCTGCTGAGGCATCTCTCCCCCAGCCTGAGCATGGGCTCAGAACCCACCACAGACTTGCTTCAGAGTGAATTCAAGGATGTGCTGTGAAGGGATGGGGGTAACCATGTGCTTGACATCTTTAGTTGGACCAGGGCCATCAACAAGTCAGTCACACCCATGCTTTGTACAGGTCTGCCCTTCTGAATTGCCAAAAGATGGATTGTTAGTGATGGACTAGGGGAAATAGATGAGTTAAACACACCTTCACATCACCCTCTCACTGTACTTGGTACATGCAGGGACTAGAGGACTTTGCTTCAAGTTATGTCCAAGTCCCTGATGAGCAAGGATAGCCCTGGGAATTGTCCCCTTGGGGCTCTCCAGCTCCAACTCCTCATCTTGCTGAAAGCCTGTCCCAGGCTCCTCATTTCCCACTTCTCGTGGCATCCTGAAAAGTTTTAGTTCAGTGCAGCTCCCAGCTGAAGTCCTTCTGGAAACCAGATGTGTCAGCTCAGCAAGACATCCTGCCTAAATATTTCCAAAAAGAAGTTCAAGGTTGCCTTGTGATTCCTGGTTTGGGTGTTTGTTTTTCAGCACTGGTTTTCAGTCTTGTGGCTCTGCCTGGTAATTCCCAGCTGCTCTGGGCTCTTTGGGCCAATGCAAAGGGCCATAAACTCAGTCTGCTAGTGCAGTTAACAGGAGCTGGGAGGGCTCTGTAGCACCCCTCTGGAATGGAGTCACTGGAGCTGCCCTCATGAATCTCACCCAGGGGAACTATACTGGCATGAAGAAGTCTGATCCTGGTATTTATTCTTTCACACAAGTAGAAGATTTTTCTGCATCCTGACCCATCAGGACAGTGATGGTTTGTGGTTTTCGTTTTTTGGTTTTTTTTCTTAGTGAAGATGCAAAGAAGTATTTTTTTCATGAAAATTCCTCAGGTCCTGGCTTGTATTTCTGATCAAAACCAGCCTTTGTGGTGATGGGAGTGTCCAGGAAACCCAGGTCCACAGGCCTGAGCCTCAGAGATCACTGAGTTTTGCAGGGACTCCTACCCCAAGGAACACCAGCAGCATGTATAATGTATGTATAGGGAATTATTTAAATGGCAGAAAATGGGAGAGAGCAGCTCCAGAGGAATTGGTGTTAAGTGTGCAGAGGAGCTGCCTGTGGTGCTGTCCAGTGTGAGCTTGGTTTTGGTCCTCAGTCCCTCCTGCCCTTGAGGAGGGCTGCACTAGCCTGGTGGGGTTTATTCTTCAAAACAAACAGAATCCCAAAGTTTGCGCTTCCCATTGAACAAGGAGCGGTTTGCGGTTTCCTGCTTCAATGAAGTGCAGCTTGCATTTGTTTTGCTTTCATCTTGGTTTTTCTCTGGTGTTTTGGAATCCCCAGAGCTGGACATCTGCATCTAATGTGAACTGGGAAATTTCTGTACTGTCCATCTGTGCCTGCATGAACCTGGTGTTTCCATATGGAGTATCCTTCTCTGGGCTGAAATTCAAACTCTGGCAAGCTTCAGTGGGGCAGCACAGATCTCTATGAGATAAAGGTACTGCTCCAGTGATATCTGAGGTGGCTGCCCAGCACTACAGCAATGCTCCTGTATCCTCCAAGCATTTCTGAGTTCTCAAAGGAGAGTTCCTTTCACATTCTAAACCTTCCAACTCCCATGCAAGTCCAAGAGGCCAGGAAGCCCAGCTCAGCCCATTCACCCAAATCCTGGCACTGGCTACAGAGGAGAACAGGGGGAGCTGGGTGTCCAACTGCCTTTGATTCGTGGCTCAAGCACCCACGTGGCTGCTTCTGTGTGGGGCAGGCTCATGGTACCCCTGATACCTCCTGGAGCAAGGTTTGAAGTGGTGTCTTCACTTCCACAGCAAGATGCTTTGCCAGTCTGCTGCTGTATCCCAAAGTGTGGCACCCTTTGTAGACCTTCTTGTGAGGAGTAGCTGCATTTGTACAAAGATCATTCTTTTTCCCTCAAAACTGAGTCAGGAGCTTGGGAAAGAAAGTCCCCATGAAACCTGTGGATATAAGTGACATCATAGGGTGAAAACTTTTATTCTGTTGAGATTATGGTTGCACCCACAAGCCTGAGGCAGATGGAATCCCACACAGCTTGAACTAAATACATAAAGAACGTTTGAATGCCGTGACAATTTTCAGTAAATACTTTGTGTTGTGACATCCTGTGAGCTTCCTCAGAGTGTTACTGGAAGCCTGTTTATGCCTGCCAAACTCCCAGCAATCTTTTTTCCTTGCCCTCTTGACAGATGAGCAATTGGAGAGACTCAGCTGCAGTGACCCATCGAGCTGGGAATGGGGTGGTTGGGCTGTGCCAGGTGTGCTGCTGCTGGAGCTCATTCCTCCAGCCTGACTCACCTTCTCTCACCTGCACCTGGGCACACAACAGGGCTCTGTCTGACTTGGGAGAGATGGTGACTCATTTCAGTTGTCTCTGTCATTGTCTGAATATGAGCTGTTGAGTCTCTACTGTAGGGAAGAAGTTTAAGAAAATGGGTATTAGTGTCTTCAGGTAGAGAGCAGGTGCTGGGGAGAAAAGGTCCGGGTGGATCACCAGCTTTGGCTTCACTCCAAGGCTGCACTTCTGCCCTTGGAGTTTATTGCAGACCTCTAGCTTTGGCCTTTGCTTTCCCAGAAGTGTTGAGACCTCCTGGTGGAAGAGGCTAAGTGCTGAGTTTGTTGTGAGCTGCTTCAGCTTTTTGGGGAAAACCAGAACAGACATTTCTGCTGTGTTGCAGCCTTGCATTTGTTTGAATCACCAGTTCAAAGCTTGCACAGCAGAGATCTCAAAGCAGCAGAAATTTAGCAATGATCCTTGGTGACTGAGTTCTGTGTGCAGTTTGATCCCTGACTAACATCACACCTCTCCAGTTGGAGCAGTGCTCTTGACCTGGCAGGTCACTCACCAGCAAAGCAGACATCAGTGCTCACCAACCCTGCAAGCCTTTGAAGCCTTTGCTTAAAAAGAAAAAAAAAAAATCCAACCCTGTGATGAAGGAAGATAAACTGTGCTGTGTACAAAACCCCTTGTCTAAGAAATGTCTTATCTCTGAGGGGTTTGCAGAAACCCTCTCCTCTTTGGGAATGATGAAAGCAAGACAGCCATTAATAAGCTGAGAAGAGAAATGGGAGCAGGAGGCATCTAGCTTTTGATGGAGGCATCTTTGTCATGTTTTCAGCAACTGCAAGGGTTTTCTGTAAAAATGTTTTGAGACAGAGATATTCATGAAACTGCATCTCTAATGTGGGCTAGAGAGAGCTGGGAAAGCAAAAGAAACTTTTTTGGCAGCAGTTCATCTTTCTTAGCCTAGTGTACTTGTCCAATCTGTGTCCCTTTTAAATTCTAATTACTTCCTCAGGCACCACAAACACTCTGGCCTTGTCACTTATCCTTTTGAAGTTTGCTTCTCATAATGCAGCCTCTTCTGAAGCGCTCACGCTGTCGGTCAGCTAACTAGTCCAAAACATTCCACTGCTTCAAAATCACTCAATTCTTTTCCAAGCACAAAGAACTGCTTTCCTGTTGCTGCCTGCTGACTCATGTAAGGAAGGCAGAATGCCTTGTGGCAGCCAGGAGAGCGAGTTCCTGCAGGCACCTCACACAGGGCAGGAAAGCTGCAAAATGTGATGGCTGAGGGGCAAGGAGAGGTCTGGGTGCAGAGAGATGTGTTAGGGGAGGAAATGCATATTGGTGGAGCCAGTCTGAGCATCAGTGAGTGCTGAGTGTATCTTTGCCAAGGCTCTGATATCAGCCCCATTGCTGGAGCGATGTGCTTTGGCCTAAAGGGCTGCCTGTGATAAAGGGTAAATGAAGAAAGTGGACTTTTGCAAAATCTCTGGAATATTTAATGCACAGGAGCCCTTTTCAGGTTTGCAGGACAAAGTTACCAAGCATTGCCCAAGCTGAGTGTGCAATTTGATGGATTTCCTTACAGTAGCAGAGAGGCAGAACTCCTGAGCCCTGTGCTGTTCCCAGCACCTGTGCACAAAGGACGTGGATGCAATGTGCTGGAGCACAGCCTCCAAAGAACTCTGGATAAGGATGGATAATCATGGGTAGGGAAAATTAGGTATTGTTCATTTATTTTATTGTGCTGCTGAGAGGATTCTGTAGGTCCAGTTTGTTTTCTACATCTCTGAAACAGTTTCCTGCACTTTCCCCCTGGCTGCCAGGCCGAGCCCTTCTCCCCTTTGGGGAGTTTGTCACACAGGTGGATGTGGGGTGAGCAAACTCCTCCTGCTGTCAGTGTGAGAGAAATTAGGGTGAGTGTCTGAAAGAAACCTCTTTTGGGAAGAACTTCTTTTTGGGAAGAATTGTCTGGTTTTCTTTGTAACCAAAGGTGAACGATGAAGGCCCACAACGTGTAGAAGCTTTTCAGGGGAACCAAAAGAGACACATGGTAGAAATCCCAATTGCTGTTTGAGGTGGGAGAGCTGGTGCTTTTTACCCTCTGGAGCAACAGGAGCAGGTGAAGAAGCCTCCAGAGAAGATGAATTCAAATCCCTTCAGTTAAGGATCCACCACCTTGGAAGTAAGGATGAGAGGACAACTGCCCCAGGGATCCTCCTGCCCCCTCTGGTTTTTGTCTCTTTTCCTGAAACAAACAAGTTAAACCAACTGTATTGGCATTTTATCTTACAAATGCCCACACTTTTTATTGTTTTCACTGTCTTCTGCAACAAAATATGCCTAGTCCTAGAAATGGGGAGTATTTCCCTAGTAATTTGTCTTTCCTTTACTTGCCTGTTTCTTTCCTAGAAATGCTGGGCAGAAAGCAATAAAGCAAAGGAAATTGCAACACAAGAAGCAATCCTTGTGTTTTTCCTAACCTGAGAAGGTTGAAAGGCTCTGTGGCTTTGCTTTGGGGCTGCGGTTTAAGCCCAGAATTGGTGGAAGGAAAGACAAAAGTTTGAGTAGAGGTTGGCAGTGGCAGCCTGGGATCTCTCCTGAGCCATATCTGAGATGTTCTGCTCCTCTTTTTTTCTGGCCCCTCAAGTTGGATGGTCCCAAACCACTGCTCCACAAAGGATCCCCGGGCTCCAGGGGTGGCAAAATCTTTTTTAGCATGTAATGCTGAGAAAAGAGAGATGCCAGCATGGCTAGCTTATAGCTGCAGGGATACCTCCAAAGTGTGGTAAGAGGGGGATGAGAGAGTCAAAAGTGCATTTAGAAAAGTTCCAAGGAAGCGGAATTTGCTGGAAAGACTTGAACTCGTTCATCAGCAGTTTCTTGTCACAAATTTTCTGCTGAGATGGTAAATGAAAATAATGATCTAACTTTTAAATCTGTGATAGGATTAGTGATACTTTTGGCATATTTATGTAATGGGTTTCAGAGGTTTAATTCAGAGTATTGTTCCCAGTCTGGATAACTGGCTCTCATTCAAGTAAACAAAGTGCAAGGCAGACAAAGTAAGAAAATCTTTTTTATCCCCTAAATGGTTGTTTTGCTGGTTTAAGAGCTGTCTTTCATTTCCCATGCCTCATAGTCAGGATAGGAAGGGAGAAGTTTTCCAACTCACGTGGAAAAAAAAGAAATGCAGGTCATTGTCCTGGTTTTCCACTGCATCAGCACCCTTGGGATCCTGCCAGGCTCTGCTGGGGAGGGTGGCAGAGGTGCCATGGGGTGGTCTTGTCCTGAGCCTCCTCTTCCTCCAGGGCATCTCTGTGAGCCTGACTTGCTGCTGCCGGAGATGAGCTCAAGCTCAGGGTGCAGATGGTAAATCAAGGTTTGACCAAGGCTTGCTCTTAGCAGAATTTTGGGTGCTTATCTCTACCTTCCCTTATAAGAGGTTCCCCCATGCAGTAAAGCATCCATGGGCAGGGGAGCAGGGCTGTCACCATGAGTCAAACCAGGAACCCTCCATTTGGTCTGAACTGCAGTTGTTCATAGCTGTGGCTTCTCTGGTCTGTGCTCCATGAGTCAGATCACACCAGTGGGGCCTGGAGCTGCAGGAGACAAGTGGGAGCTCACGTGTCTCCTCTTGCCACTTGTGGTCTCCAAGTGATGCCACCTGTGTTTTGGTAGGACACATTTCTGTCACGTGGATGTGTTGGAAATTTAATGTGTGTGCAGCCATTGCATAAATTGGGTGGCCTGGGAGAGGTTCTCTTCTGAGCATCCTCTCCATGAGTGACACTTGTTTTTCATGTTTGTTTTTATGAGTATTGGGACAAAGAAGCTCCATGGAGAAAATGTATTTGGGAGTTTCTTGGCAACAGGAATTAATAACACAGATAAAAAATGGCACCAGAGATTTGAATCCCATTTGAAAACCTGTTGAGTGATGAAAGTGGTGTTTGGGGTGTGAAGCAGGGCAGAGCCTCTCTTTCTCTGGGCATCCCTGCAGCATCAGGACAAGACTGGTGTTTCCTAACAGGGCACATGTGTCTTGTGACATCTCATGTGGTGCCCAGCTGCCTTGGTGATCCGCAGCAAACAGGGGAGCTGCCTGTTCCTGGGAGGCTGCTCTGCCACCCTGACTTAGTGAAATGTCATTTTGGAGGTGTGGGAGAGGAGTGAAGGTGGCATCTCCTGAATACCAGAGTGAGGAATGTCCCCAGGTCACCTGGCAGGTGTGCCTGCCCTCACACCTGGGGAGTGCTGGGTGGCAGCTGTGGCTCCCTTGGTGGCAGATGGTGGATTCCTGTGGGGAGGTGCTCCCTGAGCAGTGGTGACTCATGGCAGGAGAGGGTTTGTAGTCTGACCTCTTTGTAGAATTACTAAAGCTTCTATGCTCCTTAACCCTAAACTGAAGTGTAATGAGCACTGGTTTGCTTTGAATCTTGTTAGGGAGGAGTGTGAATTCTGGTCCTTAGTGATGCCTGTAGATGGGGGAATTTTGCAAGGGGATGGGGGATTTTTTCTGGGGGGGGCATTAGGATTGGGGATTTTAGCACTTTTCTCTGCTGATAATTAAACCACCAGATTTCCAGAGGAAAAATCTCAGTTTTGCACATTGCTCCATCAACACTGCTCAGTGACTCAGCTGCATGATCCTCCCTCTTGGAGTTTGGGCTTCCAGATTACCTTGAGGAGGATGGATAAGGACTGCATGCTGGACAAGGGATTGAGCAAGATTATTAAGAAAGAAATCTAGTAATCAATAATGATGTTGCTGTAGGCTCTGCCAGCCTATCCTGATACACTCAGGATGCTTAAAAAGCCTGTTCTGCCCCTGCAGTGGTGCAATAGCCTGGTGTGATCATTCTGCTTTTCAGAGGCCCAGCCCTGGCTCTTGTGAGCAGTGTGGCTCAAAAAGCCTTTTCTGAGAGGAAACAGCAAGGAAAGGCTGGGAATTCCAGGGCTGTGTGTCTGTCTTTCTCTCTGACCCCAGAGCTCTTGCTTTTGCTTTCTCAAACGTAATTGCTTTCCCCTTCTGCTGTGTTCCTATTGTTCATTGGAGAAATGATGCCATTAAATCAACAGAGAATGGTGGGAAAATGCTTTGATATGAAGCCTTGGGAGGGTGTGTGCATGTGTGTGTGTGTGCTTGTCCTCTCTTAAAAAAAAAGCAGCACAACCCAATGTGTATCTGGCAGCTTCCTTCAATTTGTGTCTTGCCTGGGAGAGAGAAATCCATCTCAAAATATATTTGGCAGTTCACCCTTTATTTGTATGGAAGTGGCACAAACCATGGGTGTTGTTCCAGGGCTGTCATTCACCATCCTTGTGAGAGTTAATCTCTGCAGGAACTTGCATTTGTCCCTCTCTTCTTTGGGAATGAGGTATGCCAGGCTTCCTTTCTCCATGGGAAGGAGGTCCCGTGGCTGTGGGCATTGGGGCTCTTGTGTGCCTCTGTCCTGCTGCTGCTCTGCCATGTGCAAAGGGATGGAAATGTGCTTTCCTCTGCACAGGGATGAGGCAAAGCCTGCCACAGCATTTTGACTAAAACCATGCTCCAGGAGCCTTGGCAAAGAGCTGAGGTGAGGCCCAGGGAGCACATGGCCCCATTCTTGGAGCAAAGGCTGCACTAAGGCAGGGCAGAGCAAGGCTGTGCTGAGCTGTGGGATGCCTTCTTGCCAAGGTTCCAGCAGTGGAGCCCTGGGTGTTTATGGCATTTGGTTGAGTGGCTTGCCTGTTTATTTTTCTTCCATTTGATCAGCCACTTCTTGGTAGCCCCTTCCTGGGCACAGCTGTGCATGGCATTAGCCAGGAAACAGCAGATGAGCTTTGAGTGCAGGTCAGATGGTCACCAACCCCTCCAGTGAAGTCAGCCCCACAGAATGATGGAGAGGAGAGCAACCCTTCACAAGGCAGAGAAACCCACACCAGCCAACCACCAGTTTTAGCTGGGAACTGAAGGAGTAAGGGGAAAAGCAGCAGAAAAGCTCGTGGGGACAGAAGGGAATCAATGGAGGCAGCTTCCCCAGAAATGGTGTCTCTGTCTAGGATTCAGCTCTGGGGCTTGGCAGCAGATGTGATTTCTGCTTTGTAAAAATTGTTGGGATTGTTTTTCTCCCCACTGGGAAAGGAGCACACCAGGCCCTGCTCTTGAGGTATTTACCTTAAAAGCAGTGTTGTCTTTAATTTACCTTAAAACACTGTTGTCTTTAATGTCCTGTGCTGCCTGACTTGGTCCAACTCTTTTTAGTTGACATCTTAATTTGGATGGATCGTTCCTTGCCCTCTGACTACTGCACTGATGTTTCTTTACTTGCTTCCATTCTGTTGTCCTAGCTGGGTCCTGTCCCAGCAGGAGTTACTGTGCTACACAACCTGTGTGTGCCCTGGTGCCCTGCACAGTGAGGATGTGGCACTCCCCTGATCCCCCCCAGCTCCCAGCATGGTTTTCCATGGCACTCTGTGCTATGTTCCCATCTGCTGAGGCTGTGAGCACCACTGAGCACAGACCTGCAGTTTGTAGCCTGGCACAGCTTTGGGGACCCTGTGAGATTGATGGGCAGTATGCTAACAGGGCCTGCTCCAAAGGAAGGGGTGCCAGCTTCTCTGGGATGTCATCCAACAAATTTCTTTGGCAGTGGCGGACCTCCAGTGACTCACCAGTTGCTCTGTCATGGAAAGGCTGAGACCCTTTGCAAAGAGGCACTATGTTGCCTGTGAAGTGCCAAACATACACTTTCCATTGCACACCAGATGATCTTTAAGGTCCCTTCCCACCCAAACTTTTCTATGATATAAAAGAACAATATGGCACTGAAATGCAGGAGTGCTCAGTAGAATCTCCGTGTGACATTCCAATTTTCATGTTTTGCTTCTCTCTTCCTTCTTTCTTTTTTTTCCTTAATTTTTCTTGGATGCTGTTTCCCACCTTCCAGTGGAGGGAAGAGGAGTCTGTTGTTTGCTCAGCTCACTGAGAAAAGCTTTGTGTGCATTTTCTGCTGCCGTTTTGTTAAAGTTCAGAGTTCCTGGGTTAGAGCTGCCCCTTCTCAATGCGAGTCTTGTTCAAACTTCCAGAGCAGCCCACGCAGAGCTGCTTGGGTTCATCTGTGCAGTTCACAGCCCACAGCCAGCCAAACACATTGTTTGCCTCTGTCCTTCCATGAATCATGCTTTGCAACAAAGACCAGCCTAGTGCTCCCAAGGAGAGTGTGAATCCAAGCAGTGCTGGATTTTAGGTGCATTAATAGAACACTCTGGGTGGGGTTTCTTTCTTTCTTTCTTCCCTGTGAGCACTCATTGTGTCTGAAAATCAGACAGCTTTGTGACAGTGGTCATAGCTGTCTGACACTTGTCTGGCTTATTAGGAATACTCTGAGAGGAGTTCTCCAGTTTTACAGTTTTCTTATTTTGAGGGATTTTAGCTTGTCTCAGGATTATGAATTTCGCCTTTTGTTTTGTTTAATCAAGCAGTGAGTCTCCAATGAGAAAGTTCATTGTCTGCCAGAAGCTTAGAGGGGGTTTTTGTGGGTTTTCCTTCGAAAAACACAGCACTTCTCATTTTGCTGTGGGGAGATTTCTTTTCTTCTACAATTATTTGTATATCCATAATTATTTTTCTGTGGGTAAAAGAAACCTTTTAAACTGGACAACAGTGAGCTCGGCTTTTTATTCTCTTCCCATGAAAAGCAAGAAGATGGAAGGCTAGCCAGTCATTACAGGTGCAAGTGTGAGAAGAAAATAATTTTTTCTGATGGTCAAAACCAAGGTGGTAAACCTGGTCTCATTCAGTCTGAGTGCCTTGGTCTGCAGTCACCTGGTTTATTCTGCTCCTCACCCTGGGTGAATGCTGGTGGGGTTTTAATGGAATGGGGATGCTTTCCAGAGGAGCAGCTGTCTGGGATTGCACAGGGATTTGGATGAACCATCTGCCAGCTGTCCTTCCCTGCCCTGCATTGCCAAAGGCAGCAGCACCTGGAGCAGGGCACAGGAGCTGCATCCACTGCAGAGGAGCTGAAGCATTGCTGCTCCCTTTTCTTCACTGCAGCCAGCAGGGTGAGGAGGGCTGGTTTGTCTGAGGAGGGATCTGCTCTGCTGCTCTGGAAGGTGGCCCAGTGTAGGGGTCATCCAGCTGTTACAGCTGTCACCATCCACACATCTGCCTTTCCTCACAGCTGGGGAGAATGGCCTTCTCTAGCTGTAACCGTGGGTGACTTTTCCCTCTTGCAAAGCCCAACTGTTACTGTAAAACTCCAAATTAGCCAGGGAGGCCTGGGCTGGGTGCTCCTCTGACAGCACTTGCTATTCAGCAGGCTGAATGCTGCCTCTGTGCCTGCTTGTCCTCTCTGCACGCTCCTCAGCTGCCCTATTCATCTTGTGCAGCCAAGGAAAAAAGAGAGCAGAGCTGGAAAGGAGCTGCTGTCTGCCAGAGCAGCCCCTGGGGGATCCCAGTGCTGCCAGGCAGGGCTGGGCAGTGGGAAATGGGAGCTGAGAGGCTGCCATGGGATGTAGTGCAAGGTGGAGGGAGGCTGGGTGTGGGCAGGTACCTCAGGCACTCCTCTGCTCCTGGGGCTGGCTTTTTCATGGCTCACAGTGCTGTTACCAGTTCTGGAGTTTCCAAGATTTTTGAATTTTGGCACAGCACAGGCTGCAGGTATTTACTTGGTGCCTGGATGGAGTTTGTCAGCGGCTTAGCCCAGCTCCTTCTAGGAGGGAAGGGTGAAGCCAAAAGTACCAAACCCAGACTCTGCTTTGGGCAGGAGGATATCTCTCAGCACTTGGGGGGGTTGGAAACACAATCCCCAGGCTGGGATGTGGGAAAGTTAGTTTGTATTCCTGATCTGCTGAAGAGTATGCCCATATCCTTGGACCAATCACTTAATCTCCCAATGCCTCAGTTTCCTGTTATCAAATTATCCTCCTTATCTTTCACCTCTCATCTCAGCAGAGGAAAGAGTTTGTCCTTTAGGATATATCTCATTACATTCTTTGTCCGGCGGCTGGGGCCCCTCTACCTTGATAAAATAAGTAATTTAATTTAGATTAAAAGGTCTAATACAATCCAGTGGTTACTGAAACACTTGAATGAAAGTTCATTCAGAGCCTCTCTTCCCATTTCCTCATAAGGCCAAGACATGAAGTAATTAGATGTAGACATAGGTTGTTATTGTAGCACCATGACAGAGATCAGTGGTTATTGGTAGGAATGGCTTTAATAATCTAGTTTAATGGTCATTTACCTTTCAGTGACCTTGGTGTCAGGCAAAATTGGCAGCTCTTCTACAAGGAATGTGCTTCCTCAATGAGGGCTTTGCAAGCTGTTTCATTTTTGGCTCTGGATTCCACGAGCTGGGATAGACACTGCTGCAATGCAAGAGACTCTCAGTCTGCAAAGAAAGGCACAGGCTCCTGCCAAAAGAAGCCCTTTTCAGTGCTGTCCTGCTGCCACTGAATTGCTGCTGGAACAGATCAGTGTTCAAAGCATCTCTTTGCTTATTGCTCAGACCAGAGTTGCAGCCTGCAAACTGAGAGAGCCTGTGCTGCTCAGGGGCAGCCCAGGAGCTTCTGTAAAATGGGCTGCATTGTCTTGGAGTAAAAGAAGGGAGAACATATCTCATCATCCAGTTAAGTGCATGCAATAAGGAGGAGCTGGTATTTCTGCCTGTAACCCCCACCCTGAAAGTCCTTATTACATCAGTAAAGATGTAATATTTCTATGTATAAGATGTGATATTTCTATGTATATCAAAGTACCATCCTTTCAGTGATGATCATCCACTCACTGCAAATGCAAATCACTCAAGTTTCCCATGGACTGTGATGCTCCTGTGCCTCTCTCCCTCATGTGATGAGAAATTCCTGTGGGTTTTATCCAGTTGCTGATGTCTTTTTGCCATGGAGAAGAACATGGCAAGAGCTGAGCTGTGATTTCTGATGGGACCCCAGGTCTGTGGCCACGCTTTTAGGGAACTGGATCAGGGCATATCCTGGTGCTTGAGGGGACTGGATTCAGTGCAGGTATTCACAGTGACCTTGGCCAAGCCTTGTAATTTTTCTGACAGTCTAAACCTTAGAGGTAATCCCTGTTTTCTGTGAAGGGGGCTGACTTTTTGTAAGATCTGTGAAGCTCTTTGTTTGAGGTGGTGCCAGAAATATTACTTAAGTCACAAATAAGTGCTATCAAAGTTGAGAAGAGCAATATAGCAGCGGAAAAAAAAAAAAAGTTTCAGAAAAGCATCTGAGAATTTCTCTGCCTTATGACTTAGGCTTCTGTCTGCTTCTGATCTCTCATCCTGCTGCTCACAGCCATACCATTTTGCAAATACGTCCTTGGACCTGTAACTATTGCCCCGCAGAGCAGGAATCATCTCTTTATGTGCTGTCATTTCTAAACTGCTAGGATAAGCAGAGCAAAACCATGCAGCTTGGAGGGAGAACCATTTGTTTCAGGCTGCTTTGAAAAACCACCAGCCTGGTTTTGCCATGAGTGTGGTACATCCATACATCACCAGCACAGCATGATTGGGCTTCAGCTGAGATCAAGCAGTGACTTCCAGCACTCAGAATCCTGAGATGCTTTAATGTACAGGGACTCTCAATTGTTTCTACTGCTGGGACCTGCTGTGATAGTGGCTTTCACAGAGGATCTTACAGACTCTATTAGCATTAATTCATTTTACTTCTCACACTCATCAGTTTCTGATAAATATTAGCTTGTTCTCCCTCTGGTAGGAGAGAATGGATGTCAGTGGAGGATTTTTTTTGCAGGTATCAGGTTTGGATTTGGAATATCCAGCTGAGGCCAGGGAGATACTTGCATAGAAGCAGATGGCTTATAGACTGCTTCTTGCAGAAGAAGAACAAAATTAAGCTCTCTTGAGTCCCTGAATTCTGAATCCATTGAGGTCTGACAGAGTCTTTCCACTGACCTCTGTGGCCCAGGATCACATCCTAAATGAGCTGCTTTGAGTCACTGGAAGCCTGAGTTCAGCTTTGGTGGGCTGGAAAATGTAACCTACTGTATGGGCTCTGCTATTCATCAGGGCTCAGCCCTGTGTGTGTGCTAGCTGTGGATGCCTGGGAGAAGAATAAACTCATTTTCTGCAGTCTGGGGTTGGAGGAGGGAATGGGAATTGTGCCCCCTTCCCTGCAAACCCAGTGTTGTGACATCCACATGGGCAGCTGCTTCTGAAGCTTCAGATTGTGGTTAGGTGTCCCTGGTGCTGTTGTTTCTGGTACCATCAATGTCACACATCAATGTCCTGTGCAGCTGACCTGACCAGCAGGACCTGACCTCAGTTTGAATTTTCTGAAGTGGGCCACTGAAGCAGATGAGTTTAGCAAGGCTGTGATTTACCATGGGGAGCTTCCTTAAACTTGGAAGAAACAGGGTCCCTGAAGCTTTAGAGAGGCCAGTTGTGAGTAGGTTTGACACCATCCATTGCTTATTGAAATCCAGCAGTGTTATCAGCAAATGCTACCTGCTTCCTCACAGCTTATGGGGAAAAATAAAAGCTTCTGTTTCTTGAGGTGATTCTTGTTTTCTCTGGGCAAAACAGAAGCTAGCAAAGACCTTTGAGTTAACACAACATGATGTAGGTGTTTTCCATTCCCTGCTGCTCCTAAATCAGACCAGAAGAGAATTGATTTGGTGTAGAGGGTATAGAATGAAGTGTGAATAACTACAAGTTGGTTGCTTCCTCTGGAGCTGTTATTGACTGATCTGGAGTCATTTGGCTGTTTTACAGTCAGCCTGGTGAAGATTAATTCAGTTTGAGAGCAGTAGCAAGTTTTTTCAATTAATGGCCAGCAGCATAAACCTTTACAGTGTAATTTATTTATCAATCTTCTGACGTGCATTTACCCCAGGAAGGTTGCCTGGTGGCTAAAGATGGGTGAGTAGGAAGGTGATGGCTTTCTCCTGCATTTAAAAAAGTGACCTTAAATGTGGTAGCTCTTTAACTAGAACTGCTCAGATGCTTTGTGTTATGAATCCCAAGTGTTAACACTTTTCTGTGGAGCGAGCTGTGACTCACAAGGGTTCCATGGGATCAGCAGTGTGGGGATGCTGTGAGTACAGGGAAGGGAGCATTAATTACCCCTCAGCTCCCTGTGGAGTGCTCAGGGGTCATTGCAGGGTGGTGGTGGCCCAGCCAAGCTTCACTGCCCATCCCTGCAGCCCCTCAGCCCCAGGGAGCCATGGAGGGGGGCAGCAGGGCAGCCTCCTGAGGGGAGGAGCAGTCCCAGCTGGGTTTGGGATGTTTTTCCCACACGCTGTCCCTCCCTCCACATAATAATGCTCTGTTATTTCCTCCTCCTGCCCCTGCTGCTAATTAGCCCACGATGAACTCTAGTGTGAACAAAAGCAAGCAATTAAGAGTCTGTTGCTGCAGCGTGAGCCCTGTCAGGGCAGTGATTTGTTGGTGGCAGGGCTGTGCTGCACCTCCTCAGGAGGAAAACAAACCCATCAGGCTGGCTCAGCTGGGCAGTGCCTGTCCCACTGCTGGCTCTGGGTGTGCAGGGGTGTACTGGAATCATTTACCCAGTGAGGTGGTGGAGGCATCATCCCTTGAAGAATTCAAAAAAGACTGGATGTGGCACTTGCTGCCATGATCTAGTTGAACAGTTAGAACATCGGCTGGACTAGATGATCTTATAGGTCTCTTCCAGTCTTGAAAATTCTGTGATTCTGTGATTCTTGGGTGCAGCAGGGCCTCCTGAGGTTCTGAGAGGTGCTCCTGAGTCTTGTGGCTTCAGTTTCACACGATACAGTGGGTCTGTGGTCACTGCCCAAGAAATGTGGCTGGAGAAGTTACTGGCCTGTGATTTATGGATGTGAGGAGGTGGGGATTTTTTTTCCTTTTCTTCTTGGGATACCCACATAAACATTTTCAAATTAATGCAGACAGAGAAATAATGGTGGAATGAAACATAAAATTGTTGAGTGGTTTGTGCTGGAGGTACCTTAGAGATCATCTAGTTCCAGCTTCCTTGCCATGGGCAAGGACACCTCCTGCTACACCAGACTGCCAGGGCCCCATCTCCCCCAGATAAGGAGGAGGCTTACAAAGGAGAAGCAAAAACCAGGATTTTTGGTAGGTCCCAAGCCAAATGAGGTTTGAATGATATTTGCCAGGACTCAAGGTGCATGTATGAAGACCTTGCAAACTGCTTTAGTGTAATCTCAGCCCCAGTGCTCCAAATCTCTTCAGGTTGTCTTTGCTTGAGCAAGAAGTCCAAATGGAAGGAGAACAGGTATTTATATGGGGTTTCACTGATGTGTGAACAGACTAAGGGAAGCTGGAGATTTTTCAGTTTGAGACACACCTTCTTTCCAAAGCTAGAGGCAGAATTCAAGCTGTAAAATTAAATATGAACTATTCCTGGGCAGAAAAAGCAAAGGATTTTGGAAATCATGGAATTAACATATGTCCTCTTTTGACACACACCCGCCAGCTGCTTTGTCAACAGTTGTCTCTGTTTCTGTTGTAGCTCTCGAGCAGCTGCTCACAGAACTTGAAGATTTTCTGAGGATACTGGACAAGGAGAACTTGAGCAGCACTGCTGTGGTGAAGAAGAGCTTTCTCTCTGACCTTCTGAAAGTCTACACCAAGTCCAGTGGTACAGATGAGGAAAACCAAGGATGGGGTGCTGGGCTGTCATGGGAATTGCTATGGGGCCTGAAGCAACATTTTCCTGGCAGCTGGTGGGAATGGGAGACATGAAAATTAGAAGGAGAAAATGAAACTGAGTTTATTTTTGCAGTGACCTCTAATTGTTTATGTAAAATTACTATAGTTATGTGTCCAGCTTTACAAGCAAAGGATTCCCAAGATTCCTGATCCTTTCTGTTTTCTTTATTAAACCTTAAGTTTATTTAATCCACTTTGTAAGATACACAGGATGTACTGTTTGGCCAAGTTAATGTTTAAGTAGAAATTTTAACTTAACGGAATTTCCTGACCATAAAGCACTTAATTTTTCTGCTTTTTATTATTGCTTAGGGTTTTTCCTGCAGGTTGCCTCAACCAAATGTGCTCAGCAGAGACACTTTTTACATCTGCCTTTGTGGAAAAACTTAGCAGTGTGAAAGCAGCATGTGGGTAAAGAGTTCACTTTCCCTTTTGTTTTGCAGGTGGTGATGAGGAGTATATTTATATGAACAAAGTGACAGTCCATAAACAGCAGGGTGACCAAGAGAAACAAGACAAAGGTAGGGAGCTGAAGATTAATGGTTTCACTGTGTCTCAGGGGATGATGAAGGCACACAAGGTTACAGCCTTGCTCTGGCAGCTCTGAGGGCTGAAGCAGCTGCTGGTTGTGGAAGGGCCATTTTCATAACATTCCCTTGGAAATAGTGGTCCTTGCCAACACTGTGAGGTTATTCCTGGAAGTAGCACTTTGGAGGTCTTTATTTTGGGATAAAAATGTTGCCTTCTAAGGCTTGAAGCTCCAGTGCCTGAAATATTCAAGGAAGCCTTCGTGCTTTCTTTGGCCACAAAGCAAGTCACTTTTTGCATCTTTGAGGCCTTGAAAGTGTATTTCTGGTTTGCTGTGCTGTTCTGCCCTGGCCCAGAGGGTCTGTGCTGTCACAGCCTTGTGAGGTGAGTTTGGGCTCAGCCCTCACCATGTGCAGGGGCAGAGCTCCTTCATCTCCCAGGGGTGTGGGAGCTCTGCAGGGTAAAGGCTGAGGAATCAAACCTAGCTGAAATACTCATTTCCAATTTAGTTTTTCCAGGTTTTGGATTTGTAACACGGCAAAGAACATAATTGTCTAAAAATGTTCTTCCTCTTTGAAGTTCACCGTGAAAGGGGCTGCTGATAATTGCATGGAGGGAGAGAATTAGTGACACACATTTTTAAATGCACACCTAGTCAGGGGCTGATCCTGCCCCAGAGTTTCCAATGCAGAGGGATGAGACAAGGATTCACCAGAGCAGCCTGCTGCTGATGTGCTGGTCCTGCAATAGTTGGGATTGTCTCACTTCCACCATTGTTTGTTTTGGTTTTATTTCTTTGTGGTGGGTTTAGGGTTTTTTTTTTTTTTTTTGTTTATTTGGTTTGATTTGTTCTTTAAACTACCTGCAGCCAAACTTGGGCTAACTTCAAATGCCTCTGAAGACAGGATGTCCTCCCAGCTGACACATGCAGCCCCAGTGTGACCTCCAGACAGGGTGATGCTGTAATGCTCTATAATGGGATCACACAGCCTCCCAGCAGCTGAGCAGCCACAGAAACATCTCTTTATATAAGTTCTCATTTGGGTGGGTAAAGCAAAGCTTGCACTGATCCACCATGCTCAAACACAGGGGAAATGTCAGACAATTTATTTTTAGAGGTGGTTCTTTTGTTTCAGACTTTTCCCTATCAAGGCCATGACCCTGCCCACTCAGTCACTCCCTGTGGGACCTGGCACTTCTCTCTTTCTGTTTTCAACAACTTCCTATTCCAAGTAAAACTGCTGAGTTGTTTGGAATGCTGGAGTCAGTGAGACACAGGTGTGGGGTCTCTGCAGCTGGGTGCAGAGCCCTGGTCCTGCCTCTGTGCCTCGATGGAGAGGTGCCTGCAGGTTCAGGTTGAGTGGGTGGAGGGGGCCCAAGTGCCCACTGGTGTGATATTGATCTTCCAGTGATGACACAACTCCCTTTGTCCCTGTTATCTACTGCAATTCCATGTCTGTAATGGGACTGGGGACAGATTTCTGAGCCTGAGCTGACGGGATATCTTGTGCTCTGCAGAGCTCCAGCAGCACAGGGTGAAATGCTTTCCAAAGCCCATCACCTCCAAAAATCACCCCTCCAAACTTTAAAATACACAATTTCTGCACAAAAATGTATTTCTCTGCTCCTCATATCTACTTGCAATTCCAGTGGTTAGGATTTAAGCAGAACAGACACAGCTTTTGAGATGCCTTCCTGTGGCCCAGTAATTGAGTTCCCTGCACTGGGTGATGAAGGCACCATCATTTATGGATCTCATTTATCTGAGAGATGCAGCAAATCTCTACCCAAGTGCACATGGCTCTTCAGTGAGCCAAATGCCATCTCCTCCTGGAAGTCAGCACACAGGGGCAGGAGTCTGGGAGGTGGGACTGGTGTGAAGGGCTCCTGGTGTGGCCACAGGGATCCTCTTATCCCAAATGCCAAGTGACATTCACTTTTACAAGTAACAGAGAGCACAGATAAGTAACAGCTAATAAAGATGTGAATTTTAGCAGGATTTTGGATGGTTTTTCTTTTTCTTTCCTTCTTCTAAGTCCTCTTCAAGCTGCAGCTTTTAGAGAGGCATCTTTATCAGAGGACACCTGCAAAATGTCAATGCTTGTCTAGGGAAAAATATTCCTGCCCTCCCACCCCAGTAGGGGAACAGTGTGTGATTTGTCATGCTGGCCTGTGTGGCTGGAGAAGGAGGGGGTACATCCATCACTGCACTATCTCAGAGGTCATGGGATCTGGGCACTCACTGAGGCCACCCAGGAGCTCTGTGGTAGGAGAAAGGGACTGAACACAAGTTTTCTGAGCCTTCAGTGTCCCCTCCAGATAGTAAATCACTCTGCATCCAGCTGCTTGGAAAATGTGACTTTCCAGAGGCAGACAGGGATCACCTGGAGCAGTTCTGCTGCAACATGCCACGTGTTTGGCCTGGGCTGCTTCAAGAGCAGCCCTCCCTTGAGCAGTGATCACATAAGCCACAGTGCTCTTAGCTGGGCAGCCGCCTTTGCAGCTTGCCCTGGGAGCAGGGAGGTGATGGACCCATTTTTGGGAAAGGTAGCAGAGGAGCACATCACTGACCTGTCTGCTCACAGCAGCAGGGATCAGAGCTGGCAAGGACTGAACTGCCGTGGGTTTCCAGACACTGTGTGCTGTCTGCCCATGCTGCTTCTCCAGACCCTTTAAAGTCTCAGCAGTGGGTCTGGCCTTCACAGTTTTCCCTCCAGAAGGAAAAAGATGCCCTAAAACCAGAGGTCAGCTGGGTCTGCCAGTGCCATGTTCCTGGCCATGGCCTGAAATGCTGTGGTTGCCCTGCAGCCCTGCCTGTCATTGTCACTGTGCTCCCACTGGAATAGCATCCTGCTGCTCCAGCACAGCCCAGGGCAGCAGGTGCTCTGCTGGGAGAGGCTACATGCAATCTGTGTCATTGCTTCTGCCTTGCAGTGCTGGATCAGAAGAACTCCCTGACCAATGGAGACTCAGGACTGCATCTGTCACCTCCTCAGAAGAGCCTGCCAGAGCTCCCCCCTCCAAAGGTAAATCCCTCACACCCTTTGCTTTTCTCTGCCTCCCCCTGGGGCTCTGAACCCCTTGAGACTTTGCTGTTGTCAGGTCCTGTGCAACACAGGCTGGGTGGAAACACCACTGCCTGTGTATGATGGTGAGGCAAAGAATCCTGGTGAGTTTTATTTTAAAAATAATTACAAAATATTGAGCGAGGCATTTCCAGCTGCATGTTTCATCTTTACAAAAACTGTGGGTCAATGTGTGGTTGGTGCAGCTCCTGGGCTGGCTGGACATCCAGGAACCCCTCTGGTACCCAAATCTTGTGCACAGGTGGAGCAGGCGGCTCTGGGAGCTCCCCTTGAGTGCAAACTGGGCTGTGCTCCCTGCCAGGGAGACCCACACCCATTGCATGGGCTCGAGGAAGGAGAAGAGAGGTTTTCAGAGAAACAGAGGTGGTGATGACTCTCAGCTGCTGCTTTGGAAATCTCTCCTGGGTTGTAAGTCAGCTGTGCCTGGGCTGCTGACATGATCTTAGAAAAGCCAGGAGCCCCTCAGCTGCAGGAAGATCCCTGGACAGTACCAGGACATCCCTTGCTGCCAGAGCCTTTCTCAGCTTGGCCATTGCCAGAGGTTTGGCAACACCTGGTGCTGTCTGCACTGGGTGCCGGGGCTGTTGTGGGTGTGCAGTCCACAGGTCTGTGAGGAGGAGCTGCTGGCTCTGTGGGTTTTTCTGTAGGGCAGCTAAATCCCATTGTCAGTTAAACCCCATTGTCTCTGTGCCAGGAGCCAGCCCAGCTGTCCCAGGCTCAGGTCATGCTCCAGCCCCTGATGTTGCTGTTCAGCAGTTGGTGCAATGAGGGAATTGCTGTGAGCTGGGATTTCAGGATGTGAAGGGGAAGGAGGGCAGGGAGCAGGCATGGGGAGGAGGAGGAGGAGGCATGGAGGAGGATGGGGTGGTGCCTCCATCAGCCACAAAGGAGGATCTGTTCTTTTCCCAGGAAGGAGGATGCAGGGTGAGGCACCAGGACTTTGGCCCAGGGATCTGTGTGGCTCAGCTGGAGTTAGCTGGAGGAGCTGGAACAACAAGGGCTAGGATGGGGTGCAGCTGACAAACCCTAGGATGCAGTGTGATTGCCTTGGGAGCTGCTCCAGCCCCAGAGGGCTCTGCCCATGCAGATGGCTGGAGCTGGAGGGCCTGGGAGCAGTGGCCAGAGCAGGAACCTCTGTTTAGCTCTGTATTTCATGGTGGGCAGGAGGTGGAATGAGGGCACCAGTGGGGAAGCAGCAGCCAGGTGTCCCCAAGGCATTTCTCTTGAGCTTGGTGCAGCCCAGCTTTCTGACTGGGCAATCAGGAAGTTAAATCAGGGATTTAAAAATTCCCCCCAAAAATAAGGGAATTTAAAAAGAAATAGTCTCAGATTTCAGCTGAGAAGGGCACCTGTCCTCTCCCAGACCTGTGCTGGGAATTTCCTTCTCCCAGCTGCTTACCACTGGAATTAACCTCCCTTGGATGCAGCAGCCAGGTACCTCCTCATGTGAGCATCTGTGTGTCAGTGAGCTTTGGCAGCAAAGATATCTGAGTGTCCTTCAGGGAATAGGGCTGGGGAGAGCTTTAATGAGTGGAAATTGCTGTTAGGGGGAAATGGATCTTCCCTTGGATTTGCAGCTCCCAGGGCAGGCAGGAGCCACGGCCAGCTGGGCAGTGGAGGGTGAACACAACT
Organism: Melospiza melodia melodia; assembly: GCF_035770615.1. Lineage (NCBI taxonomy): Eukaryota > Metazoa > Chordata > Aves > Passeriformes > Passerellidae > Melospiza > Melospiza melodia. The sequence goes on from NC_086202.1 coordinate 8,165,639, forward strand.
CCTTGCACAGAAACTGAGAGGTTAGGAGAGGAATTCAGATTTGATCTGTTTTTGCTCTGCAGATTTTTCTGTGGTTTGTGTGGCACTCAGGCATCCTGTGGTGTTGCTCTACACTTGCCTTTTGAGGCATGGAAGAAATATGGTGATAAAGCTCTGCACAACCAATTGTCCCTGGCAGCCACTGGGCAACCCAACAGGGATGGCCCACCTGGATCCCACTAATTCCTTTGGATTTGTCCCAAAACAATCTTTAAACAATGAGTTCTGCAGGCCTTGGTGACTTCTCCTGTGCTGCAGCTCTGCCTGTTCCTGCAAGCATCCATCCCCAGGGGAAGGTCCTGTGGTAGGGATGCAAACAGCCAGGGTGGTGATATTTGCATGCTCATTGGGCCATAATGCAACAGGCAAATGTTCTGCAAGGGCCAGCAGGGGTAAATAATTACATTTATAGCCTGTGACTGAAGTTAGAGAGTAAACCACACGCCTAGGGAAAGAGGAGACAAAGCAAATACCTTCTGGTCAACCAAGGTGCACCCTGAGGAAACCTCATTGTCTGTAGGACACCAAACAGAGCAGCCCCTTCCCTGGCAGTTGTGGGATGGTGTTGAAAAAACCCACAGCATTTCTTTGTGTAGGCAATTTCTTTATGGTCACAGCACAAAGGGAGCTGGCTGCACAGGAGGCCACCACAGATGGCAATTACAGACACATTTCCTAGCCAGGGAAGGGATTAGGTAAAGCCATGGAGTGCCTGGGTTTGTTTTTGTTCCTTTAATGCAACACATTAGGACAAGAAGTTCCTAAAACTTTTAAGTGTTTGGAGGGCAAGTGTTTTCCAGCAGTGTTCTGCGTGCCTCTGGACGGAAAGTTCAGGCTGCTCACAGCATCTGGCAGACCCAAATGAGGAATTTTAACACTGGGGAAGTTTGGGAGGTTGGCAGAGCCACAGGCAGCTCGTCCAAGTGGGAGCAGACGTGTGGCTTTGGTGTGGCCTGGGTTCCTCACTCCCAGAGCCCAACAGCTTCCCTTTGTGGGCAGCTGTTGGCCAGAAAATCTCTCCCTTCAGAGCCTCCTTTCTGCTTCTCAGCACCAGAAGCTGCTGGTGGAAACATCCAGGGCAGGATGGGCAGCTTTGCACCTGCATTTGATGGTGCTGGCATGACCTGCAGATGGGCTGGTCCTGCCATGCTGGTGCACAGCTGGCCCCTCTTCCCCAGGGGGCAGTTGTGGGCAGAATTCATTATTTTCATGATTTGTGACCTTCAACACTGCTGTCTCTGCAAAGAGACCTGCCCCTCCTCCTGGGGGAGTGGGGTTTAACCCTGGACATCCTGGCAGGGTTTGCACAGCTTCAGCCAGGGCAGCTGAAGCCTGACAGGACAGAGCATCCTGTTGTGAGAGGCTAAGGGTGGTTAAACCTCATTGGGGAGCGGGGAAATGCTGCTGTCAGGTCAGGGTGGGAGATGGGATGCCAGGTATTTGGGAAGAACACAAGCTCTGTGCTCTGATCTGTTCATGCTGCTGCTCTGCTCTCTCATGACCAACATCTCTGTGAATCACCTGAAAAGTAAAAAGTTTGTTTCTTCACATTTTCTCCCTCATGTACTGATATTTCTAAAGGATCAAGGCATGTTTTTCCTGCCAGCCCTTGCTTGTGCTTAGGGAGGGGTTTGGCAGGCGCCACAGGGATTTTCCAGCACTTGGACTCTTTTCAAAGGCTCATTTTCCATTGGTGTTGTTTATCCATTTCCTTCATTTTTTGTTAAGAGCACAATTAAAGATTCCCAGTATAGTTCCTAAGGCAGAGAGTTTTTGTTGTTAGTTTCTATCAGTCAGGGACTTGGAGACACAATCAGAGACTGCTCAGGTTGTTTTCAGTGTAAAGCCAGGGTTGCACCAATTGTCCTCCCTTCTGGTTCCCTGATAAGATAACCCATATCTTATATACCCATAGCACAGAGCACCATCCCCAGGTACCTTGGGCAGCTTAGGGGGGTCAGTGCAGCAGGCAGAAATCTCAGTTCAGGGTAAGGCTGATGGTTGCAATTGCTGCTATGAGTTGATCTTCCCAAGCAACATGAAAGAAAATAACATTTATGATGCAATTATACAGTAATTTCAATTTATATTTGAGCTAACTGAACCACATCTAAAAGATTTCATCCACGGGGATGAATTGAGTACTAAAAAAAGGGGGAAAGGATGTCCATTGTTTTGGTGGATCTGGTTTTATCTTAAATCATGTTTGTTTTATGTGTTTGTTCTGCAGATTCTCGAAACAAAACAACCAGCAGTCCCCAAGATTGAATCCCCAGAGGGATATTACGAGGAGGCTGAGCCCTATGACATCTCTGTAAATGGTATATCCCAGCTAACCCTTGGGAGGGGCTTTGTGGGGGAGATGGAGGACTTGAGACTCATGAGAATCAGTAAATGAAAGCACAGATATTTCCTACAGCTTTTGGGACAAATTTGTTTTCTGCTGCTCATCACACTTGATATTACAGACCTAATGCTAGCTGGAAAGCAAAGACTTCTGAATTGCTCCAATTTTCAACTTTCCTGTAGAAGTTAGCAATATGTTTGGGTCAATATATTGTCAGTGTAAAATGTTAGGAACCGTCGTGGGTCCTCTTTGTTTTGGTGGTTTTCTGGCAGATAGGCTGCAACCAAACACAAGTTTCATATATTGTCAGTGTAAAATATTAGAAACCATTGTGGGTCCTCTTTGTTTTGGTGGTTTTCTGGCAGATAGGCTGCGGCCAAACACAAGTTTGTATTCAGGACTGAGTGGTGAAGTTCTGGTGGCTTGCATTCGTGTCCTAGTGCTCTAATTGTCTCCTTGGGGCTCAAAATCCATGGCTCTGCTGCTCTGTTAGGAGTGATAACCATTTTTATAATTGGCTCTTTATTCAGCTCTGTCTCTTGTGGCAGTTTAGCCATCTGTAAACTTGGTTAGAGAGCCACACTTGGTGTGAGGGGAGAGCGTGTGGGTTCCATGCTCACACCCTCAGTGCCTGGGACAGCACCCCAGCCATGTCCTGGAGCAGGGCCACCCTTGCCTGTCCCCTGTCACCCCTCTGGGAGGAGCTGCTGCATGCTGAGCTCCTACATTCTCACTTTTTACATGTGTTCCTGCACCCTTTTGTTGAACACCCTTCACTGAGATTGCCTTCCTGTGATCTGATAGCAGAGCTGATCGTGTCATCGCTTTCTAATCCATTTAAGCCCACATGAGACAGATCCTATCACCCTCTGCAGGAGCAGATCTCTGCTCATCAGCCTTGGCTGCAGCACAGTGTGTAGCATGGGCACAGCTGAGTGGCAAGAGTTAGGGCAAGCAAAGGGGGTTAAGGGTGACAGATTTGGATCTAAAGCCTTGGCTGTTGGATCTGTTAATCTGAAATTAACACCTTATACAATGTTTCTAGCTCTGCTTTCTAAAGCCAGTGAGTGGGATTCAGACCCTATAACTCATAAACCAGCCTCGTGATTTATTTGAAAATTTGAGTTAGTCACACCTAAGTGATCCAGTCTGCCTGTAAGCACTCACACCTTCCTGAACAATCAGTGGAAAATCAGAAACTGCCTCTCACAATATGCAGGGGAAAAAATGAGATGACTTTTCTACAGCACAGGAAGGACATGGACCTGCTAGAGTGGATTCAGAGGAGGGCCACCAAAATTGCCAGAGAGAAGGAACACCTCTCCTGTGGGGAAAGGCTGAGAGAGCTGTGGTTGTTCAGTCTGGAGAAGTCTCTAGAGACAAGAGCTGATAAGGGAGCTGATAAGAAACGTGGGGACAAACTTTAATAGGGCACCTAGTGACAGACAGCAGATCAAAGGGGGCTCATAGCCTACCTAAAAACTAACAAGCTTCAACCTTTTTATTGAAATTGAGCCACCCTGCAACCAGAAATTGAAGAATCATGATGTCCAATGCACAGTAGACAGAATCAAGCAGTAAAGTGCTGCTGGGTTGAACAGTCATGGGAAGCACATTGGATGTGCTGGATGGCACATGGAGTGGGGCTTTCTGAAGTTTGGGTGAGCTTTGAGTCATCCAGGGCAGGGGCCTTCTATGCAAATAATTCATATTCAGGCGCAAATCTAGTTTAACAGATAGTACAGAATAATAAAACTTTAGTGAAAAGTAGCATAAACTTAAATATTGCCTGACATTCCCAGCTTCATCTGGGAGAAGCTGGGTCCCCTCCAGCCCCAGTGTGAACTACTGGGCTTTGAAGCTCTGTGTCAGTGAGCAGGAAGATGAGATGGTGCCCAGCTCAGATGGGAAGAGGTTCAGGCCCATTGAGGCCAGGGTGAAAGGTGCTGTTCAGTGCAGAGGAGAGATCCCCCAAGCTCTGCGCTGTGTTTGCTGGAAGGCTCTGGGTCCTGTGGCTGAGGTGAGGGCTGTGATGCCCTGAGAGTGAAGCCCTGCTGCAGCTGGGGCAGCCCAGGGTGCTGCAGTCTCATCCCCATGCCCGCAATGTGGGATAAAGGAGATTTCTTTCCCCCCTGCTGCACATGGGCAAAGTGGATAAATTGTTAAGAGCCATGGCATAAAAAGGCACATTCTGGATTAGCTGGAGTACAGCCATGGATCCATGTGCTTGTGTTATCCAGGCAGCTCCAGAACTCGCCCTCAGATCAGAGACTTGGCTGGCAGGAATGATCAGTGCACACCCCGCTCCCACCTCTGCTTTTCCTTGGTAACCTGCTGCTCTGAGATGCAAATACACCCACCACCCACCGAAATCTAGGTCAGTCAGATGCCCAAGGAAATGAGAGATGAGAGCTCTGCAAAAAGAGAAAAGCACAAATAATGGGAGGACTGTCCAAGGGAGGCAGCTCTGGGAGGCTCTCTGTGGCACCAGCAGGCTCTGCGTTTTCCTGAGCATGGTCACAGCTGCAGGTGGGGACAGGAGCCTGTGAAAGCAGCAGAGATGGGGCAGAGGATGCCACTGATTGCCCAGCACTGAGGAGTGTGGTGCCTTTGCATCCTGTGATTTCTCAGCCACTGCAGACCCGACCACATCCCTTCTACACAAACCTCCTGGTGTGCTACAGGGTCTGCTTTGTGTGAGGAGGAAGGACGGAAGCATGGTGAGAATCTCTCATGTGCTCTTTGGCAACCTCACCTTGGAGGTGGTTCCTGGGGGCTGAGCCAGCAGGAGGAGCAGGGAGAGATGTGGAGCAGCAGGTACATGGCAGGAGAGGCTGTGGGGGCTCAGGAGAAGGTGAAGCAGCAGCATGAAGGCAATCCTGCAGGTCTCTGTCCTGCTCTTTGTTTCAACAAGCACAAGCTCTCCCATGCCATGCCATGCCATGCCATGCCATGCCATGCCATGCCATGCCATGCCATGCCATGCCATGCCATGCCATGCCATGCCATGCCATGCCATGCCATGCCATGCCATGCCATGCCATGCCATGCCATGCCATGCCATGCCATGCCATGCCATGCCATGCCATGCCATGCCATGCCATCCCATCCCATCCCATCCCATCCCATCCCATCCCATCCCATCCCATCCCATCCCATCCCATCCCATCCCATCCCATCCCATCCCATCCCTCCCCCTACCCCACTCTGTGCCCTATCAGGTGTCAGTAGTATTTGTACCTGTCCCACACAGAGGTGCTCACTGCCAGCAGATGATCTGCGGCCTTGGTGTGACGCTGTTGCTCAAGGGCAGTGTGAACATGCCTGGATTTATTTGCCCTGGACAAAGATGCCAAAGCCTGGCCTCAGTAATCCCCGAGCCCTCTATGCCTTTCCCCACAAGCTGGATAGGGAGGGGTGGCAGTCCAGGAAGCTGCTGGTGGTCTTCCATAGAATCATAGAATGGCCTGGGTTGGAAGGGACTTTAAAAACCATCTTGTTCCATCCCCCCTGCCATGTACAGGAGCACCTTTCACAGGACCAGGCTGCTCAGAGCTCCAGCCAGCCTTGCCTTGAGCACTTCCAGGGCTGGGGCATCCACAGCCCCTCTGAGCAACCTGTGCCAGCTCCTCATCATGTTTGCAGTCAAGAATTTTTTCCTGAACTCCAAGCTAGACCTAGACTCTCTCAGTTTGGATCCGTTTACCCTTGTCCTGTTGCTGTAAGCTCTTTTGAGAAGTCCCTCTGTGGTACTTTCTGTCAGTGTTACAGCGTGAGCCTTGGAAGACACCCATGTGTCCCCAAACAAATGGGCGTAGTGAAGTCAGACCAAAATAGGAACACGACTAAAATAAGTGGGTGCACTGCCAAGAAAGGACATCAAAGCAAGCCTCCAGATGGGCTGAGGAGATAGAGCTTTGGTGCACCATCAGAGGTGGGACTGTGAGACACTGCAGCAAACCGGGGGTGGATTAATTAAAACCAAGCAAGCGGGTGACTCCGCTGGGTCTCGGGGTCCATCTTTCATCAGCAGCACTCCCACCCCTCCGCTGGGGATGCTCTGCCTTTCATTTTCCAGCTCCAGCAGAGGCTGCTGCTTCCCTTCCCTCTTGGGCTGAAATGTGTTAAAGCCTTATCAGCAGCCTTTGCATAATTGGAGGGCGCGATAAGGAGTGAAACCGGGAGAGGAGCAGCCCCGTGGCTGCCAACTGAGCAATCATTGTTCTGGCTGAAACAGCTCATCAGCCCTGGCTGCTCTTAATTGCGATGGTGACGATTCTGTTTTAAAGGGAATTGTCTTGTTTGAGGGGACGGGTTGAAAACGCTGTCCCTTTATGAAATCTCAGCGTGCAGGGATGGGACAGCCTCACTGGCCGAGGGGATTGGTGCCCTTGTTCTCTGCATTTGCTTATCTGTGGCTTTCTCTCTTTGTCTCCCTTTCTCTTTCTTTTTGACTGTGCAGGTCTTTTTGGTAGGCTTGCTGCGGCTGGACCCAGGCCAGGGTTGCAGGTTACTGAGGGCGTTATTTATGCCACAATAACTATGGGTATGGCATGCTTTCCAAACCTGAAGTGCCTTTTTTAAACAACAACAACAAAACCAACCCAAAAATACCCCCCAAAAGCTCAGTTTTAGGAAAGATTATCAGGTATCTCCCCCTGGATTTGCCTGTTACATGCATGGAGGATAACCACCTCTCACTGTTTTGCACAATGCATTATTTTTGGTGGCTTTCCCTGTGCTCAGGATGACAATGAGGAGAACTTTCCTAGCCTTTATTCCCCTTTATTCTGGTTCTGTCACTGGTGTGGAGCTGGTAATGTGTGGCAATGCTGGCTGTATTGACAAGTAGCTGTTTGGTGAAGGATTGAAGGTGCTCCACTTAGGTTGAGTGGGAGTATAAGATGCTCTGAGCTTCCTGCATCATGGCATTGATTTAGCTCCCTGGGAGCTCATGGGAAGACCCACAGAAAAGCAGAGGTGGCTTTAGATAAAGACATCCAGGCTTGTGGCTGCCACTGGTGCCCGAGCTGAACGATTTGGGACTGAGTGAGCCTTAGTAGTGACCACAGGGTAGTCACAAGCCACCAGGCAAGGCTTGTCCCCATTTGCTAGGTGCACAGCCTGGTAAATGCCTTTCCTTCATGAGGCTGTAGCAGTGTCACCAGACCAGCAGCTCTTCAAGCAGGGAAGAGCTCATCTCATGAGGAACCACGCTTGGGGTTGGGGTTGATGCACAGAAGAGCATCCAGGGCTTCTTAGGAGTAAGGTGGCAGCCTGAGACCTGCTCCTTAGGTGGGGGCACCAGAGACTTCCAAAAGAGGCCAGAGGGCCCATGTGGAAAAGGAGGGAATTTTGGAAGATGAGGTTCCCTTAGGCATCCTTGCTGCTGCCTATGGAAGGGGTAGCAGTGCAGAGGTCCAGCTCCTTGGTGTCTGTAGGTGAGAAACACCTGCACTGTTACTCCATGTGAATTTCTGCCTGAGGACAAGGTTCTGCATAGTGGGAATGCACTGAGGTTTCCCATAAAAGTTTTCCCATAAAAGATGGACAGTTTGATACATTGAGGGCTTGGAGATGTGCTCCATTCAGAGACTTTGCTTTTTAAAAAGTTTTTTTAATTGGTGAAGTTTTGATCACTTGAGGGAGGTTGTAGAGTGAAATTTCACTGGGGGTAAGAGTGTAGCTTTGTTACTGCATCTCAGTTCCTTTTATTTAAAGAAAAAATAAACCCAACTGAAACATTCTTCAGTGAAGCTCCTAATGTCTTTTTCTTTCTCTTTTCTGGCTGCTTTTCTTCTTTTCATTTGCACCAATCTGATGCTGTTATTTTTATGTAGATAGTAAGACTTGGTAAGAATCCAAATTAGATTTAATTCCAGTGAGAGAAAATTAACACTATTCCTCCATGCTATTTGATAGGACAAGAATGCAAACCCTACACAAATGGTGCCCCAATGTTCCCATATTGCTCTGTGAGCTTATGTTGTGACTTAGGGCTCTAAATGCCAGCAGAGTGTTGCAAATTCCTCTGCACTCAGGGAGAACATTTTCAGTGTTTTTGATGAGCCTGGTACCAGTGATCAGCTGAAAACTCCAAAATTCTGCAATGCTTTAGAGCTGGGTATTGAAAATTCCAACTCATCCCAGTAACATAGCAATCCATTTAAGAATGGACGTAAAAAATGTTGTTACTGCTCCTCACATTTGCCACTTATGACTAATTTTTGGTGCTGCAACAGTGAGTTACTTCAAAGCTCCTTGCTGTCCCTTAAAAGCTGAGTAGAGAGAGAGGGACCTGTTAGACCAGGGGGAAAGTGAATGACATCTCAAATACAATAGATCATTGCTTGCTGCATGGCCTTGCAAATACCATTTTTACTTCTGGCATTTAGAGGACAAGGGCTGGTTGTAGCTTGCTGTTGTTGCCTTAAAAATTGTGTGTGTTTGGCTTGAAGTGGAATGTAGTAAAAGCATCTTTGGGGGGGAAAGCAGCAAACATCAGGAAATGTCTACGGGAATGTTCTCAGATTTGTGGTCAACCAAGAAGTGTCTTTTGAGTGTTTACTAACAGAGGCTATTAGGCACAAAATACTACAATGAGATCCATATTGGGCTAAAAAGAAAAGAGGATCCGTGAGGGTAATTTTCTTATTAATTATCCTCCTGTAGGAGGAGAGCCTCAAAAGACACATCCCTGCACTGGAAGCTTGTGCATGTGTGAGCATGGCTGAGGGAAGCATTTGACTCAGAGCTATTCTAAAAATGGATTTAATGACAGAGCTTTGCTTTTGTTGTAGAAGATGGTGAAGCTGTTAGTAGTTCCTACGAATCTTATGATGAGGAAGAGAGCAGCAAAGGCAAGTCAGCAACCCATCAGTGGCCATCCCCAGAGGCCACCATCGAGCTGATGAAGGACGCTCGCATCTGTGCCTTCCTGTGGAGAAAGAAGTGGCTGGGACAGTGGGCAAAGCAGCTGTGTGTTATCAAGGACACCAGGCTGCTGGTGAGCAGATCCTCTCCTCTTTGTCTAAAACAATCTGTTTGTCTAAAACAATTCTGGTCACTGCTCAGGAAGGCAGTGACACCTCAGACCATGTTAAATGAGCTGTCAAAAAACAAAATACCCCTAGAAGCTTCAAAAGCCATGTCCTGGAGATCTGGGGAGCTTGTTCCTTTTTTAGAAGGAACGTGGGCATGGGATTGCTGAAGGGGGCACAAGGACATATTTGTGACCAAAATCACAATGCCCCAAAATGTCTAGGGATACTTTTCGGGCAAACTTTTTGAGGTGGTTGAGCAGAAGGGGTTCTTACCGTGGAGGCTAACCACATACTTGATCCTGTGTCAGTAGAAGGTATTTCAGACCATGTGTGCATGCAGTCAGGTGTGTGTGTACCTGCACATCAGGGATCTCCAGGGTGTAGTCTGTGCAGACCTATTAGAACTGTAGGACTTTGCTGTGTTCAGTGCAGTCAATGCATGTGGCTGCATGACTTCATGCATCACTTGTGGGGCTGAGTTCCTGCCAGGGAGCAGGAGGGCTCCTCCCCTGCCTCTCACCCGCTCCTGCCTTCCTTCCCCAGTGCTACAAGAGCTCCAAGGACCACAACCCCCAGCTGGACGTGAATTTGCTGGGCTGCACAGTCATTCACAAGGAAAAGCAAGTGAGGAAGAAGGAGCACAAGCTGAAGATCATCCCCACAAACGCTGATGTCATCGTGCTGGGGCTGCAGAGCAAGGACCAGGCAGAGCAGTGGCTCAGGGTCAGTGACACCTCCAGGATTTGTCCCACTGGTGCTCCCATGCTTTGCTGGGAGAGCAGATCTTATCTCAGCCCTGTCCTTGCATGCTCTGGCTCCCTTGCTCGCTGCAAGCCTTTATACAAATATACCACTTCATTTTCATGTCCTGGGAACAGATTCTTCCTGCATTCCCTGCTGCCTTCAGTGTACTGGAGGCCACGTGGGGACCTCCCAGCCCAGCTGCTGTGGTGGGGGAAATGTCTGGGCTGAGGGCAGGGGTAGATGTAGCCCTTCCCATGGGACAGCAGCAGGAGGAGGAGCCTCCTGGAGCCCAGGAGGGGCTGTGAGACGCCAGGGCTGCCTTTGCTGGCAGCCTCTCCCAGTGACTTGGATCCAGTAATTGCTGCTGCATGCCTGATGCAGCTCCAGGACAGTCCCCAGGGTCACAGGGACAGCAAACCACGGCTCTCCCAGGCTGATGTGGTTTTGCCTGTCCTAGCTGGGGGGGATGAATTGATCCTGTTAATGCAGCTCTCTCACAGGCTTTGGCCTCCCCTTCTGCACAGGTAATCCAAGAGATCAGTGGTCTGCTCTGTGAAGGCGGCAGTGAAGGCAACCAGTACATCCCAGACTCGCAGCGTCTCAGCTACCCAAAGGTACCTCTTGTCTCCACAGACAGAACTGGCACTTGGGCTTTCAGCCCTGTTCCTTCAATAGATGGTAGTGTAGATGCCTTAATTTTAAGTAAGCAAAGACTGAGGGTAACCAGACCCCTGTGCTGCTGAAAAGGGGCATTCTTGGAACTATCTTAATTTTCCTTTGCATCTTAATTTTGTTGCCATATCTTCCCTCCCAGACTAACTCAGCATTTGGCTTCTCACTGTCTAGGGCAGTAGCTGCTATCTCATCCAGTGGAATGGTTGTGTTCTCCAAGAGCTTTGGGAGGGACACAGACCCTTGGATGCCAGGGCTTGGGCCATCTCTAGTCCAGGTTTAGGTGACACTCCCCTGGGAGCAGCTTGTTCCAAAACAGTGGGAGGACAAAGAGACTTTCCTAAGTCTCTGGTGGGCACCCAGAATGGACCTGTTTGGGCACCTGGCTGGTTCCTCTGCCCATGCCCCCTGTAGGGACTGTCACCAGCCAGGCTGCAGGGTGCCATGGGGTGGCAGCAGTGGTGCCACTGTGTCTCCTCAGAGGTGAGCCCAGCTGGGGTGGGGTGTGTTAGGAGCAATGGGAAGGGCACAGTGTGAGTGAGCTGGCTGGGGATGGCCAGGTGAAAGCATTTGCTACAGAGAGAGTGGGAACTCATAACATGGGAGAAGGGGAAAAAGGTCCTTGTAGCACATTCTGGCTGGAAGAATGGGTCACGTGCATCTGTGGAGCCTGTGCTTGTTGACAGGTGGAGGTGTCTGAGAGATACTCTGCAGCCTCCGAGAGCGGGAGCAGCACCGACGGCCACATGGAGACAGCTGAGGCAAAAGATGGTAAAACCTTGCCCTGGGAATGACAGGGACAATGGGCCCTTACCCTTCTGTGGCTCCTGCCACTGCTGCCTCAAACACACCTGGTTAAAGCTGTGTGTGCGTTCATTGCCTGGGAATTTGATATTCTTGCCAGGATTGCCTGTTGGTTCCACAGCCACACATTGACTGATGTGCTCGGTAGGAGAATGTTGGAGAGGTTCTTTGGACATAAACTTTCCCCCTCCCACCTTGTGTCCTTGTTTTTAGAGAGGAAAAGACTTCAATACAGTAAATGTTAATGGGTAATGGCTCTTAATTAAATTGTTTGTGGTATAGGAAAGTGAAAGGAGGTTGGTAAATGTCCAGCAAGAGCTGTGCAGGCACCTCCCACTGCTCCTGCAGTGACTGGCCTTTGGTCAGAGCCACCCCACATGTAAAGCAACACAGATTAGCATCTTCACAGATCCCTAACTGATCTCACTGGTGCCATCCTCCTCCTGAACTCCCTGGGCTTTGGACTTTTCCAGCTTGTCCCTGAGTCACAGGTTTGCTCTCTGCAAGGGATGTGTGTGAGGAGGGACAGCAGGCTGGGAGCTGGGAAAGCCACACATGTGTCTTTTTCATTTCTGGTAGTTAAGAAGAAGGGCACAACTGGCCTGAAACTGAGCAACCTGATGAACCTCGGGAGGAAGAAGTCCAGCTCCCTGGATAGCCCCGAGAGATCCCTGGAGACTTCAAGTGAGTGGCAGCAGGAGTCCCTCTGCAGGGATTTGCCTCAGGGCAGGATGAGCACCAGGCATCATCCTCCCCTAAAGGGCCTGTGCCAGGTGGTCCTGCCAGTAAATCCATGCAGATTGTGGTGATGTGGCTCTCAGGGTGACCCAAGAGGAAGGGTGGGTAATACCAGACATGCACACACAGGGCATTTGTGCTGCCAGGGTGTGGGAGCCTGCAGGGAGAGTTGTGAGGATCAGCTTCATTTACCACCTGGGACCAACTTTGTCCAACCAGCTGCAGCCACCTTGCTGCTCCAAAGCTATCCTGAATTTCAAGGGTCTCATTTTCAAGATTTCTACCCTTTTCACCCTGTTTTATGTGGCTAGGACAGCTTGTCTTTGTGCTTTTGCTCTTTATTGGTGCCTGTGACTTTGTGTTGTGTGGTGATCTCATAACTTACCCTTAGACATCCCCAGGCTGTTACACAAGTAATATGGATTAAATGGAAAATGTGTTTAATGAGCTCTGATTACTTGCAGGTTACCTCAATGTGCTGGTGAACAGCCAGTGGAAGTCACGGTGGTGTCAGATAAAAGATGGGCACCTCCATTTCTACCAGGACAGGAACAGAAGCAAGCTGGCTCAGCAGCCCCTGAGTTTGGCAGGCTGTGAGATCATCCCAGAGCCGAGCCCTGACCATCTCTACTCCTTCCGCATCCTGCACAACGGGGAGGAGAGGGTTGTTTTGGAGGTAGGGTGTCTATCTCTGAGGAAGCTCTGCTCAAAATCACCAGCTTGGGTAGCTTAGGAGGTCTAAATGCCAGTGAGTTCCTCCAGAGGAACATCAGTCCAATGAAACAGAACCTGAAGAGCAGGACTTTGGCTGATCTGCCTGTGGTCACCTAGAATGTGTCCCACCTCCCTGGTAATCCAGGCTGTGTGTGATGCTGGCACCTCCAGAAACACCATTCAGCCTTCATCTTTTGGGGGGACATGGGTCCTCTGGAGATTCCCATCTCTCCCCCCACTGCAGGATAACCTTGGATAATTAAGTTCTGTGTAGTGCATTGCAGATGATTAATGTTAGATGAGAACAATGCCACTTTAGGGATTTAAAGCTGTGGTTAGGAGGAACAGAGAATTTCATATGTTGACAGCAGAGCCCCAAGGCCATGGGGCACACATCCCAAGTAAGCCTATCACAGATCTGCCCCTGAAAGTGCAAGTGAATTCATCTCCATCTGTTACTTTCCTTTGCCTGCATCCAGGACTGTTTATCTCTAATCTTGCTTCTCTCTGACGACAGCATGGTTATAGTAGGAGGTGGACAATGTGAGCAATTTCCTGTATTTTTCCAGTGGGTGGAATATTTATAGCTAAACAACTGACTTTGAGGGCATACCATGAAATTGGGAGATGTTTTTGTTTAGTTTCTGATTCAGGGTCTGTCTGTATCTAAAAAATTTTGCCCAATTACAGATGTGAAGAAGAGGTGCTGGGAAAATTTACATTTTGTGAATGGAAGAATCTGTATTTTGTTGGGATGTCAGACTCAATGTCAGACTCAATCTACGGACTGGCTGGCTGGCAGGCTTCCCAGGGACTGAAGTCTCTGCTAAATAAAACAGACTGAAAGCTTAAAATATACTTTCCAGTTTGGAAAGTGTATATATATATTCACTTGCCCTGAATTTTACTTTGTGGTTACTGCTCTGACTCCTCAAATCAGTGCAAAAAGTGACCACATCAGCCAACTCCTTGCTTTAAGTGCAGTCCCCTGCATTGGGAGGTGCATGTGGCTGTGTGCTAGAGCTGACTTCATGGCACAGAATTTAACTCTTCATGTGGCAAAGTGTTAGATCGCTCACTGCAGCTGGGAGTTGGGTCCTGGCCATGTTGAAGCAATGGACTCTGATGTTCTAAGCTCTTCCCTTCTCCTCTGCAAAGAACCGTGGAAAGGGTTTGGGACCAAGCAGGCTCGGGTCTCCTTGCCTCTGTTTTGGCAATCCCATTGCTGCACTCTGCTGGTGCAGAATAAAACTCGCAGGCTTTCCTCACCCAAAGCTGCTCCCTGCCAACATCTCCAGCCTCAGAGACTTCTCTTACTCTTGTAGAGAGCTGAGTTGATCACCACTGAAAGGAAAATGCAGACTGACTAGAAATTTTAGGAAGGAGCAGAGCAAAGAGCTGCATTTATGTAGCTGCCAAATTTTTGAATCAGTCCATACACAGAGCTGTACTTTTAAGGCAGCCTTTAAGAGCCTACTTTTAAGTTTTATTATAAATACCCAGGGGATTGCCAGCATGCTTCCCTACCCAACCTAAGCCAGCATCAGCCCTGTGAGTGCAGAGAAACCACTGCTGCAGCCTGTCCTGTCTATCTGATCACCCTGCAGGCAAAGTCCTCTGAGGAGATGGGCCACTGGCTGGGCCTCCTCTTGTCGGAGTCAGGCTCGAAAACAGACCCAGAGGAATTCACCTACGATTACGTGGATGCTGACAGGGTTTCCTGCATTGTGAGCGCTGCCAAGAATTCCTTCTTGTATGTCACTGGTAATGGGTTGGGGCTGGGAGAGGGAAAGCGAGCCAGAGCAGGGGCTCTCCACTTGTGGGAGGTTGGCTGCCATGGAAATAGGTGGTGAATTCACAGCTGCAGCTCAGCCACTTTCTTTTGGGACAGGAGAGCACTTCCTGAGCTGCAGCTTGCCGTGGGGCCTGTGCCTGAGTGGCTGTTGCAAAAGCAGGCTGGGCTCTCAGCCACCCATCCATCACTGGGGCAGGGTGACTGTGCTGTGTGGTGGTGCTCACAGGGGTCTTAGGATGAGGGAAGAGACAAGGATCTGACTCCATGTTTCAGAAGGCTTGATTTATTATTTTATGATATATATTATATTAAATTGATACTAAAAGAATAGAAGAAAGGATTTCATCAGAAGGGTAGCTAAGAATAGAAGAAGAATGATAACAAAGGCTTGTGACTGACTGAGACAGTCTGGACAGCTGGACTGTGATTGGCCATTAATTAGAAACAACCACATGAGACCAATCACAGATCCACCTGTTGCATTCCACAGCAGCAGATAACCATTGTTTACATTTTGTTCCTGAGGCCTCGCAGCTTCTCAGGAGAAAAAACCCTAAGGAAAGGATTTTTCATAAAATGTGTCTGTGGCAGTGCTGCTGTGGCTGAGGGCTGGGTGAGAAAGAGGAGAGCCCAGGGCAAGTACAGCCCCACTCTGTTGGGTGCTGCTTAGGGGGCAGCAGCAGCAGTGACCCCACTGCTCTGTATGGCTCTGCCTTCTCCTCTCCTGCACCTGGCTGCCTGGCCTTGCCCAGATGTCAGCAGTGGTGTTCTCAGGTGTCTCAAAATGCAGCACTGCAGAGCCATGCAGCAAATCCAGTCCCCCTGATGGGATGTCCTGTTCACAGGCTCATGCAGAGGAAATACTCTGAGCCCAATGCCTACATTGACAACCTGCCCAAGGGCAGGGTGCAGCAGGACGAGCTCTACGACGACGTGGATCTGCCAGACCTGCCTGTGGTAAGAGAGCTGCCCTGCTGCAGGGAGCTCTGGGGACACCACGGCAAACAGCTGCCCATGGGGAGTCTCCAGCAGAGCAAGGGAGGGATTCCCAGCCCCTGGGGAGATCCTGACCTTTGCAATGGAGCACAACCAAGTATGGAGAGGAGTTGCTAAGGAATGGGAGAGGGGTTTCCAGAAAGGGGCTGTAGGGAACCTCAGGCAGCTGGGATAAAATTCCACAGTTTTCATCAGCAAACAGCATGGATTATATGGTGATAGTGGGATTTTTGAAGCCTAGCCTTTCAAAAATTCTTTTTTGTGCCTGTAAGAGCAAGTCCTGTGTGAAAGGACAAGAACAACGGGTCATGCTGGGAAATGGGACTGTCACCTCAGGAAAGGCAAAGAATGGGGCATGGGTTGCTGGATGTACAACAGTATGATATCCTTGCATGGGGCTGTTGCTGCTATCAGAGAGACCTATTGAAGGAAAACAGGAGGGGCCTTTCCTTCAGTACTTCAAAAAGGCCTCTGTGGAATAACTCAGAGACTGGCATTTTAGTTCCTCTAAGATTTTTTTTGTACTTTTAGTTTCAGCAGATGGTCTCTTTTGCAGGAGGAAGTACCCAAGAGTGAGAGCAAACTGGAGGGGGATCAAGACAGGGTGTATCTGGATCTCACCCCAGTGAAGTCCTTACTGCACTGTGCTGGCAAGATGTCATGCCAGTCTTCCCCCCTCGGGTCACCATCCCTAGAAAGGGCTGCCAAGGCTGCCCCAGAGAGCACAGCTGAGACAGCCCCCATGGCCAAGGAAGCTGAGCCCTGTGCTAAGGCAGCAGAGACCACAGAGCAGGTACTGTCCAAACTATGATACCAGGCCAGGCTTAATCACTGAGCCACTTCCCTACACCTCATCATCCCACTTCCTTCTCCTTCCCAGAAACGCCCAGAGAAGCCAGAGCCCGAGGAGGCTGTGCCACGGGTGCCTGCTGCCAAAATGCAGAGCCAGCAGCAGAGCAATGTGGCCCCTGAGGTGCCAGCGGGGCCAGTTCCAGCAGGCAGTCCCCAGCTGGTACCTGCACACCGGCCCAAGATGCCACTGCCAGGTGGGTGTGCTGCTCAGGTGGCCCAAGGTGCCACTGCCAGGTGGGTGTGCTGCTCAGGTGGCCCAAGGTGCCACTGCCAGGTGGGTGTGCTGCTCAGGTGGCCCAAGATGCCACTGCCAGGTGGGTGTGCTGCTCAGGTGGCCCAAGGTGCCACTGCCAGGTGGGTGTGCTGCTCAGGTGGCCCAAGGTGCCGCTGCCAGGTGGGTGTGCTGCTCAGGTGGCCCAAGGGTGTTTAAAGACAGGTGGTGCCCTGAGATTGAACTTGCCTCTGCTCTCCCAGCAGTCTGTGTGCTGTGGTTGGTGACTTTTCAGACCTTCCATTGTTTTCTTTTCAAGCATCTGGAAAGGTTTTCTCCCTCCTGCTTTTTTGCCCCTGACTGAGCGTGTTGTTGGTGGGCTGTGTTTCCAGCAGGAGCAGTGGAGACCAAGCTGGGCAAGAACAGGACAGAGGCAGAGGTGAGACGGTTCACGGAGGAGAAGGAGAGGCTGGAGAAGGAGAAGGATGAGATCCGAGCTCAGCTCACCCAGCTGCGCAAGGAGAGGCGGGAGCTGAAGGAAATGCTTGGTGGCAGCACAGGTAGGGCAGGGCAAGGTGGGATGTGTGGAATTGAGCTAAGCTGGGGCTCTGGAGAAAGAGGGAGCAATGAACCTGGCCCTTCTGGGACCAGAAGAGATGGGGGGAACCTGGTGCTTTGAGCCAAACCACATAACCCAGATTGCACTAGAGCAGGGGCCACATCCCACTTGGGATAAAACCCAAGGAAAATGTACAGGATGTGCCCCGATCCCTGCTCCCCTCAGGAGCTCCCCAGGTTCCCAGCAGGCACCAAGATTCCTCTTCCTACAGACAAGAGTTTGGAGCAGAGGCTGAAGGAGATAGATGAAGAATGCAAAAGAAAGGAAAGCCAGAGGGTGGACCTGGAGCTGAGCCTGGTGGAGGTGAAGGAGAACCTGAAGAAGGCAGAGTCTGGCCCGGTGACACTGGGCACAGCAGTGGACACCACACACCTGGAGAACACAGCCCCACGGGTATGTGGGGCACCCCTGGGATGGACAGCAGCTTTCTGGCAGCTAGGCAGCCACACAGTCTCAGCCTGCTTAAAAATGTAATAATTAATAATAGCATCATTATTATGTGTAATATGCAATCTTGTATGAATGTATCGTTAATATGTCTGTATTAACTATTATATATAATATACATTATGTAATAATAATTTAATGAGGTAACAGCAGTAATGGGGAAGTTAAAGGTGGATGGAGCTCAGGAGAGTGATTGTATTTTCCTGTGGGACCTTGAGCAGCACCCTCCAGAGCCATGCAAGTCTGGGATCAGCTCCTTCTGCATTTGGCTGAGCTAAGGGATGGTTTTTGCAGGACATTCAGGCATCTAATTTCCTTCTTGGGAACTTGTTTTGCATGAATTGGACACCTCCAGCACCTGCACCCTGCTCTGTATCTCTAGTTTTAGAGTCCTCAAAACCCAAACACATCACAAACTCCCCTGATGTTTTTTTGAAATTGGCCTGTCACTGAAAAAATGCACCTCTGTGCAAATGGGATGACACTGTGACTAGGAGATGGTGGGAAAAGGCAGCAATCTCTCCCAGTAGTCTGTATTCATAACCATTTCTCTGATTTTTATTGTAGGTTCAGGCCAAAAGTGCCAGTCCAGCAAACAGCGCAGAGAACTCACCAGTCAACTCAGCCACGGCTTTAAAAAACCGGCCCTTATCTGTTATGGTCACGGGGAAGGGAACAGTCCTACAGAAAGCTAAGGTGAGTTACAGCTGGAAAACCCATCTGGGACAGCCTCTGTCTTTCCTTTCTGTCAGTGGAGCAAACTGGCTGTGGTGAGATGGGGTTGTGGGGGAGTCCCACGTCTGGGAAACACCCCTGACCAACACAATTCAGACACGTCAGCCTGATTTTCCTCCAGTCTTTTCACCTGTGTTTGCCTTGCCTACAATTTAAATGAATAAATACATGCATTGTTTGTAACTTAAATATAACCCTGACCCACCTTGCAGCCAAAACCACTTGGGGACCAGACAGTCATGTTGATCCCATGCACATTATGGTTGCCTGCTTTGCATTTTGACTAATTTGCCTTTCTTCCTTGGCAGGAATGGGAGAAAAAGGGAGCCAGTTAGAAGCACGTTGTTCAGAGATGGACTAAAGACTCGAATTGCCCACGCTTGGCCCAGGGGATTCAACCATCTGTCAGTGGAGGTTGGGTGTTCAGCACCACCACACACCAAGTGCCTCCTCCACGTGGCGCCCACAGCTCCGACGCAGCGCTGGAGTCACAGCTGCTGACCAGAGTTACCCCACATGAACCTGCTCTTTCCAGACAAATCCCAACCATGTAGCTAAAACAATAACAGCCAGTGGCAATCCTTCCATCAAAGTCCTAACCCAGCTGATGTAAACAAGAATGTTACTGTACATAGGGGGTGTTTTGTGTATTTCTACTCTGAAGGTTTATCATTGAGTTATTAAGGTTTCTGTATTAGTGACTGTAGTGGATTCAGAAGGAACCTCTGCTCTTCCTCAGCCTGGTGAGTTTGTACCTGTCCTGATAAGGTTGTCAATCTGTCTTGCTGCCAGTCATCACTCAGCTACATTTCATCCAGCCTTCAATCAAGGGCTATCCCACATGTGAGCAATTCTTCAAATATGAATGAGAAGCACACAGCAGCCTGTCCAGGGCATTTTTTAATCAGTGTCCTGATGCATTCCAGCATCTCCTACCAGCTGCAGGTTTGCTAGAATATTGAGCTGCTCACCTTCTCGTGCTGTAAGCTGTGTTACAGACTGGCAGCGAAAAGAGCTCTGAGCAAAGGTGATCTGCCAGGCAGATTCAGTTAGCTTTCTTGAGGATCTTAATTCACCTGAGGAGTTTGGTCTTTAAAGAGAAAAAAAAGTAAAAAAAAAAAAAAAAGAAAGAAAGAAAAAAAAAAGTAGTATTTGAGGGCTTGCTCAGCTGTTTCATGGGAAAACTAGATCCTTCAGGGGTCCCCTTTCCCAGGAGAGGGGAGGTAAAGCTGCTGCTGCCCCAGCTCTGGTGGTGTCTGATCCTTAGAGAGCTGCAGCTGAAGCCATCCCTCTGTCCCTGTGTCCCTCCCTACTGCAGTAAGGCTGCACTGCCAGGGCTCTGCTGGACCTCTTGGTGCTGTCACCCTCATTTCCTGATCATTAATACAGCCTTTGGGCCCTGGCAGTATGGCCTACAAAGCCCATCCCTCTCTACCGTAGCCAAGCTTTCTAATGAAAGTGGTTGGAGATTTGGAACTGCTAAACTTAGAGATACTGAAATTAGAAGGGTGGCAGTGGGTTGACAGAAATCTATGCACTCCTCCCCTCCCTGTAACCTGCTGGCATGTGTGATGGCCTGGAGACTCCTCATCCTGTCTCCTCTGATGACCCTTCAGAGCCCAGGCTCAGGAACTGGGTTGATGGATGGGACTGGAGTTGTTTTAACCCTACAAAGTTAAAGCAGCACCAACTCCCAGAGTGGATCCTCCATGGGGTCCTGTGGCTACACCAAAGCCAAGGTAAAGGCAGATAGGAAAAATCCTGTACCTTCCTCACCCTGGAAAATATTTGACAGGCCTGAGAGCACCTCTAAAAGGCTGTTCTGTCTTCACACAAAGGCCAAACAGCCAGTGGGAGCACAAGGCTCTGATACCCAGGGCTGGTGCTGTCACTGGGGTGAGTGAGAATGTCCTGACAGGTTCTGGGCTTGCTTGCCCCCACCACAGAGCCAGGGTGCAAAAAAACCCTTGGTCAGGGTATCTTGGAAGAAGGAAAGGTGACTGTGCTCCCATTTTTTTACTCTTTAGTTCCCACTGTGGTGCAGATGGAGGAGTTGCTAATGCCAGGCCTCTGGAGCCTCAGCTGGCAGGTTGGGCCCTGTGCACATAGGAAAAAATCATGCAAATAAACTGCTGATTCTGGTTCGGGATCCTGGGGATTTCCTTCTCCAGAGCACCAGAAGGCCACAGACTCCATGAAGCTTTTGTTTTGGCCCATGAAGAGCTGGCAAGAGCCCCGCTCTGTACCCTGAATATCCGTGTAGCACTGTGCCCTCAGCATACTCCCTGTGCCATCCTCCCTCAGTGTACACCTGTGCCATCCTCCCTCAGTGTACACCTGTGCCATCCTCCACGAGTTGTCCAGACATTTCACTGAGACAGCCATGGGCAGAAGCAGCTCTGCTTCCCCCGACAGCCCAGTCAGCCTCAGTGCTCCTGCTGGGATGTCTCCATGAGGGAATGGTAAACATGGGCAAGTCCTGAAGGACACTCATTTTCCTCAAACAAGAAATGTTAAACAATGTCTCTGTGTCCCCATTGTTTTCCTAACTCAAGGCATTTCCTTTGTTGTAACTGTGACCTATAAAGTGGCTCTTTAGAGGGTTTTATAATAAAATGTTGAGTATATTATGGTACCAGTGGTTTTCTAAGTAATGGGACTTGTCCCTGCTCTATTTTCCAATAGGTTTCAAGTACATCAAATTCCAAATACCATTAGTTACTACAAATCCTTAGCTATGCAGTGAACTGTACACTACAACTGCAGTGAACTATAGCTTAAATAGTAGTGATTGCACCATCAAGAAAAACAATTTTCAGAGATCTAACCCACTGAAAAACAGCAGTAACCCTGACAATTTACATGAAGACACATAACAGATTCCTACCCAGACAAACTACATGAAGACACATAACAGATTCCTGCCTGTATCTGTGTAGCAGTCCTCTTGCCCAGAACCAGCAGGGAAAATCTTCCATTACCTTCCTCTGGCCACTAGATAGCAACTGTGTGCAGCTTACTGCCTGCTGCAGTCTGAGGGAAAGCCGGGATGGGCTTCAGCTGGGAAGGAAAGAAAAGTTATTGAAGAAAACAGTTGAGACCTTTACAGAATGGACACCACAACAGGCACATCTGTGAAATATCTCTTGGTGGCTCCACTCCCACAGACAGCTTGGGGAGGCACTGTAGGTACAGCACAAGTTCCTGGGCCAGGTCACACTCCCTGGCCTCTCTGAGCTGACCCCTTGATACAAACCTGCCAGTGAGCTCCTTGGTGTCCTGTCAGCCTCCGAGCCCAGGAATCCCCAAATAATTCCATTTGGGGGCTGGTTTTGTGCCCTGAATGGACAGCAGCAGGAGCTGCTTTTGTCCTTGCCCAGCATCGCTGCCCCATTGCCTTTGGCTGCTTTAGAACACCCTGTATCAGCTCCAGCTGGTAAAATTACTGCTTTGTTAATCATCCAAGAAGTGCCACCAGCAGAATTCCATATTCTTCTGGAGGGAAATTTCCTGTTACTAACCATTTTCCTTAGCAAGTTTCTCATTTAAATACCTCCACATTTCTTGCTTTGGATACACAGAACCCCACAAAAGCTCCTGGGTGTTCTTGACTAGCACACCAAGGCTGCTAGTGGGCATGTTGATTTCCCAGTAAGAGAGAAGTAAAGTGACAGATTTTGAAGGAAAGAAAAAAAAATTCCTCATTTCAGTGGAGGAGTTGGCCTGAATGTTTATGTAAGATGCCTCAGGTATGAATCAAATTAATTTACTCCTGCTGCAGAGTGAGATTGCAGAGGGTTTGAAGGTGAAGAAGCCAGCTGGCTTTACAGGGAGCATCAGCAGAGCTCTTGAAGGCTGGCTTTGGCTTTTGGCCTTTTGCATTTTGGTATGCAGGGAGAAAGGCACAGTGGGATCAACCCCCAGCTTCCTTGCTGCAGCATTTACAGGACAGCTGCCATCCTACCTTTACTCACCACAAACAGGCATGGTATGGCTCGATAAGGGAATGTAAGACTAAAGAGGGTGAAAATGATGGCACTTACCTAAATCCCATTTTTAAAGGAGAAACAGGCTCTCTTCTGGAGCCAGCATGGCCCAGGAACAGCCCAAGCTCATCCACCAGTCCTCCAGAGAGTAATTCAGAGCTCCATTAGCAAGAGCAGCCCAGACACTCATGACAAGCTGGCACAGACAGCATCCTCTGAGCTCCTGTGAGGCCAGACAGGATTAGTGCTGGCTTTGCAGGGATCCCACCTCCCCAGTGCCTGTGCCAGCCTCAAATATTGACCCAGCCTTAAGAGAATGAGCTCCCCTCAGGTACAGGCTCATTAAATATTTCTGATTGAATCAGGGCAAGTCTGAGAGTGAATTTAATAAGGGATCATGTGAGAGACCCAAGCCACTTACCTACTTACACTTCTTGAAATAAAATTTACCAAAAAAAGGGCCTAGAGGCTAGCCAGGAAGATCAAGTCACATTTTTAAGAAGAAAGCAGCTCCAAAAACTGCTCAGCAGTGTCCTGCTTGCCTGTGGAATCAGCAGATCTCTCCAAGACCATCCCATACATCATAATTATAACGCTGTTTTTTCCCGTCTCCTCTCAGTGCCCCATGACTTTCTGACCTTGCAAAGTGCTTTGTCTCATACAGAAGGAGAGCTAGAGGGTGCTGCAGCTGCCACGGAATGTCTGAGCATCCATTTAAGGCCTCAGCAATGACCTGCTTTTAGAAGGAATATGAGGAGGAAGGTCGCATATAGATCCCTGAAGGTCGAATATAGATCCCCCTGAAATATAGCGATTTCAATGGGGACCAATAGAGGAATCTTTGGTGCATGTCCCTGCCCTTGATGGCATGCCATGCCTTTTGATGGCTTTGACTTAGGGATTGATTTTTTTCTTTTTTAATTTTTTTTTAAGTATCCACGCCATGTCCCTCATATCTTCCCCTCCAGGTTTTGTATTCTCGCTTGACTTTTTCCCCTGCTTTTGTAACATCTGTGAGCTTAGTTTTCGCATGTTTTGGTCCTTTGCAACGCAGTTCATTTAATCACAGCCTCTTTTTGGAAGGCACTAAAACTCCCGATTTTTGCGATTTTTTTCAATTGCATTTCATTTGACCCTATCTCCTTTCCAGAGTGTTTGTAAGCCTTTCTTTTCGGATTCACAAGATTCCTTTTTTCTTCCTGATCGGAAATTACATGTTTGGGGATCCCTGGGGCTCTAAGACCTCATCCAGGTGTACTCAGAGCCCAAAAACTGGATTTAGAAACCAGCTTTCCTGAGCCAAGGAAATGATTGGAAACTCATGAAACCCTAGGTTTCATGAGTTTTCAATCTCTCACATCATCTCTAGTTGACAAAGAGATGCACTGAATTAGATCAATCCTTTCCAGCATTAGATTCTGCAATCTGTGCTTCCTGAATCACACAGAGATCGTTGTGTACCTATGGTGCTTAAAGCCAGCAGGATGGTAAAAGTTGCAGGGTTTCCGTAGGTCAGGAGACAGGCAAGCCTGCCTTGTTCCTTGTGCAGCCCACAGGTATACTTAACAAAATATAATTAAATAATTAATTAATTATATATATATATATATATATATATATATATATATATATAATTAAATCCTAGTATACAATATTATATATTAATAAGTATTAATTATATTATATTTTAATGATCTATTAATTTATTAATGTATTCTATTTATAATTTATATTAATTTTATATATAATTATATATATTATTTATACTATTTTGTTTATTATATATTATTAAGATATTGTTTTATTTTCATATATATATTAATAATTATATAGTTGTACATATATTTATATACTAAATATATAGTATATATATAGTTCTTTATTTCAATTATTTTATTGTGATATATATAGATATAACACAATAATATAATTAAAATAAATAACTTCCAAACAAATTACACCACACCACATTAGCCACAAGCCAATGTGCTCAGCAGCAGCACTCTACACAGTGTCCTGCAAACAGCTCAAGGAACTGCACTTGCAGAAGGCCAGGAGGGCACGTCCCAGCTGCAGAGCTGTGTCCCAGGCAATGTGAGCTCACTGCTGTTTGAGGGCAGGCTGATCTGCAGATGAGAAAGGGCTGTGAGGCGTGAGTTAATGATGCTGTTAGGAAAACCACGGCAGAGAAACCCCCAGGGAGCTGCAAAGCCAGCAGGGCAGCAGGGTGAGAAGAGGGGTCCCTCAGACCCCTCACACAAACAGGATGCACTCTGCTTTTGAGAGCAATTTGTCTTCAATTTGTCTGGAATCTAGTTGTTTACTTGTGCACCACACCATGAACCAGGGTTTGGTGTGAGCCTGGCCAAGCCCATTCTCCCCACATGAAGAGAAGACTGACAGCTTAACAGGAGAGGCAATGCTGAGCTCCAGCCATGCCCAAGAAACATTAATAGATTCGTTTCCCTTTGTATCCCAAGTGTCAGCCCTTCAACTAAGCCTCTGTTCTGTTAGATTGTCTGTGTCCTAAGGCACAGCAAAGTGACAGAGAAAAGAAAGCAGAATCTCCTCTTCCTCCCAGCCTGGTTTCTCCCACAAGGCACCACAGTGCTCCTCCTGTCTCAGTGCCAGCTTTCATCCCTGAGAGTGCTTTCAGACCATTCTTCTTTTGACAACAAACCTGCTGAGCAATTTGTGTCTCTCTTTGTCCATCCAATGTTACTATTCAAACATAGGGCCAGGACATCTGGGTGAAGGGATTTTTCTTCTGCTGGGAACAATAGACTCTATTCTCATGTGCACTGGCAGTCACAGTTAATATCTCTGCCTTGGCTCTCTGCAGACCTGGCTGTGCTCTCCTGAGGTGACAGACACCATGGGAAAGTCAGCAGACAACCCAGCACCGGGAACCACAGGTTTTGGGGGAGCAGCTCTGTAAATTTTACAGGTTTGTGGGCAAATTTATCTAGTGATGAGGTGAGGCTGATGCTCCAAAGGATGCAGGCATGTGGCCAAACTCTCTTTGGAAACGTGAACCATCACAGGCCAATAAATGCAGAGAAGAAAGCAGCATGAACAACCTAAACAGAAACAGAATAAAGACTTGTAATCAGTTCTCCTTCCTCTTCCTCTGTCTTCCTGCATGTAATGAGCTGTTCACTCCAGCACCTGGCTGCAAGTGCATCATCTCTATTATACCCCTTCAGCAAGAGCTCCAGAATTGCTCAGACTTCTGCATATTTTTAGACTAACTCACAGATCTATCAAAATCTGTTAAAAAAACCCCAAAACAATCAAGACCTTAAGACCTGGATGAGTAAATGCAAAATGCCAGAAAGAAATACTTAAACACAAATATTTACTTCAGTTATAAAAGAAAGAGAGTTCTGGGGAGCCCAGTTTGTGCAATGCAGGAATTGGGAATGGCCTCAAGACAGTCCCTGTGCTGGAGCAACTCCAACAACTCCAAGGGCTGGACAGTGCCTGTGAGGGGCAAAGAGTGTTCCTGGATGGAGAACTGGAGCAGTCAGCACATCTGTGTCAATGCCTCTGATCCATTTGCCTTTTGCTCTGCTGGAGGGCTCTGGAGAGGTGCTGCAGACCCCTTGGACTCCACTGCTCATGGGAATGTGGAGGATGGGCTGGAGATCTTGGAGAATCCCCCCGGAGAACTCCTGTGGCAGAGGAAAAGCATAGATGTGGGATGAGCGCTTTAGGACCAAGGGATAAGGCCACACTCAGTCCACAACAACCAACCAACCATTCATTCCCTTAGATGACAGATATTAGAGGCCACAGGTTGGAAGTCAGAATTCAGGTAAAAAGCAAAATATTGGGCATGGGGAAAACCCATCTGAATTGAGAACATCATGCTATGGGCACAAGGCCATCTCTAGGGAGCCAGAGACTCCCCACCTCATGGGCATTGCTCCCCTGCTGAAGAGAAGGAGGGCAATGGAGAGGTTTTACACCATGGACAGCATTGAAAGGGTGTCTGCTCCAACAGAAACAGCTCCCTCCCATTAAATGAGAGTCAAGTCTTTCTACTTGGGAAAGATTGTTTCAACTAGCAGAGCAGAGCAAAAAGTGGAACAGAACAGAGTGGAAGATTACCAAAATTATTAGACCTCCTTGGGCCCCCCTCACAGTCAACTCACTCAGTGAATGTATAAAAATGCACAGCTTCTCCAGAGAAGCCCTTGCTCCCCTCAGCAGGCCAAACCTCTCTACTTTCCATAAGACAGAGACCACACCAGCACCAAGGCCTGGCCACCAAACAGCTGTCCAGGGGTTTCTCTGCTTCAGGGAGAGGTGGAATAGTGTGGAGAGCTGCTGGTCCTTACTGCTCTCGCAGTGGGGTCCCTCCCAGCCGTGGCACTGGCAGCGGTAGCTCCCCGGCCCCAGGATGCACACGCCCTGGTTCATGCAGGGGTTGGGCTTGCACAGGTTCACAGGGCTTCTGGCTTCTGCAACAGACACAGAGCAGAGAGCAAGCTCAGGCACATCTGCATTATTACTAGCTGAGACTCACATCCATCAGGAATGCTGCAAAAATTGTCATCAGGGGCTACTGGGACTGGAGAAACATTTAAATGTGGCAGAGGGTGCAAGCCACAATTCTGTCTTGACACTTTAACCTTGGCTTTTCTATGTCTCAATCTGGAGAATATTCCTAGTAAACTTAAAAGAGTCACTTAATGATAGGATGCATATCCTAGAAAAGCAAACTGGAACATGTGCAGAGCTGTGGGCACCCCCAAACTCCCCCCACCAGACACAGACAACACACAACAAGACACACGCCCTGCCCTAACAGGTTCACAGTCTCAAATGCCACTGAAGTTCAAACCTCACTTTGCCCCAGAGAGGATAAGAGTTTCCACTGGAGAAGAGTAAGGAGAAGTTGCCAGCTGGGAAGTAAGGATGACATGAATGGAAAACAACACAGGGAAAATTTCTCGGTTTCTTTTTGAGGGGGCTTGAGAGAAGCCTGCAAGCACAGCCCAAGTTATTAGCCCTGTTGTTATAAAGTATGTGACAGCTTTCCCAACCCTCTCAACACAACAGAGCCCAGCTGTCAGCAGGGCTGGCAGGGTTCCATGCTGCCTTGCTGCCAATACATTAGGTTAAGTAGCAGCATCCCAGAGGAATTTGCTTCCAGTCTGCTGGCAACACCACTGCGGTGTTGGTGAGGGTGTGAAATTCCTCTGCTCAAAAGCTACAAAGTGGTGTAGAGCTGCTTGCCTTACCCTTTGCTCCAGGGTAGAAAAATCACAGAGAAAATAGAAAAAGAGGAAGGAAAAAGAACACAAATCCTATCCCCTATCTGTCAGGGAGCTTTCTACAGCTCAACAGACATTGGGCTCATTCTCCCTCTGCACATCAAGTCATTGAATCCCAACCCACACCTAAAACTGGCAGAATTATAACTGAAATTCTTCTTTCTTTTTTTTTTTTTTTTTTTTTTTTGACAGCCCTAGACCTGAGACATATCAGTCTTTAGCTCGAGTTGATTTCATGGGGAACCAAGCCAGGTTAAAAAATATTTTAGTTACCATGGGATTTGTGAACTGGGGTCCTGCCTGAGAGTGTATTCCCAGGGATGGACACTTTCACTATTATTGGGCTGAAAGCTGGATCTCTTGGACACAGCACTCATCTTCCAGGTGCTGCTGTTCCATGGTGCTCTGCTTTACAAGTGTCCACCTCATCCCTCCAGGGATGCTCCACAGCATAACATCACAGTCCCTGCCCCAACACCATTTCTCTGAATTCCAGCCTGCTGTTAACAAACCTTAAATGAGGTTCTTGCACTTTGATGATCCTAATAACTTGCATTTCCATTAATCTGATTCATATATATTTAATGCTTGGGAACTTTTCTCCTAAACCCTAGGTCCTTTTATTCTGGACTCTTTTCAGATGAAACCTCAGAACTAATACCATATTCCAGGTACACAGAGGCAGGGTCTGTTTCTCAAATACCTCTATAATCATAAAGTTTTAAGTCCTTTCACAGACAATGATTCTGTTATTAAGCCTTGGATTTGGGAGTAGAAGACTGAGTGAAGGGCTTATCTTTACATCGCCCTTGGTCCCAGCCTATCTAGTACAAACTGTGATTTACCTGCAGATGAAATGAAAGCAGCAATTCACTCTCAGGAAATGATATGTTATTACCCTGACTCCTTGAACCCTGCTGTCTCTTCCCCTTCACCCCTGGCATTTTAGCTAATTCCAAGGTACAGTACGTTGTTTTTGTAATAACACAGCTGAAAGTACCCCTGCAACAGAAATACACTGAAAAGCTCAGCAGAAACCATCTGCAGAGCCTGCCAGGAGAGCAGCTCTCACCCCAAAGGGCTGATACTGCAGCTCTTTCTAAGCCTGAAGGAGACACAGCTGTGCCCAGAGATGAAAAGGACCTCTGAGCTGCAGCTCAAATGTGCTTCTTTTGATCTTATAAACATGTTAAAACAAAGCAAATAGATAGATGTTAAACTTAGGCTATTTTGAATGAGAAAGCAAGGCATGGTATTTTAACTAGGAGTAATTTCATTGTCACTGTCTGAAAACTAGGGTTGCTGTCCTTTCTGAAAAGCTGATTTCTAGACAACATGCAAGTGTTTCAAATTTACTATTAGAGCCATGTTTTTCCCCAGCTGAGGACTGGCACTCATGACTCAAAGTTTTGAAGAAACTTCCCCTTTTTTTTCAACCCCCAAACATGAGTTTTGACACAAATATTTGAAAATTCTTCCACTTTGAAGAAAAGGATTTGGTCCTACAAATAAGACAAATCACAATTTGTCTAAAGGACTAGTTTAACAGTTTGAAGGCTTCGAAATAGACAGATTCTGATTTTAGGATTGAATACAGGGCAAAACAAAATGTCAAAAGCCTACATGATAATTTTAGTAGTGAGATATTAAGGATGAAAACGAGTGATGAGGTTGCAGACTCACCACTTTACAAACACCTGGTCACAAACCTGTTGGACAAGACAGCAGAGACCAGCACAAAAAAGGGGCCCATTGAGGCCTCCCCCAGAAACACTGAAGAGGAACAGTAACACACAGTAAATTCTACAGATTTAAAGCAACATCAGAAAAAGAGAAAACATTTTCCTTCAGAGAAAACAGAACCTAGATCTAGCAGGGGTGGAAAGAGCCAGCCACACTATGGCCACTCTCATCCACAGGACTGAATCTTAGGAAATTTGGTTACTAATTCCTGAAGGATTGCTTTGGGCAGTCATCACATTTCTGTGTCATAGTTTCCCCATCCGTAAAATGCAAAAGACAGTATCAAGTTCAGTCAGTAAAACATCCAAAAACCTACAACAGCAGCAGCTGGTGGCACTGACAGAAGAGTGATGACTGGAGGCTCTCCTACCTTCACAGATCCTCTCGATGATAAGGCCTTGGTAATACTGCAGGTCTTCATAGGAGGAGATGTGCACCAGGTAGTTGGGGGACCCAGCAACTCTCAGCAGTGTGTCCCTGTCTGCGTCCCCAACGACAACCACAAACACCAGGATGCCATTGTGCCTCAGCTGCTGGGCTGGGGCAGCTGCACCCTGCATGCCCCCCCCGTTGGAGAGCAGCACCACCACCTTGTTGACCCCAGGCCTTGCTCCCTTCTGCACAGTCATTACATCACTATGAACATGCAGCAAGGCACTGCCTGCAGAGGCTGAGTCCCCAAGGAAGGGCACCTGGTCGATGGCCTGGAGAACAGCAGAGCTGCTGGTGTGGGTGTCCAAGGCAAAGACAGTGTGAGCTTTGCTGCCATAGGTCACCAGGGCAATCTGGGTAACGTCCCGGTTGATGATGAAGTGCAAGCAGCTGCTCCTGACAAAGCGCCTCAGACGCAGAAAGTTCTCCAGGCCAACTCCAGACGAGGCATCCACAGCAAATGCCAAATCCAGAGACTGGGCCTGGCAGCCTGGGGAAAGGAGCACAAACATGGTGTCTCTCAGAACATATATCTGCTCCTTTCTGACTGAAAAACAGCAGCGAGAGGAAACTGTGCATAAAATTCAACACTGCTGATCACTGATGGTGAAGGGTGATCTATGTCTCCTTCACAAGATCCATCACAAAAATCACTCATGGGAGGTTAGTCCTGGGATCTGTGACTGACAAACAAAACAAGGACATTGATCCTTCTGTCCTTCCCTCCTCCCTGCTGGAATTCAGGACACCGCTGCATGGTTTGGCAAACTTGTCCCCCCTTGCCCACACCAATCTTACCTTCAGGATTGCCCACACTGCAGATTTTTCTCTGCAGCTCTGGCATCCTGTTGAAGAGGTCCTGGGGGTCAGAGTAGACAATGGTCTGCTGTGGATTGCCAGTCACCATGGTCAGCTCTGCTCTCATGAAGCTGCTGCCTAAGCCAATCAAGAAGATATTTTGGTCTTTCACATATTTAGCAGCTTCTGCTACCGAATCCTGGGACTTGGAGTCAGTGAGCAGGACAACCACACGTGGGAGATCATCCTGCACATCTGCAAAGACTGGGCTGCTCCTAAAACCGTGCTGTGCAATGTACTGCAGGGCTCTGCCTGTCAGGGTTCTCCCTCCACTGAAATTCAAGGCATCAATTCTCTTCATGAGACTGAGTGTGTCCTTGTGCTGGCCCAGTTCAATGGGTACCTTGATATCATCATCATACTGGGCCACCCCCACGCTCACTGGGGAGTCCTGGCCCACCACGGCCTGGAGGAATCTCTTGAGGAAGGCCTTGAAGCGCAGGAACCCTTCCAGTGTGACCCCTGCTGAGCTGTCCATCAGGAAAAGGAGATCCACACCGCACTCCAGGCTCAGCTTTGCTGCTGGAAAGGGAGAAGGCAATCAGTCATCTGCAGGGCAACCCCAACAGGGGCTTGCTGGAAGCCTTGTGGAGAGGGGACACTGTGTCCAGCAACCCAAACATTTTGCCATTCATATCATGAGCTGGAGGAAAAATGGGCCAGGAGCAGGCTTTGTTTTGCTCGGATGCCATATAAACCTTTAGAGACAGGAAATATCTATGGGAATTCTTGCAATTTTGGATGGCAAACTTCAAATCAGAAATTACAGCTCCACTCTTAATGCTGTGGGCAGAACCTCTGAATGACACAATCACATACTGGAGAAAGGAGAGAGTCCAAGCACCAGACCCTCACCTCTGACACCCTAAGACACTCTGAAGCTGGAACCTTGGTTCTGGGGAAAATAAGTACAAGGTGTTTTCTAATGATCAGGAGCTTTTGGCTTTTTTACATTGAACCCCCAAAACCAGGAGCTCCTGCTGCACCCGTGTGTGTGGGGAGGGGACCAACAGACATGTTCATGTCTCTCCCAGTGACTCTGATCCCATGGCACCTGCATTTAGGCACAAAGGCAGCCATGCAAGGGTGAGACTGTCAATACTGGTGCTCTTCATACCCACACAGTGTCTGAACAGCAGGACCCAGCCACTGGGCCTGAC
Source organism: Melospiza melodia melodia (assembly GCF_035770615.1). Taxonomy (NCBI): domain Eukaryota; kingdom Metazoa; phylum Chordata; class Aves; order Passeriformes; family Passerellidae; genus Melospiza; species Melospiza melodia. The sequence continues at coordinate 8,197,856 of NC_086202.1, forward strand.
ACAGCATGACAGTAAATTCAGCCTGCTTTTGGAGAAAAGCCCAAGCACTGTGGCCCCACCCCAGTTGTCCCCAAGGTGGCACAGAGGGTGTCACCAAAGCAGGACCCAGCTGAGCAGGAAGGAGACAGAGCACAGGCTCACACCTACCACAGTGGATGTCTCCTCCGTAGCCCAGCAGGCAGAGGCAGTGGTACCTGTCCAGTCCCTCTGGGACACACGTGCCACCATTCTGGCATGGCTGGGAGTCACAGGGGTCTGACCAGGACAGGGAAGAGAAAGAGAGGTCATCAGCAAGGAGCCTGCCCTTCCCCGTCCTCTGCCAGCATGAGCAGCATTGCTAGTGGAAAAAGGGTCACAGCTCTGCCCCTCTTGCTGCAGAGCTTGAACTAACACAGGGCCGACCTCACCTCCATGGCAATTTCCATTTGGGATGGCTCTCCAGCAGGCTGTGACAAGAAAGCAAACCAGACTGACTTTGTTTGATGTGGAACAATAGCAGTGACACCATATTTGTATAAACAGAGAATTGCTAAAGGTCCTGCAGTCCTGACAGATTTTCAGCAGCAATGAAGAGGTCAGGGTCTGGCCTGCTGCTTGGACAGCGCTGTACTGATAAAGAAAATGAAGCTGCTATCATCTGAACTTGCAAAAAGGACGGAAGAAGCACAGCTACTTCAACAGCCACAAAAATGGGCTGGTGATCAGCACCTGTCAGGCTCCCCACTAACCTGATGCTGCTTATGGTACCTAGTGTATGACTGGAGGCATCCCTGCATGCTCCCCTGGCTGGAGAACAGTGACACCCTGCAGGCACTGGGAAGCAGTGCAAGACTCTGCCCCCAGGACACGAGCAAATGAGAATTCACTGGCTCCTCAAGTGGAGGAGAAGTTACTGGGAGACATTTTAATCCAAAAGAACTCTGATCATAGATACCTGTGAGAAACAAAAACTGGATTAAATATCTACTGATCAGAGTCTCTCACTCTGAGCACAATTTTTGAGAAGTGAAAGCAAACCCTTGTCTTTTTGCTCTTTAATTATCACCTTTCCTGTTTCACATATTAAAGTTTTGGAAGAGCAAAACCCCACCTGGACATACAGTTCGGAAGCACCTGGATGGGTGTTTTATCAAGACTCTCTTCCACCTGAAACAGGAAGAATAAGATTTGCCATTAATTTAAATATTAACAAGGTGCCTTCAAGGTGGATCTTACTGTGTTTTCAATGGAAAAACTTCCCTTTGAAAACACAGGTTTTCAAAACAAGTATTTTTTTAAAATAGTCCATTCTAAAGGAGATGGCAAAAGGAAAAGCATAATTTCATTGAATCTACCATTTTTTAAAAAATTCAACTGTAATATTTACATTTTAAAATTATGGATGTATTTTTAAGACTCAAAAAATTATTTTGTCTGCTTGCTGCTCAGCCAATGATCAGAGCAGAGACGCTTCCTAGCACTACAGACTGTTTGCATCAGTCTTCTGAGGGATCTTTATCCCAGTAAATAGTCATGGTCAGATAAAAGCCTCATTACTGTATTCATCTCTCAGTCCCTCTCATTTTTAGAGCTGTGGGTGCCCAGCTTACCTGGTGAAGGGGCACAGTGAAGCCTGCACTGCATTGGGCTGCTTTGAGCCTTTCCAACACACATAGCTGCCAGCCAGCTCTTTCACGATCTCCAGGGTCCTGCGCTCACAAGGGTGGGACTCAACTTTGCAGCCTGCAGCAAAGTACAAGGCAAACTAGCCTCAGCTGCCTGAAAATGCAAAGGCTGTAAGAGTAGACAGCTGTTTTCAACTACCTGACAACAACAGACTGGGCAGAGCTTCCAAGAGCCTCTGGGAGACCCCAGAGGTAAGATTTCCTGTTGAAAAGATCACCAGCCTACTCCACTTTCTGGAAACCTAAATATTCAGCCTCCTTTGCTTTGCTATAAACCACACACTGCTGAGTTCATGGTTCAGTGACAATTTTTCAGCCCCTTTGGTGCCTTTATCATTCATGTGTTTGATTTTCTGCTACCTCTGGACCACTCCAGTTCTATTCTTTCTAACTCCTGGTGCCTCGCCCTGATACACAGCCAAGTCCATTAGAAAATTAAACACAACTGCCTTTATCCCTCTATACCCTGTCACATGACCAAAAGCCAATATTCCCATTTTCAGAGGTGAATCAGGATGCAGGAAGATTTAGGATTCTGCAGCTTGGAGGTATTTGGAGAGCATGCCATCCTGTTTGGGCACCAGAAGCAGATTACCTCAAAGTGCAACACCTGCTAATTCCCCTGCGTGCTTCCTGACACTGCCTTATCTTCCTCACTCAGTGCCATGTCCAAGCTAAAGCATGGGCATGGAGGTGTGGCCAGCAGGGTCACCTGGAGCGGTGGCAGTGCAGACAGAGTCACTCAAGGTGCTGTACAGGCCGTTGGCAGCATCCTCAGCATCTCCAGCAAAGAGCAGGTGCCGCTCAGGGGGCTCGCTGGCCAGCACCTGCAGCTCCTCCCACCTGCCAAGCAAGGCACAGGTCAGCTGCTCAGCCTCCCCCACAAAGAATTAAGAGTCAGAACCAACCCTGTGCAGCAAACAGAGAGTTGATGCAAAACCATGACACTCCTCAGTTTCCAGGATCCTGGTGTGTTTAGTCTCAGGCAGCAGCATAGCTCTACCGAGTGGAAAAGTTTCCGTCATTAACTCTGGTGCTCCTTCTACATCAGCCACCAAGTCAGTGTTTCCTCTGTGCCTGCATTACCCCGAAAATTCCTTTTTGTCATGGTTTAAGAATGGTATTCCCCAATTTAGTGTTCTCACTGAAACCAGGCTTCCCCTTCCTTCCCCTCTCACCTCCAGTTGGAAACACAAAAGGCAAAAATATTTCATGGACTGAGATAAGAACAATTTACTGAGAACAGAAACGAAATGAGAAATCAAGCAGCAACGGCAGCAATAAAAATATGAATAACAAAAGACATAAGACGAAATCAATTTCCTTGGAAAGTCTGTCTCCACACTGTTTGTCCACCACACTTTCTCCCCTCCTTGGAAGGAAGGAATGCCCTTCCTCTCTGAAGGGATAAAGTCCCTTTCCCCCACCCCTGGCAATGACAAAGTGGTATGGATTATCTCCTAGATACATCCACAGCTACAGGAAAAAAAATCAACCCTGCTCTGGCAAAAACTAAGTCACCTTTTTCTCTTTTCAAAACTTATATCTAGCCTGAGACAACCCCTCACCCACCACGACTGGCCATTTGGCTAGCTGGGTGTCTGCTTCCCACTCTGGAGAGCTTCCTACCTTGGAAACTTGATTCCCACAGCAAAAACTGTGATGTGTCTCTCCTTCACCAGCATTGCAGGCACTGAAGTGCTGCCCTGGGACTTTCCATCCGAAATGATGATCAGGACTTCAGGGACACTTGAGTTTCTGCCACCAGGGAAACCCTTGTGGAGAATGTACTTCAGAGCCTGACCAGTCTCTGTGCTGCCACCTCTAGAAAGCAGGGAGATATAATCAGAAAAGAAGAAATCAGAATTCCTCCCCTGGTACTGAATTTACCATTTGGGTTGCAAATTTTTACCCTCTGGTGTGACTGTGTTCACAGGGGTCTGAGGATGAGGGAAGAGATGAGGATCTGACTCCATGTTTCAGAAGGCTTGATTTGTTATTTTATGATATATATTATATTAAAACTATACTAAAAGAATAGAAGAAAGGATTTCATCAGAAGGCTAGGCTAAGAACAGAAAAAGAAGGAATGAATAACAAAGGCTTGTGTCTCAAACAGAGTCCGAGCCAGCTGGGCTGTAATTTGCCATTAATTAGAAACAACCACAAGAGACCAATCTCAGATCCACCTGTTGCATTCCACAGCAGCAGATAACCATTATTTACATTTTGTTCCTGAGGCCTTTCAGCTTCTCGGGAAAAAAAATCCTAAGGAAAGGATTTTTCAGAAAATATCATAGCTACACTCTGGTAATGGGAAGTGTAGCCTATTTCTGCTTGTTGCCACACAACAGATCCATGGGGATGTCTCATTCTGTCATTCTTCTCATCTTCCTACCCACTGGTCCCATCTCTTCACCCTTATGTCCCTCCTCTCCAACTTGGAGTGGTCTCTACAGCAGAGTGTTTCTGCAATTGGTCCAGTAACCAGAACTCTTGGATATTTGAACTTTATTTCCATTTTCTACAAATGTCTCTACAGCTTCTGTCTTTCCATGTGAACATTGTGGTCATTCAGCTGCTGAAGGGGTGCCGGATGTGGCCCTTTGTGACACGGTGTGTGTCAGAGCCCTGGGTGATGTGTGACACTGCTGTGGCCCTTGTGACACAGCAGAGGGCTGTGTCAGGGGTATCTAAGGGGCACAGAGCCCCGGGAATCCCATTCCTGTGAGAGCTGCTCTCTCAGGAGGAAGAAGCTCCTGGGATCCCTGTGCCCTGACCGCATCAGATGAGGAGGAGGAGGAGGTGAAGCCCAACTCCCAGCCCCCAGCCCCTTGCCTGGCTGGATGGATGGAAAACCAGCCCTCAGCGGGCAGAGGCTGGGGGCAGGGGGCAGCTCAGGCCTGCCCCTGTAGGACACTGAGGAGGAGGGCGCCTTTGACCACATGGATAAAGACTGGGAATATGACTCGGATCAAGAGCTTTCCCCATGGAGAGACATTACCAGACGGGAGCTCCGCCTTTGGGAAGAAATGACACTCCAAGAGTATAATCAACTACAGGAAGGTGTGAGGGCCCAGGAAGTCTCCCCACAGAGAGCTGTGAGGCACCAAGAGTTGTATCAGAGGTGTGAGTGTGGGAGAGGTACAACTGTGAGAGTCCACTGGAGAGATGCCTCACAGCAAAGGCTGTGGGGAGCAAGAGTGACAGGCCAGGAGTTGCACCGATTGCGCACAGAGGATGAGACACACCAAGCGCAGGCCCAGCAGGAAGGGTGGGCACACCAGGAACCATCTCCTTTGGAAGAGGTGCAAGGCCACCCATTCCAATGGGAAGGAGACAAGAGTGACCCAGAGTTGTCCCAAGTGGCAGACAACAGGGACAAGGACCTATCACAAGAAAAAGACTACAATGTCCAGGAGCTGCCCCAATGGGAAGAAGATGGGAGCGACCAAAAGCTGCCCCAACAGGAAGGAAGCATCAGCAGCCAGGGGCTGTCCCATGGGGCAGAAGGCATTGATTACAGGATATGGGACAAACCCTTGCTCCCAGAGAAGGACGAGGATGCCCAGGAGGGCCCCACCTCTCCCAGCAGTATGGGCACCGAGGTGGCAGGAGAGGCAGCTCATGAGCTGCCCAGAGCCTTTTCTGCCCTGGGGAGTTCCATGGAGGATGAGCTGGCAGCCACTCTGGCTGAGGAGGAAGAGCCCGTCGAGGTGGAAAGGGCACCGGGTTCTCCTGCCCTCATGGGGGAAATGCCACCAGCAGCAGCAGAGAACCCATGCTGGTCCCCGGAGTGCAGCCAGGCTGTGCTGGATTTAGCGAGGCGCATCAGCTGTGAGATCGTGGACAATGCTGTGCTTGTGATCCAGGGATTTGGCCAGCAGCCAGAGGAACAGAGGGACCTGGAGCAAAGCTTGGATGCTGAAATAGAAGCAGCAATTGCAGGAGGAACAGGGGAAGAGAGCCCAATCTCTGCCCCACACAGCCCCTGCTGCACCCCCAGCCCCTTGCTCAGCCCACTGGGAGCCTCCAGTGAGGAGCAGGTGGACACAGACAAGGGACCAGCCCTGGAAGAGCAAGAGCCTGAGGAGGGGGCCTTGGCTGAGGAGCTTGAGCATTCTCAGGGCGAAGATGAGGAAGGCGCAGAGCTGTCCCAAGAAGAAATCAATAAATACCAAGAGGGGTCCCAAGGAGAAGCCTCAGATGAGCAGGAGCTGTCCCTAGATGAAGCTGGTAGCCATCAGGAAGGGTCCCAAGAGGAGGTCTGCTCTGAGCAGGAGCTGTCCCTAGAAGAAGACAGTAGGTACCAGGATGTCTCCCAGGAAGAAGCCAGCACAGGGCAGGAGCTGTCCTTAGATGAAACTGGGAACCACCAGGAAGAACCCCAAGAGGAAGCCAGCTTTGAGCAAGGGCTGGCCATAGATGAAGCTGGTAGGTACCAGGAAGGGTCCCAAGGGGAAGCCAGCCCTGAGCAGGAGCTGTCCCTAGATGAAGCTGGTAGGTACCAGGAAGAGTCCCAAGAGGAAGCCAGCTCTGAGCAGGAGCTGGCAGTAGATGAAGCTCGTACGTACCAGGAAGAGTCCCAAGAGGAAGCCAGCCCTGAGCAGGAGCTGGCTGTAGATGAAGCTGGTAGGTACCAGGAAGAGCCCCAAGGGGAAGCCAGCCCTGAGCAGGAGGTGGCCATAGAAGACACTGGGAGCCATCAGGAAGGGTTCCAAGAGGAAGCCAGCTTTGAGCAGGAGCTGTCCCTAGATGAAGCTGGTAGGTACCAGGAAGAGTTCCAAGAGAAAGACTACAGTGAGCAAGAGCTGGCCCAAGCAGAATCCAGAATCTACCAGGAAGGGTCCCAAGGGGAAGCCAGCCCTGAGCAGGAACTGTCCCTAGAAGACACTGGGAGCCACCAGGAAGAGCCCCAAGAGGAAGCCAGCCCTGAGCAGGAGGTGGCCATAGATGAAGCTGGTAGGTACCAGGAAGAGCCCCAAGAGGAAGCCAGCTTTGAGCAGGAGGTGGCCATAGATGAAGCTGGTAGGTACCAGGAAGAGCCCCAAGAGGAAGCCAGCTTTGAGCAGGAGATGGCCATAGATGAAGCTGGTAGGTACCAGGAAGGGTCCCAAGGGGAAGCCAGCCCTGAGCAGGAACTGTCCCTAGAAGATACTGGGAGCCACCATGAAGAGTCCCAAGAGGAAGCCAGCCCTGAGCAGGAGCTGGCTGTAGATGAAGCTGGTAGGTACCAGGAAGAGCCCCAAGAGGAAGCCAGCTCTGAGCAGGAGGTGGCCATAGATGAAGCTGGTAGCCATGAGGAAGGGTCCCAAGGGGAAGCCAGCCCTGAGCAGGAGCTGTCCCTGGAAGACACTGGGAGCCACCAGGAAGAGCCCCAAGAGGAAGCCAGCCCTGAGCAGGAGCTGGCTGTAGATGAAGCTGGTAGGTACCAGGAAGGGTCCCAAGGGGAAGCCAGCCCAGAGCAGGAGCTGGCCATAGAAGAAGCAGGTGGGTACCAGGAAGGATCCCAGCAGGAAGCCAGCAGTGAGGAGGAGCTCTCTTTAGAAGAAGACCAAAGCCAGCACGAGCTCTCTGCCTGGGATGAAAGCACTGAGGAAGAGCTGTCCCATGAGGATGTTGAAAACTACCAAGAAATTTCAGACTGGGAAGAAGCCACGGAGCAGGACCTGTCCTCAAAAGAAACTCAAAGCCACCACGAGCTCTCTGACTGGGATGAATACAGTGAGGAAGAGCTGTCCCATGGCGATGCTGGAAGCTACGAAGAACTTTCAGACTGGGAAGAAGGCATAGAGAAAGGCACTGAGCAGAAACTCTCCTTAGAAGAAGCCCAAAGCCACCATGAGCTCTCTGACTGGGATGAATCCGTCGGGGAAGGTGATGCACCGTCCCATGGAGATGTCAGAAGCGACCACGAAATTTCAGACTGGGAAGAAGGCAAGGAGCAAGGCCTTTCCCAAGGACAAGTCAGTACCTCCCAGAATCTCTCTGCCTGGGAAGAGCCCAGCGAGCACGAGCTGGCCCACGAAGAGGTCAGCAGCTACCAAGAAGAGTCTGACTGGGAAGAGTCCGTTGACCGAAAGGTCTCCAAGAGACGTCGCTCCCGCCTGTTCCGGGCGCTGCGGGCGCTGCAGGGGATGTTCTCCTGCCTGGCCCCATGGCCCTACGATTAGGGCTGGCTGCCAGCACCAGCCTGGGCCCTACAGGGGCAGCTGGCCCTCAGCATGTCCCCCATGTCCTGGGACAGCTGCCTTTGCCCAGACATGGCCCTGCAGCCCCAGCAATCCCCAGCTGCTGTGGAGCATCCCAGGCTGGTCTCTCCAAGACAAATATCACCCATGTGGCCAGCCTCAAACCAGCACCCATGGGGGCACTTGGTGCCATGTGACTCAGTGGTGAAGGTCACAGACTCATCAGGGTGGGACGAGACCTTGAATGCCATCCAGTCCCACCATCACCCTGAAGCCATGTCCCCAAGTGCCACAGCCAGACAATGCTGGAACACTTCCAAAGACAGAGACTCCACACCTCCCTGAGGAACTCTTTGCAATCAACCCCTGACCACTCTGTCAGGGAAAAAATGTTTTGAATATTTCATCAGGACCTCCCCTGGTGGAATCCAAGGACGTTTTCTCTCATCCTGAAAGGATTACATGCAGATCCTTTGGGATTTTATCGGCGAGGAATGAGCACAGACACAGAGTTTTGCACACTGTGCGTGACTCCATTGCACACTGCATGACTTTGCCAAACACAATTTATCCAAAACAGACAGAAGTTGGGTTTTAGAAATAGTAGCATTAGTAAAAAAAAAAAAAAAAAAAAAACCCAAAACAAAAAACCAAAAAAAACCCAAAAAAACCCCAAAACCCACCACCAAAACACACTAAAAAAAACACACAAAAAAATAGGAATAGGAATAGGACTAATAATAATGGCACTTGGTGCTAAAGTCTAGTTGAGGTGTTAGAGCATAGGTTGGACTCAATGATCTTAGAGGTCTCTTCCAACCTCATTATTCTGTGATTCTGTGATAATACGAAGAAGATTAAGAAGTACTAGTAAATAAGAAAATAAGCATAAGAATAAGAATGAGAAAAAAAAGAGTAAGAATAATAATAACAATGAGAATAAGAAAAAAAATAAGAACAAGAATAGGAATAATAAAAAGATTAAGAATACGAATAAAACAAGGGAAAAAAGGAATAAGAATGAGAAAAATAATACAAATAGAAAAAGGAATAAGAATGATAATAAGAAAAAAAGAATAAGAAAAAGAACAGGAAAATGAATAAGAATTTAAACAAGAATAAGAAAAAAGAAAACAAAGATTAAGACTGAGAATAAGAAGGAATAAGGACAAGAATAAATTGATGTAGAAGAAGAAATAGAAGTAAATAGTGGGAAGAAGAAGAAGGAGAAGAACAATAGGGATGATAATAAGATGACGATGGAGATAAAATAGTAGTAGTAGCAAATTATTATTATAATATATACATTATAATGCATTATTATTTATTATATTATTAATATACATTATTATTATATATTTTATATATTATATTATTTATATTGGTAATATCAAGATAAAAAGCACATCTACACATCCTCTAGCATCACAGAATGGTGTAGTTTGAGATGGACCTCAGAGATCATCTAGTTCCAACAGATTCTTTTCTGCTCTTTTTCTCTCTCTCTGAGACCTCTTTCCTATTTCTCTCTCCCTCAAATTTCTTGTAAATAAAATCTCTGTGTTGCCATCATATGGTCTCATTTGCATCTTCATTTGGGCAGAGGCATCTCTCCCTAAAACACATTCTCTGCCCAACCTGTCTCCAAAGCAGAGGTTCTCCAACCCTCTGAGGATCCCAGCTGCTCTCCTCATTCTAACATTCTACATCCTCCTCATGCTGTGCCCCCAGACACGGCCATAGTGCCCCAGGGGGGTCTCAAACAATGGACTGAGAGCCACAATCACCTCCCCTGGCCTGCTGCTCCTCACCCCTTTCATGCAGTGCCCAAGGGTGGCTTTTGGGCTGGCAGCACAGACTGCTGACTCAGGCTCAGCTTCTCCTGCACCCACAGCCCAAGTGCTCCTGCTCAGCCCCTGCCCTGCCCAGCTTCTTCCACACGTGCCACAGACCTATGTGCTATAAATAATTTCCTGTAATTGCCCTTAAGGGCTGCTTTTATTGCTGTCCAGAGCAATCCAGGGGAACCAAACCACAGGTGTCACTCCTTCCTCGGAGGATTCATGTTCTTTGTCTGCATTGATACAAACACACCTCATTTGCTTTCTGAACATCCATCCTTTGCCCTAGCACCTGATTCCTGATTTGCTTGTTCTAGAAAAGCATTTCATCATGCCCAAGTGCACTGTTTTTCCATCTACCCTCTGATTTTCACAGAAACTTTATCATTCTGTACTTGCCAGGCATCTTTGCTTTGAACTTCTTCCTCCCCGGCACTGCACCATTTCCAAGCATACTCAGTGACCAAGTGTTCATAGCAAGTCCAAATTTGCCTTTTTCTGACCAGATGTCTGTGAGATGTTTCACTGAACAGTGCTTTGCATGAGGAAAAACACACTGTGCATAGTCAGTGTGGTGACTTAAATCTTGATGAATTCAGTACACTGTGCCCATGTGAGCCCCAAGGATTACTAAAAGTTAATAAAGAGCTTATCAAATTGCTTATTAATTTGCATTTGGAGCTTCACTGGGGTTTGACACAGGGGAAATGTGTTTGAGGCATTACTCCAATAGGGATTTTCTGAAGTACAAGGAGATCTGGGCTTTACTTGCTGTCTTTCTTCAGGCACAGCACTAAGAAGGTTTCTCTCCTGTAACCAGCTGCTGACTGATATGAAAGAAATTCATGTGAAATTCAGCTTGAGATTACCACTGAGTATGACTGGAACTGGCCAACGAATTCCAAAGCTGTTTGGACAGCATTCACAGAGAGAGACCAGCAGTCTCCAAATAAATCACAGAAGCTTCACTTCAGTCTGGTGCTGCCTCCTTCCAAGGGCTGTCAGCTCTGGGCTGCAGTCAGGAAATGCCTCACTGGCCAAAGGCTCATCAGAAGCACATCAAGGAACTTCTCAACCAAGATGTCACACACCCATTTTTTTTTCAGAAGCCAATTGGAATCCATCCATAACTATTTTATCGACTTCAAAATGTCAGCTTTTCATTTAAACTAGATGAAATAGCCGGGCAAAAAAGTAATTATTTCTGTTTGATCTGTCAGCATCCCTCTGTTGTCATCAAGGAAATGCAGTGCCAGCCAGACTGCTTCACTTTCTCTGCTCTCACAGACTTTCAACAACAACCAGAGAGGGGGAATGCATCTTTGTCTTCTGCAAGTTTTTCCTGTAACAGAGTACACAAGAGGTTTTCTCGATTTGCTAAACTCGTCAAAAGAAATACAACAAAATCCAGCCAACTGATCTTGCTTGAAAAATGCAAAACTGATCACATTTGCTTGCAATATGTGCAACATCCTGAGAGCAGAAGATATCCATGGGAAACGTTGATCTAACCCTTAGTCCTAAGGCAGATCAGCTAAAAGAGTAGACATCCAGAGGCCTTACCAATACCTCATCTATCATCAAAACAAGTGGTATTTTGGGGTGATTGTCAGATCCTCAGTAGATCCAAATGTATTTCTCCAAGATGGAAAGTTTGGATTTTGAGAGGCTCTAAGGACAGCTCTTCTTTGGACTTCTGGCTCCATTTCCAGGGGTCATGGGAAGACATCCAACTCTTAACATTCAGGAAGAAAAAAGGTTTCCATCTGAAAACCTGATCCTCTTGAATTCAGCAAGCATACATAGATATCTACAGAGCAGCAGTTCATCACTGATTCACAGGACAAAGGAAATTTTAACCACCAAAAAATGAAGCAGCACACTCAGCCATGAGGGAACAACATGCTTGTTTTTCCGTGGAGGATGTAACCCACTGCCTGGCTCAAACAGACAGAAAGAGCTGGAAAACTCTCTATTTACCATGTTATAAGAGGACACTGAAAACTTTGTCTCCTATCAGCTTTCACTAAGACAGACCAGGTTTCACATTTTAGTGGATTGTGGATCACGAAGCACGGTGTTCATTCACCTCCCTCTCTGGGGACATCACTCTGGTGTAAGCACAGCTGAAGCAGAGATTTCTAAACCTCAAAAAAAACCCTCAATCCAGAGATTGAGCCCAGAAAAAGCCCAGAAAAAGAGCAGAGCTGTAAAATAAGCTGACCTGAACACAGTCCTCTTGATTCTCTCTTTCACTTCTTGTTTGGTTAGATAAGAATCCAGTGGGAATTCAAGGTGGGGAGTTGAGCTAAACTGTATCATTCCCACACGGACCTAAAAGAAAAGGTTATGGAAGGTTATGAAAGGTGTCTGTGCAAGTTTTACTCTTTTGATCAGTTTACAAACTTGGGAAGACTAAACTGTATAGAGGCAAACTATGTTTTTGATGTCAAGCCACAAGCAGTCTCAATGAACTTAGAGCAGGAACTCCATTATTATCTATACAGACTATAAACAAGGCAAAAAAGTTTATCTGGAAACAACAGCAGCCTCTGCTGCAGTTAGAAGCAGCTCAGGATCTGTATTAATCCACTCAGAGCAGCTCACAGCCTCAGGGGCAGTAAATTTAAAAATAACACCTTATACACCAGCCCATTTATACACTGGGCAGGAAACCTTTCCATCACTGAGAGTAGCTCCCTCTGGCACTGAGCACAGCAGGAAACACAAACCAATACTTTTTCTAATGGTTCCTCTAAAACCATTTTCTCAAGTTGAAAATGCAAATGGACTAAATGGTCTGTACTGGGCAATACATCCAGAATACTTCACTAAAGCCTTACAAGAAGTATTACGGAATGTGACAATTCCAAAGGTGAAAAGATTACCAATTTTCAGTCCAGTCTGCGAGACGATTAAGTGAAAGACTAGTGGAGAGATGGTATTTAAAAAATAAAATACAACCTTCCCAAAGACCTGACATTTATTTGGAAAGGCTCTGGCATGGAATCAAGTCCAGCAGCCATTCCAGCCTGTTCCAAGGCCCTCAACTGAGGCAGTGCTGTGGGACTGATGCACACCTGGAACTGCTGCCAGTTAAGTCCCCCCAGACAAATCCCAGGATGTGTCATTCATGTCCAGAGGTGCCTCAAGGCTGACTGCAGGGACAAAGATCTGAAACTACAGCAGCACAGCACCCATCTCCTTCTGGGGGAAGCAGAGCAAGCAGAATACATCATTTACATCTGCACAGAAAGGTGGCTAACTTCCCAGAGATTAATTCTGCAGCTTTCCAAGGAAAAGCAACAGAAAGATCCAACTAATTGATGAGCTTCCAAACCAAAATAAAATCAGTAAAAAAAACCCAAATAATAATCTTTAACCGGAAAGATTATGTATTTTCTCAAGTTCATAAGGAACTGTTTAAAATCTGAAGAATCAAGAAGCATCCTCCAATCCCACTGCTTCACAAACTGCATCTTTCTGATAATAATAAATACTCTGCCCCCATGGTAGATGAATTTTGCAATTTCACTCAGCACATTACCACTGGCCTTTAGACACACTGGCCAAGCTATTTGAAAATTACAGGAGATATTCCTGACACTCACTCTGTCTGGATGGATGTCCAAGGCATCACAGAGCTTGCCTGCAAAGTGCTTGGACCTTTCAAAGCTTCCTTTGCCAATGCTGTAGGAGCCATCCAGGAGGAAAAGGACATCTAATGAGGCAGAGCACTGCATCACTAGGAGAAAACAAATATACACTGTGAAACTGTGTCTTTGTATCACCCCTGCCTGCATGAACATGACTGCTCTCAAGCAGAAGTTTCTGAGGTGCTTCTGCTGCAGTGGAAACCCACAATCTCACTGACATTCACATTTAATTTTCATTCACTGAAATAAATAAATGGCAGATTGCAGACTATGAAGAATCATTTTCAAAGCATTTAAAGGGAAATTTTAAAGTCTCCTCGGCAGCATTTGCCAGAATCAACTTCAAGGGAAAAAGAATCCAGAAGCTCAATAGAGATCAAGCACACTGACCCCTTAAGAGCTGTTTTGGCCAGTGATGCTACTCTACCCCCATTATTATAATCTTTTTATTGTCACTACTTTTTCCAAATCCTTCCTGCTAGCCAAAACCTGAATTTCATAATTAGGGTTTTCTAATGCCAGATTACAGGGATTGGAGGTTGTGAGGCATTCCCTTCTGGGTCACTGGCTCTCCTGAGGGGGCACCCAGCCTGGCCCTGGGGCTCTGTGTTGCGGACAAGCTGGGGCACAGCCTCCCTGCCAGCCCTGTCCTGGCTTGTCAGCCTTGCCCTGGGAGCTGGGCTGGGCCTGGAGCTGCAGCAGGGCTCCTACCCCTGCCTGAGCACACACAGAGAAAGCTGCAGAGCCCCTGCTGGAGCTCAGAGCATCCCTCGGGGTGTCCAGAGTTGCCAGGACCCCGCCAGGGGGCTCAGAGACCCTGGCACACAGCCCAGAACACCGAGGGATTTGATTATGACCCCTGGAGCAAGTTACCAACCTTAGATGAATATCTGCAAGCCATGACAAACTAAGTAAAATTATAGTGAATTTATCATGAGGTGAAAAAGTAGATTTTGGGGTTTTTTGAATGGGGATTCATAGGGAGCAAGGGATCTGGGCATGTCCAGCCTTTCTCCTTCTTCTTGGCCTCCATCTTCTGCTGTGATGTTGGCACTTTTAGATAGATTTAGAGTAGAAGCTCACTGTCTAACATAGGTGATAGGTATTGGAAAGTAATTGTAAACATTGTATAGGTAGTTTTTAGTATAAAGACATAACAATAGAGTAGAAGCTCACTGTCTAACATAGATGATAGGAATTGGGAAGGAATTGTAAACATTGTACACGTAGTTTTTAGTATAAAGACATAGCACCACCCTGGGGGCAGGCAGAGTGCCTGGAACTGTGCTGCTGGATGGACCTCAGCAGGGCAGGAGAAAATTTTTTATAGCTAAGACACAATAAACAACCCTGAGACCAAGAAATGAAGAGCTCTGACTCCTTCTTCAAGTGATGGGCTGGGAAAAGAGATTTTTTAACTTTTCTTGGGGTCACTCTGACAAGCTAAAGATCCTGACAATCAGGAGAGAATTCACAACAGAGTTTATCAGCAGCTGATTGCCAGTACAACAAGGGAGCTGCAGGTGACCATGGGCCAGCCAGAGCCCCATCCCTGCTCCCAGCAAGCTGTGGCTTTACAGCCCCAAAAACCACCCACGTGGGAGGTCTGATCAAGGCAGTAATTAAACATAGCTCTGCAAATCAGGATTGCTTGGAGCAGGCTCTGAAGAGCTGACAGA
Source organism: Melospiza melodia melodia (assembly GCF_035770615.1). Taxonomy (NCBI): domain Eukaryota; kingdom Metazoa; phylum Chordata; class Aves; order Passeriformes; family Passerellidae; genus Melospiza; species Melospiza melodia. The sequence continues at coordinate 8,212,887 of NC_086202.1, forward strand.
AACACCATACAGCTGGCAAATAGCCAATCAGGGGAAAACCAGAGTGGATCACGTCCCAGGAGAGCTAACACCAATGAGGGAGAAAGCCAGGCTGGAGTAGAGGCAGCACTGTGACTGCCAGAGCATTGCTGGGGACTTTACAGACTGAAGAGGGGCTAATAAATGTAAATAACTACTACAACAACAAACTTTAAAAATATCTAAACAAAACACAACAAAAAAACCAAAGAAAGAGGGAATTCAGATCTAGAAAATGCTTTATAAAACAAACTTACACTGGCCAGCAGCTGAGATCTTGCCAATCATCTCCTGGCCAACGTGGATTTGTTGTATACCCAGTACCAGCAAAGCTGTGGGATCAAACAGCCATCCATGAACAAGACATACAGGATTTAACCTATAACAGCAAAAATGCTGGTTTGCTGGATAGGTTTCACAGCTGCAAAACATAATTTGGTGACACAGCAGTGTATCTATGTCAGGAAATTCCTTCTGGCAGGGACACACAGAGCATGAAAAATGACAAGGAAATGACTCTAGCACACAGGACAGTCTCTCTGCTCACTGCATGCAGGGACACAGGGCAAGAATGAGAGCTAGGCCAGCCTTAGGCTTCTGAGATTACAGCCATAAACACTGGATAGATTTAGGCACTTTTAATATCAGCTTTTCCCACATTACTTTACATACAGATCAGTCACAATCTGACACTTTACATATGGATCAGTCACATGTTCAAATCATCAGAAAAGCTGTTTCTCCAGGTATTATTTTCTTCCCCATTTGTGTGAGACTATGTTTCAGAAGTTTATCCCTAAACCTCCTGGAGAGGCACTCACTTGGCTCTCATTCCTCAGAGTGAAAAATTCCAGCTGGAGATAGGGAAGCACCCGAGACCAAAACCAATAATGCAAAATGGCAGCTTTAAACATACCTTGGGCAAGCAGGAAAATGCAGATGGACTCAAATGACGAGAGGTTCATGGTGACAAATCTGGAAGGAAAAAAAAAACCACAAAAAGAAACAAAAGAGGAGAGGAATAGCAATCCAATTCCCAAAGCCAGTTTCTTTACCTGCAGCTGATCATCTTCCTGGGTGTCTCAGGTGATGAGCTCAGAAACATATTGTTGGGGGGCAAAAGTAACTCCTACCCTGGGGAGAATGGTAGGGAAGGTAGAAGAAAAAACATGAAAATGAAGGAATAATAAAAAAGGAAATCTCTCAACATAATCCTCTCCTTTCCCATCACACCTGGAGAGATCAGCCCTGGCAGGGAGGGACAGCCAGCCCTGCCTGCCGTCCTCTCCATGCGCACACAGACCTCTCCTCTCCTCCCTCTACTGTGCACCTCCCTTTCTCAGCTGAGTCCCACCAGGGCACCTGGGAAGGCCAGTGGAGGGCCCAAGAGAGCTGCTCAGGGCTTCACTGAGCACAATCTGAGCCTCATCCCCCCAGCTCCCCATCAGCTCCGGCTGGGATGCCCCTGTTCCGGAGCCCAACCCGGGGACCCATCCCTTGAGCAGTGCTGCTGCCTGTCCCCATCCCCATCCCATCCCCATCCCATCCCAATCCCATTCCCATTCCCTTCCTCATCCCCGTCCCCTCCCTATCCCCATCCCATCCACATCCCCATCTCCGTCCCCTTCCCTGTCCCCATCCCAATCCCTATCCCCGTCCCCAACAACACTCAGCCCCAGGCTCCTTCATGCCTCCTTTTTTACAAGGACTGGCTTTCTGAGGAGATGTTTTTATGCATAACTGTCCAGCAAACTCAATTTTCTGCTCATTTTTCCTTTGAAATCAGAGAGGCTGCCATCACATAGTAGGTAGATTTCAGTGACACTTTCAAGCATGCCCAGATTTGGACCAAATGTATCTGGTAGAGCTCTTGGCTTTCTATTTCAAACATGGATATTTATTTTTTCTCCAGATTAAAAGCACTCACTAGAGCAGATTCCTGATGGGTCTCTGCCCCTGTCATTGCACAAGCAGATTTTCTTTATGTAGTTAAAGACAAGTAAGTGTGCTTCATGATAACCAGCTCTATTAGTTGTTTTTCCAGAAAATGGGTGGATTTTTCTCAGGAAATACTTGTCTCTGCAGCAAATTATATATCACTCACACCACACAAGGCAAGATACTTAAGCAGGCCATGCTCAGTTACCTGCACAGGTACAAAATGAAGAAGGGATTAAGAAACACCCTCTGGCATCACCCCACCATTATTACAGACACAATAACCCTGTCCTGCAGTGCCAGGTGCATCAAGCATCCCCCTTCAGCAGACTGCCCCCACCAAATGGACAGATCCCAGACTTGGCTAAATAAAGAGAGATCAAAATACAGCTTCACTGGGGAAGCCCCACTGTGTGTCCCCCAGGAGCTTCAAGCCCTCCAAATTCCACAGAGGAAAGGTCATTCCTCTGCCATGCCTCAAGGACATTCTTCCCAGGAGCTATTTCCATGGTGCACATCACCCAGGGCTGGACAGGTCTCTGCTTGCAGCCACATGTGACAGGTGCTGTGGATTTCACATTGTTTTCACACAAAACATTGACAGGTCAAGACGTTTTGCCAACTTGGTTTTATCTTGTGTTTAAATCAACTAATCTGCAGGATGAATTCCTTGCCTTTTAGCCCAGCCAGACTCTCAGCAACAGGAATTGAAAGAAAGCTTCATCATCACCTGCTGCTTATCAGCATTAGCCCAGGATTAGCAGCAGCAACCTTAGCAGCTTTGCTGGGGGGGGGTGGGGTGGTGAGTGAAGGACATTTTCATTTTATCTTCTCAGTCATTAAGATAGGGAATTTTAATAATGTCTACCTCAATAATGAGTCAAAAATACATATTTTTTAAACCACACTAAGTCAAAACTCCTATTATTGTATCCAGATTCTCACTTGGACACATGAATATGACAGCAACTTACTCAAAGCTAAGTAAGACTTGGGACCATGTGTAGTGTGTTTGGAGGAGTGACACCAGAGATGGGAAAGAGGTAAAGGGGAGAAAAGCTCCTCTTGACAAGTACCTTCCCAACATGTCTTTCAACATTGCAAAATATCACTCATTTTAATCAGGGAGAAAGCAGGAAAGATTACACTGTATATTCATTAAAACACATTTTTAACAAGCCAAGCAACCTCTTGTCAGTGCTGAGGAATGGCCCCAGCTGGCTGAGGGGAGCTCACTGCTACGTGCTCATCTGATGTTCAGATGTAGGGAGGGAGGGGGGAACCAATCTTCCTGTCTCCTTTTTCAGTCTCTCTCAGCTTGTTCTCCATAAATAAATTTTACTTTTTTCTTCTTGCCAAGCTTTGGAGGCAGTGACCAACTTCTGTTAGGAGCCCCATGCTTCCCCTCTGCCCAGCCCCAGGCATTGCTTGGGGGCAGCTCACAGTGGGATCTGAAACTGAAGGGCGAGGAGCAAGACAACAGGGGAAATGTTTAACTTCTCCTTAAAACATCACAGATTTCAGTCTAAAAGTTTTGACAATGTTTTTCTCCAAGGGATAAACAGGATTAAATTTCCAGAAGACGCTCTGCAAAACTAGTTTATTTGTTCTCCCCCACCCAGTTCTGCAGCAAGGGAGTTTTGAGAGGCTCTTTTCCCCTGTGCAGCAAAGGCTCCTGTCCATAAAGAGATCTTGATCTTGCAGCACTGCTCACATGGGGTACTGTCAAAATCAGCATGCTGCAGATCAGATCCTTTATGACCCATGAGTTACAGAATAAAAGGCACTTCTCTGACCTAAGAGCTTTTGCTAAACTTACAGAGCAGTTTATTCTAACAGAAGTGCTTATGCTACTGTCTTTGCCCATGGCTAGAGCACACACTGAAGATGACATGGTTGATACCCCAACACACAGATGAGAAGTGGGTCAGAACACACACTGCCTGTCTGGCAGTCTGGCACAGCCCTTGCTGAATAAATGGGGAAATCTGATTGTGTGGACAATTTATCTCTCAGTGACGCCTCATCTTTACTATGCAAAATAAAGAGGCTACTCTCATTCCTTTCATGAAGTATCCAGACACATTAGAGGTATCAGTCTTTCCTTGGTTATCAAGTCGTGATCAAGTTGTTATCGTGTCTTTTGCAGAAAGATGTCTGTTACAGACACGAGACACAACCTGTTGGAAAGCCAGCCCTGGCAGGCTCAGCTCTTTCCTCTGGCCGCATCCCAAAAAGTGCTAGAAACAAAGTAATTAAAGCACGAGAGCACGGGCTGAGTCTGGTTCCCCGGGTGGTGGGGATTATTTTTATTTTACTAACGCACCATAGCCCTGTTTACTTATTGGAGAGATTCACGCCGTGTTCCTGCCGAGCTGCGGCAATCCCCGCACGGAGCTCGGCATTCCCTGCGGGGGGACCAGAGGCAGAGCGGCCGGGACAGGACCTGGGCTGCGGAACGGCGCTTTCGGGTGCCTCCTGTCCCTCCTCCCTGCCCCGGGCTGCGCAGGGCTCGGAGCCGGCTCCGCATCCCCACTGCCCTACGCACCCCGCCCATGGGACAGCAAGGTGTCCCCGCCGATGGGACATCCCGGCCCGCTGGGAACCAGCCCCAGCCCTCCCCAGAAAGGCTCTCCCGGCCCCCATCGCCCCGTCCTGCCCCGCGCCGGGCTGCGGAGGCAGCGGCCCCGGACAGCCGGAGGAGCCGGGCGGAGGCTGCCCCAGAGCCCCGCCGCACACCCGGCTCCGCTGAGCGAGCCAACCCCCAGCACCTCCGAGCCCCACTCAGCCCCAACCCTCCCAGCCGGAAGTTTAGGATGTTCTCGGTTTAAAAGGGGGGACAACAAAGCTCTCCGAGTCGCACTTTACCTGTTCTCGGCACACTGCGCGGCCCCGGTGCACCTGCGGGGTTATGAGCAGCCTTCTCCCCACCTGGATTTACACCGTGCCCGGCTGTGACAACCTCTCCTCCACATCCACCACGGCCTGAACCTATAACTGCGAACTGGGGCGTGGGGAACAACGCCAGGAACACCCACATTGCTGTAGGTTACACTGAGGAGGAACACTGATGTAGCCGCTCCTCCGATAGGCTCCGGACAGCCCAAACTGTCAGCAGCCCTGGAGCACAGCCAGCAGGGCTGCCAGCAGCTCCGAGCAGAACGCCCTGCTCACAGCAGCCCAAAGGAGCTGCATTAGCAATCAGGCTTTTAAAATGTTTTTTTCTAATGCTTGTTTTTCCACAGAAAACTATTCTTGACTGGGCAGAAGTACCATATTCACACCTACTACACCTGGAGGAATGATGTAAGGGACCTGTTTTAAAAATTATGTTTTGTTATTATGCTATCATTATTATTCTGTGCCAGTACTAGCAGTTGCAGAAAACTGAGCTCTTTCAAAGAAGAGCTTGCACACCTCCTCCCAGCCAAAACCTAAACAATGATCAATAATTTTTGAATTGTACAGGCAAAACACACCCTTGTGTCTACCTCACAGTATGCAGTTAGGAACACACCAACTGCTAAATAATAAATAATTTCAGCCAAACCCAGTAAGCAAAGTATACTCAAGTTCTTCCAACAGTGCTTCATAAATTGAAATTATAAGGATAAAAAAAGCCTTGTTACTTTGCAGTACTAGGTAATTTTTATTGATTTCCTACTACTTCCCTTTCAAAAGTGCTGTTATTCTAGATTTCCAGTTCACTTTTGATGGAGGATGTGGACAAGTGAACAAGAGGTGTGGGAGCACTAAATAATCAGTGAGGTGCTTTGCATGAGAGCCAATCCTTGTGCAAGTCACTCTGCTCTCAGGGAGTCAAAGGACACCTGACAAAGCCATAGTCTTGTTCAGAACCAGGGGCACAAACAGAACTCCAGAAATTCAAGTGCAAGCATTCATCTAATTATTAGTTACTGCAAGAACATGATGCAACAAAAACTAAGAGGCAGGAAAAAAAATCTGAGGCAATTAGAGTAATAAAACATTAAGTCAAAGGAAAATATTTGGCAACAATTTTAATATCAAGATTCTTCCAATCTGCAAAAGCCCAAACTTGAAGTATATGTTGTAAGTGGACAAAAAGGCTGACCCTGCAGTTTCAATCAGCAAATGTCTACTCTGTTCCACAAAAAGTAATCTGACATTCCTGAATTAGTCACAAATGACTGCTAATCTCTTAATACTAAAATACTGATAATCTCTTAACAATTTGATTTAGTATTTTTGTCATTGCTGAGACTGGGTCTTTTTTATTATGATGTGAAAACTTGATGGGGTAGAAATCCTGATGATGTAGCTACACAAAAAACAGCTTCAATACAATTCACTTAAAAATAACATTCACAGATGCATATTATACAGCATAAATGTAAAAAAAGAACTGTGCACATTAAAGTGTTTACTGATTTTAGAGAGAACTATCTGTATTCAGTCCAAGACAACATTCAACCTTTAATGATACTGAAATCAAGGTCTAACTACAGACCTGAAATTAGGCTGAAAGATCAGTAATTAAAGAAGATAGAGAGTTTTTCAAGTGATATAAATGGTACCAAAGTTAAGTGAGCCTTACAATTGCAATCATTCCAAATGCAAGTCTGCAGAACAGACTCACAATGTAATGGCCATTCCATAAACTTCTGTGCATTCAACAAGAAAATACAAGCAAGATGTTTAGTAGCACATGGTAGCATAAAACAAGAACAGAACAGAAATTTTAGCTTGCAGGTTTGCAATCCTCCAAGTTACATACTTGTGTCACAGTAACAATCAAGCACACAGATAAATGCAGGTACTTAAACAGCACAGTTTCTACACAGTGACCCTCATTTTTTAAGCTGATGCTCTTGATCTTCTAAAAAAGGAACTGCAGCAACTTGGTGGACATGAAAATGAAATGGTGCCTGTCAGAGACTTAGTGGTTCAACAGATTTTTCATATCACTGAATCCATCTGGATTCCCAAACTTGTTTAAAAGGAAGAGTAGGACTTGTTTATGCTTTTCAAGCTGTGGAATAAGCAGAAAGAGTTAGAAGTATACAATTCTGGGGTTTTTTTAATTGCTGATTTCAGATCAGGGTAGATGCTAATATGACAAACTCAGCTAAATACTATATTAATTCAATAAATAGATTTAGTTCCTTTCTCTTGTAAAGTCTTCTGGAAGGGGAAAAAGCCAACAGAACTGTAGCTGACCTCCCCTTGTCCATGTATATGTCCCTCCCCCCCCTTTTTCCCCCTGAAGCAGCTTCCTCAAACCAAACTGATTAAATACTCAAATTAAGATTGAGATTGCCATCTTAAATTAGATAACAGAGAAAAGTGCCACTCCTGAGAATTAAACACTTGAAAAATGAAGTAAGAGCTGTCTGTGAGGCAAAGTACAGACTAATGAAGTCTGTGTGCTCCAAACACCATCCTTCCCTCAGCTTCAGGGTACTCTAATTATTATCTTATATAAAAAAACTGAGTGTGTCAGGACACATTTCACTAAACTTCCATGTTTCAGTAGCTATTATTCCCCCTACTCCCATTTGCTTCCTACACAGGGTTTCTTTTGAATTCTGGAAACATAAAAAAGGAAGTATTGCTTGGAGTAAATCTTACTTGCACTTTTAATTCTTTGCAGCAGCAGCTGGTCTCACCTTCATCACCTACAAAAACCAAAGTGAATGAGCAAAATACACATACACACATTCCTTCCCTAATTTAAGAGGTGACATGTGGCATTGTCCAGGATTTTTAGAAGGAAAAGTCATTTAGCCACCCCGTGTGCTTACAAGAATAAGCAAACTGAAGTAATCAAGCCCAAGTATGTACCTTGATGTTCACTATGTGAGTTCTTAGCACTGCAGGATGTGACCAAACCCTCCTTTAGCAGTTTGTCAGCTACATTCACATAACCATTGTCCAAGTGCTTCTCCACTGTTACTAAATTAACATTTCCATTAATCCCTTTCACTGTAATTGTGACATGTTGCTTCAATAACAGTTTTTTCAACGTGTCAAGCACTAATGGAGACCACTCAGCTTTCTCTATTCCTGTGGAAAAAGGAAAATCAAGTCTGTTATATAAATAATTAAGATATAACTTGAATAGTACATATATGCTTTGGAAAATATGATGCTAAATTTTCCTAATATAAATAGCTGAAATTCTAGAGATAATGAACTAAAACCATGCTTTCTAAACCAGCTTTTACTGTGCTTACCAATATACTATTTCAGAATATTGTCATGTTGTTTACCAGTATTAAGGAATGAACACTACTACCAGAACAGGTAAAAAATTATAAGGTTCAAGAAAACCAGTCAGAGGTTTTTGGGGTGCGGTTTTTTTGCCTATTTTGGGGTGGTTTTCTTACCTGCAAGTGAACATGTAATAGTCTGAAAAGGCAGCTTTAAATAGGAGTCAGTGATTGGCAGCACCTTTGAAAGGGGTAAAGTTTCTGTGTTGCCATAGTCTCCATACAGAACTTTCACTGCAGACTTGGAAGCTTCCAGAACAACAGCTCTGTACCAATTGCCATTACCTGAAAAGATTGGGGCAAGAATGGTCATGTGTGAAGAATCATCTTATAAACACACTTTATCTCGAGAACAAGAAACTGTAGAGTTTTTAAAGAATTTTAAATACTGTGGTGGATATATAAAAGGCCAATTGACAAGAAGCACAATTAAGAGATCCATAAGCACTTTCAAGCTGGTGTTTTTCCTTTGTCTACAGCAAAAATGAAAGCTGTGTTTTGCACTGGCCAAGGAAATGGAAGGACAAAGGAATGTCTCACCTGAAAACTGAGCACAACAGGCTTCACCCAGTTTTGGTTGGAAGGGCTGCTTGTTGCAAGATCTGCAATAGTCTTCCAGTGAAATCAGCTCCCTAAAGAGCTTCTTTTGACCTACAGGAAGAAAAACCACATTCACTAACCATGTCTGGGTACAATGAAGTCCATACTTAAGCCTCTTGCTCCCACCTTTGACATTTTTGTATTTTCCTACTGCCCAAGATACATTTCTACACTTCAGTTCACTACACACAATTTTATTAACTAGCTTGCAACAGTGACTTCTTACTGGTATTAGGAACAATGAACACTTTTTCTTACCTTTTTTTGGAAATGGTACAGCATAGAACAAGTCTGGGCTTACAACTTCAGTTACACAGACAGACATGGTTTCATCTACAGCCAACTCAATTGACTTCCAGTGCCCAAGTGAAGTTGCTAACAGAAATTGTAAGAAAATGCAGTGTTACCACTGTCCTCCAAACATACATGTATTTTAAGGAACTGTTATTTTATTTGATATTTATAATAATTTTTTGAATTTCAGACACGACTACATGCCTTCCCTTCGGGAAGACAAATCTAAATCAAAATAAATAATGCTTACTTTGCTGTTCATAAACTGTTGACATATAAAAGTAGCTAAAGTAAAAAAAAAGCTCAGAAAAAAGAAAACCAGACCTTGAAAAGGAAATATGAGAAAAGTTTCAGTCATAGAAAATTTCTAATTCTCTGATTCCCACAGAGTCAAACAACATTCATTTAAGACACACAGATTTTTAACTTTCTCTTTTTGTCTATAATGCCACCTGCAGGACAGTTGGTGTTCAACTCTAAGAACTGACAATATACCCGAAACTATGCATTGATATTAATTGTAGTTAAACAAGCAAATAACAGTTAAAGGCTGGAATACTGAAAATTCTTAAATCTAAATTCTTAAATCTAAAATTGTTCAATCTAAAAATTAATATTCCTTTAATTACCTTTCTGGTCCATAGATGTGTTTGGAAAGTCATTTTCATCTTGTAGAACTTCCTTTACAACCAGTTTTTCTGAAGTTAGTATCTCATTGATAATTGTTGGACAATCTGTGGAATTATCAGTAAGCACTACACCTGCCCCATCTTCAGAAAGGGAAGTTACTGTGGCTTGAAGCTCTAAGCCTGAAGTGTACATATGAAATCTTCTTGTAGCTTCTGGATTCCACTGGCTGTTTCCAGGCTTTATACCTGGGAAGTGAGAAACTGTTAAAATATCTCCATTCACTAATATTGACTTTCCTCAACATTATAATTTCCTTTAAAAAATTTCTTTAGAGCATACCCTGAAATATCAAGGCTTTTACTAACCCTAGGGCAACACATTGTCCTTCATCCTGTTAACTGCTCTCCCTCTTCCTCTTTTCTTCTAAATGCCCACATTTTCTCAGGACACCCAAGTTTCATCTTTTATATTTTATGATTCAGCCAAGTCAATCCTTTCCCTCAGCACAAACAACATTATTAAAACTGGTTTTGGATCAGTATAATCAGGCCTTTTTATCAAAGGAGCAGACAAAACCAAAGTGTTTTAAGGGTGGGTGGGCAGGGGAACAGCACAAGACACTTGAACAAAATGAGGTTTTGAGCTTTTTCCTGTTTCCACACTTTTCATTTTTAAACCAAGCAGACTACACTAGAAAGAAAGAGAAGTTCTGCAGAATTTTGAGCGGTGTGGAAAAGGAATTTGCAAAACACTGAGAAGCAGCAATACAGTGCCAAACTCTTCAGGAGTCAAGTGAAAGAACCGAAAGGCCAACTTGCTTCACTAAAACAGATTAGCTCCACTGCCTGCAAAAGCTTTGAGAAATAAAGTTGCACAAAAGCACCTTTACTCCTAGGAAGGCAACAACCAAAAACCTGTAAGCATTACTCATGAAGCAGAACTAAACAAGCTCCCTTTTGACCAGTAAAGCAGTAAGCAAAGTCCATGCAGATCACTCCAGAGAACTGCTCAGAGAAGAGAAAGCAAATGAACAAACCCAAAAGAACAGTTCTGCACAGTATTCCCCAAAGCAGCAAGTCTCTAAATGCAAGAGCTCTTGAAGAGAAAATGAGGTTCACCTGAGAGCCAGCATTTAATTGCCTGAAATGGAAGTTTTAGGAATGAGGGTGAGATCTGTCGGATGTTATCCCGTGGTACATCCTCAGTGTTCCCATAGTCCACAAAGCTCACTCGAACTCTTCCATCTGAAGTGACTTTTTGCACCACAGCACGGTACCAGTTACCATCCTCTAATTTTAAAGATTAAAAAAAAATTAGTAATTACTTCACACATTTGCTAAGTCTACCAGCTTTCACTTGTCAGTAAATAAATGTAATTCTTTGCTGTCCTCTACTAATGTGAACTATCAGCTGATTTTTCATGTTCACCCTATAAAAACAAAACAATTTTATTCTGTTACTTGCCAAAGTAAAAAGCACAGCAAGGGTCTCCATTCTCAGGCTCCAAAACATCTGGTGGTGTATTCTGACAGTATTCAGACAATGTTTTGTTAAGCGAGTTTAGAGCAAGTAACTCTGAAAATTAGAAAAAACACAAAGATGAGATCAATGAAATGAGCAGACTTGAACTTTATCAGTTCACTCTAGAGTTTACTTGTAAACCTTCAAATGTACTCCTTGGCTACATAAGTCAAGGAACAAACACCCCTCACTTTTTAAGAGCTGCCCCATAGTTTTTGTTTGAATGCCTTTAGCTCCCTCTTCAGCCACTGAATTTTGTCACATTCTTTTTCTAGCATTTAAAACACCAATGGCTGTCAGAAGTCTTTATACAGACTTCTGGTAGAGAAACAAGATTACTTTTTAACTAATCCAAGAGGAAGTCATATCCCAACAGCTGCATTTTCTCATTTTTGTGTAACAATTATTGTATCTCTTAAGTTTTTATAAATTATGAGAGCGTACTAGAAGAGAGCTCCAGTAAATACTGTCTTGGCACAGGGAACATGTGTCTTACTTGCTTTTATTAACAGAATCACTACACCATCAAGGATGGAAAAGACCCTTCAAGATCATTTAGTCCAACCATCAAGCCAGCACCACCACAGTCACCCCAAGTATCACATCCAGATGCCTCTTGCACACTTCCAGAGACAATGACTCTGCCACCTTCCTGCACAACTTATTCCATGCCTGGCCACTCTTCCAGTGAAAAAAAAATTAAGATAACCTTTGACTAGGTTATAGTAACTCATTCACTTTCCTCTACTGCTTATCTTCAACATTATTCAGATTTCAATACCATGATGCAATTTCTGGGCCACTCCACTTGTATTCTCAGATAAAAACCTCAGAGGTAAGCCTTTGTGCTGTAAGCTTACTTGACATAGTAGTTAATTAGACCTATAATAACAAACTAGACAAACTAGGAAGCAAAGAAACTACCAGAAAGAATTAAGCTGAATAAACTTACCATGGCTGTTTGAAATCTGACAGTAGAATTCTCCAGGATTGTACACTGTACACACTATGACACTGAGTGTTTGGTTAAGAGTTAATTTAATCCACTTGCACATTCTTTTGTTCGTTGTGTCCTCTAGAGAGGACCAAAAAAAGCACAGAATAAAAAGAAATTAAAGTAACTTTTACAGGAAAAAAATCCCCATCCCAAATGCTCATTCACATCCTTGAATTTCATGTTATAAACTGTCCAACAGACTAATTACCAGTGAGAGCCTCTTTGCAGAGTAAAACCAAGAGAAATATGCCAGTTCTTTAATGTAATTCTTCATTATCAAGAAGAGCAAGCCACAGATAGCAGGGAAGAGTAATTACATAGAGAGGTAAAGGCTGGCTGGCAACAGCCTGGGCAAGAGGGGCACTGGGGAACTCTGGCACCAGGGAACAGGGTAGGGAGCATAGAAAAGGGAAACATCTGTCACCAATCCAAGGAGGAAGAGCAAAAAAGACTAGAAAGACTGGTGGCAGAAATTTGCACTGAATGTTATACTCAGGTACCTGAAAGAAACTTATTATTAAACACAAGTTGTAGAATGCATCATGGGAACACTAAATCATGGCACTGGAGAACACACTCTGTTTAAAACCTGCATTCAACAGCTCTGGCTCAGTGACAGAAATGACAAAAAGGTGAGAGGTAACCAATAAAGCAAGGAAGTACAAAACAGGCCCTTGGTGAGGGCCACAGATGTGTTTAAATACAGCCAGGAAAGTTACTTTTTATTCTAATTTTTTTGTAAGATTCCTTACTCTTCTGAACGAAGACAAGGAATAATTGTGTCCTAGCCACACAGCCTCTAGTGAGAAAGATCAAAATTATTTCAACAGACTTGACAAAAAGCTTTCAGTACCAATGGATCAGAAGAGAATAACTACATTTGCCAGACACAGCATGGAAAAAAAAAGGAACTTAGCATGCTTCATAAGACAGGAGCCAGGAATCTTCTCCAAGATTTCAAAGAAATTTAATGTAACTTTAGCAAAAATCTCTTGGATTGAAGTTTTGGCCACTAAATTCAAACAAGGCAATATAAGCATAGACTTGAAGCTTTATAAACTACTACAGTCAAATTTTCAAGGACTAAGTATGAGGTCTATGTGTAAAATACAGGACAATGAAGATGACAATAGAGCAAATATTATTTGCACTAATGGATAAGGATGTAGGAATAACCAGGTAATAACCAGTCATAACCTACTTCAACTGGAAATGTTAAGACTTCTAACAATAATAAGTACCAACTTCCAAAAGCAGGCAATAACAACTTAGTTAAGTGTGCACACCTGGACACACACACAGACACACAACTCTTTACAGTTCAGTTGCTATGGATAACCTTTGAACTTGTGAGGGCTAGACTTGAGGAGCCAGACTGAAAAGCTCTTAGAGATAAGAGCTTGCATTCTCTGTACCCAGCCTAGCAGGAGGTGAGCAATGCCAGGCAGCAAGATGTGTTCATACTCACCCTTGGCTTGCTCCACATCACTCCCTCTGGCTGCTGGTGAGGCCATGCTCAGCTCCTCAGCTGCAAAGCCTTCCTCAAGGAGAAGGCTTGATACATTTATTACTGGAGTACTTGAGGCATCTGTAAGCTCCACCACGGATTTAGAGCTCTCTTTATCCACTACTTTTACTGTCAACACTTTGTCTTTCACCAGTTTTCTCAAGTAGGAAATACATTCTGAGGTCTGTGCTGATGGTGCCTTTACACCTAAAAAGTCACATAGTATGGAAATGTTCTGAGGTCAGTCCAACTCTCACAATGTGTGGACAGGTACAACAACTGCAAGTACATTCTGAAATATTTGTCACATTTTGTAGATATGCCATGACAGTTAAGAATTCTGGAAATAATGCCCTACCATTACCTCCATCCTTTCCCACGTTTCCATGTGTGATACTACAGCTGTGGTGGTTGTGCAACACCACTTGTCCTCCCCCTATCTAGTGTGAAACTGCTAATCATTTACTTCATACCTGCCAGGCTACATCTTATGGCTTGAGCTGGCAACTCCATTAAGCTTGGAATTATAGGACGAAGTCTGGTCAGTGGAAGAGAGTCAGAATTACCATAATCCACATAGTCCACCAAAACAGTGTCTTCAGAAGCATAAGCTGTAACAGCAGCACGATACCAAAGGTTGTCCTCTAGAAAGGAAGACACAGATGTTTTGTCTGAGAATGATTTTTTTTTTTTGACAGACCAATATAAAAATACATCCATCTCAGTACAGCTTAGGACTACCAGGTGTTGGCTAAAGTAGCATTTTGAGAAGCAGTCTGTGAGAGCAGCATCATTCCATATAATCCCATTTCTTCTGTGCCTCTTTTGGGGACTGAAATTTCAAACATATACCTATTTCCAGCCCTGGGGAAATAGTACTTAGCAACATAAAAAACCCCAAACTTTCCACGATCTCTTAAAAAGCTATTCTAAATAATCTGAATCCAACGTTTATTGCTCAATAAAGGGACATTTTAAAATTGGTACTTTACAGATACAGAATTTTTCAAATCAATACCCAGCATTACCCACAGCTAAAAATCAGAGATAAATAAACTCTACATAAAACATTTCTAAACATAATTACAAATTGTATCTTTTTGGTAATAAATTTAAGTGACATAACTTAGCGTTTTCAGTCCATTTTTACCTGTGAACTGGGCACAGCACACATTGCCAGCAGCAGGACGGAAAGATGGACTACTGGGAATTTTGCCACAGTACTCATTAAGGGATGCTTCAAGCTCAGCAAGTTGACCTGATATTAAAATACATAAGTTTTGGAATATAGCCTATCTTGCAATTATTACAAAATAATTAAGCTCAAAGCCTGGAAGAACATCTTATAGTCTAATGGAGATTATTTCAAATGTTTAACACTGATCAGAGTAGGGCTCTTCTGTCATTAACATCCAAGAGAGTCCTCATGTGTGTCTGAGGAATCACAGCAGCAGTGAACAGACAGGGAAAACCAGGGATGGATTTTTTTCAGCAAAGAGGCAAAGCTGAAGCCTGTGCAAATTGAAAGCAAGCTAGTGGAGGCATGCCAAGAAGAAACCAAGGAAGACAGCTCTTCCAACAACAGGCAGATGATGAGGTAGGCAGCTTCTTCCCAAGGACACACTTTGCTACTGATTACCCAGAATTAAAGGGCTGCACATGGACACAGAAGAAAAATTCACTCTCCTCCAGCCACTCCCTACCAAAGAGAAAAATGCCACACCAGGCATTCTACATCCCATTTCCAACCATCACTTACGGGCACTTTGCATCCGCTGACAAAAAAAGGTGTCTGGACTTTGAATGTGAGAAACCACACCAGAAAATTCATCTCCAATATTTAAAGAGACAAACTTGGTAATTGAATTAATGCAGTGAGAAGAGTCTTCATCCTCAGGTATATTTTTTTCACCTCCCTTTGAATGGTTTTCTGATACTGCACATAAAAAAGAAAAAAGGTTGCCAATCAAAAGCTAGTTGACTTTGAAAATATAAACATACTGAAATTTATTTTTTTTTAATTGATGCTTTGGACTTCAAAGGCTCCTGTCGCATTATGAAATTAATGCTTATATAATAACCACTATACAAATGTTTTATACTATTAAAATGTCTATGAGCTAATGTATGCAGTGACCTGAAGCTCCATTAGCCAACATTTTTAACTTTGAGGTGATGCTAGTGAGCAGCTAGAACATCATGCAGTACAGGAGGAGCTAAAATTCCCCAAGTTTAGTTTGGCTTGCTTGCTTACCTCTTGGAGAGTATACTTTGGCATCACCTCCTGAAGCTAAATGAGACTTCATTTCTAAGGGAACTTTACTTAGGCAGTCTTCTAAAATATAGATCAAGAATAAATGATTTAGCACACAAATAGCCATCAGCTAGTTTCACTTCAGAACCATCCTCTGAGCCAGATCTATATTCCTATCACAAGGTGAGTATGTTCTACTTATTTGTTCAGCACTTAATGTTTAAAATGAAAAACAAAGGTAATTTCAGAGTAGCTCAACTACTTGAGTTTTCTGAGCACATTCACAGCTCCAAGACTGTCTGACTTCATAAAATGAGAAAAGCAGTAACAACCAACATTTACTTGCAGTCACTAAAGACTGTGAGCTGAAAAACTGATTATGGCTTTTTAGACACAAGGATTCATAACTTACCTCATTATTTACAACACTGAGTATGTAATAATTTAGTCAAGATGTCTTTGTAAATCTTGGTTTCTCAGCTGAATGCATGAAGCAGCATTCCAAACTTTCAATGTCATTCTTTTAAAATTAAAACCTCAATACAGGTGTTTCAGTTGCTTATAAAGTCTGGAATGAATGCATGAACATTTCAAGAACGCAGTGCCATTTATGTGATCCTCTCTCCAAAAGGGTAGCAGGTTACACATCACTTCACCACTACTGTGCTGTGAAGCAACCAAATGTGAAATATGCCCAGCACAATACTTAATCAGTTGTATTTAAAGGGGACTGAAGTGAACCATTCTTTGAGAGACTGCCCAGCATCACATGCAGATAAGCTTCCTGCAGGTGAGCAAGTTTAGCAAGCTAGGAGCATCAACCACCACATCCCTGAATGTTCCTGTGGGCTGCAGATCAATTCAATGAATACAGTCTTGGCACTACATTGCTCCTGTCTGCAGCCACAGAAAAATGTAAACAACATGACAAAAGGTGCACCTTGCATGTACTGATCTGCTTTGACAATCAAACCCAGCTCAACTGGAAATCTGAATTCTGACTCCTCAAAGGTCTTGTGCTTGGCTTGGCTCTCACTGAAGCTTGCTAGATTAGAAATATAAACATGCTTATAGAGTTCTCCAACTGGATACAGCAATATCCAATGATTGCTCTTTCTCTGGAATACTTAGTGAGCATGTATGAAATGTAATGAAAGCTGGTAAAATCCTATATGGAACTAGAAATTGGCACTGATTTTTAAAGAGTTAAAAATGCATGAGAAAGAAACAAAATGGTACCAAATTTTCATGCATCTATTAAAACAGAAAAATAAACAAGATGACCCAGAACACACTGAAGTTAATACAATTCTATTGGAAAAGTAACCTTCCTAAAATTTAAGGTTATTACCCTTAGCAAGGTTATTTCAGGAACTGACATTTTATGGAAAGGTGAAAAAGTAGAATTGAAAAAAAAAAAAAAAAAGAAGTCAAGGGAGAGGTTGGGAAAGCGCCAAGAGGGAGGAGGGCAGAAGAAAAAAAAACCAGATTATCTTTTACACATGTTAGGGAGGGGTGTGAACAGAAAAGCCTTAATTGTGGTGAGTTATTTTATCCACACAACCAAGCACTCACCAGAATCTGGAAGTACAACATCAACAGCAAAACTCAACCTCACTTCCTCCTGCAATATATCAACAGCAGTTAGGGAATAGTGCTTTCCTTTGAGCTGAGATCACATGAGCACAGCAGATCCAGTCAAGACATAGTCAAAATTGTATGACATACCTTAACATAAACTCCTGTCTTGGTTTTGCTATGACTTAAACTGTAATCAAAGAAAAATATGTCAGTTTGAAGAACCAGAGACTGACAAGTAGCATTAATAATACAATCTACTTGCAAATAGATAAAAAGCTGTGCTCATAGTATGTGATTTTTGCCAACCCTTATTCCTCATCCACTAAAATGCAGAATTAAAAATATGTAATAATGACAGGCATAAGATAATGCAGTACTAGCTTAAGAATAAACAAGACATTTTACTGTACTAGTGCCTTCCCATGGTTATTTATGTGTAGTAGGAGAGACATTGTTTTTCTGTGAAGATGATTTGGCAGAACTTTTACAAACTTACTTCTGTTTAAGGGGATCACAAACGACTCTATGTGCTGGCCAGTCTTTTTTCTGACAATCTGCAGAGCAATAGTAAGTTTGCAGACACTGTGAGCATCTGAGCTTTCCTAAAACAAACCAAACAAAAAAAGACAAGAGAAGTCTGAGGAAAATATGTATTGGAAGGAACAGGAACTGTTTAAATAACTGCTCTACAAAACAGCTCCCTTGCAATTCTAAGCACACACAAATAGATCTTTGTATTGACATACAGCTATCAGACATTGCTACCCAAATATCCCAAATTCCTTCTACATTTAAGGGAAAAAAACCCCATCACTTCTGATAAAGAAATGCTCTCTTCTGCTTGTCAGTTCTGTTACTCCAACTATGTTCTGAATAGAATATACTTGTGTCTGAAAGTTAAAAATATTTATGCATTTAAAGACATTTCTGAGCAAACCTGGTCTGGTTTCAGTGATAGATGTACTGTGTGTCAGGCTGCAGGACAGCAGGCACTTACCAAACAGACCACAGTGATGGCAAGTGCCCCCTTTAGGGGGTGGTACTAACAAGCTCAAGAAACTCTTATCATAGCAAATAGAAAAAGCACTCTTAGAGGAACACTGCAATTTCTCTGGCTTCCCATTAATCCAATTAGAATGTGACACCTGTGGAAGAAAAACCTGAAGTCATTCTTACTGGAAAAAACCTGCCCATTAGGGTAGAAATATTCTAATATACAAAAACATGACAACAAAAGGAGACAAAACTTTTAAGTTCTAGAAAGAGAAATACATGCTGATAACTCCTGCTACCTAGAAATGCTCAGAATACTTGGGGCAACTATAAAGTGAAATAACTCACAGTATTTTCTTTATCAGCTGCAGCTATGCAGTTCTCTCTACCAGTTTTGTCTTCCATAGAACTTCCTAGAAGCAGAAGTATTTGCAAAGGGATCTGATTAACAACACCAACACATGCCTATGTTATGGAATATTTGCAGGAAGAAACAAGGCTCTTGGCTACTCCTACTACTCTGCCAGCCCATTTGAGGGACGGAGATGCTTGGACCTTGACACACTCTGGAAGTCACTTGTTTCCATTCTGACACCACATTTACTCAATCATGCAATCATGGTATTATTAAAACAACACTTTCACCTTCTGTGCTTATCACTCAATACTGACAAACAAAACGCTCTGAAACAAGAGACTGACTTTCCAGTGAGTGCCTTATAAACCTTGTGGTCTTTCCTGTGAGTTTTTCTTTACCAAACAACTCTTAGAGGACATGCATCTAAGCCTGCATATCAATAGAGCAGGAACTCTGTTTTGATAAGTGGAAAACTCATCCACCTACAAAGAATTTTTTTCTGTTCTAGGCTACATATACCATTCAAATCTTGTTCCAGCCTGGCAGGCCTGCCCAAGGTCTCCACTGAGACAACATAAAGCTTTCATGGCCTTTTTTTCCCACCTGGAAGCAAGTGAATCTTGGAAACTCTGCCTGAACTGAAACGCTTGCCTAACACAAAATTTCATGAACTCTCCAGACCCAAGCTGTTCGTACATAAAGCTAGTTCAGATCTCCCAAAATGAAGCCTTTCCCTCTCCCCAACTTGGGAGTAAGAGAACATGGATCAGACAGTAGAGTAGCAAGGCACTTAAGAGGCAAGAAGCATTGCTGAAGGAACTCCAACTCCCATGTATTGGTCCTAATTCCCTGACACCTCAATTATCTTGGTGGGTTTTTTAGATTCTGAGGCATTTCAGCAGGCACAAGTTTGGATAATTAGGAGTTATATTTACAAGCCATACTCTAGTGATGATGTGTATCAATAATAAAGCATATACACAACCACATAAGAATAAAGTCAAGACACCTCTGTCAAGTTTAGGACAAAGTCTCTCTTACTGCACTTGTGCTGTTGCTACAACTTTCTGTACTGTTTCTACATTTGTCAAAAACACCCTGTATTCTTTGCTTACAAAATACTGGATTTTGTTAAATATTTCAGAAACTCAGCCTCAAAACTAAAAGTCTTTCAACAGTAAGTTTGTACCTGTGACCCTGTTGCTTAAATCTGCATCTGCAACTTCCTTATGTTGAAGATTAAGTGGTTCTGCCATCACGTAAAGGTTGACATTAGAGTATGACCAAAGGTGGCTGTGGGCCAGGTAACTGCAAAAGCATGGATTTAAAGATAAATTCAGGCAGGCACACAAATTAAAGTATTTTTGGGTCATATTCTGAAGATACATTTAAGAATTCATTTTGGAAGGCTAATTCTCTACCATCTATTTCTTTTGTTCAAACAGCAAAACACTTTCTGCACTAAAGAACTCAACAATGAATACAGGAGATTAAATTATGAAAATTCCTTCAGAAGAGGAACACACTGACAAATAGAAGCAGCCATCAACACCTGCACACGAAGCTCACTGTGTCACTGGAAGAGACCTCGCTGTACTTTTGTTAAAAAAGTCTGTAGTAATGAAAAGCACAGGCTGCACTCCTGGGTTCCTCATGCCCTGAGGGGAACCACTGCCCCAACAGCGGCTGCCTGAGGGGAAGCAAAGCCCTGGGCTCTGCCGAAATGCATTTTCAGCACCTGCTTTCCAAATGCTAAGATGCAATATAATTGTTTTAAATTAAAAGTATAGGTGAAAACAAACTAAAATGAACCTGCGAATAAAGCAGAGTAGTCTAAGTGACACTGCACACCGACTCCACCAGAAATGTGCTTTCAACAACCGCAATAAAAGAGGTGTTATTAAAATTAACTGATTCTAAAGTGATTTTTAAGTGATTAAAATTAAGCGATTTTAAGTAACTCAGAATAAAATTAAGACAACCCCGTCCCACGGCCTGCACCCAAGCTCGCAGCCAGCCCCACCACCTCCGGCCCACCCTCCCCTCAGCAAAGCGCTCACCCCGGGCCGCATCCGCTCCTTTCCTGGGGGAAAGCGAAGCGCCCAGCCCCTGCCCCTCTCTCACCCCAGAGCAGCGCTCACCCCGAGCCGCCCCTGCCGCCCCTCAGAAGAGCGCTCACCCCTGGCCGCCCCTGCCCCTCAGAGCAGCGCTCACCCCGGGCCGCCCCTGTCCCTCAGAGCAGCGCTCACCCCGGGCCGCCCCGTCCCTCTCTCCCCTCAAAGCAGCGCTCACCCCGGGCCGCCCCTGTCCCTCAGAGCAGCGCTCACCCCGGGCCGCCCCTGTCCCTCAGAGCAGCGCTCACCTCGGGCCGCCCCGTCCCTCTCTCCCCTCAGAGCAGCGCTCACCCCAGGCCGCCGCCCTGCCGTCGGCGCTGCCCCACGCGGGAAGCTGGGCCGGGCGCTCACTCGACGACCGTCGGCGGCAAGAGGAGAAGCAGCGGCCCCCGCAGGCCAGCGACGTCTGCAGGCGCTCCCGGCGGGCCCGTGGCGCTCATTCCGCCCCGCCCAGGCGGGACCCCGGTGCCCAGGGTCGGAGCGGGGCAAGTGCTGCTGCCGGGGCGCCCGCAACCCGCGGTGCCGCCATCGCGGCCGGGGAGGAGCGGCTTGGGGAGCCTTGCACTGGGCCGGGTTATTCCAAGCCCTGACCTGGCCTTGAACACTTCCAGGGATGGGGTATGGGGCATCCGCACCTTCTCTAGGAAACCTTGTGTCAGGGCCTCACTACCCGCACAGCAAAGGATTTCTTCCCAATATCTAATCTAAACCCATCCTCTCTCAGTTTGAAGCCATTCCCCCAGGTGCAGTCACTGAGTGCCCTTGTAAAAAGTCCCTCTTCAGCTCTCTTGTACCTTTAGGTACTGGAAGGTGCTCTGAGGTCTCCCCGGAGACTCCTCGAGGATGAGCAGCCCCGGTTCCCAGCCTGACCTCATAGCAGAGGTGCTCCAGGCCTCTGGGCGTCTTTGTGGACATAAGTACTCGTGGTTGAACCAGTAACCCCAATTTATTTGATACAAATTCAGAAAATGGCTGTGAGAGCTATGCAAAAAGCTGAAATTTGATACATAAAATTGATGTATTTGTATTTTAAACTATTTGAATTTTGCCCTGCAGCCAAGAACATAAATCACCTCATTTCCCATTTCTAACCGATTCCCATTTTCCTTTGTCCTTTTTCCTCTTTCTTTTCTATACAAGGTGTTTTCCCCTTTTCTTTAACTTTTGTCTCCCACCTCCATGTCTCCGTCCTTATGGGAAAATATACTTCATCCTCAAGATTGCTGCAATTTTATGCTACTACTCAGACATGATCTCAGGTGTTCTCAGTGCTGTGCAATTAAGCTTTCACCAAAAAATAAATTAATCTGATCTATTTTAGTGCCTACATTGTTGTACTTATTTTTAAAGTGTATAAAATCAGTGATGGATTTTATTGTTACATGTTCTGTACAGCAGGGAATAATTATCTCTGTTCACAGAGAAGTAGCTGAAGCATAGCTATTTTGCCTTAAGTCATTTGGCATCTGGCTGTGACAGTGTTTCAGTCTAAATTATCTGTATTTAAGTCTAGGATCCTGTCTGCCAAACTAAGCATTCTCAAAAGAGAAGTGAACAACGCATCTGAGGGCTGCTGAGTTTTCTCTCAATGGTTAAGATACCACCTACTAAAGTCAGAGGAACGACTCTTCCTGGCTCACATGAACCTCCAGCCTGAGCAAAGGTGAGTGGATCAGAGGCTGCACTTACAACAAGAAGGAAAACTAGGTAGGAATTGGTGGGATTTCAAGAAACCCACATGCCAAATTTCTCAGCATTGCATATCAGAGTAGGCACACACCTGTATGTGGGAGATTGTGGGGAGACAGAGCGATCATGGTCATTCAGCCCTCATCATCTCCCTGCCCCTTGTTCCTCTGTCCCCAAGATTAGCCCAGTAAGTGCAAGGACCAGGCAAAGGAGCCCCTGGAAATCTGTGTAAGGAAGAACTAATACCAGTAAGGCACTAAGAAATACTTCTCTGTCATTCAAACCTCTCTCTCAAAAAAAAAAAAAAAAAAATAGGTTTTCTTATAGCTTAAGACATCTAGATAAGATGATGCAGCACCCTGTCCAGCTGAATATTAAAATTGTCCAGCATTGGGAATCCACCACTTCCTTGGAGAGATTATTCCAATGGCTGTTTTTTCTTATTGTGAAACATTTTACTCCATTGGTCCTTTGACACCAGTGGTCTCAGAGGAGTGTGATGTATCACTCAGCACATCTGCTGGTTGAGCCACCTCACTGTTCTCCCTTAAAGTGGAGTTGCTAACACTTTAGCTGAAGGAGAAAAAATAGCTTTGTAAGCCCTTTCAGAGGTCAAAGCTATAGAAATACTCAGGATAATTAACAAATGTCATCTAGAAACTGAGCAATCAGATGAACATTTCCTTTCCTTTCTCTTATATAATAAAGCATAAGCCAAAAGCCAGAACTACAATCTTTTGAATATGTGGGCCACATTCTGCTTCTGCCTCTGCAATGCAGAGCTTGTCTGCAGCAGACAAGTCTGTTGTTGTGTAGGACTGTCTGTCTTTCAGATGGCAAGTTCTCTCACTCAGGAATTGTTTTCCTCAGCATTTGTACATGCCAAATAAGACCTATGGCTGGCTAATTAAGAGGTCCATTAATTCATTTTGATTTAACATCATGTAAGTGGTCTGGGTAAAGACTGTGACCTGTCACTATCATTCCCTAAGTATCTGTGGCCACCTCCTGGGGATAAAGTACTCTTCACATGAAAATGTGGCTTAAGCACAGGTATTACAGAAGTCAGAACTCTCAGCATCAGTTCTGGGACTAGAGCTATGGGGAGTCCAGCTGAGTACAAAAAAAGTCCTTTTCTTCTGCCTTTAAGGAAGAACTGCACTAGCCAGGCTCTATTTTCTTAACCTGATTTTAATCCTTCTCTAAAAAATGCCCAGAGTAAAAGGCAAAAATCAGATTACATTTTGCCAGGTCTCTTGGAACACACTCAACACATACAGGTAACATCAGTGGGACTGCAGACAAAGTGTACAGCAAGGTAAAAGCACAAATCTTAAAAAGACTGGGGTCAGAGTATACTGATGAGTCTGCAGTTGTCTTTAAACAACCTGAAAACCAAATAGGAAAAGAAGCATTTGGGCACTGAAGTGATTGTGTTACAGAGCAGCAGTGTGAACTTTGCAGCTCAGCTGCAGAACAGCAGCAGTGGTGGCAAAGAACCCTTCCTGAAAGCAAAGCTTAGACTTGTGCTGCATGCCAATTAGCAAGTGAGTGTTGCATGGCACTGCTTTCTGAAAAAAGACAATTTTTACTTATCTCTGTTTCACACCTGATTTTTAATGTATTTTTAAAAAGATGGAATGCACAGTATAATTTGAGCAAAGCAAGGGCTAGACATTTGCCTTTAAAGTGTTATTTGGAGGTTAAAGTTGAGGGCATGAGTGTTCTCTGCAACCTACTTCCATTTGTGCTTTCAAATTAATGTTTTTAAAGACATATGACTGACTCCTTTGCTGCTTAGAGGTGATGGCTAGGATATTGCCTAATTACCTGAAGTAGTATTAGCTTTCCCAGAATAATGGACACTGAAAGATTTATAGTTATTACGGCACTGAAAGGTTTACAGATTGATTTTTTCTAAGATCCTACTGTTCTTTTTAAGGATCAGTTAAAATGTTTTGTCCTGGTTTCGGCTGGGATAGAGTTAATTTTCCTCCTAGTAGCTGGTACAGAGCTGTGCTTTGGATTTAGGATGGATTTAGAACAATGTTGATAACACACTCATGTTTTTAGTTGTTTCTAAATAGTGTTTACACTATTGTCAAGGACCTTTCAGCTTCTCATACCCTGCCAGCAAGAAGCTGGGGTGGGAGAGGGGGGGAAACACAGCTGGGACAGCTGATCCCAGCTGGCCAAAGATTATTCCACACCAAATGGCATCATCCTCAGTACATAAACTGAGGAATAGCTGACCAGGGAACAGTTTGGGAACTGTCTGGGCATCAGTCAGTAAGTGGTGAAAAATTACATTGTGTATCACTGGGTTTGTATATATTATCATGGTTATTATTTTATTTTCTGTCACATTAAACTATCTTCATCTCCACCCAAAGTTTGAGTCTTCCAGTTCTGAAACTGGAGAGGGGAGTGAGCCAGCAGCTTTGTAGGGCCTAGTTGCTGGCTGGGGTTAAACTACAGGTTTTAAGGAGCATTTTCTAGGACCCCCAGATTTGCAGTTGCAGCTCTGAAATTCCAAATGCCTAGAAAGAACTTGCTCTGAAATAACTCTGTCAATTAATGTTTGTAAGTGAAGTTATGCAGCACATTCTACTTTGAAGGTCATCTGTGATACAAAGTGAAGGAATCATCAGTGCATCATTGGGTAGGTGATGTTTTCATACATGTAGGTATGTGTACGCTTTTATATAAAAATTAATTAGCCAAAATAAAGCAACAGTTTGATCTAACATCAAAGTTAGCCTTGCTATGACTAGGGGATTGGAGTAGATAATTTACTGAGGTCCCTTCCAACCTGAATTATTCAGTAATTCTAAGTTGCTTTTCTATTGTTAAGATGTTAGTTGAGTGCCAATGCTCATTTTAGCTGAGCTGCTATAGCAAATACAACTGCTTTCACTTAGCAGCTTGTCTGCTGAGGTATTTTTTCAATTTTTTTTTTATTAAATAAAATGGCATTTATGCCGTGCTCTGTATTCCAAAAAGCTTTGTGTTCCACTGAAAAACTGCTGATCCCAGCACTGAAATGCAGTCCAGATTTTTGATGCCCAGCAAAAGTTTCACTTTTTAAAAAAATCCAATCAGAATAAGGAATGAAGTCCCGACAGGTGCTAAGTAAGCTGTTCTTTAACATTACTGGATTGACTCTTGCATGGTATGTAGGTGCAGAAGATTTTGACATAATGTGCAGGGGTTGGTTATGGAGAATGAGATGCTGTTTATTAAGGTAGAAGATTCTATTTGTCATTACTTGTGCTCTGGATCTTGCAAAAAGGAGAGGCATCTTCGTAACCATCTCTCCGAAAACAGCTGAGGTGAAGAAGAATCCCTCCTGTAAGGCAGCTGCTCAGGGCTATGGGTTTAGACAGTGCTATGGAATGTCTGACATGAGATCCCTTGTTAACATAAACACATGTTTAAATAGGAAGAGAAAAAAACAAACATCCAGACTGAAACAATTTATAGACGCGTGCCTGGAAATGTCTTGTGTGAAATCACAAAATCGATTAGGTTGGAAAACGCTTCTGAGATCACCGAGTCCCGCCCATGACCCAACAGCACCAGGTCACTGAGTGCCCCGGCCGGGCTCTCCTTAAACATCCCAGGGACGGCGACTCCACCACCTCCCTGGGCCGTCCGTTCCGCCGTCTCATCGCCCTTCCCGTGAAGAAATTCTTGCTAATGTGCACCCTCAATGTCCCCTGGCGCCGAGTGCACAAACACCGCAGCACGATGTCCTACATCCAGCCGCTCGGAGCTTCCAGCACCGTCAGTGGATCGCGGGCTTTCGGCGGCGCGGGTGGGACCGCGGCAGCAGCACGAGGGCAGGCGGCGAGATGGGTCCCGCGTCACCTGCTGGTGACGGCGGCTGCCGCGATAGCCCGTCCGCCCCCGGCCCATCCCGAGGAACCGCGGCCCCCGCGGGGCAGGGCCGGCCCCGCCGCCCGGGGCTGCCCCGATCCCGCCCCCGCCGCCGCGGGGCCCCGCCCGCCGCCGCCATCTTTGTTGATGTGTCAGCGCGCCGGGCCGGGCGGCCGGCGGGGAGTGGGACCGCACTGTGCCCGCCATGGCCGCGCTGCCGCCGCTGCTCCTGCTGCCTGTGTAGCGACCGGGTGAGGGCCGAGCCGCAGCAAGGGCGGACGGGCGAGTGGGTGGGTGGGTGCGTGCTCGGAGCCGGCGCCTCGGCACTGCCGGCGTCCCCAAGCCGCGCGGGCACTGCCGGGCTCCTCGAGGGGCCGGCGCGGAACGGCCGAGGGCGCTGGACGGGACGGGCCGGCGCTGCCCGGCGGGCTCGGGAGGGGCGGCGGGGCCGCTGATCCGCTTCGCTGTCAGCGCAGATAAACCCTGGGCGCCGCGGGGGCGGGGAAAGGACGGGCGGCAGGCAGAATCCCCCGGTGGCGAGGGGCTCTCCCTGTGCCGGTGGCGGCGCTGGGCTGGCAGGGGTCGCGCCGGGGCCGCGGGCGAGGCGCAGGAGGAGGGAGCGGGGTGACAGCAGGGCCGGGGCTGAGCTCCTGCCTTAGCAACACCTGCCCGGCCGGAGCTCCGAGCGGGGAGCGCAGGCTCCTGGGCTGGCTCGCAGTCCCTTTGTTTCTGTACAGCTTTCTTTCCCTGGGTGTTAATTACGTTGTGCTGTTTCATTGACTGCGTGTTTATTTTCTGTATGGGTAAATAATTAGATAGCGAAGCCCAGCAGCTGTTATGAAGGTTATTTTTTAGAGCCGGCTGCGTTGTTGCGGTAGGGTACGTGCCCTTGTTTTTGCAGATGGTATTTGTAAAAGCTGCCTGCCCTTGTAGGTTTGAAAGAAGGACTTCAGCAAAATGATTGTGATGTAGGCTCACAGATTTTGGCTCTTGTCCCGGAAAATAGTCTGCACAGGTGAGTCTGATACATGTATGCTTCCAGCGAGACTCCGTGCAGACCAGATGAGGATTTCTTAGGGAATTGAAATGTGTGAAGATGAGAAGTATGGCATTCCAGCTTTAGTGCTGCTTTGCTTTATCTTATTGTAGAACTGCTTTTCAGAAGTTAAAATATTGCAAGCAGAATACACTAAAAATCCAGGTATGGCTCCTATCCCAGTATGTTTTGTTGTATAAGGAAATGACTGAAACTGTGAGCCACAGCTGTGTTTCTCTAATGTAATCACTGGCTGCACTGAATGCTTATGTTGCACTTGACTTCAGAGAGGAGATGGTTAAGCTCTGGAGATATGAGAAACTGAATGTATGAAGATGTTTCAGGAGGGTGTTAGGTGACTTTTGAAATGTCATTTGTTTTATTTTAAATAAAGAGCTAGATGTATATTGCCTTGAGCCCTTTCTAAAAATCTTCAGTCATCTGTTCTTTTCTGGTTTTAAAACAGTATTTTTCTGTCATTTTATAAGATTTGATTTGGAGTTGTTGACAGATGTTTGTTGGCATTGTGAGGTTCAGTGTTTCAAACTGTTGAGAAAAGGACTGAAGAACCACATACAGAGAGTGGTTAATTTGATTCTAATTAGCAGCTCTGTTGCTTAATGCTATATGAAGCCAATGCTGAACTTCCTGAGGCTGGCTTTTAAAAGAGCAATGAAAAATAGAAAGGCAGTGTTTTTCTGGATATAATTGTGTTATTAAGCATGTTAAATTAGTAGATGTGGGGTCCAGGAAACAATATCCTCTACTTAGTTCTGGGCTAAATTGTTCTGAGCTTCTTTTCCAGTTGCCAAAGACAGTCTTGGATAGCCTCATAATGATACTTACCTCCAAGTCATAGTCCAAGAACTGCTGCCTCAAATTGAGTGTGAAAAAAACTCATCAGAAGGAAATAAATGTCAAAATAGAGGGGAAAATCATGACCCTAATTTCAGGAAGTACATGGAATACTGATACTATAACAATATTGTCTATAATACTACATCTTAGATTAATTAACAGAAGTTAATTAATCTACAGTCTTCTATAGAGCTCTCAGTTGACTTTTTCACATCCTAAAGGATTGAAGTGTTTACTTATTTGTTTTCAGGGGTACTGGAGAAACTCTAGGAAAGTCAGGTTTGAAAACAGTAGAACTCTACTGTCCCCCCAAATGGTGTTTGTCAGTATGTAGTGACCATACAGGCAGTAATTCCATGGCTGGAATTTTACTGCTTTTGGCATGTTCTGGAAACAGCATTTGAAAAGAGCCATTGAAAGCAAACTTGCTGCAATCTCCAGTGCCAAATATGCCAAGATCCGTGTCTTACCAGTGCCATGACACTACAGGTTTGTAAGAAGGTCTGCCAGAGCTCTGGCTTCTGTAGTGTGAGCAAGAGTTATGGCTCTGTTACAGGTGTGGAAGAGCTGTCATAGAATGTGTGCTTTCTCCAGCTTGTGTACTCAGTCGTAAATTTGATTTCTTCCCCTCCCTGAAGACATTCTTCTTTGCACAGGTGATGTTATCAGTGTCAGAAGGTGAATGAAAACAGGGTTCTTGTGAGGACAGAGCTGCTCCTGGCCTTGTTGTAAGCAGAGCTAAAGGCAGGGTTCCAAAACCTGAAAGGTGACAGTAGTGCTGTTGCTGAAGTAGAGACTCATTTTACTGACTTGGGGCAGTAAGAATTGCTCTGTGCTGAAGACACACAGAAGATTGCAAATCCTTAAGTATCCAAGCCTCATGTGATGTTCACAGTAAAAGGATGCTGTTGCTAGGGTGTTGTTTTCCTCTGATACATAAGCTCCCAATGTTGGGGCTCCTATGACAAAGGATAACTCTCTCAAGGTGTACCCCATGACTTGTGTTATGATGGGAGCAATTCCAGCGTCACCTGTTAAACCTTAACTGATGAACTTTATTTTGGAGTTGTTAATTCCAGACATGGAGTTAAAATGACCATAATATTAACCCTGTGCATGAGTTTTATAGAAAACCTGGCGCTGCCTTTAAGGAATTGTACATTTCTGTTCAACTATCTAACTTGTGATGAAAGCAAAGGAAAGCAAATACAAAGTTTGAGTAAACCTTGTCTTCTAAAGTACTTGTGTTCAAAGAATTGATAGAAATGCTGAGCTTTGCACCTTGGCACTGCCATTGGTGTTTAATGAAGTCACATTGAAAACCTGAGAAGAGTAATTGAGTTGAAGTGTTAAACTGATAAAAGCAAGGAAATCCTGCAAGTACCACTGTGTATATTCACTGTTCCACTCCTTCCCTTCAAGCACATGCATCAAAGCAGGGCTTTGTGTGAGCTGAGTCAGAAGCTGTGTCAAGTTCTGCCTGGCTGGAGGACTCAGTGTCCCAGTGTACAGACAGCTTTTCTATTTCTATTTGATCTTGAGCAAAAGTGAATTAATATTGGGACACCTAGTGTGGGCGGGACTCTGGTATGTTTCTTTTGCTTCCTGTATGTGCTGTCTGTAAATACAGGATGGCTGGGAATGGGCACCCTCTTTTTTGTATGATTACAAGCAGGGGTGATCAGCGTCATCTCTTCTTCAGCTTAAGAATTCTGTCTTTTTCTTAGGTTGTGTGATGCTTTCCAGTCCAGTTCATCTCCTTTTAGTGTTTCATAACTTGTGTGACTTCCTGCTCTGATTAATGTTGGATGTGGAATTGTAAGCAAATATATAAACCTGAAGCCAGAAGGAGTTTGAAATTCATCTCATATTATATTATGTAAATTATTTGGTTTTTTGAACCTTTTTACCTCAGTCCCTTTCAATTTAGTTGAAACCTTTGTTTTGTGTCTCTACACAGCTGCTGTACAGTAGAGCTGCATTTTGTGTCTTATGTAAACCAGAACTTTAGCAGAATCCTCTTTTCTTAGACAAACTTCAGTTGAAAACAGAGTTGTCTCTAGTTGAGCTTCCCTGTTTTGCAGTGTTACCTGGTGATGTAAGGCTTAGTCTGAGAAAGCCATTGTGACAGAGTTCTTGTGAAAGATACCATGCAAAACACAGGTAAGCTGGGGATTGACTGGAAACAATAGGAAAGTGTGTTTGGCTGATCACTGTGTTGACTAGTAGACAGTAGCTACGGAAAAAGTAGCCTTAGGAAAAAGAAACCAAAAACTTCACCCAACAAGTGAAGTAAAAAGGTGGAGTCAGCCTGTCCAGATTAGTTTAGCTAACAGTATTATTAGGATTACAGTGAGCTAAAACAAGCTATAAAATTTCTCTTCAATTTTATTTTTAGTCTTGCTGTCATGTAAAATTCTTACCAAGAGTTCTCATGCAATGACAAGTTGGCACTGACTTGGAAAAGCATTTTAGTTTGCTTCAGTAATGATTATTGTGTAATAAAGATGTGAAAAGTTCTCGAAGAGAGGCATTTTGGGTTTTGCAATGAACAACACAACTGTAAGAAGCTAGAAATGTTTTCATACCCCAGAATTATTCTTTAGCAATCTTGTTGGGTTGCCATTATACACGTGGTAGCACATAAACTGTCTAACAGGTTCATCTCTTACCTGAGTGTAATAGATTGGAAATTGAATTAAAATGGCAACTAATTCTAACAGTTGTCTGGCTGTTAATGGTTACTTTAATATCTCTGGCTTAGGAAAACGTCTGTAAAGATAATAGAAAGTACTTTATTTTTCTGTTGTGATTCATCTAAGACTGTGTTTCTAATGGAATGTTTTATAGCATGATAGCTAAAGGAGACAAAGACCTTTGTGAAGCAAACTGTTCAGGCAAGTTTTGTTCTTTCCAATAAATGCTGGGCACTTGTGAAGCTTTTTTACATTGGGTTGCAGGTTGCTTCATATGTTTGTGACTTGTCAAGAAAACTCTACAAATCATTGTTATTCTGTTCAGTATTCTTCAGCCAATAAATCCTGGTTAAGTCTTTGAAATACAAAGTCCATCTCTGGTGTTAGACTGGATTATACTGCATCTCACATTAACTCTTGAATTTGCAGTTGAACTGGTAAAGCACTTGTACTCTCTTTTTGTTGCTCAGGAACCTGCAAGAGGGGAGTCTGTAACTGAGCTGTGCAAATGGTGCTGATGTGCAGCTTTTGCTTTTAGTGGGGTCTTCTGATGAGCATCAGAGCTTTATCATGAAAGTCTTTTGATTGTTGACATTTCAGTCATATGTCACTTCATTTCATGGGTGCATGAGTGGAAATGTAAGGCAGTATAAAAAAATCTCTTCAGCAGAGCTTTTAGTCTGTACTGCAGTGATTGGGGAAAGAACCAACCTGTTATTGCACTATAAATGATAAATGTGCTTTTGGTAAAGTTATCTATTTATCTTTGCCTCATGAGCTTCAGTAGCTGCTTACATGGAGTGAGGTGCTTCCAAGATGGCATTCTTGAGTTTAATGAACCATGTATAAAAATCAATCTGTGGATTGGAATTTAATATTATGTATTCTTTAATGTGAATGAGTAGGAGGTAGAGTTTAAATGGTGGAGCTTATATTGATTCTGAGTTGGCCTGTACACTAGATTCCTTTTTTAAAATCATAATTATTGTTGAATAACAACTTCCAAGGGTTAAATGTAAAACTGCTATTTTAGGATAGCTTTAGGGCATTGCTGATCCTTATAAGAATTTTTGAAGATAATGTCAGCAAAAAGGTGTGTTTTGAAACAGTGCTCAGTATTACTGAATTAAACACAGTCCTTGCTTGCATGTGAAGTAAATGTTAGATTCCATTCCAGCAGAAAGAGCTGAAGTCTCAGCTCACCTCCAAGTTGTTGATAAGATGAGAACTACTTGTGCTTAGTGCTTTTGCAGGTCAAGACACAGAACACTGTAAGACAGTGGATGTTTTATTTGTAGCTGAGTCCAGTGCATGGGTGTGTCTGGGCAGGCTGCTGAGAGCTTTAACTCTGGAGAGCTGGAGTAATGGGAGAGTGATTTACAATGTGACTTCAGGTATAAATGTGAATCTTCAAAACAGCTGTAAAATACACATAACTTTCTCTTGCAAATTCACATGACTGCATTTTAATTTGCTGTTGGGTGATACCGGAAAAAAAAAGTCAGTATTTTCTTTGCAGTTAAGATTTTATGAGGATAATGCTTTTCATTGTAAAAAAAAAAAAAAAAGAAAAAAAAAAATCTGTCTTCCAGACCTCCCAGTTCTAGATTTAGCTGGTAGTTTGGAATTTTTAGTAGCCTTTTGGTGTGTGTATCTTGTTTTTTTAA
Source organism: Melospiza melodia melodia (assembly GCF_035770615.1). Lineage (NCBI taxonomy): Eukaryota > Metazoa > Chordata > Aves > Passeriformes > Passerellidae > Melospiza > Melospiza melodia. The sequence continues at coordinate 8,245,768 of NC_086202.1, forward strand.
CCTTTATTATTTTATTATTAGATAATCTTTGAAAGATTGTACAGCTAAGTTAAAAGTGTGTCTTTTTTCAGGTATCACACATATCAATGAACAGGCCTCTTGATTGCAGGGCTCTTAGAAAGCCAGAGTACTAAAAGTGAACAGTTCCTGGTATCTCTTTAGACCAGCTACAGTTTCAGGTGCTTCAGTGCTCTGCTTTGGTTTCTGAATTATTGCAGGTGAACAAACAGGGCAGTCATTGTGAAAGCCTTACATTTCTACCTGGTTGAGCTGGGGTGTAGAATTTTCTGTTCATCTAGTACTGGGCTCTGCAGAGAGAAACCCCACAACTTTCTGTATCTGTAGGCAGGCTGTATGTCTGCTTTCCTAAATTCAGTTTTGCCAAAACTGGAATGATTCATAGATGTCTGCATCCAGCACCTTCAGTATCAAAATGGAGCTATTTTTACCCTTCTTGCTCCCACAACATTGCCATCAGCTGGCAAACAAAAATCTCTGTAAACCCACAAACAGGCATTTTTGGTTGAATTGGAGAGAAGGATGCAGAAGGGCAGAGCTGTTTGTAAAATCAGTTGGGATGTGTTACAGGGAGCAGTAACAGTGCCTGGGACTGACAGCTGGTTATTTCAGCTATGTGTTGCTGCCCACTCTTCTGGGGTGGTACTAGGGAAAAGAAGTCATTATTAGCTCTCACTGGGGAGCCTGAGCATGTTAAGAATAAACCCCTTTTCTAGCTGTCTCCATAAGAAACTCTCCAAAGGACAAGCATCCCTTCTCCTGGTTGCTGCCACTGGACACTAAACCTGAACTGCAGAGTTCAGGAACCAGAGCCAATATGGAAGGATAGTGGAAGGATATAGAGGAAGGATGGTGAGTGTTACAGAGCATTTGAAGAGACTACTGCTTAAGGATATTTGCTGGGATTTTTATGGAACTTATCTTCAGAATGTGCCATCTTGGAAAAGAAAATAAGGAGTAACAGCAGGAATTTTGTGAGTTGTCATCCAGTTCTTGAGAAAGAACCAGGAAGTACAGATCACAAATTGCAGCATGAAGAGAATTGCTCTGAAGCAATTTCAAGGCCCTTATTTTCTAGATAGGTTTTCCTGTAAATATGTGGACTTTGTTTAGAGGTGTGCTGTGATTCCTTGGCAAGTTTACAGTACACAGTGCAGTGACAAAGCAGCTCTGAGTCCTGAGGTGACATCAGAATAAGAGCAGTAAGGACTTCTGGGAACTTGGGGTGCTTGTGTTGGTGTCACCAGGTTTTTCTGTCACTGAGCTGCTTGCCAGGCCCTGTCATGGTACTTAGGACATGTTGGAGTCATCTGCCCGTGACTGCTGGAGCACTGCATCACTCCTTTCCTTGTCCCCCACCTGCTCTCTGAAATGCTTCACAACTCTGTGGCAGCTCTGAGTATTTTGAGACTTCAGTCCATTACTACAGGAAATTTGAGTACTCTGCTGTGACTGATGTGAAATGGAAAGATGAAAACTACCTCGTACTTCTGTTTAAAAACGAGCTTGTTTCATATCCTATAAAACCTGTCTGGATACTTTTTACATATCCAGAGGTAAACAGCAAATATGGTCTGAGCTGGAGTGAGAAATGCTTTTTCACAATTTTTTGGATTGCATGTGTAGTTTTTGGAGAGTAGATGATTCCTGAGCACAGCCAGGCATGGAAAACATCTGCCCAAAGATGATGCAAAACCCTTTCTTGTTGAAAGGAGCTAAAAGAATTGACTGCTACTGGCTATTACGTTATGTAATGTGTAGTTGAATGTGTCTGGTGTCCAGTAAACTGGATTTGCTGTATTAAGTTTTTATTACTCCTCTTTCAGAAGGTTTTCTGCCTGAGAGTCCCTTAGCTCAATGCTCTTCACTTTCATTTCAAGCCTGGGTTGAACAAGGTTTCATATCTGCACTCACCTGTGTGTGAAGCATTATTCCTTCCTGCCCTTTTTTGCCCCTCTCTCTGCAGTATTTTTAGGCATTGAGGTGTAACTATATATATATTTTTTTCACTTTAAGCTGTGATTTTTGTTTCTCAGGACCTTGACCTTAAGTTTGCTTACAGAACCACCCCAGGCGCACATTTCTGTCATTCTTTAATCTGTTTGTTGTAAAGAACCTCATTGTGATAGTTACTAGGTGACAAGGCACACTTTCTTTTTTTCCCTTGTTTTTAGTGAAGTCTTCTAGGGAGCCACACCTCAGTGAAAGATTCCTATAGTTATAATTTAATGTGTTTCTTTAGCTGTCATCTCACTTGTGTTTTGAAATTGGCTGAAACAAAGTATTTTTCCTCTTTCTTGACTATTTACAACAGAAGTATTGAGAGTTTGGGTCAAATTCTGCTCATTTTATGAAATTAAATTCCAGCATTAGTAGTGCATGTGCTTAGGAAAAGACCTTTGTAGTCAGGGACTTAAAAGAATCATATTTGCATTCAGTAAGAAGATTGAAAAGACAAGCAGTTTGAAATGGCATAATATTGGATTAAAACAGACCAGAACCTTGCCTGTACTCATTGCGTAGCAGGCTGGAGCTGGCAAAGGTGCAGTTCTAGTCAGAATTAGCAGTACTGCCATGGCAGGAGGGATTTCCAACCAGTACAGTGGATGAACAGCCAAGGGACGAGGGTGCCAACAGCTTCCCTAAAAAGTTAGGAGTGTAAGCAGAGGAAAGGGGAGGTCTGAGTGTTACAGAAAATGCTTTTCTCTGTGCCAGTGCATGGACTCTGAAGTGAGAATTTGCTGTTACAGCATGAGCTTCTCTGGACTGCTGCTGAAGGTAGCTACAGGAAATCTTTTTCTTCCTTTAGCTGGCATGTTACAGGGGTGTGTATTGAGATTTTTGATGTTCTCCCAGGATAGTCAATACTTCTGCTGTGTCAGATACTTCCTTGAAGAGCTTAATTGACTCATTGTCGTATTTGTTCTTCTTATTTGATTAGCAGTTAATAGAAGACGTTTCTGTTGTGTAACAAAGTGAAATAAAAAATGCTATTTCCTGAGTCTTTGTATTCACTGCCATACCTGGGAGACATTTGTATTCAAAAGTTGTTGTGCTGTTCACGTGTTCCTTTGGCAGGCTCTCTGCTCCCTGCCTCTGATTCCAGTCGGCTGTGCTATCAGCAATTTAGCAGATAAGCACATCTTAGTTTAAGTAGTGTGATAAATGGCTGTAATCCTTACCAGTACCAGCCTTTAATGTTGTGTGTCCTCTGCTAGCTATTTAACTACTTACTTATTTTAGATGTTACTGTGGAACTTGGAGATCATCTGTGCTGGTGCAGGTTTAAGCTTAGTTTTGTGAATAATGATGAAAAGTATGTATGCTCTCTGCATCTTTGAAGGACACATCTGTGATGAGAAACAAGAGTGGCTGTTTAAAGAAAAGGCAGTTTTGGCTTTGAAGGGTACAACTTGCCTGTGTTCTGATGTGTAGGGAGGTGTTTTGCAAACGTGGCTGAGCTGTGCTCCTGTTCCTCATTCCTGGATCTGAACTGATGTAATTCCACTTGCATTTGTGTCACTGCACTGGGGGAGAGCACAGCCAGCTGCCTCCTCTGCTGTGGGACAGGAGCATGGGGAGGATGTGTGGAGTGTCACACTAATTGTGAGCTGTAAAACACAGGACAGCTGGTCAGACCAGTTACACAGAGTCCTGTCACAGCTGCAGAGAGTGTCACAGGGCAGTGACAGAGCTTTTCTCATGCTGCCCTGGATGGATAGCAGTCATTCATGGCATGTGGGCAAGCAGGCTTGGGCTGGGCCACTCTGGGTGCTGCTCTGAGAAGGTCCTGTGGCCCAGGCAGCAGAAGGGACTTAGACTTCAGGGTGAAGCAAGCATCACACTTCTGCCCTGCTGTCAAGATGATGGTCAGGCCTAAGGAAGGAGCATAGCACCTGGCTGAAAGTAGAAGCTTTGCAAAACAGTGCAAGAATCCAGCACTTTGCTGTCACTCAACACACTGTGCTTGTTTGATGTTTAAACATATCATTACATAAGCCAGTTCACTTGCTTCAGTCAAGATTTGCCTTTTCTGATTATTTTTGCTGCCTTCTGAAGACATCATAAGAGCCACTAAACTGTTTTGTTTCCTTAATGCAGTATACATAACCTTAGTACATCCCTGATTTTGAAAAGGTAATTTTAGTAGGGTAATACAAGATGGATATTAAACCTGGGAAGGTGTGGATCTCCTATCAAATGGTGTCCAGATACTATCTGGAGCTTGATGGATTTGTGTGTTTGATGTGAAACAGTCAGATATTAGCATGTTTCATCTCAACTGGCTGCTGCTAGACTGAGGGATTCTTGTGTCACACAAAATGTTTTGCTTACAAACCAAGAGCCTTTTCTCCAGTGACATCACTGCAGTTTTGTCTCTGGCATTATATAGGAAGTAGCTGTTATATTCAGTTGCCTGAGGTAGGCAGAACAAACTTTGAATATTCAGGAGGTATTTGAATGTCAGTATGAATTTGCATTGACAGCTGCTCCACATGAGTTCTTTGTCTGCATGTTTCTGGTGTGAAAATAAACTGTGATCCTGTGATCAATTATTTAATTTCTGTTTAAGAGTTAATAATTAGAAGGTAAAAGCTAATATTATTCATTGACAGTAGGGGGGAAAAAATCTATTTATGTCATACATAGGTTCAGATAGGTGCAGGTAGATTTGGGCAGATAAGGCTAAATCCAGTGTATTGGAATCATAAAGACTGTGAACTTAATTGGTAAATTATATTCTAGGTACCACTGAAAATTAAAGTACAACTGCAGGGAACACTAAATCATCATAATTTACTTTTCATGCTTTAACTGATTTGTATAGTCATTACTCAAATTCCTCATGTGTTTGATATAAAACCTACACTTTAGTTATGATTAATAATAACTAATTTATTTGGATATAGAGTCAGTGGCTCTTTTTTACTCTGTGACTGAGTAGTGCAAATAATTGTATTTCTGATTCCACGTAGATTAGTCTTTGTAATGCTAATTGACAGTATTATTTACAGAAGGAAGTAACACAATAAAAAGAAAACTGAGTGACCTTCCTAATGTGCTCTTTAACAGGGCTGTATTTTTCACTTATTGCTTCCATATGGAGATAAATACCCTCCAGCTTGCTGACTGGACTGGAAATTTTATGTGTAACAACCAACATGGAAGTTCATGTATCCAATTTTACCACTCCCTTTCTTGTGGTAAAGGTGAACTGCAGCAGCTGGGCAGTCCCAAGCAGGTTTGAGGCAGTAGTACATCAAACAACTGCACATTATGGGATGTTCTGTAATACTTGAGAAGTACCTTTAAAAAGGCTTAAAACAAGGTAGAAAACCCCCTCTGATCATTCCAGAGAAAGCATCATCAGGAACTTTGACTAGAGTAACTACTAGAGAAAAAACCAGTTCCTCAGCTTTATGCTAATAGAGTATCTTTTACAGCTGAGTGTGAAGTGGATTATAAACTTCTTTTGACAAGAGGGAACAGATACTTGCAGGTGAATTTTTCTTCTGTCTTAACTGCATAATTGGCAAATTATCTTATGATTATTGATTAAAGTGCACTAGTCTGAAAGCATTGGTTTTTAACAGCATTTTAATTAAGTAGGAACTAATGTGTTCTGCAACTATCAAACTGAATACTTTTTCTTGCAGTTATGTTCACTTTTACTTTCACATTGAGACTGTCAGTTGGGTTTGTTTTGTTTGAGAATAATAGTAGTACATTGTGAACTTTCATTGCTAGCAGAAGTTATCAAAGGGTAGATGGGTACCAAAAGAGCATTTGTTTGGACTGCATGAACCAAGCAGTGAGATTTGCTGGTTCCAGTGTTGACCTGAACATAAATCTTTTGAAGCAAAGGGTAATGAAAAGTTTGCATTGTTTATAAATAGCCTAAATTTCCAGCGTAGGAGGATAGGGTTGCATATAAAAGTTAGGACTGCTGTAATGAATTTCTCCTAATGGAAATAAGGGCTTCCTGTGCTTGCTAAAAATGCTAGTAGTCTTTTCAGATACTGGACCATCTGGGATTCCTGAAAAAGTATTATAAGTCAAAAAGTATTATACCCAGGCTCTTCCATAATTATTCTGGCTATTTGGTTCTCACTGTGGTGTCCTTCTAGAGAGCTTCTACTGAGCTTTTCAAGTCCTTGCTCTGCAAGCCACTGTTTGACAGAGTAGATCTGCCCCAGCCCATCTGTGCTCTTCCACAGCGAAAACAGATGGGAAAAGAGAATCTCACCCCATCCTCCCCCAGCCCCTTCCCTTAGTTTCCTGGGTGCAGATGCATTTTGCTGTATGGATGCTCAGTGAGGACAGGACTCTGAGGAAATTGGATATTCTGGCTGGACCAGGGAGTCATCCTGTATTGTAAAAATGAATAAATCAAGACATGTTGCTTTCAAATCATGTTTAGGGAAGTAAGAGCTGTAAGACCCTGGGTGCTTAGTCTTTTTAGGTTATTTATTGTCATGAAGTATTTTTAGAAGTGATTACTTGGAATTTTTGTGGATTTAAATGGTAGAATTATTAATTCTAAGAAGTTATGCTTTTTTCTTACCTTGGCATTTACTATCTCTCTGCTTCATGTTCGCTATCCCTCATTTCTCACCTTCTCTTAGGAAAAAATGTATTGGAGCATTTACTTAAAGGTTGGGCTGAAAGATCAACAAATTCTGTATAATATGTATCTAAATATTTTTCCACTTAGAATTTTACTTTCTAGTAGTCTTTATTCCCCCTATCTCAATCTATTTTGATATTGTATGTAACATATTGTAATATGAATTCTCCATCTAGATTTCCAAAGGAATATTATGGAGGAACATTTACCAGAAATGCAGAGCACACTGGAGCCAGTCAATCTGTCAGATGATGCCTCTTGCAAGTCCTCAGAAAATGAGAAGGCTGATGAAACACCTGGAGTGGAGGAATGCCCAAGCACCAGTTGCACTGGAGGTGATGCTGCTGTCTTGGAGAGGGAATTGAGTTCCTTGTCCCCAGATCAGGATGGCACCAGCAGCAGTGGGGCCCCAGCAGAAGGACAGCAGCAGTGTGGAGGGACAGACTCCTCTGCCAATGCCTGCTGTGAAACAAAGGCAGGAGGCTCCACAAAACGACAGCATCTACCTAGTGAAGAACTTGAACAACATGATCCAAAAACTAACCAGACAGAACAATCATTAATGGAAATATTACAGGATCTAAGGGAGGAGTCTGACTTTGTGAAAAAATCAAGTGATAAAATCTATTCAGAAAGCCCCTATGACACAGACTGCACAAAGAAACTTATTTCTACAATACATCAGACTTCCTCACAGGAGGATTTGCTGAAGGAAATAGAGTCTGAACTCTTATCCACAGATTTTTCAAAAGAACCAAAGCTCCCCAATGGTGTGCAGAAGGGTGAACATGCCTTGGCTGTGTTTGAAAAATGTGTACAAGATAAATACCTACAGCAAGAACAAACTATTACAAAGTGAGTATTTGAGTATGTGCTTCACAGTTGGAGGTGTGTGCTGAACAACTTTGGCTGCATGTTGTGTGCACCTGCATACAACATTTTGGTATGAAGCAAGTTGTCTTGAGTTGGTATGGGGATAGTTAATGAGATTTTTTAAAATTGTTTTGTGCAAGGAATAATTTTTACTTGTGGCATGTACTTGTAAATAAAATTGTGTGCCTAGATGTCTGAATTCTTGCAGGATTTGGCAGGAACTGAATAGCCAACTGTGTCATTGAATAGCTTGCCAATGTCTAGAATTACTTAAATACTGCAGCAGTAATGGTGATTTAAAAATAGTCCGGGATTCATTCAGTCCATATGTGTCTGTGGAGAAATGAATCTTTGAAAGTACTAACTCCCACAATGGGCATTTTATTTATGTTCAGAATTGCTTGTTTCTTTTTCCAGTAGTATTCAATCTCCTGCTGTCATCCAGCAAAGTTGTTAATCAGATGAGAGTATTGTTTGAGTTGGAAGTGCCATATGTAGATAAACTGCTCTGCACATTTTTTAGGAGGACTTCTGAAATGCATGCCTTATAAGTGTTATAATTAACTGGGCTTAATAGTTCTACCAGGCAGTATTCAACATGAATATTTCTGTTCATCAAAAGCCAGTTCATTGCTTGACTTCATGATTCCTTCCTTGGTGTTTAATACTCTGTTGCCTCTTTAGAAATGTTTTTTTGCTAACAAAATGTAGCCTCTAACTTTATATTTATTCCTTTTTGCAGAGCTGGAAATAGAGTCCTACTTTTTGTATAAGGCTCTCCAGTACCATGATATAGGAGGACATCAAAGGAAGGGAAACCAGACAGGGGGACAGAGTCCCAGTAGGGAAAGTATTCTGTTACACTTCACCAGTTAACCTCTGACAGAAACCACCCATGTGAGGAGAGTCAGCTGATGACAGGAAGAATGCACAGTTAGACATTCAGAAGTTACAGAGGAGGAGTGGGAATCTGAAGTAGTGGGTGTGTAGAGAGAGGTAATTCCAGGAGATCATGAGATAAAGAGTTTTACTTACTCATAGTAAACTCAGAGGCAGGGCAGCATTTTCAGCCATGGATCAATTACTTCCTCAGGGACAAGTGTTTTTATATGTGTGTATGTTATATATACATACAGAAGGCTTTATATAAAAACATGTCTCTTTTGGGCAGCTGCAATCATTTGACACTTGGGAACTCACCTTAAGAGTATGAAACTGCTGTGGAACATTTTGTGTTTGGCCCAAAGGCTATTCTGGGTTCTGTTTGTTTTGTCCCTTAATTGATGATCAGCAGAATTTCTTGTAACATCATTCTGGAAATAGCCCAGTTGTCTCCTGTGATCAGGTCTAAATATGTATGTCAGCAGCTGTGGCATGAATTAAGAATTTGTAATCCTGGAATATTCATTAATAGATTAAAAAGCAAATCACAGGTGCTCAGCTCTTTGTAACTGATGGTTTTGAATTCTTTATAATTTAGGAGACTAGTTTGTTCAGAGATTTTTTTTCAACAAAGGGGTGGATAAAGGGATAATTAAGTATCTTTTTCAGGTAAATGCATGCCTCTCAAAAATTTATGCATTTAGTGGCCTAAAATACCCACCATGTAATGGTATCTGCAAACATGTAAATACATGTGAGACTATTCATTCAGCAGTTCTGACAATGTAACTTCTGAGTTTTATGTTAGAATGTCAAACTAGGTCTGAGTTGGCTTCAAACAGCTGAACTGGATTTATTGCTGAAAATTGAACTTTATAAAGAGCATGGGCACAGATACGTGTTACCCACTTAGGACTTAAATCAGGATTCTGTTTCTTACCAGGTTGTGAACTTCTTGGGTACTCTGAGAAATCCATGAAATAAATAAAATTTCTGTGTTTTCAGACAAATGACTGGTGAGACTATCTGACTGGAAGTTACTGTATTTCATTATCTTAAAATTACTGGCATTTACAATTTCCTAGTTTCATAGAGTTACCAAATGTCCCATGTCATTATGGACCACAGCAACCCTAAAATGCTGGAAACAAGCAGTTTCCTCACAAGGAGGCTGCTGCTTGCTCTTTTGGAGTTAAGTTCCACATGCACAGTATTCTTTTTTTTTTTTTTTTCCTTGTAAAGCTTTCATGGGTTTTTTTAGGGTTTCTGGCTTCCAATAAAACTTGCAGATCGATGAGCGAAACCCATGTTTCTCGAGATTTGAAAACAAGCAACCAAAAAATCCCCGGTACTGATGTACTTTGTTTTTAATTTTTTTTCTTTACAGATTGATTAAAGAAAATAAAAAGCATCAGGAACTGATTTTGGAAATTTGCTCAGAAAAGGACAAATTAAAAGATGAATTGAAAAAACGAACAGAAACAGAAAAGCAGCACCTCAGCATCATTAAACAGGTACAGATAACAAAACAGAAGTGCTGGTTAGTATTTCACCTGTGTATAATGTCACTGTTGCCACTGTTGATTCCCATGCTTGTTATCCTAAGCTTTTTAAGAGGATAAATCTACTTTTGTATTCCAAGAAATTGTCTAAATGCCTTTAGTGAATTGGGATAAGCTGACTTTCTGGAGTCCCATCCCTTAAATGTTCTTTATCTGGCAGTCTCTGCTGTGGTAGTAGCAGGTACTAAATACAGGAATTTTCTCAGGGGCTTGTTAGAACCCCAGCAGGCCAAGGAGGACCATGGTGTGTGCATGGTGGAGGCTGCTTTTAGTGTGGGAGGAAAAGATTTCACACCAGGTGTCACTGCTTGGCTGTTATCAGCTATCTGCTGATGTCCCTGCAGCTGGCTGGCCAGCTTTATAAACTGATTACAGGTTACATCTTTGAAATCTGGCAAGAGAAACATTTAAAATACCAATTTCTGTTTGTCCAAGTGCTGGTGACTGTCCTGGTTGTCAGGTTTCTTTGTTGGTGTCTGCATCATGCAGAAATCTGTTCACAGAGCAGGGTGTCAGGCTTGAAGTGTTCTAGAGGAATATATTCATGTAGTATATTCATATATTCATGGCTGATTTCAGAGAATATTTGAAAATCCATGATGTGATTGAAAAGTGTTATTTTTAGGCTACACATGCTTGTGCCTGAATAAACCAGTATGAGCAACTCTTTCATTCTTTCTTGTCTGTATTTCCATGATAGCTCTGTCGTGAGTCATGTATGATTTCTTGAAGCTCTATCATGCAGCAATTGCTTTATTCCATTCTGAAAAAAATATTTGTGAGAGTGTTTGTGATACTACATGCTTGCAAGTGATTTCAGAAAATATTCTTTTGGACTATAATAGTTTTATATAGCTGTTGATAGCACTTGAGCTGTAAGAGACATTGCAGTGAATCATTTGCATTTTTCCATTTGTGAAGGTGGTGTTTTATTGTTGGAATTTCTCTGTAAATGAAACCTTGGCTGCACTCAAAGCTCTAGACAAACTGTACCTGCCTGCTTGTACATGTGAAGCTTTTTCTTTGGCACATGATGCATTTGCAGAGCTGAACAAAGTGTGGTCAAGTCATGGTGTGGTAACAGAAGCAAATTGGGTGGTTCTTACCTCTTACACAGCAGCTTGGGACTGCACAGAATGTACAGTACTGATCCTGGCATCCTGACACTTCTCCTCCAAAGCAAACAAACAAAACCAAAACCCCCAGCCTGGGTGAGCTGGCTTTCCCCTGGGACAAGAGGAGAGCTGTGAGGCACAATTTGAACAAGATTTGGGCAGTGTCACAGCCTTTGCAGCCACCAGGCTGCTCCTGCTGGATTTGCATGACTTGGCAGGGAGCACCCTCTGGGAAGTGTTCCAGTTAACACTGGGGATTATTCTTCAGCTGGATCAGGTCTCTGACTTGGTTCACTAGGTGGCTAAAAAAAGTGCCAGCATGATGACTAAGCTCATCTTTATTTGCTGAGTGATTTTTTCAATGAATTAATTCCCAGTCCATTTCAGTATGGATGCATGGCTGCTTTGCTGGCATGGTGAAGGATATGGCACAAGGATAGGAACTAAAGGATGGAAGGTGAGCTGCTCTTCTCTGGCAGCTCTGACTTGCTGTCAGTCTTATTTTGTGTAGTAAATTACTGTGCCTGGTGTTTTACTTGGTTTGAAGCATCTTCACTCTCACTGAAGATAAGAATTGACATTTTTCATGCTTTTCCTACTCATGCAAAGCTAGATGTTGATATGGGTGGTTGCAGCCTGACAAGTGTAAAATACAGGTAAATATCTGTTGAAGCGTCTAATTTTGTGTGAAATATGCCTGCCTCTATAAAACATGATCAAAGACTTATTTTCCCTATAATTATATAATGATGTTGTCTTTTAGCTGGAAGCAAGAATAGAGGAGCTTAATAAAGAAGTGAAAACTAGCAAAGACAGACTTGTAACTCAAGATGCAGCAGCCAAAAATACTATTCAGCAGTTGCATAAAGAGATGGCCATTCGAATGGAACAGGTAATTTGAAGAAACTTAAACTATTGTACATCTACATTACTGAACAAACTTGGTTCTTGTAGGAAACATATTGGATCACTAAATAAGACAGAATATTCCAAGATTGGATCTGCTAGTGTGCAGTTATATATGCATTTTGGATAACTGTCAGCAGTGAATTTCGAAATAGCTGTTAACACTTCAGAGTGCCTGATAACTCTTTTAAAAAATACCTATTTTTATATGTATTGAATTCAGCTCTCAAGGAAATCTCATTTTCTTTACCTGTAAGCTGAACTTGATTCAAAAGGAGCTAAAAGCTGACAGTAGCTTTTTTCAGACAGGCTGTCAAAAAAATTAATATTTTTCTCAATTCCAGCACAAAGCTTTTATTTTATCTTTATGTGTTACTGAAATCTGGGATTTTTTTCCTTTTTAATATCATACTATACCAAGTATTTTCTCAGTTGCATGTGTTCTAAAGCTCAGTGTCTGATTTTATTTTTTTTTCCTTATTTGAGGCAGAACTTGTTAGGTGTGGGATGGGGGGAATCTTTAAAAGTTAGCCACTGAAAGTGATCCAGCTGAAAAACAAGCCACTGGATAATGATTGTGCAGTTGGCAAGTTGGCATGTGGATGAAGGAAGAGAGAGTACCAGTACTGGCTATTTGCAGAATTTTGTTCCTAAATATTATACTTCTTTTCTTCTAAAAACCAAATTACTCATGTATTGATAACTCATTTGAGATGTTCAGCTGTAAAGATGCAGCTGTTACAATATTTATTGTTAAAAGTAGGAGTAATTTCAGTGCTTAAGAGGGATTGAATGTTTGTCAAACTGAAGCTTTTGAGTCCTGCCTTATGTTACTCTACTGCAATACTAAAAATACCTTAATTCTGAAATGCAAGGTCTGAATCCTTGTGTTTGGTGTTTTTCAAGGCAAACAAGAAGTGTGAGGAAGCTCGGCACGAGAAGGAGACGATGGTGATGAAATACGTCCGCGGGGAGAAGGAGTCGCTTGACCTCCGAAAGGAAAAGGAGGGCCTGGAGAGGAGGCTGAGAGATGCAAACAAAGAGATAGAAAAGCTTACAAATAAAATCAAACAACTTTCTCAGGAAAAAGGAAGATTGCACCAGCTCTATGAAACAAAGGTACTCCAAGGACTGCTGTGTGACTTGATTAAAAGCGCTGTCAGAACAACCTGATCACTTGTTTGCTGTTGTACTTGGTAAAAGAAACCTGTTCTCATTTATTTTCTGCTGCACAGCTGTGAAAATGTCTTCCTTCCAAGGAAAGGGGAAAAAGTGACTCAGTTCTCATTGCAATCTTTCTGAAGTTCCTTTTAATATTTCCCTGAATATTAATTTGTGAAACATAAGATTTTTTTCGTTTTTTTTTTTTTTTTTTTTTTTTTTTTAACAAATTTGAGAAGACAGCTTGTTTCAGTTGTCTAGATAAAGGCTGCAGTGGCATTAAACTACTGCAGTCTTTTTTTGTTGTTTTTTCTATTTTTTTACTCTGTGTTCCCTTTTTTTACTACTAAAAATTGATAATAAAGCAATAGAATTCTTCATGCAAAATTTTGCCACTCATTTTTAGAAAGCAGTAAGATTATTATTAAATGTTCCAAGTCTTTTGGTACTCCTTCAAAGCTGTTTTTTCAATTCTGTTTCATGTGGAAGATTCAAAAATTAATAAATGACTAGAAACTACACTTCTGAAACAAAAATTTCCTCTCTGGTGCTTTGTCTTTTCAGATATATAATATTAACATATGCTAACAGTAATGCAACCTTACCTTGCTGTTCTAACCACAACACTAATGGGTTTTTTTTTCCCCACTGGATTTAAGCATTATTAGGCATTCTGTAATATGTGCATGGTTTTTCAAAACCCAGACAATAAGAAAAAAACCAAACTTGATAACTGGAGTTTTATTCTAGAAACACTAGATCATTTAATTTTATAAAAAACCTATGAAATTTTCTCAGGACGGTGAAGCCACTCGACTCAACAGAGAAATAGAGAAATTGAAAGAAGAAATCAATTCTAATGTTATCAAAGTAAAATGGGCTCAGAACAAATTGAAAACAGAAATGGATTCACACAAGGTGAGTGAAGTGATGCTGATATCATTACATGAAAATATAGTCAGAGTAATGTACTTGTTACAGTATTTACTTTTTATGTACTGTTCCTAATGTGGTGTTCCTGTTTAATTTAAATACCTGCAGCAAAAGTCAGAATAGTGTTCTCAAATAGTGATACTGAAATGGAAATATTGAAAGAATGTGAAAGGAGGATGTACTGGGGCATTCTCTTTAATTTAGTCATCAAATTCTAATTTGTTGTTAAGTTTATGTTTTGGGAGTGGGTTATTTATTTGAAATAACTGTTATCTTAGTTTTTAAGTGATAGAGTTAAATCTGCTGTCTGAAAATGTGCATGGCACATAAACAAGAGTTCCTTTTATTGTGCCTTCAGTGTTGGGTCAAATGGAATTACATAAATTAACACCTGAATGGAAGCAAGGGGAAAAATAGTGTTGGACTTCTTGTTTTGTTAATTCTTTTCAGACTGAAAGGGCAGTTTTGTTATGAGTAATGTGCTTCTCAGATGAAGTAAATGGACTTTACTAGGTTTAACCTGTTCTTTTAATTACTGTTTTTGTAGGAAACCAAAGAACGCCTCAAAGATGCAATGACAAAACTCACTGAAGCAAAAGAAGAAGGAGATCAGATAAGGAAAAACTGTCAAGAAATGATAAAATCCTATCAAGTAAGCACATTTTCTCAAGAGGTCAAATTATTTAGTGCCTGAGTCTTCTTTTCATTTCTTTTTAGCTTAAGCCGTGGCAGGAAAGAATTATCCTGTGCAAGCTCCAAAGCTGAGATGAATAGGGATAGGTTTTTTACTTTACTGAAAACTTGTTAAATAAAAGTGAAAATGTTTATCTTGATTGGCATGCAGTGTGGGGGTCTTTCTTGGCATGGTCAGGATTATCAGAGGTGCACTTAGAGGAAAGACTCAGTGAAGTGAAAAGCTGCCTGTGCACTCGTAGAATAGAAAGGGAAACGTAGAACTCTAAAACTCTACTTACATTTCTTCAATCCCTTTAGGAGTCAGAAGAAATCAGATCAAATGAATTGGATGCAAAATTCCGAGTAACTAAAGGAGAACTAGAGAAACAAATTCAGGAGAAGTCTGATAACCTGGAGGTAAATATGTGTTGTGTGGAGTCCACTTTTTGGTTAAGAATTCCATGAAATTATAATTTTGAGACTCTAATTTTAAGCTGCTTACAGTTATGCCACGTTCTTTGGGTTTTGCCTTTTTTGGTGGTCTGATACTAAATCCCAGGTGTCTGCCCTCCAGCATTGCTTTTTTGGAGGATATCTTCAGGTACTACCTTGGATTCAGTTTTTATAAACAAAGTTAGGGGGAAAATAAGATATAGTGAAGGTGAAATAACTTCTCTTTCATTTATAAACATGAATGTTGCTGTAATTAAAAGCACAAATTCAGTTGAATCAGGCCTTTCCCTGACCAGTATTTTGCCAAGATGTATGCCAAGAAGAGACAAGGACCAGCCTCTGTTTTTTGTAGAGATTTGCTAGCCCCAAAGTGGAACTCTCTAATGATGTGTGTGCTCACAGCTCATCTGTGCACGTGCCCTCTTCAGAGGTGACCAAGAGCCAGTTTGCTCAGAGCTTTCTTAGGGCCTGTTGTGCCATGGGTTTGTGTACCTGAAGCCAGAGTGTGCAGTCTCACTTTTCTTCTCAGTTTCCTGAGAATAAAGAAGCTTTGAGGTTTTGCTTTCCATTCTGAAGAAGTAAACCCAGCCTTTGGGGTACCTTTTCTGCCTCAAGCCCTCTCAGCTGTTGTGATGGCCTGTATTGGCCTAGTTTTTTTTTTGTTTTTTTTTTGTTTTTTTTTTTTTTTTTTTTTTTGAGGTGCCACTGTACATTTAGTTTTCTTAATGAGCTTTTTACCTTCTAAAAAGGTGCATCATGCAAAAATAAAAGAAGTGGAAGACTTGAAGAGAACATTTAAGGAAGGCATGGATGAGCTTCGAACGCTCAGAACAAAGGTAAAGTGTGCTGAGTTGGATTGGGGTGGGGCTGAAAGCACAGTGCTGGGCTTTTGGAACAAAATACATTCCACTCCTAATTGTACTTTTACTTCTTCAGGAATAAACAGTGTGAGTAGAGATTGGCTGGCATGTGAGACTAGAAAGGATCTCTTATTGTTGACTTTGCATAGCCTTTTTTAGAAAGTAGGAGCTGATCTGTAACACAACAGTTCATCATGTGTGCCTCATTTGGCTGAAAAGTTGAGAAACATTTTAGATTTGTAATCCTGCACATATTTTAAATCTTCTAAATTTAGTTTAAATAAAATACTTGTAAGCTTCTCCTACCTGTGACAAAAGTTTTTACCTCTGGTAAGGAGGTAATGCTGTCCCTAACTTGTGGACAGTCTATAGACTAGCATGCCAGTCCCTCCAGAGCAGCTCAATAGGATGTGGAAAAAGGGAGGGAGACAGAATAAATGGTTGCCTTGGTAATTGGGGAAATGTCATATCTGTGGACCCTGAACCATTAGGCTGGTAAGTTTGAGCCTTTGGGCAAAACTAATGTTAATCATGCTTGTTGAATTTAATTTTGTTTGCTTTTCTGACTCTATTTGATCTGAAATACTTTGGGATATTGGTCTAAGTTACTTGGAACCACCAAAAATTAACACATGAACTTTGTACTACAGTCTAGATATGTGATCAGAATAATTTCGCTCTGAAGTTTGTGAAACTAAATAGTTTCTGGTTTTATTTATTTTTTGTTTTTCCGTTTAGGTAAAGTGTCTAGAGGATGAGCGCTTAAGAACAGAAGATGAGTTATCCAAGTATAAAGAAATAATAAATAGACAGAAAAGTGAAATTCAGAATTTGCTGGACAGAGTCAAAACTGTAGATCAACTGCAGGATCAGCTTCAGAGGTACAGCTGTGCATTATGAGTAATGATTTAAAGATTTTCTGAGATGTGGAAGGGTTTGTTTTATTGAAGTTATTGATGCTTTAAATTAATTGTAATTTGAAGAATGCCTGTCTTTATTTAAATCAGTGCTGCTAATATTGAAGATAACCTTGGTGGCCTCTTACAAACCAAGGGGATTGAGATTGATAAATCTAATTTAGCATCTCTCATTGTTAGAATAACAAGTGCCTGATTTCCAACGTACTCTACAGGAAATTGTCTTCTAGGTGTCTGCTCGGTGCTTATTTTATTGGAAGATGGAGGGGAGCAATTAAAATGGAAAGATAAATTGCTTTAAGATTGTGATGGATGAATGAAAGTATTTAATGGAAAGAATTTTACTTACTTGAGAGATGCTGTATTCAGACAGTGTGAGGCATTTGTCTTTCTAATGGGCTGCAATTCATTCTGCTGTGTTGAAGTTCACTTATTTAAGAATGTGAGAGGAATAATGTCAGGGGAGGGCTGGGCTCATGTACAATTCAGGAGTGTTTGAGCATAGTCCTGTGTCTGTGGGGTGCACATGGACTGGGATATACAAATGCTGGCCACTCTGCTGGTTCCACTGGTGCTGCATAAATGGAGATAGATAAATGTCAGATAGGCAGAGCCACCCCTGTGTCTGTCCCTCTCGTTCTGCTAAACAGTTTTTATTTATCAGTATAAAGTATTTCCATAATTAGAGGCCTTCCTCATGGCTTGGCAAATCAGCCACTTTCCATGTGCTGTCTGTCACCTGTATTGTCATGGTGTCCTCAGCCTTTCCAGGGAAACAGCTCTGTGCTGGAAACCAGTGGAGCCTGCACTGGGATCAGTAACAGTTATTTTTCACCTGGAATCTTGCCAAATTAATTAAAGTGACTGTGATCAAAGTGTGAAACTACAAATGTATGTTTCCACTTATCTTTTCCTCTAACTAATTGAGACATGCTTAAATATGTCTCTCATTCCTATTCAATTTGGTTTTTTTTTCTTCAGTATCCTTTCCATACAACATTTATTATCCCTACATTAAATTTCATGTTGTCTTTTATTTCAATTTCAGTGCAGACATCCTGGAATGTATAAAGGCTGTAGAATATGATTTTAGGTTGAATGCTGGGAAGAACTTCACCTGCAGTGTTCCCTGGTCTCCTTCATCTGCAAAATTAAAGGATAATCTAGACATCTCTTTTAGAATGGTCTAAACCTTTAATTTTGTCTGATCCAACCCTGACTGCTAGGCAGAGATTTCTCCTGTCATGATGAAACAACATATTTGAAAATGTAAAATACAGGCATACATGCAACCTTGTGGCACAGGTTTTTAAATGGGAGCTACAGGTGAGATACTTTGCAGCACAAATAACTGGGTCTCAGCTCTTGTTGGAGAAGCAAACAGTACAGGATTGTTGATTTAAAGTGAATTGATCCTCCTCATAATTACACTGTCTGCCAGGAAATTAAATTATATGTGTGCTCTTGCTTTGTGTAATTTTAATTTTAGTTTTAAATTTGAATATACACACTCCCTGTGAGAAAGGCGAGGTTTTTTCTGCTGATGTTAGAAAGTAAAGCTTTAGAAAAGGTGTATTAAATTCAGTGATGGAAGAATTAATGAACTAATATTGCAAGAGCAAATAAGAGGGAGGTTTTTAGTCTGTAACATTTTTAACAGCTATTAAATTTTGGAATTAATTTCAAACATTTTCTGTAGAATGTTGATGATAACTGAAGATGCAGCATTTTTTACTCTGATTGGATGTGGGAGTCTTTCAGTAGAAACAAAAACTTGTTCTGTAGAGGGAAGAAGTTGTTTTTGGGGGGAAGGAGTAGAGGAGTAAGACAGGCCCTTTGATTCAGAGCTGCAGGGCTTGGATAAGGACATGTCAGGAATGACCATACTGCTGTCCTAGAGAAATTCAAACTGCATTATTTCCCTGTTTCCTAAAGAGAAGGCCTCTTACAGATTGGCCACTTTGTTGGGTTTGCAAACCTTCCTCTCACCCACTATGTCTGGTTTTGAGGGTTTTGTCTGTGCCCTGGTCTGAAGGTCATATGGAGAAGCTGAAAATGGAGAGCTGGCCTTCCTTGAGGAGCTAATGCCTGAGTGTCCTCTGTGGGCTGCAGCAATCTGTCATTTCAGCACTGCAGGTGTTGTGAAACAAAGTGAAAACTCCCTTGACATTTAGAATGATCCAGTGACTAACACCTACCCCAGGGTCATTAATTGTTCCCCTGCCTTATTTGGACTTGACCTGAATGCTTTTACTGCAATAAACTTCGTATCTTTAAGCTCAGGTTATCCCTAATGTGATACAATTGTTTTGACAGAGATGAACAAGAAATCAATGCTTTAAAGGAAGAAGTAGATGGTTTCAATTCTCTGGTTGCTGATCTTCAGAAGGACATTGAAGGTAGTCGGAAAAGAGAATCTGAGTTATTGATGTTCACTGAAAAATTAACCAGTAAGAATGCACAGCTTCAGTCTGAAAACAATTCCTTACAGAGCCAGTTGGATAAGCTTTCTTACAGTGAAAGAGAGCTGCAGAATCAGCTGGAGTGTGTTCAACAGACTAGAGATGATCTGGTGAGTACAGTGGGCTTTTTGTTTTTGCTCCAGTAAGATGTCTGATGCAGATAAGGATGTAGCACATAAATGCCCCCTTGTATCTCCATTTACCTGACTGCATTTTCTCCTTGAGTTTGCCATTAGTAGCAGTGGGATTTGAACACCTCATGTTCCCAGGCTGAAAGAAATTTTAAGGCACACTGCACTGGAATGAGGGGGTGTCACTGTCTTTTTCTTTCTGTTTTTTTTTGGGAGCAGAGAGTTGTTTACTTCCAGATGAAGTGAAACAGACAAAAGGTTCTAATTTGCCTGTGAAATTTGTTACTGTAAATTGTTCCTCAGGTCCTGTTTGTACAATGAGATAAATGTAATTTTTATTAAACTTAGTGTGTCATGGAAGGTAATGTGACTTTGTACTGTATCATGTAGAAGTTCTGGAGGTAGATGAGGAATCTTACTATTCATGTGAAATGCTAGTGTTCAGCCTAAATAATAAATGTAAAGTGTGAATGATTCCCAGGTGAAAAGTGCAGTTAGAGATGTTGAGCATGCACTGTGGTTAGGATAGGATTTTTTTGTGTATGACTGAAAATCAAATCCCAATTTCAGGCCATCAAGTTACAGAAGGAGGAGAATCAGAGGAAGTCAGAGGTTGAGGCCCTGCAGGCTCAGCTGGCCTCAGAGCAGGAGGAAGTGTCAGCCCTGAAGACCCGTGTGGATGAGCTGAAGGATGACCTGGCTACCCAGAAGCGCAAGCACGCAGCCAACCTGAAAGACCTCACAAAACAACTTCAGCTAGGTGGGGATTATTTTCATTTATGAGACAGCCCTGTCTGTGACCCCCTTAGTGTCTGCTAGAGATTCAAGTCCTGTCTGTGTGTGTCCACTGCTTGAGTGTCACCCTTCAACCTCTCCCTGTCCCTGGAGACAATGACAGTGAGCAAGTTAGACCTTGTGCAAACTGTAGTTTCAGACCTTGGTGTTAATTTTCAATCTAAAATGTAATTTTTGAAGTGGGCTTAGACATAAAAGGAAATACTTATTTCAAAAGAGCTTAGTCTTTGTTATGATATATCTGACTACTGAAATGTCACCATAGGTATATATGGATCCTGGTCTGTGTAGGAGTATATTAAGAAGCTGCCAGAAGCCTCCTAGTTGCTGACTGTATTAGGAATTGCTGGTTATTTTTTTAACAGAACACTTCAGTTTTTAAAGGTGGATATGGAGAGACTGATGACTAATTTTGTCTACAAACAGAAGTCATCAAATACCCCACAATGCATTAGTAGAAAATAGATTTGAAGACAATCAGATGTGTTTGAAAGAAGAGATCCTTATTGGCACTTTGCAAGACAAGTTCCATGTCCCTTTTTGTGCATATAAGAACAGCTGTGTGCTTTCCCTCTTGATCCCTACTGAGTGAGTGGTGCTTCTGGCACAAGTACTGCTGTAGTGCCACAGTTAGGAGATGCTGGAACAGAGTTGCTGACATCAGTAGTGATTTACATGGCAGAACTAATCAAAAGTAAAATCAAATTGAAGTCTTAATGGTCCCAGTTAATCCTGTATATGACATTACCCCTTCAACTGGCAAACACAGCAGTGTGTAGGGATCGTGGTGGGTGTTACCTCCAGGTGCTGCTTGGGTTTTACTTTTAGTTGCTACCATTGGCTTTCAGTTGTCACATCATGTTAAATTAGTGCAGGTCAGAGATGATTACAGGTTCTATATGTTGGGTAACACTGTAATTTTTAGTTCTTAGTCTACTATTGCTAATCATCATTTTGTTAATACTTTTAGCACGGAGGAAATTGGATCAGATGGAAAATGGTAATTATGACAAAGAAGTCAGCAGCATGGGGAGCCGTTCCAGTTCATCAGGTAATGGAGCACATGGCAGGGCTGCCAAACAACCCTTCAGTCTTAACAAGGTTGCTCACAGTGTGCTTGCTCTTTATGTGGTTTGTGCATATGCAGTGTGTGGGCAGCCTCCCATTAAAACTGACAAAATAGCCTCTAAGCAGCAAAATGCACTTGACTGACTGCAGTTGTAGGTGCTTATTATGAGATTAAAGTGTAATGTTTATGATGTTTATATATTTTGGTTCTTTTTAAATACCTGCCTTTTTTATTTCATGGCTTTTATGTTTGGAGGGAAGCTCAAGAGGACTCCAGCTTATACATGCTCCTTTTACATGCTGCCAGAAGCAAAATAAAAATGAGCTGTGGCTTCCAACGTTGTTTAATTGCCCTATTGACAGTTGTGACTGTGTAAATGAGAAATCAATTAGCATCATTAGAGACATCAGTGGGTTTATGTAATATTCATTACTTTCTATCCAGTACAAGTAAAGGAGTGATCTTTAACACTGAAAACAGCACGTTTCCTTCCTTGATACCTTTAGGTTTTAAGTTGGGTTAGTTCTGTCCAGATGTCTGTAATCTCACTGTGTGAGAGAGACAAATGCTTAGAAAGAGCAGCAGAAAGTAAATACTGTGAGCTCAAAGTGATCAGTGCTGCATGTGTAGGGCTTTGTGAGTCTGTACAGTTTTCATAATATTGTAATTTTAGTTTACTCCAAAACTAGCATTTAAAATCCCCTCAGTCTTGTACAAAGTAAATGGGCATGAAGGTGTTTAAGTGGGAATAAGCATTCCTGAAGGGAGTGCACTTAGACCAGAGGCTGTGCACCCACAGGAGGGGACTGCACCGCTGTCCCAGCCTGTCTCATTTAAACACTGCAAGGATCCTTTAGAGAAAACCCCACTACCATAAAGGGAAACTGGCATCCTGGGGAAGGTATCCTCAGCTCCTGGCAGCACTGCTCTGCTGGGGACACTTCACCTGGTGTGAGCTGCAGAGGGGTTTTTACAAACACTGTGCTGTTGGCAGGGTCCCTGAACGCGCGCAGCAGCACCGAGGATCGCTCCCCCGAGAACACTGGCTCTGCAGTGGCTGTGGACAGCTTCCCAGAGGTGGACAAGGCTGTCCTGGTGGAAAGAATATTAAGGCTGCAGAAGGCACATGCTCGAAAAAATGAGAAGATGGAGTTTATGGAGGATCACATCAAACAGCTGGTGGAGGAAATCAGGAAAAAAACCAAGTATGTTCTGTGTTCTGTTCGTACAGGTTTTCAGTGTTGAGCTGTTGCACTAGACAAGTAAGAAAACTAATGGTCATAGTGAAAATGTTTAAAACAGTAAAAATATTGCAGTGACAGTAGATTTTGAAGATGGAATTAGTTTTGTGGGATTTTTTTCCCTTCTCTTTTCCCAGCAGTTATAGTAATTGCCGAGTTTTTGGCAATTAGTACTATTACTGATTTTTTTCAGTAGGAATAAACTGGCACAAGTAGGTTTTTGGTAGCAAAATGGTCAGCAGGTGGCTGATTTGTGGTGGACTGCTGCCACTGGCTAACAGAAGAGTCCATTCTCCTCATGTGCTTAAAAGGGTGCTGATTGTGTTTGTTTTGGAAGGAGAATCTGCATTATTCCAGATGGTACTCTGGTATACACATCAAACAAATGATGTATCTGAGCCAAAGCTGGTCAGTGGTTAATGTGAGAGACAAGATTCCACTTTAGTGAAAATCTCATCTTACAGGATAATGTCTGGAGCTTCAGTTAGGAGGGTAAGAAATGCTGGCATAAAGCTGCTTCTGGAAGGTGCAGTTGCCTTTTAGGAACAGCTCTTGCTTAATGAGTCCATACATCTCACAGAACATGATTACAGCTTGGGAAGACTCCTGAGAAGTGGCTTTGTATTTTTTTCTTTCTCATGTGTAGAAAGCTTAAGATTTCATGTCTGGAGTCCTTCAGCAAAGAAAAACAGACTTTTTAAATTACCTTTCTTGTCTCAATAGCTTTTCAAAATACTTTTAAATAAGTAAACCCTGCACATTGTATTGTCTTGGCTTACCAGCATTTCCTGTATCAGTGTTGGCATCTCAGGTTTTCCTCTGACATAGAAACTGGGTGAGTAATTTTTTACTGCTTTTTTGGTAATATAGTACTGCCTGAAAATAAAATTACTCATGGCAGGAATCTGAAGTTACTGCAGCATCTGACTCTTCTCTGCCTTGTAATGCTGTGATGATGTTGTTGGTTTATTTTTCACTCCAGAATTATTCAGAGTTACATCTTGCGGGAAGAAGCCGGAACACTTTCATCAGAGGCCTCTGACTTCAACAAAGTTCACTTGAGCAGGCGTGGGGGGATCATGGCATCTCTGTACACATCTCACCCTGCAGACAGTGGGCTCACCTTGGAACTCTCCTTAGAGATAAACAGGAAGCTTCAGGCTGTGTTAGAAGATACATTACTGAAGAATATTACATTGAAAGTGAGTAGCTGTGCCAGTTCTGCACATTCCTGTGGTTCTCAGGTGCTCCCTTCACTGCATGCTGTTAAAAGGCTGACAATGAGAAGTCAGCTCATTGTGATTTGGTGCCACTGGTAAGCATTGGGGTTAAGCAGGGAGTTATGTGACATGAGGCCATGTACCTCCAGTGTAGGACCCTCAGAGTATGCTGCACTAATGAGCTGCTGCTTGAAATAAGTTCTGGAGTGCCTGTGCCTTCAGCAGGGCAGGGTCTCTCCATGCTCTCCCCTGGGCAGGTGGGGCAGGAGCACAGCCTCTGCTCCTGAGACAGCACATCTGCTGCCAGGGAGAGGTGGCAGGCTGGAAAATGGAGTGCAGGCTGCCAGCTGGCCTGCAGGGCTCTGCACAAGCTGGAGATCTCTTCCTGTAATCATCATTCCCCTTGAATGCTAGGGGAGCTAACATTCTACCTTCTAGACATCCTGTAGAATACTGGTAACTGCAAAAGAGGACTTGCCAATAGCTTTGAGTTTCTTATTGAAATGAGTTTGTATTTTTCTGACTCTAATCATTTGCATTTGTTCTGGATACTTGAAAGTATCAACCTGCTGACATAAGCTGTAATTTTGACTTATTAGTGCATTTGTGCTGATGGACTCATTTCCTTGTATAACTTACCTTATCATTTCCCCCCCAAAGGAGAACCTGCAGACTCTAGGAACAGAAATAGAACGGCTGATTAAACACAAGCATGAACTGGAACAGAGAATAAAGCAGACATAACTAAAACTTCTGGGGACTAACCAACCTGAAGATGCAGAAAAGGCAGGTGCTACAGACCACTGTTTTACATTCTGCCTGCCAGCACAAGCATCTGGGTTTTTGCAGAAGAAGCCTTTGGCCACACAGGCTCACTCATGTGAGAGATCAACAGGGTTTGGCATCTGTGTGGTTCTGGCTACCCAGGACCAGCCTGAGGCGCTGCTGAAATTCACTGCACACTACGTTTATCTGAAACTTCTATTTCAAATACTGATGCTTTGCAGTGCAGACTGTTTGGAGTGAGTTGCCATGAGATTTTAATTTCTGCACTGTGTAATTAATCAGTCTCTTAATGACGGAGCTTGAAAAAAAAATAAAGCCAATTATGTCTTAGTTGCTATTGAACATATCCAGTGTTACTGAGCTTTAAGGGCTTTAAGACATTTATTTCCTTTCTTGCATATTATTTCTGATCTTTGGGTTGATTAAGCATTTTTGACATATGCATGGAAGAATGCTTTGTTACAAAATCTTGGGTTTTAAGTGGTGACCATGATATTGCATATTTTCTGCTTTAGATTAACATTCAGCTGCTCAATTTCTTTATTTCAGAGGAGTGAAACAACAGTAAAACTAAGGAATTAGAAAGTGTTCTGATTCAGTTTTTGAGTTCATGTAATTGAAACCAATGTCAGTTCAGCAAATTTTGTAAACTCTTGATCCTTAGACATATGGATCAAAAGAAGTCTGATATCAGATAATTGGTTAATAAAGTTCTCTGGGCTTCTGCATAACTTAGAGCATTTAGGAGTTTCAGCTGCCCATTGTAAATCTATGTGAGTACATGTAGACATGGTGATTGCATCTGCTTTCAAAGACAAATGGAAGCCAATAAATTTTCTTATTAGCTGTGGCTAGACCAACTAGTGACAATAATGGTAAGAAGTAGATCTAAATGGGATTTTAATAGTTGGACTGTGAAAGTGGCACAGAAATCTGTGCAACTGCTTGATTTTACTGTTGTGAAGAAGTTGGTGAAAATCACTGAAAACTGTTACTTAATCCTTCAGTGGCTGAGATGGTGATGGAGGAAGAGTATCAAGGTGACAAGATTTGGGTTAGTCACAACATCATGTTCACATTTTAATTCCAGGATAAGTAATGCACAGGATCTGAAATATCTTTATTCCAGCAGTAAATGCACAGTTTCTGTATCTATCACCTTTTGACCAAAATCAATTGATCAGATCACCCTGTAAATACATACTTCAGGTTTTTATTACATACTTGAACTTCCTATTGCCATGAGAAGAGTCAATGTACATTTACAATAGCAAAGCTTTAGCTACTTTAATCAAAAAGGGGTTGTGGGGAGAATCTGTGTGATTCTGCAGATACTGTTTGCATTGTACACCAAATGAGGGACCTGAATTTGGCAGCACAGAGGAGGATAATTGATCAGACATCTGGGTGACTTAGGGATGTGAACTCCATTTCCACATGCCACTAAGTTGCCTGAGCTTTGTAATAAAACAAATTGAGCAAAAAGCCCAATTTGATTTGAATAGTTTGGTTGAAGACAGTGGGACTTCCTTGTTAAAGATAGGCATCTCTGAAAATCCCTGTGGGATCAAGACCTGGTTTGTGGTCCAGAGAGCTTCAGGAGTCTGGGATGGCAGGTCCCCTCAGTGTCAAAGGATTAAATATTCCTTTGGAAAGGGAGAATGGGAGCAAATATAGTTTAAAACCTGAGCAAGTATTATATAGAAACTGCAAGCCTTTAATCTGGGTGGGTTTTTATACATCTATTTTTCTAATTCCTGAGAGCAATGATTATCTGAAATGTTAGGAAATTTGGGCCAGTCCAGTCATGGGACTACTTCTGTTTTACTGTTGTTTAAGTGATGTGAAGAGGCAAATACCTGGCTGTGCTGAAACAGATTTGTCACAGCTTCCAGGAAGCAAACAGACAGTTGTTCATGACTGAGCTTGGACCTTCTGCTGAGAGAAAGTACTTTAGAACAATTTGCATGCTAAAACATAGCTTAGCTCTTGTATGTTTGTGTTTTCATGCTTTAATGTACCAGATCTCTGGATGTTTTCAGGCATTGAGCTGAATGATTCCAGTATTTCAGTACCATGTTAATATTGTAATCTTTTATTGTATGTTCTCCAGGTGTACAGTGTGAATGAAGGAGGGGTGTGGTGCAGATGGAATCAGTGCAATGGCTTTGTGGAAATTCTTTTTTCTTTTTGGCATGGTTGTTCTCCTTTTAAGTTGAGAAACCTAGTTAGCTGTCCTCCTGCCCTGCTGAAATGCTGCTGGCTCTTTGTAGCACTAATAATTTCTCAGACTTTTTTTCCCTTGGTTATGGAGACACACAAAGCAGCCAAAATACCACGTTGTTTTTTGTGCACGGTGTTTTCATGGACCAAAGCTTCATCCACAGGTGTTATTTTAAACATATCTGTTAGACATGGAAAAGTCATTCTGGCTTGCGCATTGGCAGGTGACTCTCCAGTCACTTGTGATGAGTGCCTGATGGGGTCAGCCAGCAACTTGGCACAGGGATGTTCCTCCTTTTTGAGAGGCAGTGATGTATCAGCCATGAAATGTTGCTGGCCCTGCTGCCATGGGTGGCTTGTCAGGAGTGTGATGCTGCTGGTGCAGCACTGAGCACACTTTGTGTGCAAAGGTGTTTCTGTGGGGTGGCTCTCACAGGTGAGCACCAGCTGGTGCAGGGGTGCGTGTGAGCCTTGTGTAGCCATCCCATCCCACTTATCCTTGTTTTGGAAACTACTATGGACCTGAAACTGAAAACTGTCCTCAGATAAACTGAATTTTAGAGACAAACTGGTGAATTGATAAACTACTCATGAAGGCAGCCTGGAGCATGTAGCTACATGCCTGTCACTGAAATTCAGTGCCCATTAGACGTGGAATTGCCACAGGCTGCTTTTGAAAATTCCAAGCTTGTGGCTGGTTGTATTACAAGCTTAAACATCTGTTTCTTAAATACTCAGGGTGCTCTTTTCATTCAAACATCGCACAAACAGATGTTGTTAGAGGCCCTACAAGAAAGCTGCCTATGCTTTTCCACCCTCTGTAAAATCCAGCACTGTCATTGCCAGAAGCCAGACCCTCTGACCTGAAGAATGCAGTTTTGTGCTACAGAAATCACTGGCTTGTTGCCATACAGACTTGTGCAATATTTTAAATTATAATGTCCAGAAAACTGGATATTGATTTCTTCCTTGAACATTTTCTCATTATCTTCATTTGTTGCTGGCAACACCTGTAGTATCTCTCTTAAAATATTTTTAATTGCAACGTTTTGGTTCATAACTAAAAATAGAAAAATTTAAAGGCAGCATGTCTGGCTTCCAGTGCATCAAGTGTAAAACCTGAGTGTCCACATTCTGCAGAGACCTGAATCTAGGGAGGGGTCCAGAGGGCAACGCCTGTCCAAGGGGCCTTCACCCTTCCTGTGCCAGCAGTAGGTGGCACAAGGATTCAGGTGTTCCCTGTCTCACCTGTCCAGGGACAGGTGCCTGTGTTGCAGAGGGAGCTGGGTGGTATTTAGAGCTTTTCCAGATGGATGGGTGTTTCCTTCCCATTTTTGTGTTCTAACTGAAACTGTTGATTCTTCCAATCTATGTGTGTAAGTCCTGTATACAGAATGTCTTGTTGATTTCATTTTGTAGATACCTGTTTCTGTATAAAGTTTTCAAAGGTATTGCTATACCTTATGTATATACTGTACTTTGAAATAATAAACATACAAATGTATGAAAGCCTACTTTGGGTCTGATTTGTCCCACTATGGTGTTTGGAGGTCTTCTTACTAACAGAATGGGACTGCTGGGATGTTACGTGAGCTTTTATTGCAGCATCAGCCTCATTACATAGTTGAGACAACAGAAAGATGGCAAAAGCTCATGTGCAACCAGCAGCAGCTGAAGATTTCTTTGTTATGGAGCTTTTAAAAAACTTTCTGACCATTGCTAAAGCTTACAGACAGTTGTTTAGCCAATTACTAAAAGTACAGGTACACCTGCTTCACACAGTGCTTACTTGTCTTCTTTCTATTAACAACATACAATACTTCATTATTAAGTGATGAAGTAAGCTTAATTAAGTAAGCTTAAAACATTCTACTATTTTACTAAGCATATTTTTCTGCAGTCTTAAGGTCTATCTTAGCTAAGCCTAAAACTCAAGCTATTGTTTCCTGTTCTTACTATACTCTTGTAACTTTTTCTGCTTTCAGACTTTGCAGCTGCTTCTAGTTCTGAGTTTTCTGTTCGTTCTATTTCTAAGACCTGCTTTCCCAACTTCCTAAAAATCTTACACCAAAGCCCTTCTCGTTCCCCTCGGGTGGGTCTGTCTGTGCCCAGGAAATGCGAGCGGTGCTGCAGTTCTGCCCCAGCCCTGCTTGCCGATTGCACCCGCTAAACAGGAGGTGGCAGTGCCTCTTCTCCGGTGCTGCCGGTGAGGAGCAGCCGAGCCCGGGAAAACACCTCTCGCACTGCTGTTCATCCCTTGGGAATTGCGCGGGACAGGCGACAGATGTGCTGCAGATGTCCCTGCCAGTGCCCTCGGTGCTTTCCCCTTCCATAACCTGAATTTTGGGAGTCCCACAATCCCAGCAGCCAGGACTGGTTCCTTGGCTGCAGCTCCACATTTGCTCCTCTGATTTATTTATTCTCTTGTAGAGATCTAACAGAGTTGATTTTTAGGTTTTTTTTAGGTTTGGGGTTTTTTTTTCAGTTTTTTAGCCATGAGAGTATTTTTAAATAAAAATAGTAAGTGGTCGTGTCTGGTTGCTGGCAGTACTTCTATTAAAAACCTGGGAATGAGATTGATATGGGTTGTCCTGCCCTTGCAGGGAGCCAGAAAAAGGAAAAAAGATTACCGTGAAGGTGATAATTTATGGAGTTTATTCTAGTATCTCCCAGAGTACCTTAAATGAAAGAGAGGGGGCTGTCCTATATTTTGCTGAAATTTAATGGCAAAGAGCCTCAAGCTTCCCAGGACCAGGCCAAGGGCTCCCAGTGATTTTTCTGGTTACATTTACCTGCATGACCCTATGCTTGAAAATTGAAATGCTACGAAATTGTTTTGCAGATTACAGCTTTTCTTCCAGCTTTTTCCACTGATAGCAGGTGCAGTTGTTGGTGATAGATGTAACCAAAAATCAAGGTTTATTTGTGCTTCCCAAGTATTTAACGCTGCAACTTGGAAATAACAGCCTGAAGCTAAACTTCCTCAAATACTAATTTTGGCTTTGGTGCTGTTTGCAAGTGGCCATTTGGCAAACAACTTCCCAGCCCTGTTTTTGGTCTGTGTCTGAGCCTGACCCAGCTGAGCTGTGTGTGCAGAGGAAGGGCTCTCATGGCGATGTTAAATGCTCAGTGCTGAAGTAGCCAGGCTGATACTGCAGCCACCGTGTGATAAAGATCTAACCAAATGCTAGCAGTTCTCTCCTCTGGCTGATTGTGAATGAGGAAATCATCACTGCTATTTTTCTGTCTCTCTCTATCTCTGCTTTATTTTAAGGGGATTTTTAATAGCAAGCTCTGCTGGATGTTTTGTTGCTGCGGTTGTTTTTAGGCTATTTTGCATCAAACCACAGTGGGTCTGTGCCAGATTCTGTGAGATTTTTGCATGCATAAATGTAACTGATGCAGTAGCAGAGTGCTGCTGAACAAGTTGTTCTCATCTAGCTGTGTATAAATATGCTGTTAGGTATTTGTGTGTTTGTTGCTGTTCTGCTCCAGTGGAAATCCTTTGGCCCTTGGGTTTCTCTGGGCTCTTGACCATGTGCAGCTGCCCACTGATCTCAGCAGGGCTGCTCAAATGCCTCAAGGGAAACACCTTGCTCACTAACAGGCTGAGTCCTATGGATGTCTAAGAGCTTCTTAAGAAGTTTCTATTTTAAAATAATCCCCTGTGTGTGGAATAAGGAGAAGCACAAAGTCTGTGAGCTCTGACCAAAGTGCGCTGATGCTTGACACAAGGTAGGTGAGCACTGCTGCTCTCTCTGGGGTGGTTGGTGTGCCCTTAAACACTGCCCTGGGCCTTCCAGCCTGCAGTTCTTTGGGAACTGCTGCTGCCTTTGGAGATGGATGGAAGCAGGTTGCAAATGCAAGGCAGTTTATTCAGGCTGTGATCTGCAGCCAGACAGAAGGGTTTGTGAGGCTGCACTGTGAAAGGAAGTGGTTAAAAATACTCTGAAAATGATAGATCTTAAATTATTTTTACTCTAGTCAGTACCCAGCACAGGGGAGAGGAAGAAGGTGAGAATTACTCATATCAACACTGTGGGTAAAAGCAGCACATGCCTGAAAAAACAGACCTTGTGCTGGCCAGCCTAGACCTCTGTTGTGGTCCTGCAAATTCTCTGAAAACTTTTCAAGTTCAACCTTCAAAGAGGTTGAAAAAACCAAACTTGGGTTCAGAGCTCTGACCTCTTCATGCTGTAAGTGGCTTGTACTAATCAACTGCCCTGGCCTCACCTTAGTAAATGGATTATCAGAGCAATAGTGATTAGATGGACTCTTGCAAACATGACTCTTTAAGGGCTTCACCCCTTTGGAGAAGGGATCTTCATCCATGAGGTAAAGTGAGAAATCAGAATGAGCTGGTGTCAGCTTCTCATGGGTTTGACATGTGGAGTGACACGGGCTGCTGACAGCCAGACCTGTGGTGCCCTTCCCTGGTTCTTTCACCTGGTCCCTTTCCTGGGTCCCTTCGCCTTGCCATGGTTCTGCTTTGACCCAGGGCTCACTCACACCCCTGGTGTGGCTGGCACAGGGAACAGGACTGTCCCACAGTGAGGCCTTTGCTTGTCTACCTGCTCCCCAAGCTGTCCCAGCAGCTCCTGGTGCACTGCAGCTAATGGCAAACAGGGATATTTGTTTTGCCTGGCAATGCTGCTCTGTGACCTGCAGGCTGTCTGAGGTGGTTGCACAGCTCCCACCTGCCCTGTGCTGTGCAGCCAGAGTGCCCTGAGTGAGGCAGGACAGCTGGCAGTGAAACCCATCCACAGATCCAGGTCAAACCTCCCCCAGAATCCACAGCCCCTTGTTTTGCTTGGCTTTAATCAGACATTTCTGGGATCTAGAAAGATGCAGCCAGTGCCAAGCAGGTGTTTTCCATCAGCAAGGACTGGCAGAGGAAAGCCTCTACTGCATAAACCAACTAAAGAGAGCAGCCATCAATCCAGGTGTGACCTTGCACACTGTGCTTGGGAGCCCTCGTTGTCTATCTTATGCTGTCCAGCCCCAAAACCAAATGCAATAAGAAAATTTCCTGCCAGCAGGGCACGACTACCATAATACAGGCACACCTCTAAACCAGGAGCTGAGCAAGCACAGGGTGGATGGAGTCACCTTTGCTCCTCAGGCAGGTGAAGCCCTTGGAAAGGGGATGTGGCAGATTTGGCAGCCGGTCTGTAGCAGAGGCTGGCAGATTGCTTTTGTTTGTTTACCTCAATTATGTCAGACTATTTCCCTCTCTCAGAATTTCCTTGCAGTTTTCCAAGGCTGCTTGTTGATGCTGAAAGATCAGTCAAGTATTTCGAAGTGATTTGACCTTGCTTGGGCTGGTGACAGAGGCCAGACCTCGCAGGGGGTTGTCACCTTGCAATGCCAGAGCCACTGTGGCTGTCTCTCATTAAGGACGATGTTTTGGCAACCACAAGCAATGCCAGGGCACAGTGGCAGGTGAGCTCCCTCCCAAAATCACACTGAAGAGACTGTGATTTAGCTTCCCTTGGCTTTGGTGGCAGCTGAAACAATAGAAATGTCCCCAAAGGCCAGGACTTGCAATCCAAGGGATTCTCCAGAGAGCAATAAATGGAGGTACTTACGTTTCATTAATTGTGTGTCAGAGCAAACACTGGAAAAACACCAACCAACCAAAGCTGTGAGTCTGCCACTGACTGCTGGGGGGAGGCCTCTGCCAAGACAGCAGCCTTGGATCAGAGAGCAGGGAACTGAAGTCCTTCCAGAGGGTGATTCAGAGCAGGCTCACAGGCTCCTGCACTGATGTCCTGTTCCCCCTGTGCTGGAGGAGGCACAGAGGAGCAGCTCCTGTCTGGCCACCACCCTCTGTGGGTGCCTTGGGGCTGGTGAGGAGCCTTCCTCAGAGCCTTCCTCCCCTGCCAGGGAGGTCAGCTGGGGTTCTGATCCCTCACATCACAGAATCACGGATCATGTGATGGGAAAGGGCTTTAAAAGCCATCTATTCCCAAACCCACTGCCATGGGGACACCTTCCACTATCCCAGGTTGCTCCAAGCCACATCCAGCCTGGCCTTGAACACATCCATGGATGGGGCATCCACAGCTTCCCTGTTAAACTTGTGCCAGTGCCTCACCATCCTCACAGCAAAGAATTCCTTCCTAATATCTAACAAAACCTGCCCTCTTTCAGTTTGAAGCCATTTCCCCTTGTCTATCCCTACAAACACTTATAAAAAGTCCCTCTCTATCCCTCTTGTAGCTCTTTTAGGCACTGGAGAGTGCTCCAAGTTTCCCCTGGAGCCTTCTCTTCTCCAGGCTGAACAATCCCAACTTTCTCCACCTGTTTTCATAGCAGGGGTGCTCCAGCCCTTTGAGTATCTTTGTTGTCCTCCTCTGGACTTTCTCCAACAGTTCCTTATCCTTATCCTGGTCCCCCAGAGATGGATGTAGCATTCCAGGTGGGGTCTCACCAGCAGAGGGGCAGAATCTGGCCTGCTGGCCACTCTCCTTTAATGCAGCCCAGGACATGATTGGCTTTCTGGGCTGCCAGCTCATGCTGAGCTGCACATCCACCAGCACCGCCAAGTCCTTCTCATTGGGGATGCTGCTTGTCCCCAAAAAAGGCCTAAAATCAGCACACAGGGGAGAGGAAGGAAACTGGCTAGCTGGTTAAAGACTGAGGGATGTGGAGAAAGAGAAATTGTTTTTTTACAAAGGCCATCCTGGCACAAGAGCAAGCCCTGTTGCTTTTGGAGTGTCGTGGCTTTCCTTCTCCACAGAATGAGCTCAGGGTGCTGCATGCCCAGATCTGAGTGCAGCTGACAGCATGATCCTAACTTCTCTTTGTTCAACCCTGGGGCATCCAAACATGCACTTCTGGGTGGCTGCATGTGGAACAGGAAAGTCTCTCTCTGGAAAAGGGGCACAGCAATGGCTTGCACAGCCGTATTTACTTTGGAGATTCCTTCTGGGAAGCGTCTGCCTGTTCTGGTCTGTGTGTCAGCTCACAGCCCCATCAGTTTTCCCTTTTCCTCTTTCCTCTCCTGTGTGGGAGCCAGGGACCCCAGCCCCTGCCAGACCTCACTCAGCTTTGTGATTCCTGACATTGTGTTTCCTCCAAGGGGCTGGACACAGCAGTGCAGGACCATCCCTGGGCAGAGAGCACAGAAGTAGAAGTGCATGGGCAGGAGGAAAGGAAAGAAAGATTCTAACTTTTGATGGGTTTAGAGAAGAAAGAGGTTTTTTTGGGGGGAGCTGATTGTTTTGTTTTTCTTCTACAAACAGCAGAGGCAATAAATATAATTGGTAATATGTAAGAGAACACAACTCTCAACTGGCAAAACATACATGTAGGATTTGACTGTCAGCTCATACAAGGAAGGCCAAATTGTGTTATAACACTACTGGGAATAAAAACCATGAGGATTTGCATGAATCCATCAAGAGCCCTGCACTACTGATTTAGGTTACCTGTGTTGGTGGAGATACCTTGAAAGCGGAACTACCAGGAACAAGGAATGGCTTTGCTAAACCCAGGAAAAAATACAATCCCAAACCTATTCTGTTGGGAAGATGTGCAGCCAGAAAAGGACAAGCACAACATGACCACTCAAAAGTACCTAGATATCCTTCCAGGTTCCTCTGAAAATCCTTTGCACAGCTGCTGACAAAAGTCTGAAAATGAGTGATGCCAAGCCACCTATCATGATGGGTAACATTGCATCATCATTTCCCGATGATTCTATTTTCCTGTCCTTATCCCTTTGCTGTCCCATGGGAAGGTTAGAGCAGAAGCACTTGACAACCAGGAGTGCTGGGTTTTGCCTGTGCAGAACAAATTCCTCCTGATCCTTGCAGGCATCTTCTAGGCACTGGTGTTGTAATGAAAACTTAAAAGGTAGGACAGTAACAACTTTTCCAAGTACTGATAGATAAAAAAGAAGGAGCAGAGGAATGTGCTGGCACTGTGAAAGGGCAAGGGTGGAATGGCAAAGGCAGCCCTTTGCAGTTTGGGTTCGCGAGGTGCGCGCGAGGGGAAGCGGCGTGCGCAGTGTCTGTGTCTGCAGAGATGCCCTGACTGCAAGGCCAAGAAAATCAAAGCTTCAGCCAAGAAAAACACCATTAAAAGGGTGCAGTGACATAAGCTGAGCGCCGCTCGTGGAATCCAAATTACACGCAGAACAATCAAGAAGGAAAACACCGACGACATTGGCTTGTGTAACAGGGGTGTCGCCCTCCCAGCTGGCAGCCAGGCCAGGGCACGAGTAGAACCAGAATTAACAAGAGGGACTTGACCTTGCTGAAAGCATCAAAGGCCTGTCCCTTAGGGGCAATGCTGCAGGGACCACGAAGACTTTGTGTTCAGGTTTGTACATTTTGAACTGGTTAGTTTAAAATCTGTCACATTTATAAACCCTGCTAGGACAGAGCTGCCTGATGAGGAGGGCAAGGCAAAAAGCTGCAGCTCAGCACCAGGACACTGCTCCTTTCTCAGATAAAAAGCTGGATAAGGAAATGCTTAGCATTTATTGAAAATAGAAGAAATACACTTTACCAACAGATCTTTGAGAGGGGTTGTACCTGTGAGATAAGTAGTGATGGTTGCACTGCAGGTAGGACACAGGTGTGGGGCATGTTCTCTAGATTTCTGCTCCACGTCTTTTACAGGCTCTGAAAATGTTGTGATGCCGGCACTATGTGTACTGGCAATGCAGTCAGGTTATAGAAGAGCCATGAGAAAATGCAAATCTAGATCCACTCAAAAATAAAAACATTCTGGCTCAGACCCAGCACTAAATTATGCTGAGAAGCAATGAATAAAAATGTCTCCATCAGGGAGTAAAAGGCATTTTACTGACTCATCACCCTTATTAATGGGATGTTCTTCTGGGGTATCTACAGATGAGGAACATTTTTTGTTCATGCTTCACAGCTTCATCTCCATTTTGGACTTTACCATCAGCAACATGATCCAACCCCTGATAAGTGAGAGAGGGGAAACAGATGCACAACACAAGGTGTTCCCATCAAAGTCTCAGTTCCTCCTAATGCACAGAGAACCTACAGGACACAGTGTTGCTCAAAAGCAGACATCCTACTCAAGAAGCCCTCAAATTGGGAAGAAGAGGCCTTTAAACACAGCCTTCAGTCACCACATCCTCAGGATCTGCTGGTGGCCTCAGACAGTGGGATGGAGCTGCAGACTCATTCGAGGCTGTTTGTGGTGGAGCCCAGGCTGCATTCACAGCCTCACCCCACACCCAGGGATGCTCTGCAAGGAGCTTTCAGAGGAGCCTCCCCACAGGTCAGACCCCCAGACAAGCCACTTCCCACCCTGCCCTTCTCTTCCCCCTGAAATGCTCTTTGCTGGCAGCTTTGGGACCTAGGTCTGTGAAAGAGGCAGCACCCAGAGGCGCCAAGCTACAGAAATTCCCAAGAACAAAAGATTAATTTAAATGTCCTGGCTTGGAGCAGCCTTGGCTGTTGGCTGCAGGAAGTCTTCATCAGTCGTGCGGAGGAGGAAGCACCTGGAAATCACAGAATTAATTCGCTCTGAAGAGATTGCTTTCTGGAAAAAACATGTGTCATTGCTCAAGATTGCAGGGGCAGGGATGGGACAAGCCACACGTGGTGTGTGAGTATGCTGGATGCCAGGCTGGTGACATCAGCTGAACCTGGCGTTTCCTCAAGCCAAAGGCCAGGTCAGCTTGGCACCAGGCTGGGCTGTGCCCTGCCTGGCAGGGATGACACAGAGCAGGGAGCCATCACCTCCCCAGCGCAGGGGTGAGGTCACAAACAACCAGAAAGAAGGAGAAGGCCTGCAAGGGAAGTTCTGAGCTTCTCCATGGATGGGGATCCCAAGTGAAGGCCAAGCCCCATGGGAGATGCAAGCCTGTGCTGCATTTGACATAGCAGGGAGCAATGCAAGCCTTGCTGCTCACTGCAGAGAGAGAGCAAAGCCACAGGGTGACAGCTGCAGTGACAGCAGTGACCAGCCAGGCTGGAGCCAGGGTGTGCAGAGGTGTTTGGAGGTGGCAGCAGACCCTGCTGTGTCCCTCTCACTTCACAGTTGCTCTTAAAAACATTGAGTTTCTACATAATTTATCCTGAACTCCACTCTCCATGCTGAAGACACTGATCCTGACCTCTTTTAAAGGGGGTGTATCCCACTCCTTTTGCTAAATTTTCTGGAGTCCTTGCAGCCAGAATGCCCACCTGGCCTCATAGCTCACATTTAGGATGTTTGCAGAGGCAACTGCAGCCTGTATACCATGGCCAATGTGCTCCTCATTTGAGGTGCCACTGAGTTGGGAGCTAAAAGTACTCTTCATGTGCAAGATTCCTTCTGTAGATGATACTGATGGCTTGGAAGAGAAAGTTAATTTGAACTTTTCTGTCTTCACAAAATCAGAGAATATGTTTTGCTGTGACAAGCAGACACAGGACTCCACAATGCCTTGGTGTCTTCTCTTCTCACTCTGCCCCACCCATGCTGAAGTGCAAAGCCAGGACAGGGTCTGACTTTTGTTCTCAGTGCAGAGGATCCCAGGAGCAGCAGATTTTGGGAAATCAGAGCCAGTAGATTTGTCTAAAGGGGGCCGAGGGCATGTGTCCCACTCATGATTTCAATGATACTGAGAAGACAGGCTAGTGGCCAAGTACCAAAGTAGGTCAGGGAAGGAGGTTTGATTTCTCATTGCAAAATGGGAAAGCATTGCAGACCATCAAGCCTCAGAACAGAACAGAAATGTTCCTCCCAGTCCTTGTGTTGGCACCATGGTGTCCCAAGCAGAGCCCCATTCCTTCAAGGAACCAGCCAATGCTGCACCTGCAATGGAGCTACACAGACTTAGCACAAAGATAAACTCCTGTGTGGGGTTCCACCCCTGTGTCTGAGTGCCTGTAAATAGGCTGTGCCTCAGTTCACACAAACAGTGACAGACGTTTGGGGTAACTCAGTTGTGCTTCCTGGCTCTGCCTTTCCCTGAGTGAGGCACTGCCTCAGTCCCTGGCTGCCAGGGAGAAAGGCCTCTTGTTGCAAGGCCTAGGTGTGTCACATAAAGGAGATGTGATGAAAATCCCTCAGTTTATCCACAGGGCCAGTTTCACCTGTCAAACGCATTATTTGGAGTGTCACCTCCGTGCTGGAATGGGCAGGGGAGGCAGAAGCAGT
Organism: Melospiza melodia melodia; assembly: GCF_035770615.1. Lineage (NCBI taxonomy): Eukaryota > Metazoa > Chordata > Aves > Passeriformes > Passerellidae > Melospiza > Melospiza melodia. The sequence goes on from NC_086202.1 coordinate 8,283,814, forward strand.
GGAAGGACACCCAGAGCAGGGCTGAGACCACCCCTTCTCCTCTCACTCCAGAAGAGCTGAGCACATTGCACCCATCAGTACCTGGTGCTGGGGCCCAGAGAAGGGCAGGGCCAAGATGGACAAATGTCTTTTCCCATTTGGCACAGCTCAGAGCGTGGTGCAGGATGCACAGGGGCTTGGTGAGCACAGGGAGCCTCCCAAGCTGCTCTAACCTGAGCATCTGCCTCTCTCTCAGAGCAGGAGCATTTTGTAAAATGCAGCCACTGCTTCAAGTGACCCCACAGGCATTTTCAGTTAAGTGGTCTGAATTTTTGAAGCAGTTGGACAGCTTTTGGGATAAGTGTATGATAAAACCCTTCCTGCCCCCATCCCTCCCACGCCTGCATTTGGATCCCATGATTTCTTCCTTGTTTGAAATGATTCAGCAGTAGGCTCTCAGATAGTCTCCATCTGGTTAAAAATAGTTACTTGCCTCATATGGCTTTAGCGTGGTACTGTCAACTCTAAAATGTTCCACCTTCCAAAAAAGTAGAGTGAAAAATGAAAGTGAGCTTTCACACATCATTAGTCTCGGCAATTGGACCTCCAGAGCTCATTCCAAACCCATCCAAGGAGGAGAGGAGGGCAGGCAAGATGCTCCTGTCACTGCCTGGTGCCCTGCAGGGCCTTGTGAGGCTCTGCCCTCTGCACACCAGCTACCAAGAAGGTGGTTTGCTCCTTTCCCAAAACAAAATGCCAGCTTATTGTCAATAAACATTTATTTGTCGGAGCTCTGGAATGTAAGAAGAGTTTAGTCATGGCAGCTGGATGTCTCCTGATGCCAGCTGGGGTCAGCCAGCCAGCAGGGAACCAGCACAGCCCAGTTAGCTGGGGAACATGCCACAGTCACCCCATAACGCTGAGCAGGAGACCATGAGGGCCAGAAGTCCTCTCAGCCATCCTGTCAGAACCCAGGACATTCCTTTGGATGCCATGGAGGACTTGAGATCCTGGCAGGGGGCTCAGAGACCTTGGCACAGAGTCAAAAACACCTGTGCCTTCGATTTTAACCCATGGAAACAATTAACAACTTTGTGTGAAGATTTACAAGCCACAAGAGTTCGAATAGAATGACAGTGAATCTATCACAGGGTGAAAATGTAGAATTTTGGGGGTTTTAGAATGGGAGTTCAAGAGGCAAGATGGAGGAATCTGGGCGTGTCCTGTCTTTCTCCTTCTCCTTGTCCTCCATCTTCTGCTGTGATGGTGGCACTTTTGGATTGGTTTAGAGTAGAGACAGACTGTCTAACATAGGTGATAGGTATTGGGAAAGTATTGTAAATAAAGTACACATAGGTTTTAGTACAAAAAGCCAACACCACCCCAAGGGCAGTCAGTGTGCCACAAACCAGCCTGCTGGACAGATCTCAGCAGGTCAGAGAAAGAATGTATTGGATAAGAGAAAATAAACAACCTTGAGAGCCAGAGCTGAGGAACTTTGACTTCTTCCTCAAGCAAGGGGCTGGGAAAAAAGACTTTTTAATACCTTGGGAGCCATTTCAGCAACAACAAACCCAAGACCATCCCACAGCTCCTCTCTGTAAGCTTGGGGATCAGTGATGGGCCTGCACAGTGTGGCCACCGTGCTGAACTGCTTGTGCTTTGGGGAGAAAATGGGGCACTTGGTGGCAATAGTGGACAAATGGTGCAGGTGGGTCATTCCCAACTTGGCTCTCTGGGCTGTTGGAATCCCGAGTGTGTTTACATCCAGGCCTGCTGCTGGAGGGTGTGTGGTGGGATCCTCTGGCCACCACAGGGGTGTCACAGGGAGGGGACACTGAGGCACTGCAGAGTGATGAATGGAGGACAGGAGGGGACAGCCAGCAGCTCTGCCGTGCCCTCAGGCAGCTCCTGGTGCCCCAGGCAGGGAGGGAAGCGTGGCACAGAGGGAGAGGCTGAGCTTTGCACCATGGTCCCTGGGCAGAGCTGGGACAGCAGCAGCAGCTGGGGTGTTCATCCTGGCTTTGCCATTGCAATGAACAGGCTTGGTGGTATCCACCTGCTCCCAGTGCTGAGGAGCTTCAGAGAAGCCAGAGGAGGTAAAAAACATCCTCTGCTTTTCACAGCACACTTCACAGCATCAGAAGCTGACTCTAGAGGCTGTATGACAAATTGCTGGTTAATATCCACATTAATTCATTTTTCCCCTCAGAGTAACTTTTGCTGTGCCTGCAGAACCATCCTCTGCTCGTTTCCTCAAGGTGATATGCTAAATCCTGCTCCCTGGTCCATGGCACTCAGCTCTGGCTGGAATGTGGCCAAGCTGCAGGTGTGGGCTGAGGGAATCACAGGGAATCTGCACTGCTGAGCACCACAAACACATCCTGGGCAGATCCAGGACCCCAGACTCAGATCCCACGAAGAACTGAGTGAGCCAAGAGCTGCAGCCTGGCTGTGGGATGCTCTGAGCACCATCTCTGTCCCAGGCAGGGCTCTCAGGTGCTGCTCCTGAAATCCCTGTCACACTGCCACACTGCCCCATAATGGTCACTCCATCCTAAGCCTTTACTCTGGGTCACTCTTGACAGTGCAAGGGATAAGTCCAGAAATTAATTACCCCCACAGAAAGGGAGAGTTTTAAAGAAGAGCAGAAAGGGACCAAGATTCCCCATTTTGGATGCCTGCTTGTGTACCAGACCGCAGCTGTGTTTATGGGAAAAGACATTTTCACATTCCAATAATTTTCATGCACACCAGGCCTTGTGTAATTTTTTTTCTTTCCATTTACAATATTATGTATTTTATATGATAAACTTGAAGTGAGGCTTTCGTGCATGAATGATAACAGTTTCCACAATATTTTTTCATATGCAGAGACATTTTGTTTTGATCTCATGGGGCATGAGTCAACTCCTATTTCAAAGCCACTGGAGTCCTTCCAGTGACTTTCCCAGAGCCTGGCTGACTGGGAAGATGAAGCCTGATGCATTGTAGGTGCAAGTCAGCGTGCCCTGTGGAGGCTCAGGGCAGCTTGGTAGAGCAACTCAAAGGAAAAAAAGGCTCAATCAAGAAAGTGTGTTAATAGCATTCAGTGAGCTTGGTGCAAATTCAGAATCTCTGCCCCAGAAAAGCACATGCTGCAGCATCACAGGCCCCTCGGAGAAGCTGGCAGCAGTGGGAGTTCAGCACTGCAAGATCCACAAAGGGCCCATCAGAAAGGTGCCACGTCCCTAAACCTCGAGGCTGCAGGAGTCAGGGCAGCCATGGAACTCATCTGAGTGGGACAAACTGGATTTCCTGGGGGTTTCCTGGATTGCCCAGGCTCTGCACCCTCACAAATGCAGCAGCCCTGAGACCTGACCTGGCTGCTCCTGAGTGCTGCCTGCACGGCGACACTGCAGGGTGACACTACACAATGGCACTGCATGGTGACACTGCATGGTGACACTGCATAGTGACACTGCAGGTGGCACTGCGTGGTGGCACTGCATGGTGACACTGCAGGTGGCACTGCATGGTGACACTGCACAGTGACACTGCACGGTGACACACTTCAGGGTGACATTGTATGGTGACACTGCAGGGTGACACTGCAGGGTGACACTGCAGGGTGACACTGTATGGTGACACTGTATGGTGACACTGCACAGCAAAGCTGAGGCCACGCACTGCCACCATCCCTGAACATACAAGGGAGTTTCCCATGAAGATTTCCAGACTCCCGGTGCCAGTGTGGGATCCCACATAAACTCAGATACTCAGGTGTCCATCCCATGTTCATGAATTTTATCCCCCTTTTCCATGGACTGCTGGAAAAGCCATTTTGGTTTTTGGTCGGAGCAAGTTTCGATGGGGAAATAACAGGTTCCCCAATTCAGCAAAATTCTAGCAATTTGTGTCAGCTCAGAAAGATGACCCTGCTCTGTGGGGTCAGTAAGGAAGAGAAACAGGCTCTGGAAGACATAAAATGAGCAAGCAGCAGGTCAGGTGCCCAAAGCTACTGAGTAAGCATCCTCACTGTTGACAAGGCTTACATGTCCAGAGCTGTTGGTGGCACAGGGCTGGCCAGGGGGGTCTGTGCCATGCACACAGAGCTCCTGCCAGCAGCAAGGGGCTGAGCAGCGCTCACAGAGGGGTCTGTGCCATGCACACAGAGCTCCTGCCAGCAGCAAGGGGCTGAGCAGCGCTCACAGAGGGGTCTGTGCCATGCACACAGAGCTCCTGCCAGCAGCAAGGGCGCCGTGCAGAGGTGCAGCACTCACCCAGGAGGGCCCAGCAGGTGGAAGCCTCTGCCTGGCTCTGCTGCCAGCCCTGGGGCTGGTGCAGTGTCCTCCACCACCAGCCCTGCTGAGGAAACCCCACGTGGTTTGGAAATTAGGTGAAGTGTTTTGTGTTTATGAAACAGCTCCTAGGAGTTTGAGAAGGGGGCTGGTGGTGTTTGCACACAAGCTGGACAGACTCTAACAGGGTGCATGCTCTGTTGTGTCAACTCCTGCACCTGCATAAGATTTTTTTCAAATATCCCTGTGAAAGGAGGGAGCCAAACAACTGGGTCCAGTCAGCCCTGCCTGTGCTCCCACTAGAGCCACGCTGAACATTTTTGCTCATGGAGCTGTGGGATGCTGTGGGAAATCTGCTTTCCAAAAAGCTTTTTCTCCTGTGTGAAGTCAAGGCTGGCCAAAAGCAGGGTGTGGAGCTGCAGGGAGCAGGAGCTGGAGCAGCCTGGCTGCAGAGCTGATGGAGGGCTCCTCCAGAAGAGGGGAGAGCTTGTGGGGAGCCCAGGAGTGGCAGCACTGCAGCCCAGGGCTGGCACAGGCAGAGCAGCAGCTCCCCAACACCACCTTCATCCTTCTCAGGCAAGGAGGAGGTTTAGCCAAAGGAGAATGAAATTGAAGCACATTTTCTTGTGCTTTCCCAGACTGCCAGAGTTACCAACATGCTTCTCATAGTATGTTTCGGTTTCCTCTGCCAGAGGGTGCCTGGACCCCTTCTTAGCAACACAGATCCTCATTTTTGCACCACCTGCAGAAGGTCCAGCCTGGCCTGTGTTTGTTGTAGAGTGACACCAGGATTCAGTCCACAGAGGGTTGTTGACCTGGGAAGAGAGAGCTTCTAGAATTGAAGGGCTGGGCAATTTCTTGGAAACTGCCTTATCAGCACAACTGCAAGCTGGGGCTTCAACAGCCCTGCACGTCCCTGGTTCCTCCTCCTGCAGTTCAGTGTCCATATGCTGCACACATATGTTTATTTTGTAGCTTTCCATTTAAAATAGCCTTGGGCCCAGATTGCCAGAGTGCCATGAAGCCAAGATCAGTTGCTGTGCTGATGCTGAAATCAGGGCTCAGGGAAGCCCTGGAACCAGCCAGCAGTGGGGAGCGGTTGTTTGTGCACAGAGGCTGTGAGGGCTGATTCCAAGAACCTCACGTGCCCTTCCTCCTCTGCTGGAGAAGGGAATCACAGGGGGGGTCAGAGGTTGTTATCAGCAGGGTAAAAAGTGGTGAAATAGGAGCAGAGAGGCCTTGGCTTTGCATGGCAAGGACAGTCAGGTGCAGGCTGGTCTGACAGCAGTGGATCTGGGCTGAGAGGGGATGGATGGGTGCAACACTCCAGGGATTTAAAATAAAACCTGACAATACATTAAAGGCTGCTGGCGGATGAGCCTGCACTTACAGCTTCAGGCACAGGAGTTTCACAGGGTCAGGACAGGCTGGGTCACTGTGAACCCCCTAAAGGGGGTCTGGAGTGCCTCAAACCTTCCTGGCCAGAGAAAATCTGGCAGCCCAAGCAGAGCTGCCACCCCTTGTCATCCCCCAGCTCCTGCTAGGATTTGGGACAATGCACAGCTGGGCAGTCTCCATCCCACATTGGGATTCTGGGGAAGGCATCTCCTGGGAGAGCTGGAGAGAGCAGGAGCTTTGCATCTGGGATTCAGCCCTCATCCCTGAGAGCCAGTCTGAGTGAGAGCCTCGGGAGCAGCCAGCCAAGCCCACCTGGCTGCCCCCAGCAGGACAGGCAGCTCTGCAGAGCCAGCACCTCCCTGGCAAACAAATGTCCCCAGAGCCCAGGCACGCAGCACCCTTCAGCCCCTGAGTCACTGCTGGGATTATCCTGTTTGCTCTGTCTTAGTGACTGGGGAGAACCATAACCAAGAGAAACAGCAGGATTATCCCCCAGCACCTGTTCCCACTGAAAGGATTATCACAGCTGGCTGCACCCATGACATCCCCTGGGTATCACCATGACATCCCCTGGGTATCGCCACGAAAGCAGCCTGGGTGGCGTGGCAGCCCACCAGAAGAAGACCTCTCTCCCCTTCTGCATGTCCCTTTCCTGGGTGTTTTCAGCCTCTGGAAGCTCCTTACAAAGGCCAGCCCATATAAACACAAGTGTCAGTGTTTTCATGTCTGCAGAGCACGGACTTGCTCCCCAAATAGCTTCATCCCTTGTCTATCTGTCAGGGAGGCAGGGTGAGAAGTATGGGCTATAAACTGCAGGGCTGAGAAGACAGACAGCAGCTTTAAAACACTTTAAAAACGAGCTTTTTTTTCCTGCTCAACATTCCCTGTGTTTTTGTTGCTCCAGCACGGTACCTGACCCACTCACCTCACAGCATGGTAGGGCTCTGTTGTGCTGCCTTTACACCACCAACACAATGGTGGCTGATGCAAGAGCTATTTACTGCAGAATGAAAATGATGAAAATGATTGATTGCAGAAAGAGGCATCTTCCTCAAAGCTGTTTACATGGAGAAGCAAGAAATCTGGAGAGGGTCCAGAAAATTTTTGAAGGGACTCAGCTCGTCGGTGGATGCAACAGGAATGCAGCCCTCCTGTAGATGGAGGGCTTGGCTCTCAAATTCACCTTCCAGACACGAAACCTGCCCCACTGTGCCCTCCTGGCTCTCCTGTGGGGTCACCTGGGATGCCAAGGTTTGCTCAATCGCTGTGAAATTGCCCGTGGGCTTTGCAGCAGTGCCCTGAGGGCTGGTCCTACCCCAGGGAGGTGCTGCAGCTGCCCCAAGGCCTCTGTTAAATGAGCTGACACCCCTTTCCATTGGTCTTCTCAAGCAAAATCCTTCCATCTCTCAAGCAGAGGACTGGGAGAATAAATTGCCACAAACACTTTTTTTTTTTTCCTATAATGGAATGTAACATTAAACTAAACACTGGAACATGGAGAAAAACAAAGCAAAAAAAACCCCACGGAAATGATCCTTAGCTTTTAATGATTTTTGCAAAACACTGCTGAAATTAGGTTTTATAGAAAAAAATGTATTTATCATATCTGTCAGCACTGGAAAACTATGGTTAAATTAAAACTTTATTTTAAACCCTGACTACGATCCAGCAGTGATATGAAATTTATAAATAGCTTATCATACACCACAGTATAAAAAGTACATTTCGCCTCTTGTTATTGAGACTGATTCATTGTTTTATATGAGATGGGAATCAGCTTTACCCCTCTGACCATCAAAACAGAGAGAAAAAATTAAAACCACAGGGAGGAGAGCAAAACCAATACACAAATCAGTGTCTCCTGTGAAAGGGGCCATAGGAAAATGGTCCCTGTTGGAAAAAGCCACCCTGAGGCTGAGGGTTGTCTCCATCTGGGCTGGCTCCAGGCAGCCCCAAGCAGCACAAGTCTCTGATCCCCCTTGGTGCACAGGATCTCAGGCCCTGACCTGCATAAAAGCTGTTCTCAAGCCCTGGCCAGCCAGGTCCCCAGCCTAAATCAGTGACACTATGCATGGGTGGCTCTTTCCAAAGCCCTCACCCCGTTGTTTTTGGCCGTGGCTTTGACAGGATGGCTGCAGACAACTTCTTGTGCCAGCTCAGCTTCAAAGCAAGAAAAGTGCTGTGGCCCTGGTCCCAAGGCACTGCAGAGACTCTCCTGGCACAGGGCACAAACTGGGCACTGAGGCTGATTGTTTTGCTTGGCCAGGGATTCCCACGTGGCTGATGATGCTGATGCCTCTCCTGTGTTCCTGCCATGCTCCTGGTGCTTCCCAGTGGCTCAGGTACCCTGCTCAGCCACAAGAGCAGAGCTTGCCTGGGTTTTTATGGTGTTCTTTGAGATTTCTAAGCATACCAATGTCAGTGGTGCCTCTGCCAGAGGAGACCAGCAGCTTCCAGGTGGGAGAGGATCTGAAGTATTCCCTTGGATATTTCAGTCTTGGAACCTCAGATAGAGGAGACAGCATCCCTTTATCCTAGCTCCATTAATATCCCATAAAAAAGGCAAATGTTCCTCATTTTTGGGGCCAGGCAGAGTCAGTGTGCTCTGCTCTGGCCATACCCCAGACTCTGTGTGTGTTTGGGGGGATGCAGACCCTGGGCTGTGGCACAGCAGCACAAATGCAGCCCAGCAGGATGCTGGCTGGCTGGCTGGCTGCAGAGCATGCAGCTGCACAGCTGCTCCTGCATGCAGTACAGGGACCACCACTGGAGTGGCAGGGGGTCTGTGACCACAGGGTGGCTTGGAGAATGCTGTGGAGCAGCACAGAGAGGGAGAATGGGAAGCTCCAAGGAGGAGGCTCCAAGCAGCAGCAGCCAGGAGCCAAACGGTGACATGGGGAGATAAGGCTCTTGATGGATAGACCACAGAAGGTTTGAAGGTTTTTGTTCTGCTTGGATAAGCAGTCAAATATTCACACAGATAAGCTCCAGAAATGCATCTGCTCTGAAAACCTTTGTGTCTTAAAAAGCAGGGCTGGAAATAGAACAAGAGAATTCCTCTGTGGCTTTTGTGGCTCCTGGGCTTCCCTTCCCCAGCACCAGGATGACCAGAATTACCCACACAGGCAAACCAAGAGTCAGGACAGCTCCCACAGCCAGACCTTCCCTGAACCTCAGGCATTCAGCTGTGCCTGAGCCCCAGCCTAGCTGAGGACTGAAGGCTGAGGATGGCCACAATAAACCTGCACTTGGAACGTCAGTGCTTGAGTGGAGTGCTTTTGGAGGGTGCATCACTTCCTTGGAAACAAACTGGAGTCCTGTGCTTTACTCCAGCGAGTTTCCTTGTACCATAAGTTGTTTAAACTGTTTGTCATTATGCATTTCCCACTCAGACAAAAACAGACCACAAAGCCTGAGGCACCAAGGCTGGTAGGAAAACGGAAATCCTGCTCCAAGTGGGCAGAGAGCAGCTCCCTGGCTCTGGGCAGCGCTGGCAGACCCACCAAAGGTTTGGGGCAGGAAGCAGCAATTTCTGTAGAAACCTTTCAGGTTCACCTTTGAAATATGACTCCCAATCAGTTCTGCAGAATTCCTGTCTGAGCATCCCCCAGTTTGGCATGCTGAGGGAGGAACCAGGTCCAAACCCCGAGGTCAGAGCAGCAGAGGGCTTCCAGCAAGCCAGAGAGTCCCTTTGGGGTCCCACACAGGGTCAGCTCATCTCTTCCCCTGTGCCTCTCCCTGGGCTTTTCAATTTGCCATTCATTACTTTGCCCTAATGAGTCTCCCCATCCACCCCTAGCTTTAACCTCTTCCCTGCCAGGCTGTGTCTGGGGTTTACAGGAGAAAGTTGTTTATGTTAAATTGCTTTGTAATCGTTTCCTCCTCCGCCACCTCCCTTCCTTCCCCAATAAAAGCCCTACGGCATGTTTGGCAAATCCTCTAAACAAAGACGAGGGTTTGGAGACCCAACAAATATTTGGTGAACCCAGCGGGGGAATAATGTCTTTTTTGAAGGACGTTGCAGCCCGAATTCATAATAGTAGGAAATCAGTGTCCACCCTAGGTAAGGAATTGTCTACTTGGAGCCACCAGGCATAAAATACAGATGGCCCTGCAGCCAAAAGTCATCACTGGGTGCAGGGGGTTAACCCTGTGTTTTCCTCCCCAGTCAAGATGGTGCTGATGGCAGCAAACCCATGTGTTTGCTGATCTCCAAATACTCGAAGTTGTGACAAGTGGGCAGGGAAAGGAGAACATAAAAAGGCAAGAGTGTTTTGAACTCACCTAGGCTGATGAACAGAAGCACAAGGCAATGAAAATCCATTAGCCTGACTGCTCCCTGCAGAGGAAAACCAGGCACACAAAATCCAATTCATTATTCTCTTTCTTATTTAACGCTAAGTAAGTCATTGAACTTTACTACTTGATCTATCCATTTTCTTTAGTAGTAGGGCTGCAGGAAATCTTTCTCTTCTCAAAGGGGGTTTCAAGTTTCTCACTGATATCACATAAAAAATACTTGGGAGTGTATGAGTAAAAAATAACTGCATTTCAAAGAGAGCTTGAGCCATGCAGATAATGATAATTTTTCTTCTCTGAAGCACAGAACAGAAGAGGGGAGGCCCCTGGGAGCTGGGAGCACCATTGTTCTTCTTCCAGGCCATTATCTGGAGACAGGCTCTGAGATAGACTCTGATGAGGCCATGGGAAGGATTATCTGCTTGGAGTGCTAATGGCATGCATTTGACAACATCAACCTTTTAATTTATGAGGTGCCTTGTAACCTACAGGCAAAAAATTCATACCATGCAATAGCCCAAACACATCCGGTGCAATTAAAAATTGTCTGATCAAAGCCCAGCCTGCTCTACAGCCCCACTTCCCCAGTTGCAGCTATGGAGAAAAGTCCCACCTTCCTAAAGGCTCCTCACTGGATTTTGTACTGTGATGGCGGCGTTATATAACGAGAAATATATTAATGGAAACTATCCAGCACTGAAATCATTCCAGCCTTTTTATCACCACATTCCTTGCTCCCACATAAGTGAAGTGTGCAGGAAAAAAAGCTGCTAAACATCATTCACCAGCAGACACACGTGATGGGGTTTGCTCACCAGCCCCTAACAGCTCAGTGGTGCCCATGAGTGTTGGGATTCATACATACACTCTGGGCAAACAGAGCTGCTCTTCCTAGGAAATTATTTTTCTACTGTCCCTGGCTTGTGGCCATGTCACCCTCTTGCATTTGAGGACAGTTTAGTGCTGTGACCCACAAGAGTTACTCTTTTAGCTGCCCTGGTCCCAGCCTCCGTCAAAAGTTTGTCCCATGCCCCATGCTCTGGTCCTGGAAACAATCAGACTTCAATAATTTTTTGTTTCTATTGCACCAGCATTTGTAAAAAAAAAAAAACAAAAAAACACAAACCAACCAAAAGTGACTTTTTACATACAGTGAGAAGCTTAATGGCTTAGTCACTATGCCTCTGAATAGAATATTCAGAGCAGCTTCTGAAAGGGAGGGAAGGTTTGGGTGGCAAGCCCTCTTTTTTCAGCACCAGTCAAGCAAAACAATGGGCCAGAGAGGGCTGGTCTGGGTCTCAGCTTCTGCAGCATCACCACTGGACATGAGACTGGTGACCACAGTGATGGATCCAAACCAAGGCTGCTACTAAACCAGATGACCCCTAACCCATCACTCTGCATCTTCCTATGCCAATTGTTACACCTGTTTGTGCAACCTGCAGGGTGAGCTGAAACAAACCTTGTCTGAAAGGGCTGGTTTCCAGCCAAGGAGCCCACTGCCCCTGCAGCAGCACAGGCAGCAGAGCCAGCCTGGGAAGCAGGACACGGAATGGGAATTGAGGGCTGAGGAGGAGAGGGGACAGGCACTAGCCCTGGCTTGGACAGGCTGATGTTAAAAACCACAGACAGGCATCCACCCTGTTGCCAGACAGCTGGTAACTGCCTGACAGTGAAACAGGAACAAAACCTCTCCTGTGGATGCTCTCAAGGTGGTTCAGAGCACTGCTACAGCACCTGTTGTGACTGGCAATTATGCAGCACCTGCCTTGTGCTGCACGTGAGATAAAAGCTCCAAAAATCCTGAGTATTGGACTCAGGCTGTTTTGTGAGCATCCCCACAGATGCTCCCGTGTCAGATCCAGCCGGGTGGTGTGGCTGTCCCAGTCTGGGGACAGGAACGCACTGGGGTAGCAGCAATGCTCAGGCAGGGCTGTGTGTGAGCAGCAGGTCCCACATCACATCACATCACATCACATCACATCACATCACATCACATCACATCACATCACATCACATCACATCACATCACATCACATCATCCTCCTGCCTCCTCCCGGAGAGGATCGAGGATTGAGGATCAAGGATTGAGGAACGAGGATTGAAGATCAAGAATTGGGGATTGAGGATGGAGGATCAAGAATTGAGGACTGAGGATTGAGGATTGAGGATCGAGGATCGAGGATTGAGGAGCGAGGATTGAAGATCAAGAATTGGGGATTGAGGATGGAGGATCAAGAATTGAGGACTGAGGATTGAGGATTGAGGATCGAGGATCGAGGATTGAGGAGCGAGGATTGAGGATGGAGGATGGAGGATTGAGGATGGAGGATTGAGGATGGAGGATTGAGGATTGAGGATCAAGGATGGAGGATGGAGGATCGCTGCCTGCCAGCGAGCGCTGCCAGCCAGCCAGCACAGCCCACACCGCCTCCTAAGTGAGCTAATTGAGATTTTATTTGACAGCTCCCAAGTGAGCATTTAGGGGAAGAGCAGACAAACACAGCAGCCCTGGCTGAAGGCGGCTGTAGAACAATGGGAACTCTGTGGGATATCTCCCAGCTCACCTGCTGCAGCCGGAGAGGAAGCGCTCCTCCCTCGCTGCACAATGAGAGGTGGCACAGGCTGACACTCACCTTTGCGTCTCAGGACACCTCTGGGTCCCTGCTGGAAGCCAGGACACCCCTCTGGCTGTCCTGGATGGCTCAAGCCCCTGCCAGGGGGCTCAGAGACCTTGGCACCGAGCCCAAGACACCTTTGATTTTGACCCATCGAGCAAGTTACCAGCTTTATATGAAGAATTACAAGTCAGGAGAGTTTAGGTAGAATAATAGTTTGTCACAGAGCGAAAAATAAATTTTTGAGGTTTTTAGAATGGGGCCTCGGAGTCCCAAGATGGAGGAATTTGGGTGTACCCTGTCCTTCTTCTTTCTTCTTCCTGGCCTCCATGTGCTGGGTGATGCTGGCACTTTTGGATTGGTTAAAGGTAGAAACTCACTGTCTAACGTAGGTGATAGGTATTGGGAAGTTCTGGTAAATAATATACACGTAGTTTTTAATATAAAAAGATAACACCACCCTGAGAGCAGTCAGTGTGCCTCAACCTGACCTGCCAGACAGACCTCGGTGGGTCAGAGAAAGAATGTTATAGGTAAGAAACAATAAACAACATTGAGAACAAGAACAGAAGAATCCTGACTCCTTCCTCAACTGCTGGGCTGGGAAAAGAGACTTGTATGTATCTGAGAGTCCCTCTGAGCAGCAGAGATTCTGAGAGGTCCCTGCTGACACCCAGGCAGGTGAGAGGGGCACACACTGTACACCCAAGGTGATGGGGGCACAGAGAGTGTCCCTAGGGACGCTTTGGTGGATGGCATTTGTCCTTCACCAGGGGGTCTGTAACCCTCACTGGACCAGTCACTGCAGGGCTCTTCATCTGCACATGGAAACTTTAACCCTGAGCACTGTTCTCCCTTCCCCACTAGGAATTGCTTTTCTCTATTCCTTCGTCTTAACAAGAGGTATCTAAATTTTGGCAGCAAAGCACGGTTCAAATTTTACCACTGGAAGAATGTTTTGTGATGAGCTATCGTGCTGCACCTGCAATTGCTCCTTGGAGTGGCAGGGTCCCCCTCTGAGGGAGGGCAGCTTGCAGGTTTTAAGGGGGCTGCAGCACTCACCTGGCCCTGCAAAATGCCTTGTTGGTAGCTGAAGCGCCTAAACACTGAGCAGCTGCTGAGATTTTGAGCTCTTCAGTCTCTCTATTTGCTTCTTTGGTGTATACACTTAGATCTGCCTTTCAAAGCACTGTCCCAATGAGCTTAAGAGCAATTATCAAAATAATTTTAGTAGGAAGAAGCCAAATATCATGGCTTTGAGAGAGCCACTGGGCCAGGCTTGCAAAGGTACATCACTGCCTAGAGACACAACAGTTGCTAATGGCTAAGGCACTGAACTAGTAAAAAATCCTCATTTAATCCCATTAAGGACAACAGGATTTGGTGCATTACACAGGATCAGATGGGAAGGGCACACCATTACATCTGAGATGCTCTGCTAATCATGCCAATAGCAAAAGTCTGGAAATGGTAAGCTTCTGTTTTCTACTTTAGGTTGTGAACCTGGAGGTCAGGACTCATTTCCTATTTGTCTGGGAATTTTGCACTCTGGTGCAGCCAGCATTAATAACTCTGAGCATCAATCCTGAAAGGAATGAGCAAAACCAAACCTAGACACTGCCCAGCACCTGGTACAGTTCATATCTGCTGCCTGAGCACAGACAAAAAAAAAATTGTTCTGCTGGGTGCTAAGGCCAAACAGGCAAACATTACCATTAAAAACCCGGAAGCTGAGTGAGGCAGGGAAGAAATAAAGTTATTTTGTGAAGCAAATGTGAGTGCCAAGCTGCTGGTTTTGGTGAACCAGGAAGCTGATCACCAGTTTACATAACAAACCCAAACTCTGCTCCATTTCCAGCACAGCAGGCCCAGTTCTGTGGCTGGCTGGGAGGACAGAGGATGAGTCAGGGCAGGGCATGGCTGGCAGCCAGTGCCAGCATGCCCGGGGCAGCACGGGCACACCCTGCACCCCACAGCACCTGCCCACAGCACTGCCACCCCCGAGGCCATGGGGCACCTCCTGCTTGGCACCACGGAACAGGAGGGTGGCTCCAGGCTGGGGGATAGCTCCAGGTCCAACAAAACTCAGCTGGAGCCACTTGGAGGGAAGGAGGAGGTGCTGAGGGGGTCCCATGTGTCCATGGTTGGCCAGGGAGCTGCGTGCCTTTGCATCAGCTGAAAGCTGCTCAGGTGTGCTTTAGTCTGCTGCTGTTATCCACAAAGAACAAGAAAAACTTCTAGGAATGTTTTTGGGCATACTTCAGCTGCCAGTCCTTTGGTGGCAGGGTCCCATATGGAATGTCTGACCTCACACACTTCTTAACCTGTGTTTCCACAGTGCCTCTGCCTGGTGCATCCCTCTCCAAACCAATTACACTTTACCAATAAAAGGCAACACCCACAGCATGGCCAAAGATACCCCAGTTTTCCTTTTTGCCTTGCCAATCCTGTGTTTGCTCACCATCATCACCTTTTTTATCCTTTTCCCATCTTGGTCACTTTTCCCAGCAGAGTTTGGCAGGCTGAAGTTACTGAATTGCAGGGATAAATCACCTGCTGTTACCATGGGCAGCTGCTCCTGGCTGGATGGGCAGGCACACAAACATCTCAGAGGAAAAGCAGATCGATTTCTCCTGCCACATGACTGTCCAAAAATATTGTTGATCTTACATTATGTGTGATTGTTTGTATGGAGAGAAAGAATCCTTACTTCCTCCTGGGCCGTTTGGGAATTTGGCAGGGCCTGAAAGCGAGTCAGTGGTGCATAGGGTAATGCTCCATGGGGAGAGTGTGCTTAGTGCTATTGCAGGAGATCACATTAGTGCTCTTGACACAACCAAACACAAAGTCCCAGCTGAACAATGAGTTTTTAGGACGAAAAGTGAAACGTTAGCAAGGCGTGTACATCGCTGCGAATTTACTTCATCTTGCTCGTTGATGTGGTGGTAACAGAACTATTTTTAGGTATAATCCTTCAAACAGAACATGACTTCTCCTTTCTGATTAGTACAAAGCTGGCTGCTAGTCAAAGGATAATTATTTCCCAACACATCACCTAACACACACCAGCAAACAAAACACTCATTATTTGGACTATCCAGCACTAACTGTTGTTTAGCAGTTAACATTTTCTCGACAGCTTTAAATAGGACTAATTGCTCCAGCTTCATTAGCAGAGGTCATTTGCTGTTGGTGACAATACTTTTCTGGAGATAGTGTCTCGTATGAGATTAGATTATCAGGTCAAATTCTGCTCCCAGTGGCAATGATGCCTGACCGCATTTGGCCTCACGAAAGTCTGCTCTTCTCAGTTCATAGCTGCCCAATTTCCAGGCCTGCAGCTGATATATTACATAAAGGAAGTAAGTGCACTCCACCAGACGGGAAATTACAATAAATTAGGAAAGTGTGCAGCAAAAGGAAGGTTTGCAAAATAGCCACTTCAAGTTTGTTAATAAAATCTCAGCCTCAGATAGTGTTTAGGGGAAAAAAAAGCTGATAAAGAAGTAAAGAAGTTGTCCTTATAGTCGACGACACATGGATATCCAAGAGGAGAAGTAGCATCTGCGTAAGAACCAGTGCATGCAGCAACTCAAATACCCAGCTGATGCTGTCAAATGCACAGTTCAGACCATAAGCCACCTTTTTTGCACATAGTTCCGTGCTGCTTGGAGCTATAGACAGTGGATACTGAGGGCTGCAGTCTCAGAGTGCAGCGGATTTGCAGGAGGGCTTCTCTCCTGGTGGGGAGTTCTTCTGCAGAGCCTGCTGCAGCTCTGAAACAGCCTCCACTTCCCTGAGCACAAAAAAAACTGAATCCAGTCCTGATCTAGTCCCATTCAAACACGTGGAGAGGGGCAGCCTTCTTTTCAGGAGTGCTGAGCAAACACTGCACGGAGCGTGGCCGGCGCCTTGGAGAATCAGGCGCCTTCCCCGTGGAAGTCTCCAGGCATCCTTGCCAAACAATTATGGCCCTGGCAGCTGCAGGACATTTTCCCTGAGCAGATTTCTGGTTTACCTGTGTCTCCCTTCCCTGCAGGCCTGCAGGTCTTTGCTGTTGCTCTCCTGCCCACGTACGTGTGCAGCCGCATGCCTGCCACCTTCTCTTTCTGACTCGCAGCTCCAACTGCTAATCCATGTCTGGTTTTCGTCAGAAAAAAATACTCATCCTGAGTGTTTGACTCGCTGCCTCCAGAGTATTTCAGCTGCCCCACGGTGCTTCTCAGAGTATCCTTCTTCCCTGCAGAGAACAGCCTGTTCTGAGTGTGATCCACAGCAGACTGCTCGCCAGCAGCCTCGCCTTCCTCGCACACGTGTGTGCCATATGTCCTGCTCTGTCCTCACTGTTACTGTACCACCGCCTTTTCCACGCCGTGCAGGATGGACTGGCATGCCCTGTGCAGGCTGCCAGTGGGATTACTTCAGCTGTCCATGAAGGCACTCAACGTGTCAGCCTCCAGACTCTTCCAGCAGGTCCTCAGCTGGCAAAAATTCAACAGCAGGCAAATCCTGACTGCTTTGCTGACACAGCTGGCCCTGCTGAGGTCAGTGGGCCAAACTCATCCTACCTCAGTGCCATTACACTTGTCCAGGAGATGCATCACCCAGTACAGCTCTTCAGCAGGGCAAGCAGAGCAAGTTCTGGCCATAAATTTCCCACCTAAGCTGGACCCTGTTGAAGCAAAAATGTCACCACTTTTTAAAGTCTAAGGACAGGAGTGTTTGAATAGTTAAAACTGAGTGTGTGAACTGATTTATGAGATGAAGAGCCAAGTCCATCAGGCTGTCCTGCTCCATGCAGTAGACCCTGTGCTTCTCCAGGATCCAGCACCCTGCTGAGGATGAGGGCTTGACAGTGACTTCAGCTCCCAGCCAGGTGCTGGGATCCCGCCCTGCTCTACCCAGCAGGCAGGGACCTGCCCTGCCCTGGCTCTGTGATCCACAACATGCACAAGGAGAGCAGCACTGTCTCCCCATCCCATCCCATCCCATCCCATCCCATCCCATCCCATCCCATCCCATCCCATCCCATCCCATCCCATCCCATCCCATCCCAGACATGCACAGCCAATATCTTGCTGCAGCTCCTGGCATCAGACATCACCATCCAGGGCACCCTTTTGGTCCTGTTGTGTTTGCTATAATCAAAGATAAAACCAGATTTTTTTTTTTAATTATTTGATGGCAAAGCCCACTTCACTTAGCTCCTGATCTGATGTCACCCCAGCATTTTAAGGAGCCCATTTCACTCTTACCAAGGAACACTATTAACTGCAGCTCACATCAAACTCCAGTGACATCAATGGAAAAGTATTATTTACTTCTCCAGTCCCTTTATTTTGTATTTGCATGAAAAGAGTAACTCTTTTTTCCCCCTGAAAATACAACATTAGAAATTGCAAAGGACAAATTCCTTAACTTTGAAAACAAAGAAAAATGAACAAATGGTTTCCAAAACAAACCGTGAGCCACCACCCTGAAGAACTCGCTTTGGGAAGTGCTGTTCCTGGGAGCTGATATTTAATTAAACTATACTCCTGAGTTTAATAAAGCCAAAAAATTACTTCACTTTTATTCTGCACTGTCTTTTTGTTTCTCTGCCTGCCATTTATTCATTTCAGTAATGAAAAACTTTATGAAACCACAAGGTAAAGCACACCTTCATAAAGCAATAAAGGAAGACAACCTTTTGGAGCAGGGGTACAAATCTGCAGCACTTCTGCTCACTGTAACTCCTTACTGAGATCAATGAAAAATACAACATTCAGTTATCAGACCTGCTGGCAGCATGAGGTGGACCCACTTGTGGGGTGGCATGTAATGCTTACAGAGATTTCTTTCTACTCAAGACCATTTTAAGCTTTCAAATTAAGCGTCCTCTGTAATCTTAAATGTTCTGGTCTCCTGACTCCCAGCCATGTACTCCAGTGACAACAACAACAAAAGAAAAAAGGGGAAAAAAAGACAAGAATATATTCCAGAAAGGAATAGTTCGAGAAAATGAGTATTCATTATCAGAGTGGAAACACCTTGTCATTAGCCATTAATTTTTTCCCATTAATAAGGGAAGTCAGTGGACCTCACTGCAACAGGAACACAACCATACTGGGTTTCAAACAGGTCTTTTACAAGACTGTGTCAGGAAAAGCCATTAGATCAAGTTGTATTGGTAATCTGAGCCATCTTTGGAGAAAAACAAATGCTGTTCTTCCCATTATAGGTTGGTATTGTTTCAAAACCTATAGAGACACACTTGCTTGTGCTGCAATGGTATTTATTGCACATAGACCAATTACTTACACAGTAGTAAATTGCACCAAAGTATAAATATGTTATAAAACACACACAGAGAGAAAAATGGAAATGACACACAAGTGCTAAAATAACAGCAGATTCACGTGGGCATTTGGAAATAAAAATAAAAATAATAAAGTCTCTTAAGATATTTTAATTTATAATATGGATATATTTACAGTACCTTCAAAAAATAATATTAAAAAAGTCACTCTCTCAATAAAACTATAACAGATCAGACAAAAACAGAAATCAGGTTCAGGGTCGGTGTAACGCAAACCTCCGTTTCCTTTTCAATCTGCATGTGTGTATGTGTGTGCAAGTAATATCTTCAAATAACTTTACAACTCTTTAACACTGTGCAAAAAACGACTTTGTCGCCATTTTTAAAAAAAAATGTGCAGTAAATTTTTGTTGCCAGGATTCTCCCCCCTCCCCCCGTTCATCTGTAATTACAATGAACAAGCTGCAGAAGGCTCCTCACCCCCCCTCCCCGGCCCTTGTCCTAAAACCCCATTAGTGGTATGTAAATATGCTGTTTAATATAAACATGGTCCGTCCATTCCCCTGTACAATATGCACAGTTTGAGGTAGAAGTTTCTCAGCCTGACTGCTATTGTCTGGCCGAAGGAGATAAGCACAGTAACTCACTGCTGGCTGATGCAGAGGGAATAAGCACAAGAGTGTGGGCTGGGTTGTTTTACCCCCTTCCAAAATATACCAGCGCTCCTCACTGCTCCTTATTTTCCCTCTCGCTACTCTGCAGACGAGCAGAGCACGGCTGCTCCGAGATTAAAACTCATCTTGCCGGCAGGTCTGTGTCTCCGTGCCCGCAGCACCTGCAGCACCGACCCCGCGCCTCCCCCAAATCCCGGTGCCCTCCCTGGGAGAGGGGACGAGCCCCGGGGCCGGGCGGCGGTGTCCGACCCCAGCTGAAGCCGAACCGGGCCAGCACGGGTACCCGCTGGTTCGGCCACCGGCACGGTCCTGGGACAGGCACCGAGCGCTGCCGCCACCGTGCCCGCCGTGACAGCGCGTCCCCCAAGACAGGCGGCTGCCCCTGCGATGGGCTGCTGGCTTCCTTTGCTGTCCGCTCAGTGGCTTTCCTGTTTGCTGTAGTTTCGGATGAGGTATGTCGTACACCGGTTCACCTGCTTCTATTCCTAAGTAAACACCCGCACTCCCCCTGCCACGGCAGGGATCGGTTCGCTCGGCAATGGCATTACCATGGGGCAGCTGCCGGGGCTTCCTCCGCTCCTGCGCGTCTCCCTGCCTGCCTGTCCCCCCTGTCCCGGCTCCGGCGCGGCCCCCACGCCCCCCCTATACCTTGGACTCCGAGTCGGAGGCTTTGCTATGTCTCTCCTCCAGGCTGGACTCGCTGCCGCCCCGAGTGCCCCCGTTGCAGTCGGACCAGGTCCCGGCCAGGCTGCGCTCCGGGGAGCCCACGGTGCTGATGAAGCCCCCGGGCAGCCGGGCCAGCTCCCCGCCGCCGCCCTGCAGCCACCGGTCGGCTTTCCGGCGGCAGCACAGCAGCCTCTTGAAGGCCTTCCGAAAGTCGGGGCTGCGGCAGTAGATGATGGGGTTGAACGCGGAGTTGGCGTAGCCCAGCCAGTTGAAGAAAACGAAGAGCCAGTCCGGCACCAGGTCCCTGTTGAAGACGTTGACGATGTTCACCAGGAAGAAGGGGAGCCAGCAGAGGGTGAACACCCCCATGATGATGCCCAAAGTCTTGAGGGCTTTCTGCTCCTTCATGGCCATGATGCGGGAGGTCTTTCGCTTGCTGGCCCGGCCGTTGCCGAGGATGGGCTGGTGGTGAGGGTGAGCGGGCAGGGGCGTCTGCGGCTGCTCCTGGCTGCCGTAGAACCGGCCCTCGCACCTATCGATCTTCCTCATCTGCTCCTTGGCCTCTCTGTACACCCGCAGGTACACAAATATCATGATGAGAAGGGGGATGTAGAAAGAAATGATGGACGAGGCGATGGCGTAAGCCCTGTTGGTGACGAAGTCGCAGCAGCCCGGATCCTGGTAGCACTCCAGCGCCTGGGGGTCGTCATCCCGCCACCAGTGCATCATGATGGGCAAGAAGGAGACCAGGGCAGAGATGGCCCAGACGGTGCAGATGATGCCCTTGGCCCGACCCTTGGTCATGAGGCTCTGGTAGCGGAAAGGCGAGGTGATGGCCAGGTAGCGGTCGATGGCGATGACGCACAGGGTCTCGATGCTGGCCGTCACGCAGAGCACGTCCAGCGAGGTCCAGCACTCGCACAGGAACGACCCCCAGAGCCAGGTGCCCCGCACCACCAGCGTGGCCCCGAAGGGCACCACCAGCAGCCCCATCACCAGGTCGGCGCAGGCCAGCGAGGTGATAAACAGGTTGGTGAGGGTCTGCAGCCGCTGCGTCCTCCCGATGGCCGCGATCACCAGCACGTTCCCGGCCACGATGAGCAGCACCACCAGGGCCATCAGCAGGCTCATGCCCACAGCCCACTGCTGCGACAGCTCGGCGGCGGGCAGCTGTCTGCTCCCGGGCGGCACGGCCGTCACCCCGGCCACGGAGCGGTTCTGGGGGCCGCAGTCCGGAGGCAGCCACCCATCGCCCATGGCTGTGCGGGGCGCTCCGGCCGCCGCTCCGCACCGCGCCGCGGGCAGGAAGGCGGCGCCGCCGCCGCTGCCACCGCCCGGGGGCTGCCGCATGGCCCCGCGCCGCGCCGCCGGACGGGCCCGCCCCGACACCGCCCCGACACCGCCCCGGTACCGCCCAGGTACAGCCCCGGTACCGCCCCGGTACCGCCCCTGCACCGCCCGCCGCCAATCGGCACCGAGAGAGCGGCACCGAAGCGCTCCGCCCGCGCACCGGCCGTACTGCTGCCCCCGTTCCTGCCCCTGTTTCTGCCCCTATCCCTGCCCCTGTCCCTGCCCCTATCCCTGCCCCTGTTCCTGCCCTTATCCCTGCCCTTATCCCTGCCCTTATCCCTACCCCTCTTCCTGTCCCTGTTCCTGTCCCTGTCCCTGCCAGTACCCAGCCCCGTGTTTGCTCTGCGTGCCCCGCGGCTGCCGGGCACAGAACCCCTTCCCGCATGGCACCGTGGATGTCCCGGGCACGGGGTGTCCTTGTCCTGGGCACGGGGTGTCTGTGCCCGGCAGCCGCAGGGCAGGCAGGGGATACGGGCAAGGTGGGCTCCTACCGGCTTCTGGAGCAGAAGTTACTTCTCTTTATCCCTGGGAAAAAGCAATCTGCCAGCACTGCCTGCATCACTCTCCACTGGAAAGTTATTGCCATGTCCTCCCGTGTGATGTCCCCATCAGGGACAATTGTCGCGCTCCCAAGCCCCCTGTGCCCCGTGCCTCCTCTCCCAACCTGGGCAGCCCCGGAGCCCCCATGTCAAACCCGCTTACAGGGATGATGCTGCCAGCTCCGTGCAGGGTCTGCGGCTGCCGCTCGTCCCCTGCATCTCCCCATTCTGAATCCTCCTTTCCCCTTCTCCTCCAGCCCTGCCAGACCAAGACACTGCAGGGTTGGGAGGTGGGAGCCAGAGCTCTCTTTTCTGGCTTTTCTCTGTTGTGCTGAACGGATCTCTCTGGACTTTTGAAAATGCCTGCAGCAGCTTTTACACAGTCTGGTCAAAGCCACGAAATCTAGGGTCTGCTCTAAGTATTAATGCTGTTAGTACCATTGTTTGGTAATGAGCAGTAAAGTACGTGAAACATCAGGAGGCTGCAATGCCCAGATAACCAACCGAGCAAATCCCTGCCCAGGTCCCATCCCCTCCTGTGAAACCTGCTGCTAGAACTTGTTTGGTTATATTTCCATCTACCTGCTTGGCTCTCTGTTCTGCTCTGAAGCTGTAAGACTGCATTTTACTGTTTTAAACTTCTTAAAATAATGTGGAGCAGCCACTGAGTAAATGAGAACAATGTCCCCTCTCTCCTGCCTTTTAAATCATTGGCATGTCTTTACAGCAGCACCAAATGTTCCCCACAGCTCTCTGGGAGCAACTGGAAGTCACAGTTATTTTCTTCCCCCTATATATTTATTCTGCTAAGACTGCTCTGCTGTTCCATCTGGCCCATAAAAATCCCTTCTAGGCTTAGGCTTGATTTACAAGGTCGCAACCTGGGAAAAAAATTATTTATTTATTTACACACTGTTTATTTAACCCTGACTAAAGGCCACACACCAGCGTGGACCTGCTGCTTGGCAAACCATTCCCTCATGTTCCCATGGACTTTGCTTTGCTGCTTGTCATCTGCTGGACCAAAGCATGACCCACTTTGGTGGGAAGGGAAGGAGGCATGGCATCTTCAGGAACAGAAGGAGACCTTATGCCAAATGAAAAGCAGAACGGTTGTTTCCAGGACTATTTGCCAAGGTCTGCTACCTCTAATTCTGATCTAAAAAAAAAAAAAAGTAATAATATGAAAGCAGGTTAGTGGAGCTGTGGGATAGAAACGATTTTTTTCTTTTCTACATTTAGCTGGGACACTTAAAGTAAGTACGAGGCCCGTGGTGCATCATTGCACCAAAACCTTCACAGATGAGATGCTTGGATGAATTTTGTGAATGCGTACAGTCCATTTTAGCATAAAATCAGCCAGAAATTCAGATAAAATCTTACATATTTTTCCCAAGATGACACTGAAGCAGTGGTGGGGATACCCTGCAGCTGTTTTACTTGCTATTCCTGGAGCACCATCCATCTGTCATCTGTCCCGATCCATTATTGCTGTAATATCTTTACACAGTTAATAAATACCATAAACTAATAAAATGCCAGCTCCTTGCCTATCAAGCTATCCTATCAGATCTCCAGCAGGAGGTCTCTTCCCACCATAAGAGAAGATAAGCTTAAAGGCTGGAGGACTAAAGGAAATTATTAACAAGCATGCAATAAAGCAGAAGACACATAATTGTGTGGTGCTTCTCTGTGTCTTTGTTGGTTCTACACACATCAATCTGGAATGTCAGATCAGAGCTGGAGCCAGAATGTCTTTGGGAAACAATGCATCTCCAAAGGAAAAAATAAGCAAGTTTACGAATTCTGTACAGAACATCCCTCTGGCCCTTGCAGCACAGAGCAGCCAAATGTTCACTGTGGGCTTAACCCCTTTCAGAGCATTACCTTCTGCAAATCTCCTCTAACTCCAAGTTTCCTCGGTGTTTTTTTTTTTGTTTTTTTGGGGGGATGTTTTATTTTTTTTTATTATTTTTTTTTTTTTGCATTTCAGACAGATCTTTAACATGATTTAAATACTTCCATTCATTTGCATACTCTTTAAGGATGTTCTGTTAGGTCAAGAGAAGAGCTTACAGCACCGAAATGGTTTGTTTCTCCTTGCTCTCCAAATCACTGTTTTTAATGAGCAACAGGTAGATCCAATGAGAACCAAAATGTATTGCATTTTAGGCACTCTGTTGGCATGAGCCGTGAAACCTCAGCATTTCAGGAACTGAAGGAACTATGCGGGTGTTTTTTAAACCCAGTCCTTTGAGATGCTTTGCACAGCTTACAGCTTATCTTCATGCACCTCCCTCCATGCAAAGCAGATTCCAAGATGTTCTGCTGAATGGGTTCTGTCCGTGCCAGCAGCACCAGCAGGGGGGCAGGAGATTGGGAATGGTGCTGGGCACTGGGACTAACCCCTTCCTCCATCATTGCAGTAGCTAGGGCAGTGGATTTGCTGTTGCCACTCTGCTGTAAGCCATCCCTGCATCTCCAGGGCTGCTCTGAGCTCTGTGTTGCCTTGTCATGTCCCTTAGACAAGGATCTTGTCTTCCTTGCCCAGTCTTGGTCCAGCTGTGCCTTCATGAATCAAATTCAGGGACCACTATTATTAACATAATTCACTCTAAAAACATGAGCTATTTGTTCTCTTAAGGCATTTAGCAAAGTCCACTGAAAAGCCTGGAAATCCTCCCATTGATTTCAGTGAGCCTCATGTTGTAATTCCTTCTCTGGAGAAAAAGAATCACCTAAAAGCAAATTAAAAATGCATTTGCTGTCCATTTTTCTTCCTGCTGTCTTCCTTAATCTCTTAGCAAACTTAGCATGCATCTGGTGAATCATTTTGTGTTTGCTACCTGGACAGCTGACTAAAACCTGCAGGAAAGGAGGTGAGAAACAACCCTGAGAATCCTCATGTGAAGTGATCAGGCCTCACCCTCTCCCTGCTGGCCCGGGAAGAAGTCACCACTTGGCTCTATTCACACTGGACATTTGTTGTTAGAGAAATAGAGACATGATGGAACATTGCCACAAGATCCATGTCTCTTGCTTTTAAAATAAACATCTTGGCTTTGACTTGACGTTTATTTTCCATAAATGCCTCAGCCTCAATTTGGCATTTCAGCAGCAGCAGGAGGCTGTTATCCTGTGACAACACACAATTCCATTGACATTATCTCCTGAGCACGTGTGACAGTGCTCCAAATACTGCATGAAGTTGATTTCTGTTAAACAATATCAGAAGAATATAAAGCAAAGGTATCAAAGAACAGAATTTCCAGCCCCATGCTGTGTGTGTGATGCTATAATTCCATGGGGATGCTGTGTACAAGTGTGAGCTACCTTACGATGAAGCACACCCTGAGTTTGACTTTGGGGGTCCCAAGCAGTGAATGCTTATCAATTCCTGTTCACTCAAGGGCTGTGGCTGATGTGATGGTTAGCATGTACAGGACTGAGCATATCAATGTTTTGAAAAGCCCCAAACCAATCTGAACACACATGAATAAATTCTGATGCTCTGGAAATCCCTGTCACAGTAACCTAGCCATTGTACAGAGTGTTTTTTCATCAGGAGACTGTCTTACAATCATGCTGATTCATTAATTCCCTTCAGGTGATAAAAGAGATGCAATCTGTCTTTCTGTCTCTCTTTCACACACTGAGCAAAACAGTGCTGAAGAGCAGACAAGTCATGTTTCTTATCTCCTAATATCTGTGTTTGTTGCTGCTAAAAAGTCAAAATTCAGAAGAACGCTGAGTTTGACCAACACCATTCAATTCTCCCAGAATGGACTTCATTTGCAATCTGGACTAATATTAATCTGGAGTAATAATTGTGTGCTCATTAATTCAGATTACAACTGACTGCAATTGCTCAAGTTTCTGAGTATTCCTGTCTGCATCCCCCCATACTTTCTTGACATCCAGACTCCTCTACAGAGACTCTGGCACTATGAGAAAAGGCTGCCTCTTTTTTAAGCATCAGCAATTCCTGTGAGAGAGGTGGCAAAACATTTTACAGCAGGCCAGAAAACCCTGCAGTGGCCAGAGACTTTGTTTATACAGAGAGATTGTGGTCAGAGATGACAGCAGAGGAGTGATGACTGAGTCCTCTGAGGTTTCATGTGAGTCTATTCCTGCTTCAATGCATGCTGGCTGCAAGAAGTTGCCTTATTTCTCCATCCTGATGCTTACCCGTCCATAGGATGACAGTAGCATGCTTTGGGAAACTCCATTTCACATTTTACCTGGAAAAAACCTGGTGCTTTAAAACCACATCTTGATGTGTGGGCTCGATGAAAAAGCACAGCAGCAGCATTTGGGTGTCCATGCTGGGTGCTGAAATGTGGAATTCAGAGACCACTTCTTTCCCCTTCACATCATGGATAACTAAAGCACATAAGTGACTGGAATGTTCAAAAAGACTCGTTCAGTGTTTTTGGATGTGTGAGAAATCTGTGTCTCTGTTCTGAATGGCAAAAGCCTGATGTGGGCAGCATGGCTGAGGGTCAGCTCCAGCTGGCTGTGAGGGTGGGTGATGGTTAAGGCTGATTTAGATGTCTGGTCAGCCCAGTGCTGTTGGCTGAGTGTCTCCAGATGTAGCACTGAGGCCTTGGGTTCTGTAGGGACATGGGTTAGGGCTCCCACTGCGAGAAAATACATTCTGGATTTTTTTTAAACAAGAAAAGTCAGTTGTGGTTCATGTTAACTTAGGACAGTGCCATGGGAAAGATCTCTGAAGAGCTGAGATTGTGTCACTACATGTGAAAAAGTTAAATAGTTACTTTTTCTGTGGCATTAAGAATGCTTTTAGAAGGTTTGGGAGATTCTGAATTGCAAATTTTAATTTTCAAAGCTATATTTTTGGCAGTTTAAAATATTCAGTGACAGGTTTTTTTCAGTGACTGCTTTTATTTGGTGCAAATAAATACAGAATTAGCTAAAAGAGGAAGAAATAGTAGGATGCATCAGTGTTAGATGGGGGTCTTGCAGAGCCATGCAAGGCTGTTATCAAGTAGCATAAGAAAACATAAATATTAAAAATAATCTTGGAAAAATATATTGCGACAACTTTAATTCAGCGTCGCTCTTTTTTTCCTTAACCTGTTGCTTTATACCTCTCTGATAAACGTCTTTGATACCTGCTTCTGGAAACGCTGAAAATGTTTAAACCTCCTTAACATCAGCCTCAGATGTAGTCAATGCCTGTCCCAGAGTGAAAACTGCTGGGCTTCAATCATCACAGAATAAATGGTTGAGTTGCACCTACCTTGCACGTGGGTGAGCTCACCCCTTGCCAGTTAATGTATTTCCCTGACAGACTTGCAGAACAGCTGAGCCTCTGGCAAGTGGGGAAGGAAAAGTGCTGGGATGCTTTGGTAGATCCTTCTAAACACATTCCCAGTGTTTAAAGCAATGCTTACAGTAACACATTTGCTGCTTATAACCTCTTCTGACTGGTTATGAGACACCTCTGCTGACCATTTCTTGGTGGAACTGGATTCTTTGGATCAAGCTTTTTGTCACCTCTGCATCTTTTTCTTTTCTGTAGCTGTGGAGCAGGGCATGCACCTTTTTTATTTATTTAGTCTATCATAAAATCATTGTAAGATGGCGATAAATTGCCTCACTTTTCACCTGTTTCCTTCTCAATTTGTAATTATAAATTAAATTATGATACTCTAGTTCTGCAAATAACATTTCTGATGGAAAATCCCCTTTTAGGTACCGCCTATTGGGAAATATCTCTTCAGTCTGCATTTGGCAACAGACACCTGGTATGGTAAAGTGAAGTGCTCAGCATTCCCCTCTTTCCTGGAGGTAATGTGGATAAACATGTGTTCTGTACTTTTGGAAATCTGTTCAGAATTTAAAGCTATATATCTACATCTTTCAGTAAAATAATTGTGGTCTTTAAATGTAGTTTTAACTAGGGGAAATAAAAAGCAAGCTGAAGTGACCCTTTAATCAGTGAGCCTTCCTGTCAGATTCCCCTCTAGTTTTGTTCAATGACTGATGAAGCAAAGTTAATATTGAGTCTTATCTCAATTTTTATTATAAGAACCTAATTTTGAAGTCATTTAACTAGACCTCTCTTTCCCCCATCCTCTTCAATCAACCAGACATTTAGTAATATACCAATACCTCACTATGGCTTCAAGCTAAATTCATTCATGACCAAGTAACATAAAGGACTCTTGCAAGAAATTCTTGATATGCCTGTTTTTTATATAAAATGTTTTTAGACAAAAAAGGAGATTAACCTATTTTTTTAAGGTTTTCTCTATTAGCAGCTAGACTTAATGCATATAACTCCCTCATATCTGAGTAGCAAAATCTTACATCTGCCAACAAATTTGTAATGCATTAGTAACAAAGCCATAATTGTATCTAATAAATACTCTCTTTACTCTCACTGGGCTTTTGTGAGTCTGAATAGCTGTGAACCACTTTGCAGTCCTCATCTGAAAGGTCTCCTATAGACAGAATATTATGACTATTTTAAATAGAAAAGCTGTTATTGAGGCACCCCTGTGTTCAAGCTGTTCTTGACAGTAACCACAGCCTGCTCACTGCAGCCTTGCAATCTGAAACTGCTAAGATTGTAGTTAGCTTAGCTGTTGTCACTCAGCAAACACCTTGTTCCTTATGATTTATTTATCCTTCTATTCTACAGACTGTCCAGGAATGAGTTTGGTACTTTTCACACATTAATTATGCATAATGATTCAGGGAGATTGTTTATGCACACACATTTCAGGCCACAGGCTCTCTCTGAGCTCTTTGCCGTCCTGATGTCTTTGTGTACTTGCTGTTCCTCATGCATTGTCCCCAGGACCCATGGATCACTGCAAACCATATCATGTGGCATTGCTTTTGTTCCCCAAAGGATGAGTCTCCAAGCCATGAGAGGCACTTCTGGCAGGAACACAGGAGGGCTTCTGATGTGAACATTAGGGCATCTCAGTGTTCCCCAGTCCTCTCATCCTTTCTGAAATCACACGTTTTTGGAGACTGGGTTGGCATTGCTGTCAACTTTTTACTTCAGTTTCTACTTGCAGTTGTCCTACAGAGGGGTTGGTATTTTGAGTGAGGTGGGAGAATGACTGAATCTGGCCTGTGGTACAGCAATGCCCTCCTGCAGATGTAATCACATTCATTAGGTAAAAGTTAGGAAGGGATTCAAAGGGACAGACAGGAGAAATGACATTTCCCAGAAGGAACATTGCAAGGTTGGATTGTTACAGGCAACTCCAGCATCTCCATTGGTGTTTGGCCTGTGGGATTGGTGCCTCTGCTTGCAATGAACTTGTCTTTTCCTCTTTATGCCCATTTCCTGCTCTTATTACTCTTGGCACCAGTTACCATGCCATGAAAAGACATTCTTGTGGGAGCAGGACTAGGGGGGCAGGGCTCTTGTTTCTGTCTCAGTGAAAAGGTTTGATAATCCTGACATGCTGCAAGGCCTCTGGGGAGCCATGGCTGTGCTTGCACAACCACCAGGAGCAGGAGATACATGCAAGACATAAAGCAATCCCTCTGCTCTACTGAAAATAGAGTAGCAAACAAACACCTGGCATTGGCCTACTGGCAATGCCTGTGTCCACATTTAGGTGCCAACTTTTAGAAATATGTGAGCCTGGTGGCATGATCCCAAAAGCAAGCAATGAGAACAAGCAGAGGCCTTGACACTGGAGCTGGAGTGGAAAGGCTGAAAGAACTGGGTTTGTTTACTCCAGAGACATCACTAAGGGGACACAATGACAGTGTAAAATGTTCCTGCAAAGGAGAGAGGAATAAACTGTTCTCTGCTGGATACAGGAGGAAAAGGAATGGACATACATTACAGCAAGAGCCATTTAGGCTGTAATGGAGACAGCTGGACTCGAGTCTGGGATGGCTGGGAAGTAACTTCATACAATTAAGCGAGGTCTCAGGTTAGAAGCATCGCGGAATTTTAGAGTTTAAACTTCTCTCACATGTAATAAAGAGAAATGTGAGTTCTGGCTGTGCTTCAATTCTCTTTGAAGCAGCTTTTTTCTCTACGTTGTCTAATGAGGGAGCCCAGCTTCCTACATTAGCCAATTCATTTAAGTGCCTGAGGTTAAATGGGATGAATCTGGGCCTCAGTGACTGGCCTTTAGCCTATGGTTCATCCTCAGACCCTGTGGGTCTTGTGTCATGGTCTCCAGTTTCTGCTTTCACCATTGCCTTTCAACTTCTTTGATGCAGTGAATCTTTGCTTCACAAAAGCTTGAACAGCCTTAACATTACACATATTCTCTGTTCTTCAGAAAAGTTAAGCATTTGTTTACTGCGCCAAACTGTTTAATTATTTGCTCTTTGAAAATATAAACATGATTCTAAAGGCTTTGTTAGCTAAACCATTTTCCTTCTAGAATAATTGATAATGAGTAACATTATGCCTACTGGGTCGTATTTCAGTGCAAGTCCTAAAAAGCAGATGAGGGAAAAGAGGTTTTAGTCTCAGTTTTCAAAGTTTCTTTAGAAACACCACGAAGTAGTGTAAAAAAAACCAGAAAAAGATGCCATAGCAACACCATAATAACCTGACTGTCCTACCAGGTCAGAATATGTAGCACTAACAAAAGTTTATCTATAACCTCATCACTGTGAACTAAGGAAGAATTGAGTCATCCTCTTGGTTATTTAACACCAAACACTGTCTTGTGGCAAAGATGCCCTCCCCAGAAAAATCACACTGTCCTAAAACTCTTGAGGTTTACATTTAGAAAAACTGAGGTCCTTCTTAAATGCTCTATGTTCTGGTTGTTTTTTGCTTGTTTGTTTCCTGGTTGATTTTTTTTCCCTTGAGCTTTTGGGGCGTGCTTGCTTTGCTTTTCATGTTGTAAGCCTGCAAGAAAATAAAAGGTGAAGGTCTTTAATGAACTTTGCGGAGCTGAAACTGACAAAAGCAAGGAATTGATATTTCAAACTGGAATCAAAACACTTGCATTGGAAAATCCGAAAATCCGCTACATAGCACATATTATAGCCATGCTTGTATGGTCCATTCATGGCAGGAATTAATGCTGATGGAATAACTGCAAAGCATGAGGATGGTGATGATGTTGATGATGATGATTCTAACCTGTCTTTTCAAGTCTTTCATCCTGTTGTCTAATTTTAACCAGGGCTGATAGAGGACAAAAGTTCTCCAGTAGAATAATCTATCAATGTTACTGAAAATGGTGTTTGAGTGGAGTGAAGAAAGCCTACCAGCGCCTCACTCACAGGAAGGCAGCTGCAGAGCTGCTTTCACAGCAGATATCCAAGAACCCACAAGGCAGAAGTATATTTGAAATTAAGATCCCCACAGTTTTAATTTTCAGAAGAGTAATTGCTGAAACAATATGTGGCTGGAATTATGGCACTTAAAGACTCAATTGCTCTATTGCCACCTACTCCTCATCTCCCAGCCCCAAGTACTTTGAACCCCTTTGCTTCCTATCAACAAATTAAACCTAAAGAAAAGTTTAAACACCCCCTGGGAACTACGTTTCTGTGTTTGTTCTCTACAGCCAATCTTTACTTCATACTCACTGCAGTTATTGTTACAAATCAGGACTGACTTTTTAATTTTGATTGCCAGCTCAGCCAGGTCTGCTTGATCCCTTAGAATCAAACACTGTTTTTCTGCCAGCTCTACAAGCAGCGAAGCTCCTGGGCTCAGCTAGACAGCAGCCACTGCTCTCACCCTGCTGTAGAGGCATGAGCTGTATCAGAGCCCAGCCTGCTCCTGCAGCTGCCTTGGCTCCAGAGGGGTGTTTGTGTCACTGAGCTAATCACACATGACTTGGACAAGAGGCAGGCAGGAGCAGATAAGGGGCTGTTTTTGCAGAGCCCGTTCTTTGTCCATGGCCGTGTTTTGGTGAATGAAATCATTGCAGAGCAGGCAGCAGTGTGACTGAGCAGGAAGGGAGCCTGGTTGCCCCTTAGTTACAATTCCCACTTGGTTATGTGCTCCCAGCCTTGGACATTTAACCCTTATGTGGCCCCTTCTCTAAGCAGCAACATTTTGTGTAAGAACAGTGGCGTGTTTTCTGGAAGCGGTGAACTTTGATACCTTTAAAAACAACATATATGCTAAAGAGACAGATACTTAGGAAAGAGGAGCAAAAACTTCTCCAGCATCTTCCTCATATGTGTGACAGAATACAAAAAAATAGAGCTTCTTCTGTACAAGATTTGTCCCTCCAGTATGAGTGGGAAGCCAATAACTTGGATATTTTTAGTCCCAATGCCATGAGCTGCTTATGGCACAGAGCAGCTCCACAACAAAATTATATGCTATTTTTCTTCCCCAGATGTAACATAAATAAAACAGAACTTTCTTAGCTAAGCAGTTCCCACACTTGTTGGTTTGGTGAGTGAAATGGAGGTGGTCTGTCTGTGGTGCTGCCCACCACGCAGGGAGCAGACCCCCAGCAAGAGCCATTCCCAAGTGAACTATGGTTTTCATAGTAGTGAACTATGATTTGCCCTGCTGGGCTTGAAAGCAGGTGTGCCTTCAAGGGAGGGCCTGGTTTTGAAATTTTAATTGGCTGCATGCTCTTAATTTCACAGGAAGATGATTGCAAGAAGATGATTGCAGGAAGGAAATGGGCTAAGGTGAGCTGTGAGGGGAAGGAAAATAAGCACTGTGAGACAGATGACAAACCTGGCGTGCTGCTGGAAAGGATTGCTGTGAACACGGGTGGGGAAGAACTTCTGTGCAAGGGAGTGTGCTTAGCACATCGTGATAGATGTCCTGAAGAATGGCTTTGGAAAAGACACCTGAACATAGCAGCTGAAAAGGAGGAATATTAAGAAAAACTCCCTGCTAGTGTGATGTAGCCGGCTGTGGAGCAGTCTTAGAGAAGAGCAGAGATCCTGGAGAGATCACAAAGCAGAACACAAATGTGAACAGTTTTGCTCAAACAGAATGGTATGGACTATTCCTGTCTTTGCAATTCAACATACAAAGGATATCAAGAGAGAGATGACACTGAGACTAGAAAAGACGAGAGATTTTATCTTGTGTGAGCAGAAGATCCATGGATGGGCTGATCCACTCAGTTCACTAAATATGTCAGACTGGACTCCATTATTCCTTATTGTCGGTATGTCTTTCCTAGAAGCTCAAAAATATGGCTCTTCATCAATTAAAAAATGCTGGATGGAGTTTTAAAACCTTGCTCAAGAGACACATCCAGAAAATCAGGCAGCTGGCAGGATCTGAGCCTCTGGGTTTTGACTTGAAAACAAAGAAAACCCTCCTAGGAACTGAGAGATCTATTACTATCAGTTTGTCTTTTGTCTGAAATAAACCATTATCTGCTTCCTTAGGATCAAAGGTAAATAATTCATGAACACAAGAGAGAAGGAAAAAAGTATCCTTTAGCTAGAGAACAGCACATTTTAAGGCAGCCTGTTGTCAGGTCATGGCATGGCATTCCAATGTCACTGATCTGAACAGGGAAAAAGGCTTAAACAGGGGAAAAAGGTTGTAAAAAATGAATGAGCTCAGATTTTTTTCAGACAGCCTTGCAGTGATGAACACACAGGGTGTTCAAGCTGTGACTGTTGGATTTGTCCACTCTCCCTTCAAGTCACCCAGCCTGAGTGGATGGAGAGCACTGTGCTGTGGCTCACACTTAGCATGTGCAATTATTAGCACTTTTAACGTGTTCTCTTCTACATCTCTCAATTTCTCACCTCTTTTACATTCTCAAGGCATTAGACTGTACAATGTTTGACCCACAGGTTCTTTTTGCACCTTTCTTGGTTGGATGGTGTTACAGCCATGCAGAAAAGTCAGTTTGCAGGTGTTGGGTCAGGCTCGAATAGCTTATCCTATACTGCTGTCCCTCAATGCAGATAGGAAAGTTTGGATCATCTCACCAATAACAAATTATTTGCCTCTGATTATGTTTCAAACTCTGTGCTGCCTCTCTCCTCAACACAGTGAGCTCTCTCAAGTGTTTATTGCTGTCCTGGTTACCTTTCCCTCACTGCATCAGCCATGCAAAGAAACCCCTCATTTTTTAATCCCACTCATTGTCATGACAACACGTTTGTGTGCTGCTGCTTGTCATTTTATAGCTCCAAAGCTGAGGAAACAGCACTGCTGTACCTCAGCCCTGTGAGCCCCAGGACTTTATGCTCTTCTTCTGTCTTGAACCTTCTGCTTCCCTCCCTTGCTCTAGGGAATACAGGAGGAAGGGGCCAAACTGCTCAAGCATGGGAGATGTCAGGATGGGCCAAAGGGGGAATGGAGGGAAAACAAGAAGTGAGATTAAAGCTGAAGACAAACCTTTTCTGCTGTAGTACTGATGCACAGGATAATTCCTCCCACCCTCTTCTCACTTTGATTTCATAAACTCAACAATATGTTTAGGTAAATCCATTGCCTTTCAGCCTTCCCTCTGCTGCAAGATATTAAAATTTCATGGAAGAAAGTAATCCTACTTTTTGAGTAACTTTTATATTTCTTATCTTCAGATTCTCCATTGGTAACTGAGAAAGCAATTTTAGCCTACTTTAATATGGTGTTTGAGACAGGGATTTTGCTTCCATGGGCAGGGGTTGTCTTCTGATAATGGGATGCTGGCTAGCACTATATACTGGCTGGTGTTCTTCTAAGCACTAAAGACCCCATCTAAATTATAGAAAAATACCAGTGATTATGTTGATAAATAGGACAATCCCAAAGGGTTTTAAATAGCACTTCACAGCTTTGACAAGCTGCCTCAAAATTTCCTTGCAAATGAGAAAGTTAACACCTGGCTGGGAAATTTATTAAAATTGCAAACGTTAATTTGCTTCTGGCTTGACTTGGATCACTCATCATCTACAAGAAAATTGCACAGAGAGATTTGACCTAAAACACTGAATTATTTGAAGAATACTTCCATTTCAAGAGCATCTGAGCTGGTGAAAATGTTACTGGAAATAATTATATTCTTTAGAATATATTTAGAGCCTACCTTGATGCTGCAGAATTATCCAAAGTGGTCTGATGGACATCTCCAAGGACTTTACTTGTAATCATTGCATGGAAAGTTCCTGTTACACAATTATACTTTTTTTCCTGAGAGAACTAGTGCCTCTCCTGGCACTTGAAGTGCCATGGCAAAAAGCACTTGAGACCACCTTCTGTGGCAAAATGAAGCTGTGCTTGACACATAATGATATGTAATTGGAAGTGGAGTTATCCCTGGGAAAAGAATATGCAGACTTAACCTAACCCCCAAACCACTCACGACCATAGGACTGTTTCCTGCGTTACTAAACAGAACACAAAGTTTTGTGCTACTTTATGGCCACCAAAAGGGGACTGAAAAGTCTTTCAGACTCTGTCAAGTGAAAGAGGACACATGATAAAATCTGTATTTAAGATTAAGACAGATGCAGTGTCCTTCCTTTGTCCTGATCCAGTGAGGATATGAATCAGTTATGGCTCTGATTTTCTTTAACTGATTTGGTTCCTCCACCCACGGCTGCTGGGCTGGGAGGGTGCTGGGGTGCAGAACCTGCAGCTGTCCTCATCTCAGCTCTCCCGACTCCCAGCCACTGCAGCTCACCAGGGTGACAGAACAGAGTAAGGCAGGTGGATTGCATCTTATGGTGACTTCCCTGCCGCCATCCCTATTTTCTGAAATTTTGTATAAATGCAACAGAGTACATAAATGCCCAGTACAACTATCTGGGTTGAATTTCCCCAGCCCACCGCAAGTCCTGCCCCTTCAGGTACATGACCTAACTTGTTCCTGTGCCCCAGGGACACACACATCACCCCATCAGCTCTGTTCAGATCTCCCCAGCTCCCTCCCTCTGCTGGGTGAGGCCATTTGTGTTCCAGGACTCACAGATCCTCCCTCCCAGCGGCTGATGTTACTTCAGCATGAAGAAAAAACAAAGTGGGTTAAGCTTGATTTTAATTAAACATTTCCTGCTTTCACAATGAAAGTGGAAAACACATGTGGGTGTCTCCTCACACAGCGTGGAGGACAAAACAATGCTCTATAGGACTGGTGTAAGTGTTAAACCCTTTGGCACATCTTGTCCAGCTCACTTTCCTTTGAACTCAAGCTGGGAAGGATGTGCTTAAAATGTTCCCCTCCTGTGTGTGTCATAGAGTCCTACAGATGATGAGGAGAAATGAAGATTCATGCAGGCTCTTTTAAAAAGAAAGGGTTCTTCACAAAAAATGGTCTGTTCTCCCTAGTTCCTAGCCCTGTAAGGAACGATAGGATGTGGAATATCATCTAGATTCAGTCTCAGAAAGAGGTGTGATGCTTTGATTTCAGAATGGCTGTAGGGAATCAATTGTTTCCTGTAACTCTGTGTGTACAAGTTGTGAAGCCTCTACCTGGGCAAAACCATTCATGAATGCAAGATTCCTCTGCCCTGCTGCACTCTCGCCACTCTTGCCAGTATTTGGGGCTACATCCAAAGGTGCTTTTCAGAAACAAGAACCTGATTTAGAGGCAGATACTCAGGGGCAGTCAAACAGCAATCCCAGCCTGAATGACTAGATGGGCTATAGGTGTGGCTCAGTGTGACACTTTACAGGCTGGCAAATCTCATGGAAATGGCAAGGAACTCTCACATGGAGGTCTGTATTTCCTGAAAGATGTGGAGTTAGTGCTTGCCTCTGTTGCATTTTTGGCTTAAATGCCATGACTGAGCCCAAGCTCGTTGCTCATGTGGGCTGGCAGTGCCCTGGCACTGGGCTGGAGCGAGCTGGCCCCTGGAGCAGAGGGATTAACTGGTGGCACTGAAGGTCACTCAGGGATGTTTTCCTTGGACTGCTGCCTTCCCCTTTCTGTGGAGCAGCCCTGTGGGCAATGAATTAAAATGAAGACACTCTGAGGAAGCACATGGAAAACACCCTGTTCTCCTGCACACCCCGTGATCCTGCACAGCTTGTGTGGATGCAATTTGCTCTAACTTATTTTGGCTCTGAGAGCTCAGGCCCAAATTCCAGCATGGCAACCATGGAAAGCAGGAGAGGAGGCCTCCTGTGGCCCATGCCCCTCCTCCAGGACAGAAGCAGCTTGGCCTTTGCCATTCTCACCCATTCCCCACTCGTTTTGCACAATCTCTTTTCATGCAGATCTGTGGCATCCTCCAGAAATCTGCTGCACTGCTTCCCTACAGCTTCAACCAAAAGGTTTCCCTGCTCTCTGAATTTCCCATGTTGCAGCTGATGCTTCAGCTCAGATGTTCCCAGCCCCATCTGGAGCAGTGCCACCCCACCAGCCTTAGGACCCAAAGTTTCCAGCCTGGGTACCCCCACCTGCTGCTCACCTTTTTACAAAGGGACAACATGAAAATCAGCCTGTAATTCAGTTTTCCCCTTTTTCTCCAGTTAGTTTAATTATTTCTGCTCTGCTGTAGTCCCTCCAGAATTATCTTTTTTTCCTACACTTGTGGGTTTTTTTCCCTATCTGCCAAGATATTTTGGCATTTTAACTATGTTGGATTTGCAGCCCCTCTCAGTTTAGTGGCCTCTGCAACTTAAGTCTCTCTTGGTGGAATTGTGAGGTTTGAAATCCTCTGTATAGCAAAGCTCTGAAACTGGAAGTGAATCTGACATCCAAATTGTACAGCTCTCCTGGAACCCGAGGGGTTTTGGCTGAACTTTGTCTTTTAATAGCTTGCATTAACATCAAGGGCTACAATTGTGGCCTGACACAAAGCTATTGTTAGAGATGTTTGCACTTTCCTAATAGAATATAAATGTTCTCAGAAAACAAAGCTCCAGTGAAGCTTCATTAGAGCAGGCTAGTGAAGCTCAGGGGATGGAAGGAGTCACCAAAGGCTTTCAGGTATGAGCTTTTTTTTCTCGTCTGCTTGTAGTTTTATTTGACTGCCCATATTATGATCTTGGCACAGATAAAAACCCCATTTGTGTGTGATCAGGAAGCAGTGCTTACTGCCTCATTGTTGGACTCTGCTGCAGGGCACAAAAGCATATTTCTTTCTTCTGCATACAGATGGATATTCCTGAATAAGGTAGATTATATCCAAATATTAAGGAAACGACTTCCAAGAAGAATTTCTATCCTTCCTGGTACTAATCTTGATTTTACTCTTTCTTTAATTTATAAAGGCTATTTACTATTACTCTGACAAGGTTTGGTGAGATGTGCAGCCCTGCACTATCAGGCAAGAAGAGTTATTGTGGCAGCACAAGCTCTAACACCATCCATCCAGCCCATCAATCACGTTTCCCAAAACACCCAATGAAAGAAAGCAGTATTCTATCCACTTCCTCACTGGTTTTACTCAGAATTAGCAGAGAATAGATGAGGCTTTGTGAGGCCAAGCAGACTGAGTCAATGCAGTCCTGACTGCAAGCTCCTTGCCATGGAGGCAGACCCATTGCAGGGGCAGATGATGGTGGCATTGTGGTGACATTCACTCCTGTCAACAACGTCCCCTGGGCTCCAGTTTCCCTCTCAGTAAGGCAGGTCCAGGGACAGGGACAAAGATCTGAATTCTCCTCTCGGGTTACCCTGTGGATCTCCTTGCCAAGTGGCTGAAGAACCTGACTTGGAAAAAATCTTGTCAGAGCTCTGTTGATTTCTGTGAAGTCAGGATAAATTGCGCCAGCACAAGCTTTCCCAGGACTCTTAGGAGGAAATAAACTTGAGGATTACTGGGAAAACTGCACTGATATTCACAGAAAGGGCTAGTCTTGAATATGATTGGCGAAAGGAATTGCTGGCACTGGAGAGTAGCAGAAGTTAAGAGTCTGTCATGGAGAACAATCTGTCCTGGCCCATCTTGCTCTGGTTATCTTGAGGGCTGGGGAGATGATGCTGACCCAGTCCCATCTGGCAGGGCTGTGCTTTGGTGCTCTGGAGACAGCACTGAAGGGGCCAGCTCAGGAAGCCCATTTGCTCTCTCAGATCAACTTATCTCTCCTTTGAAAACTCTTTTCCTTGAGCAGTTTTCTCTTCTGCAGAAGGCAGCAGCAGATAGATGGAGGGAGGAGGCAGGAGACGCGTGGTGTCTGAAGGCACACAGGCCTTGCCCATGGCTCATCAATGGTTTTAGTGGGGCTGAGGAACTGAGGCTGACAGGGGCCTTGGGAGGACAGAATGAGAGCAGAGGAGCTCTTGCAGTTTTCATTAGAGTAGGGCCCGCTGAGGTCAGTGCAACACAAACATGGGCAGGGATAGCTATACTCCAAATTAAGATGGAAAAACAAAGGCTTAGTAAATGTCCTGAGATACCCCAAGTTCCATCAGAACTCAGAGGCAAAGCCAGGAAGAGAACTTTTCAAATGATTGATGGTTCTGTTTATTTTTAAAAATTATTAAAATCTCTCCAACTCCCCATCCCACAAGTTTCTGGAATTTGATGTAAAGAAAACATTTCATTTCAGTTTCAAGCATTGTAGGATGTTCTAAAACCTATTTTCACGAACAAAAGGGAATGAAATTTCTAAATGAAGACCTATTTCCAGCTGGAAACCAAATGTTCTGGCTGGAGTTGCCAAGAGGAAAAATTTCAGCTTTCACCATTTATTGTGGTTTGTTATTCATGGACAGTTGAACACGACTGAGACAAATTCACAAAAGGTTTACGTTTGCTGGCAGGTCTCCTGATGGGTCCCATCATAAGGGGCTCCTTCAGCTGTGGCCTGCCAGGACAGCTTGCTTGGCCTACTGTTTTCCAGCTGGCACCTGCCTCTCTAATATTGTTACCTGTATCACTTGACAAAGGAGCAGCAGTAGACAGGAGCCCCTCTGTAGACCTTTCTAGACCTGGGAGCTCTGGAAATCCAAAGAGCTGTTTGTCCTGGTGTGTTTTCAGCTTGGGCTGTGGTGTATAACCCATAGCCAAAAATGTGCAGCACTGGAGAGTCTCGCTCAGAGGCTGCTGTGGTGGTCAAAGCTGATTTCTGGATGGGTGGAACCTGCAACTCAAGAAGCCCCCAGTTTGCTGGAGTGTGTCATTCCAGGGGCATCTGCAAGCTGGACTACCCACAGGCTAATTTAGCTATGCCACTACTCATTCTCTATTCAGTGAATGTCTCCTAAGCATTCAAAACCCTTCATCTTCTTAATCCAGGAAAGGAGAGATTAAACACTCAGCAGCCCATATCTTTATTAGCAATTTCATTATTAAATGATTTTTAAAAGAGAACATGAATCTTTTTGTCACAAAAATACTCCCTCAGTGCTAACAGAAACTTATTATTCTGGATGTTTGAGTAGAAGGAATGTTCAGCAACTCTTTGCAGGTGCAGGTGGCTTGATGGAATTTAAAATGACATAAAACTGTCTCCTCCTTTAGAGGAACCTTAAAGCTATTTCTAGCTACTTATCTATAATGTTGTAGCCCTTCCTGGCTGTTTATAGCATCGTGTAGGGCACCCCTGGGAGTTACCATGGTGCTTGCAGGGAGCAGAACACGAGGATGTCGTTCTGGTACTGCTTCCACTCTGCAGCACGCTCCTGCACACACATGCACACACACAGTTCTAGTGCCAGCTGCTTGCCAGTACAACAGAACAAGCTCCCTGGTGTGCCTAGAACATCTCCCCTTCACATCAGCAGGGCATCTGGGCTCTGTGCTTCATGCCATGCTGCTGCAGGGTAGGTAAGGTACCTCCTGCAGATGGGAGGGAGGAGCCCTGCATGACACAGAGCAGCTGCAAGACGATGGAACAAGAGGGCATTAAAGTCTGTGTCAAGCTTTCAACAGCTTCAAGGGTGTTCTGTACATGCTCCTGGGCATTTTTGTGTCATAAAAAACATCAGAAAATTGAATGGAACAGGGATGTTCATCTCTGCAGGGAGAGCACAAAATCTGAAAAAAGAGGGAAACAGGTTAAGTTGTATGTCCAACAACTGTTTAAGCTGCTGCCTGTAGGGGAAACAGATTTATACTTTTAAGCATGGACATTTTGTTTGTTAGCTTTTTATTTGTTTCCTTTTTTTTTTTTTTCTCCCTCTCTATAATGCAGAAGGACCTTAAAGCAGAGGAATTGAACCTGCTGTGGTGTCCACTGTTGTTTTCCTTCTGTGACCATTTTGGGCAATGATACAGATAAACAGAACTCACTGGAGTCTGGGTTTAAGCTCCTGGCTCATGTTCCCAGGACTTTTGCCAATCTCATGAACTTTGCCCTGAGTTCTGTTTGGAGTTTTCACCCATGATTTGACAAAACGTGAAAGGTATTAATGATCTGGTGGCTTAGTGCTTTTCATCTAAGGTGCCAATGTTATAACATGAAGCTTCATAAGCAAAGGGCCAGATTGTTTTTCTTAGTCCAGAACCTTAGCACACAAGTCAGCTTTCCTTGCACAGGAGCTGCATGAAGATTGCTGCCATATTCCTCTGGTTCTGCCCCTTCTTGTGTCATGCTGGTTCACCTGTGCTGCCTTTGAACTGTCAGAGCTGCTCCATCTTACAGTGCCCTTCAAAGGCAATAAAAGGCCAGAAACAATTCACTCTATGAGCAAGCAGAGGCCATGCAGTTCCCATAGCCTCCCACAGAACAGAAATTCTCATTTTACTCCTACACAGCTGGGAGATCATCCTTTCCCTGAAGCGACCCACACAAGGCCAGAGAGTTGTAGCGGAGAGAAACCAGGGCTTTGCACAGGAAAATCTAACCTTTATTTTCTGGGCTAATTAGAAAATATACTGATGTTTCTTTTAAGACTCATAAGGTTTGGTTAAGAAATTAGGCTCATTATTTCTCAGCTTTAGGGAACAGATTGTACATTTGGTTAACCCAATGAATAAGCAATCTGGAGTTTTCTCTCTGAAATGTAGCTTGTTTGGGCACTCAGAGACTTGCTTTCATGGTGAATACCATGGTCATTTGCCACTTGCTGGACAAAAATATCTGTTAACATATTACCAAGAGGGCAAAATCCAGGTATGTTTCTCATGTTCTTATTTTCATTGCCCAGTCAAGTGAAGAGCTGACATTGTCCTAAACACTGGTCACAGCTGCTTGGAAAACTTTTTATTCCCAGACACATTCCTTGGATAGCATTGCTGTAATTCTTAATAACAAAATACTCTCAAAACTTCTCCTGAGACATGAGTAATACAGGCAAATCCTACTATTTGCAGTTGTAGATAAACCTAGGAGCTAAAGCCTCCTAAATGTCTGGAAATTACCACCATCTGCCTTCTGAGTGCAAGGAAATGGGACCTGCAATGGTTGATGCTCTGCTCAGGTAATTCAAATCAAAGAGCCCTGCAGCAATGGCTCTTCCTAGGCAACAGTGGCATTACAGTGATCCAGACATATATTTTTTTCCTTTCCTTTAAGGTAAAGATGATTCAAAGATATCCTGGTGTGTGAGAATAGCTCAGAGACGTGATGGGCCTTCTGTGAAATGTTGTGCGTAGATGTGAGGAAATTGAGACTCCTAAAAGCAGCAAAAGTTGGTGTGACAGGAAGCCCATGCTCCTGGCAGGACTTCCAGCAGCTGCAGAGAGCTCTGGGCTGGGGACATCCTCACAGAGCCCATGGGGAATGGTGCTGTGGGATGCAGAAAGGGAACTGCTGGGAGTGCTCCAGGACAGATCACTGATTTCCTGATCTATTTCCTAGCTTATCTGAACATCTGGGCTCACTTGGGTGGAGAAAATGGGGGAAAAGCTGGCACTTTCCATTTGCCTCAACAGCATTAAAAAATAAAATCCACATAATCAAAGAATAGCAGAAATGGTATCAGAGAGGTTCCAGACAGAAGGAGCTATCTGTTTTAGGCCCCATTACATCTAAGTGGATTCTTTTCCCTAAAGCAATTCACTCTCTACATTTTCTTCAGGTTAGCTCACAAAGTGGAGGTGTTTCCCCTGTGCAGCACATGCAGCAGAGGATGCTGAGAGCTCATTAGCCCTAAGTGCTGTGCAGCTCCACATCCATCAGCAGAACACAACTGCACTGCCAGTCAGGAAAGGGAGAGCTCACCAGAAACTAGAAAACACTTAGGAAGATGAAAAGATAAGATTTAAAAGTGGGGACTGGAATAGGACATAAATACTGTCAGACATGAAGAGGCACAACAGAGATTTGTAGGAAAAGGTTTGGAAGTTCCTTCCAATTACAAGTCTCCACAAAACCCAAAACAAAAGGGCCACAAGACCCCGCTGGGGACTGTCATTGCTAACACAACTCTTCAAACTCAACAACTCTTCCATCAAATACAAGATTCCTTGTCAATGAGTTATCTCACCTCCACTCACACTGTCTTTGCATAAACAGCACTTTATGCAAGCAGAAAAGTGTGTTGTTTATTAATGATTATGTGGGTGGTGACACTTTTACCAGCACCAAACATCCAACTCAGAAATTCCCCTTTCACAACAGGTTTTTGCTGCTGGTATCTTGAAGCTGTTTTCCACATAATGTTAAGGTTTTGATTTCTTTCATGACAAAATATTATCCAAGTTTATGTAACATCAGCAGTCTCAGGTCTTTACAAAGGAGTTTGAAAGAGTTTTAAAAGCAGGACTTGGCAGAGAGGGAAGTTAGAATCCCTTAAAGTCTATAAACATAGAAGTTCTAAGAATGCACATGTGTAATATCCATTCTTACAGCACTTCCCACCTAATGCTAAACTCTGCCTAATGCTAAACTTCATTCTGTTAACGAAGAGTTAATTCCTGACACATATTTAGATCCATATAACAATAATAAGAATAATGAATACCAGCCAGGTATAGAGATATTAAGAAGATTAACAAAGGATTAATCTGTTTCTATGCAGAAGAGTAGAACCCATGAATCTCTAACTGTAAATCTCGATCCAAGCACTTATAAAGTGCCATGGATGTTCTTTTGGTCTGTGTTTTCCATGGGAACAAAGGAGGTGCCACACTTGCTGTGGGGCCGATGGCTGAGAATTGGCAGAGAATTACCTTAGCTCACATTTTTATTAAATGTGCAGTGGCAATCATGCAAGATGATTTTGGTGCACAAAAAGTTTTTTTTAAAGTCTGTCCCAAATAGTTTTCTGCCTTAAGCCCGCTTACAGTGAGGAGGAGGAGGAGAATGAACTGAATTCAGCTGTCACTCTTAGCAAAGTGTGGCTGGGAACCTTTGGTATTAAGGATCACAACAGTCATTA
Organism: Melospiza melodia melodia; assembly: GCF_035770615.1. Taxonomy (NCBI): domain Eukaryota; kingdom Metazoa; phylum Chordata; class Aves; order Passeriformes; family Passerellidae; genus Melospiza; species Melospiza melodia. The sequence goes on from NC_086202.1 coordinate 8,328,027, forward strand.
AGAAACAAGCAGTCACAGCCCTTCCCCAAAGCACTGCTTCTGTGACTTTTTGGATTGCAGAGAAATGTAAAAACATCATCTATGAAGACAAAATATAGGGTTTCTAAAAATACATTTTGATTTTCTGTCAAATTTCTGATGTGCAGAAAGTGTGAGGGGACAGGCAGCACATTGTGTCTGCGTGATGTCTGTATAATTACTGTGCAATTAGAGGGTTTTTTTGGTCATAGAATACAAATCTACTTGGAAACATTTTTGCAATTTCTGTTGAATTTGTGAATTGTGCAGTGGAAACTGAGTTACAACAACCTGTAGATCTCAGAAAAGCAGCAAGTGTGTTTTCCCCATCCAGTTCTATTTATAAAAACACGCAGCAGCTGGTGAAAAATGAAGTGTGTGTCTCTCACACTGCCCCAGAAGTTGTGAACAGCAGCTAAATGCAATCCTGACAAGCCACAGAGATGCTGCGAGCCAGAAGCTGCATCTGCTCACTTCCACCCTGTGAAACTGATGAGTATGAAGGCAGGGAGTGGGAAATCTCTTCTGGTCCTTTCTTTGCTGTTTGTTCCAAGGAAATGATGGAGGAAAACCAATTTCCTTAAACTAAAGAGGGCATTTTGAAGGTGGGAGTGTGACAGGACTGATTCCCTTCTTTCTGGCTGAGGATTTTGAGTCTTTGGAGTGGTGCTGCAGGAAGCTAAATTATTTCCACTCTTGCAACACTGAAACAAAATTAGAACATAATTCAGAAGCCTTAATTGGGATCCCAAGTGGCTGTTGCCCACACAACTTCTTCGAATTGGCAAAATCCTCAGAAGAGCACAGGAACACAAAGCAGTGCAGGAAAGCCCATAAGGTATCAGGAAGATGCCTTTGGTCTTTGCCTCACCTCCTCCCACTGCAAAAAAATGGAAGTTAATTTGTTAATTTGCAGTTTTACTTTTCATTAGCTAGTCACTGTTTGCTACACCTCATCTGTAATTGATGGCATGGATGGTGCATTCTGCAAAGTTAAAATATCACTTATTTCACTAAGAACTGACTTTGCAAAGCTTTACAATGTCACTGCCTGCCATTTTAAAAATATACAGGCATCCTGAGTGCTCCTTCAAAGGGAAATCTGAAGGTCTCTGTGGAGTTAGAATAATATCACCATCATGATGTTTAAACTGCAAGACATGAGAAGTTGAACCAAAACCCATTGCCCTTCTCGAATTTAAAAAAAATGTTAATATGAGTTTATAAAAATCTCACATGACTCACTGAAGTTCAGGGCAAAATTTACATCCTGCAGACAGGATATAAGAGAGTTTAGAACATTGCAGTTGAGCTATTTTCATCTCAGTGATTCTTTTTGCAACCTGGGCCCCTTTCTGCATTCAAAGAGGAGCTGGGAGCCTGGCATGCTGTCACTCCACAGCTTCCTGGCCCTGCTGCCGGGTCTCCAGGGCATCAGGATGTGTAGTTAGAGGGCTAATATGATAAATTCAATAAAACTCATAATAACCATAAAGCCTGTGCCTGACACTGTGGCCTTGCTGTATTGTGCAGTCCTGGTGCCCAATCCCTGCGCCTCTGTTTGCCTCTCACCCACTCACCACCCCTTGGATAAGCTTTTCATTAACTCACCTCAGCTCTGGGTCTGGCAGCTGACAACTGCTGAGCCAGCTGCAGGGTCCCAAAGGCATTTCTGATATCAGAGCTGGCTGATGCACACAGCTCTCACTGTGCTGTGGGGAAGCATCATCACCGGGAGCCGACAGGGACCCACTCCTGCATGGGCCAAAGCTGCACCAGGGTGAGCTTAGACTGGACATTGGACAGCTTTTCTTTAGAGACAGGGTGGTCAAACACTGCTGCAGGCTTCCCAGAGAGGTGGCTGATGCCCCAAGCCTGTCAATGTTTAAGAAGCATTTGGACAATGCCCTGAACACACTTTAACTGGGTCAGCCCTGATCAGGTCAGGAAATTGGATTGGATAGTTGTTGTAGGTGCCTTCTGACTGAAACACTTCTATTCTATTCTATTCTATTCTATTCTATTCTATTCTATTCTATTCTATTCTATTCTATTCTATTCTATTCTATTCTATTCTATTCTATTCTATTCCATTCCATTCCATTCCATTCCATTCCATTCTTCTTATGCCCATAAGCCAAATAAAACTAAAAAGAGGTTGTGAATGCATGATTAAGCATACGTGGAAAATGTGTTTGCGCTCATCACTTATGTTGAACAGATAAATTTGTTCTCAACCCTGGCTACCTGACATCCAAAGTACTCATTTTTCATTTTCCATTTTCCATTTGCACATGGAGACTGCCTTCTCTTTCCTTCACTTGTAGTTGGCTTCATGGTGTCTTTTAGTCACAACTAAAATCACATGAAGATGCACAGTGAGATCCTTTAATACAACATAAACCTTTCACAGCTTGGCCTCCCAAGGATTTGTTACTGACAGAGTTGTGCTGACATGTGGGATGAGTTCTGCTGGCTGGACAGCTGAAGACTTGAAGGAACTTCAACGCAGATTTTCACATGAGGCTCTGACACATTTTGAAGTTGAGGATCCATCACCACAAGCTGTAATTCCAGCCAAGGTTGTACCAGTCCTGTGGAACCCCAAGATGCCAGGGGAAATATCAGCTTTCCTGTTGAGTCAGTGCCAGCTCAGGTTGTGCCTCTCCATGAGACTTCACCAGGAGCCAGAAGCAATTTCCTTGCCACTTTATGTTACTAAAGGACAGTACCAGATCAGACTGACTGGGTGCTAAGTTTTGTGATTTAAGGCTCCAGTTTGCAAATGCACTTGTACTGTTTAATACACACAAATCCCTAGGAAAGAGGAGCCAAATCCTCCTCTCCCCCAGTGTAAACCTTGTGCCATCCAAGGTGCCAGAATTCTGTTTTCTTTGGATTTGTACTAGACAAAGCAGCATTTGTTCAGTGCTTTTCCTGTCTGAGAGTTATTTCTTTCTCCTGTTTGCTCCATCCATCTTTGGTAGGAGTTTAATACAGTAAACTAAATAAAAAAAAAGAAAAACAGCTGCTGCCCCAAACTACTCTAAACCCACCAAGTGTCCTAATTCCTTCACCCTCTCACAGTTCCCCATATGGTAACATTAATGAGGGCAAACTCCTAGGGGCTTAAAAGGCAATCACTTTTTACCAATTAAAAGGAAATTAATTTGTCAAGTGGGCTGACAGGGAAGTCAATCCCAGCAGCTCTGTAATCCTACCAGGGCAAGGTCCCAACTCTGTGGCAGCACTAATAATGTTGAATCTGCTGAGTTTTTCACATTGCTGGTATGTCAGACTTAAATAAAGAAGGAAAAAGGAATAGAAATTTATGTTGGCATCTGCTTGCTAGAAAGATCAGCAGTAGAGCTTAGCCATTAAGGAGTAGAAAAGAATAGAAAATAACCCCAAATTGATATTGCCTGAATTGCTCATTATAATTCAAGAAGTTCCCTCTGGTCTCCTTAAACCTCTCCATAAAAGCCTGACACAGAAAAAGCAACACACCTTATGGCTACAGATGATAGTCTAGTACTGCATTTTACTCCAGAACAGGAAGGAGGCAGAGACTGAAGATTTCTTTGGCATTTAAGCAGGCTTTCAAATCATAATGGGGTTCTCTACAGATAAAATTCCTGAAGATGCAGATGAACTTTCTTCTTTAAGGTTCTCTGAATACTTCTGGGAGTGGGTGTCACTAGGGAGTCCTCATGTCATAATTGTATGAACACATCCTCTAATTATTGTCTGACCCCTCTCAGACAGAGAATGATTCTCTACTCCTTCAAGGAGAATTAAAGGTGCAGAGGAATGAAGTTACTCCTCTGGATGACACAAGGAATCCACACAGGAGTGGGAAAGGAGCCCCCAATTCAGTGCATTGGTCTGGATATTATTGTATTTTTCTGGGACATAATTTTTTTTAATGGGGCAGCAACGAAATCCAAAAGCAGTCAAATCAGCTACATGAGCTATCTTTGATGGGAAAGAAAGGACCTTTATATTTGAGACTTCTGCCATGCCAATTACCTGGGCTGTTTTCTAGATCTTTTCATCTATGTGCCTTGATCTATGATACTGTTTTCAGCCACAGGATTTTTCCTACCTGGATGAAATATGACCTTGAAACTGTACAAAATCACACTTCCTATAAATGGCAGAAATGGATTCACTGATACAAGAACTAGATTAGTCCAACAAGGGTTCTAATATTTCAGCCCTCTGAAAAGTACATGTTGTCTTTAAGAGAGAATTTATAGCAAATTTGTGATTTAGTCCTCCCACAGCATCATATATAACCAGCTGCACATGGGAAAATTCTCCAAAGGGTGACAAATCTTTTCTTGTGGTAACTGGGAAACCTTTCACTTCTTAGCATTAGAAGCATGGAGAAAAGTTCACTCAGAGTTTGGCTTACTGCTGAAAATTCAACACCTCCTTGATATTTGATGCAATTTTTTTGCCTGTCACTGGGATGTTTTGGATGTGAAAAAATCAAATAGAATAAAGTGGCTCCAGAAGCACTATAAATGGGCATGGAGAAAGGATTTCAGTTTGTGCAGCGGAATGTTTGCTGGATGAAGGCAGCATGTGCAGCGCTGCAGATGATCTACGAGGGGAACCAAAGCCTAAAGAGATCTGGAGATAGAGGGAGGGAGCTTTGGAGGAACAGAAAGGCAGGTATCAAAGCAAGCAGCCCGGGAACACAGAGTCCCATGTGAGCAACTCCTTGTCTGCTTGGCTGGCACTGGGGATGGAATCACACCAGAGTTACACCGACACTGGCAGTGAGCACACAAAGCCTTGGCATTCCCTCTCCTTTACTGGAAAGGGATATCAAGTGGAAATATGGCAAAAAAATAAAACTGTAGGCAGCAAAGAACAAGCCAAATCCTGGAATACTAAAAACACTTTCCTACAGAAATTTAAAAGTGTACCATAATTGGAAAAAGGAAAAAACAACTTTCAACTGATCCAATGAATGATTGGAAAGAGTGAAGAACTGCAGAGATACTATTCATTTTCCTTCTCTTTTAAAAATATAATTTAAAAATTCATGCATATCTTTAGAATTTGTTACTAAACCAGAACATAAATATATCTGACACTGCAGTCTTGCTACTTTTAATCATAAGCACAAGTCTTAGATTCTTGGGGAAAGGGGGACTTCACAGAATTACAGAATGGTTGGGGTTGGAAGGGGGCTCTGGAGGTCGCCTTATCCAACCTCCCCTGCTCAAAAAGAGTCACTTAGAGAAGACTGTCCAGTCTCTGCTTCAAGTACCATGTGAATTTCTGTGATGGGGATTAATACCAGCATAAGAGTTTCATCCTGTTTCTCACTTGAGTCTTCTGGTCCTTTTTGTCTCTCAACTCTGCTGAGATAATCTGATGTTCTAGATCAGCAGAAGGAACAAGAATGACAATGCACGTGAATGATGGTTGAGGACATGAAAGAAAACACAAATCAGCTTTTAAAGTCATTACCTCTGAATTTTCAGCATGTGAAGCAGAGCATGCTAGCCCTCAGATAATTTGTTAATTTGTTCTTATAAAAGCACACAGAACATTTAATTCTGCGTCAGCCAGCCCCACTTGCTCCATTTACAGCATCAAAGGGACGTGAACTTGAACCTCAGCTGAAGCAGAGACCATTCCAGATAGTGCCCCAAGATTAGGCAGTGTTTTGAAATCAAGTTCAACGTAAGCCTTCTGTTCTCTGTGGAGCAAGTTATCACTAGCTCTGCAAACAGAAAAAAGATATCTCATGTTTCCCAGAGTAAAAAGGGTCTCAGTGACAGAGAATCCGGCCAAAATCAGAACAACCTCACTGTATATCATGTTTATTTCAGCTGTATATCTTGGGGTAATGAAGTAATCACTTTTGCATTGGCAGAGGCACAATATTTGTACAGTTTCAGGCAATCAAGCATTTAGGATGTTACTGTAGATATATACATCTTTCAGAGGCAGAAAACATACAGCACACTGAATACTTATCCCCACTTGAAACAAGATGAAAACTGAAGAGGCTGAAGAGCCATTGTATTTTAAATACCATGAAAAGGATTGGTGCTTTTCACATCTATATTTAGCAACAATAAATATTGCACACAGAGATTCATAAACCTAAAGAGGGTACTGAAACCCTCTTGTGCTCTTGTAAGAAATACAGCAATACCTGTTCTGTTAGCAAGGAAAAAATGCAGCAACTGTTTAACACGAAGCAGGAGACGTAACAGTTCCCCAGGAGACTATCTTGTGGTTAACACAGGTATTAAAAGGCAGGTTTAATTCATAAATCCTGTTAGAATCCCACACATCTTTTCTTTTTTATTCTAAAGGTCATGATATGAGTCAAAATTTCTTCATATTCTTACTCAATTTGAAGATAGTAGTTGTCCAAAAATCATCAGCCAGAGGCTCTACCAAGGAAGATAGACCCTGCCTCTGACACCTAACCTGAGCCAGACCAGTCAAAGCCCTGGACAATGTGTGCCAATCCATGTGATGGTGCATTATCTGGCATGCTATAACTCCACAGATCTCCAAAAATGTGTGTCCAAACACCTTTGCTTTGCCTGGATGCAGATGAGGCACTTCCTTGCATGTCTGGATTAGTTAAAGGAGAGCACAGAATCACAGAGGTGAATCAGCAGTGCCAGGTGTGGTCACTTGTTTTCCACCTGCAGGTATTCAAGTGAATACACAAAATTCTGGACCTGCCTCCTGGGGTTGCTGTCAAAGTGAAGGAGTTGTTCTGAGTAACAACATGAAATGAAATCCTTTACTAAATTTAATCATGCACTTATTCAGTTTTTCAGGGTTCTGCTTCACCTTTGCTCGTGTGCAGAGGTGTGACCAGCTTGCCTGGTGACTCACACCAAGGGACCAGAATAGCACCAGTGAATTACTGGAGTGTTTACTGCAGAACTTGCCAGAAAGGTGCCCCATTCCCAATTTTAGATAAGACTCCAGCTGCAGTTTGTAATGTGATATCCAATTGCTCTGAAACCTGAAAAACTGACTTTATTAAGCTTGTCTCAGCTAAACGTTGCTATTTCCCTATCTTACACTAGCTGAACATCTACATGAGGCTTTTATTATTGCAAGACTGTCAGAAATCTCTCAGCAGGAGCAGCAAATGCCAGTGAACTGTAGAAGTGAACCATCCATTTCTAATAGCATGCTGAAGGAGTGTGATAACTTGTTGAGTGGCTTATCAGGAAACTTTCTTACATGATAAATCTCTTCAGTCATTCAAAAATATGGAGAGGCTGAAATGGTCTGGAGAAAACAACTTATGTAATGCAGCTCTTCCCAGAGCCATCAGATGTTTCAACAAGGTTTTCCCCTCTTTATTACCAGAGCAGTGCTACAACTCTCCTGAGAAGACTCTGCACACCAGACCCAAGAACAGTGTCATTGTGAAACAAGGGCACCAGTTGAAATGTTTTCCATTGTTCCAGGTACTGAAACAGCAAGTTTCCTGCAGAGAATATTCTGGTTAGATGCAAAGACACTTTGGTTAGACTTTAATTTGAAAAATGTTTTAAATTAACCTAGGTATGGTGGTAATAATCCTCTAAAAATGCAATGGACTGAAAGTTATTAAATCTGTGAGTATAAAGCTAGGTTTATCTTTAGGCTGTTTCTTAAGGAGGTGGCACCTGGATTCCTCTTAGGAGGACAACTACATCCACAGATGAAAAAGAACTATTGAATTCTTCCAGAAATCTCCAGAAAAGTGTAAAATATCTATCTGACATTCCTAGTGGTTTGGAAATACGCAATGTGCCCTTTTCTATTTTCTTTCTCATGGATTATTATTAAAAATAAGTAATTTTGAATCAAAATTGATACGATAGAAAACTATGGGAACTGCAAAAAGGCTCCTCTGTGACTCAGTGTTTATGGGCATGTTAATTGAGGGATCCCTAATTGCTCTCTACAATTACCTGGGAGGAGGGTTTAGTAAGGTGGGCGTCAGTCTCTTCTCCATGTAGCAACGAAATGGCCTCAGGTTGTGCCAGCTGAGGGTTAGATTGCATAATAGGAATTTTTTTTTTTCACAGAAAGGGTTGTTAAGCAGTGAAACAGGATGCCCAGGGAAGTGGTGCAGTCAGCATCCCTGGAAGTGTGGATGTGTGGATGGAGCACTGGAGGACGTGGGCGAGTGGTGAACATGGAGATGAATAACCGATGAACTTAAAAGTCTTTGTCAACCTGAGCAATTCCATGATGCTGTGATTCTAAAGCCTCCATGCTGCCTTGATCTGGGCTGCTCTACACAGATGTACCTGCTGGCAGAAAGGCTGCTCAGGCAGAGCTGCACAGGTTTGTCCGTGTCAGCCAGGTGCAGCTGAATTCTTCTTTTTCCTTTTTCCAGCAAGGCCGCTGTGGAGCTGCTGCTCCTTGTGACCATTGCATGGCTCTTTTGCATTCCATGGCTCACTTCACTCCACCTTTTGAGGTGGAAGCAAAGCCGACATCCCTGAGTCTGCTGTGGAACCTGTGGTTTCATAACTTAGCAACTTCAAACAGAAACAGGTACAGTCCTGCTCTTCTACCTCCAGCAAAGTGAACAGAAAGTGCCTGGATGGGCTGAGACAATCAGGTGTTGTGGAAAAAAACAGTGTCCCCTTTGCAGCCCCTCATTTCATTCTTTGATTTCTCAATCCCACTCACATTTCTATGTTGTCCAAGACCTGATCAGTCCGTTAAACAAAATATTTTATTTCATGGCTAAACAACTCAGAGAATAGGTTTTTAAGTGCTGTGAAGGATAAGAGCCTGGAACAACAGACTCACCATTCCCAACATTTCTACAGCCCTGAGCTACCTCTTCTCTTCCTGTGTTTCTGTCTGAATACTGGCTTTTTCAGTCAGCCTAACAAAGTCAGAACTCAACTCTGCATGTGCTTTCCAGCACTTCACCATTCTTAAATTCCCAATCTCTTTTCTCTCACTTTTTCTGATTTAATTTTCAGTCATCCCCACGAGTGTTGCTGGACCAGTGAAGACCAGAGCCCCCTGTGCAGGTACCACACCCTCAGCTTTTAAACTCCCCCTCTGCCTTGGAGTCCTTACCATCTACATACACGAGGCAGATAAAGGAAAACAAGTGGACAAATGGTGAGCTCTGCACTATGGTAGGAACATGGATGAATTCAAGTCCTCAGTAGACCCTACTTCTTCTTCTAAAATGCATTTTATTTTACATTTTATTTTATTTTATTTTATTTTATTTTATTTTATTTTATTTTATTTTATTTTATTTTATTTTACTTCATTTAATTTCATTTAATTTAATTTCATTTTAAAATTTTAATTTTTTAATATTTTATTCTATTTTTATACATTTATTTAATTTTTTGGTTTTTAAATTTATTTTTATTTTTAAAATGTTATTTCTTTTCTTTTATTTTTAAATTTAATTTTATTTTAAAAATTTTAAAAATTTTATTTTATTTTAAAATTTATTTTATTTTATTTTATTTTATTATTTATTTATTTATTTTTAAATTTTTTTAGTTTTCAATTTATTTATATTTTAATTTTTTAATATATTTTAATTTATTTTATTTTATTTTATTTTATTTTATTTATTTTTTCTTTTCTTTTTTATTCTATTTTATTAATTTATTTAATTTTTAATTTATTTTTTATTTTTAAAATGTTATTTATTTTCTTTTAATTTTTAATTTAATTAAATTTAATTTTTTAAATTTTTAACATTTTTATTTTATTTTAAAATTTTAGATTATTTTATTATTTATTTATTTCCTATTTTTATTTTTAATTTTTTAGTTTTCAAATTTTTTATATTTTAAATTTTTTAATATATTTTTTACTTTTATTTTATTTTATTTTATTTTATTTCATTTCATTTCATTTCATTTCATTTTAAAATTTTAATTTTTTAATTTTTTATTCTATTTTATACATTTATTTAATTTTTTGGTTTTTAAATTTCTTTTTGTTTTTAAAATGTTATTTCTTTTCTTTTATTTTTAAATTTATTTTAATTTTATTTTAAAAATTTTTTAAATTTTATTTTATTTTTAAATTTATTTTATTTTATTTTATTTTATTTTATTATTTATTTATTTATTTTAAAAATTTTTTCGTTTTCAATTTTTTATATTTTAATTTTTTATATATTTTAATTTATTTTATTTAATTTATTTTATTTATTTTTTCTTTTCTTTTTAATTGTATTTTATTAATTTATTTAATTTTTTAATTTATTTTTTATTTTTAAAATTTTATTTATTTTCTTTTAATTTTTCGTTTTAAATTTAATTTAATTTTTTAAATTTTTAATTTTTATTTTATTTTAAAATTTTATATTATTTTATTATTTATTTATTTCCTAGTTTTTATTTTTAATTTTTTAATTTTCAAATTTTTTATATTTTAATTTTTTAATATATTTTTTACTTTACTTTACTTTACTTTACTTTTATTTTATTTTATTTTATTTTATTTTATTTTATTTTATTTTATTTTATTTTATTTTATTTTATTTTATTTTTCTTGCAGGACTTTATTCAGCTCTGATGTTTTCAGCTGATTGTAGCTCACTTTGAGTGTTTTTGCAGTATGAGTTGAGCAAGTGGGAAGACCTAACCTGAGCTGAGAGAAAACTGTCACCAGTGTCAGTGAATCACACAGACATCATTTGCATTTCAAGCAGACCTGGTGCTTGATGAGAAATTCTGTTTCTTAATGAGAAATTCACTGGAATGATGCTGTGTCTGCCTACCCAGCCCCCATGGCAAGGGGCTGATGGCACTGGGGATCAAGGTGAGAAACTTTCTGCTGCGTGTTGAGATTCTTGCTAGTTAAAAAAAAAAAAGAAAAAAAAAAAGAAAACAAGTCTAGGCTTTTCATTTTAACTGAAAAAATTGTTCCACAGAGGAAAAGGAGCAGTGCTGCTGCTCCTCAGAGCACATTTTCCCATCACACCTATTTGTCCTTCTCCTGCCCCTCCAGGAGCAGCAGCAGGTGGCCTTGGATAGCTCAAGCAGGAGAGCATTTGGTGGCCATGCAGTCCCTGCATTTGGGAACACGGCTTCCATTTCCCACAGGCTCTGCTCTCAGGGCAGCAGCTTGGAGCCACCCCCTGTCCTTATGGCCAAGGGTTGTTTGCATCTCTGAGGCTTTGCTGGATTTACATTAATTCTTAATGGCTGGCTGGCTGTATTACAGAAGATTTTTATCGAACGTGCACTTTTAGCAGAGGAGCTGAAGGAAAAAGGGCAGGAAAACTGAAGTTTCTGTCACCTCCTGTGAGGGTGGGCAGACAGAGGTACAGGAGAGGAGGAGGTTTGGGCTGCCAGGAGCAGCAGCCCTGTGCCCCCATGGGTTCTCTCATCACTCCCCCAGGAACTGCAGCCACCCCCAATTCCCCCAATTCCCTCCCTCCACTGCCCACTGGGAGTGTGAGACACTGAATTTGCACCTCTGAGCCCTGGTGGCACAGAGAGAGGCTGAGGGAGGGCAGGCACCTGCCTTGAGTGTGCCAGCGCTTACAGAGGCTGAGGAGGGAGGCAAAGAGAAGAAATCACATTTATTCTGGGATGCAGGGATCCAGTCTGCCCCTACTTCTGGTTTACAACTGGGAGAGCTGTAAAACAAGAGATGTGAAACTTCAGGAGGATGGTGGCTGAGGTATCAGACAGCTAGCACCTATTGCTGGAGCAGAGGACTTTTAGGGGGACTGTAACTTGTATAGATTCAGATTTTACCTCCCAGCTGAAAAAGCTGACCAAGGCTTTTTTACTAATTGTAACCAGATTTTCCTTTGACAGGTTTTCAAATGAAATGTTTCCTCTTTGAAATGGTGAAAGAGTTTTTTATTTTGATGTTTTCCAAATGAAACGCACCCTTTTGAAAAAGCCTACTTTGCTAGAACTGTATTTAAAATGAAATGTCTCAAAAGGGAAAATTGAATGAACTCAATTCTTCAAAAAATTTTTTTAAAGGGAAATGAAACAAAATGTTTGCATCCCCAAAATATTACTACTTTATTTTGCCCATGATTAAACCACTTTCCTCTAACTTTCTAGAATTGGGATACTGGGTGAAAAGACTTTGTATTTACCTACAGAGTAAATGGCACCATAATGCTACAGAACATGAGTGGAGGTTAAGCTGAGCTGAGACAGATGGCAGCAATAAGCCTTTCCAGAGACTACTGCAAAAGCACACCCTTGCCACTCTTAGATCATTTTGTTTGAGGAAAACAAAGTAAAATGGCTTGGAAAGATGATGGGCTGTGTGTCATTGGCAGTGGGAGCACGCAGGGGGAGATCAGCAATGGAAAATGTTCCTGCAGAAGAGGCTCTGGCTGCAAGGGCTCTCTCCTCCTCACGAGCTGAGTGTTAATCAGCACAGCCAGTGGGGAGGGCTTCACTCTCTGGGGTTTCATACAGTTGAAAAACTTATTGTAGCTGTGAAGATGACTGGTAAAGCACATGGGGAGGAGAGGGATGTAAAAAGCTCAGTGTTGTTTTTAAACTTACTAACTTATCTCAGAAGGCTTCTCCCGGATTTAAGTGGGTATTTCAGAGAGTTAGACCTAAGCAGAAATTGCCTTTTAATTAACCCTCAGCAGCATTAAATAATATGAAGAAGTTGAAGGCAGTGGAGTAGAGCAGAGCAGGGCCAGGGAAATCCTGGGAGTCAGCCAGGACAGCCTGGCTGTGCCAGCCACATTTTAGTTGGCTTGCTGTGCATGCCACATTTCAGTGGGAGCAGCAAGTCACAGACCAGGAGATCGAGGATGGTACTAAAATTAATAGCACAAGGCTGAAATTAAAAATTGAGCATGGCCAGTGTCCATTATGTAGGAATATAGAGGGTTCGAACTGTTTTTCTTAGCAAAAGGATTAAATCACCGCGAGCTGAACAGTCTGTGGTTACTTGGCAGTGTGGCTTTCCCCAGCAGAAACCAGAGGAGTCTCTTTTAACTGAGGTCTGCTTTCCAGGGAAGAGTGTGCACTCTCCTGACTTGGATAGCACACAGCCCTGAACCAGACCACCAAGCTGGTGGCTGGTAGAAAAGCAGCCTCAAATACAGATCTACAAATCCAGGAATTTGTTCCACCTCTGTAATTTGTCAGGTTCCAGCAATCTGGGAGTGCACAAGCTCCAAAGCCTGTGAAATTCCATTGTGTTCTCTAAAAGGCTTTAAGGGGAACCTGGAATTTAAACATCACTTCATATATACAGAGTAATGCAGGAGTAAACAGATTTCAGGAAGAGATCTCAGACTGATCCTGACTTAATCTCTATATTGACCTTCTTTTCAATTTGCTTTCTGTAATGAAAGAGAAAAAAAAGATAAAAGCTCATCTTCTGATCTGAGAACTTCTTTAGAACACAAATAGGGGTACAAATGGGGAGATGGGCACAAGTTCATCCTTGCCTGGTTTCTGACATAAATAATCTTCTCTGCAGATGCTCATCAATGTGAGAATTCTTCTGAAATAAAATATCTTCTTGTGAAAGGCAGGAGAAAGGCAGCAGCAGGAGCAGCCCAGAAAGAGCTTTTCAGAAACCAGGTTAATTTCTCACTTGAGCTTGAGTACCACTTGCTTTCAGCCTCAGGCTTTAGCAATGTTATTGTCAGTTATGCTTTCTTTTTGCCAGGCAGAAGTGGTGAAGAAAATACAGATAATGACTGGATGAACAATTCAGCTCCAATAACACAGACCCTCACCCTAAAGAGAGAAGAAAGCTCCATTCATCTGTGACCAGCAGAGTGCCCACACACAAAGGGCAGTTTTATTAAGCTTCAGAATCCATGCCTGGCTGGGATGGACTGGGACAGTTCAGGCTTCTCAAGTTTTATTTCTTCTCACCAAGCACTCTGTCACTTCAGTGTTTCTATCCAGGTAGATCTTGGGGAGGAGGAACCCTCTCCATTATATTCAGGTTTTCTTTGCAACACAAAAGGATGTAAATAATTACTTCAGCTGGACTCTTTGGAAGCCCATTGAGCCACTGGAGGAACATCAGCAGGGCAATATCACTTCATCAAACGTGCACACCCCGAGTACAAAGGGCCAAAGAAAAAAGGAACAAACAGATTGCAGAACTTGCCTGATAAACACAAATATGTATGTTTTATCAGGGTGTTTAGATGCAAAGAACAGTAAAGAGGAATGAGACCTGGCTTTTCAAAAGGATTTAATTCAGCCTGTAATGGTTTGCAGACATATCCAGCAAATCTCCAGATAATTAAGCCTGTCTCTGGCATACCAAAGCAAAATGTTTACATCTTTTTTCCCTTTAGAATCACATTATCTGGAATGCTTCCATTGACAGCAGAAGGATGAGGCTCAGGGGTAAAAAATAATTTGTGCAAGACTACACAGTTGTAATGGTCTTTTCCATTCATTTCTGTGAACTTCGTCCTTTTCCTTGGACATCACCCACCCCTGGTGCAGCAGCAATCTGGGGTAAGAGGGGGAAGCTGAAAAAGTGCTGGCAGATCTCTGTTCTCTCTCTCTGCCTCCTCAAAGCCCTCTAAAAGTATTTTCACTGCCATTACTACTGAAAAGAAAACACACAGGGCTTTCCTGCTTATGGAAAATTAATGTATTCCCATCTATCACAAGCCAAGCCAAAATTAGCAAGAACTTCATTTAATACCACGCTGAGAGGGTTTTATTCACTGAGACTCCTTGACTCAAGACATACTGCTGCCTTGGAGCACAACTCCCACACATCCTGCTTTATTACCAAAGCTCACATTTTATAGGCAATTCTTAATCCTGATGTTATTTTGTTACTCAGACAAATTTATCTAAATCTATCTGCAAATTCTTGCAAATACAGACTGTGCTGTCTGAGGATGGAGGAGTCTGGTACTCACTGCATAAGGGAATGCAAAAATCATGGGGTTTATTTCCTTAGAAGTTGCTGGCCAGGAACCTCATTAAGCTGCTTGAAAACTCCCTTTGCTGCACTCATGGAGGCAAGGTCTGGCAAAATAAGGTCTATGAACCCCACACCAGGTTAATTCCCATGACAAGAGTTGATCTAAATTTATAAAAATGGAACTCATGGTCTTTCTTCCCTCTAGTCACTTTTTAATTTTGGAAGGAAATGCTGTTCAAAATTCTTTATAACTCAATTTTATTACCTCTGAAATGACAGATCAGCATGCAATTTTACCCTGTACATTGACCTCCTCAGATGCAGAGCATGTGACTTAGATCTCCCCTTGAGCTGTGTGCTGACTTCTGGCTGGTTTTCTCAGTTTACCAGAGCTGAGTAGCTATCCAAAGAAGTGTCCAAATTTTTCTTTATAGCTCTTCCTTCACCAGAAATGCATCATTTAGGTGTGTCCTGTTGTGCCTAAAAAAGGTAAAAAATTCTATCCTTCATCAATTCAGAAGGACGCAGGAAGGGGGTGTTAAGCACAGATTTGATTTGCTAGTGTGCATTTAAAAAATACCTAGAATTTCTTTGGGGTCTATCAGAAAGGTTGAAAACTGTGTCAAAGCTTATACAGATATTTTAAGTGGAAGGTTTTCCAACATACAAATAAATAAATGTCCAGTCGAGAAAAAGAGAACTAAACTATTGCTTCACATATTTTTCAAAGTCAACCTACAGAAGCTGCTCTGAAATTAATGAATTTGCACCTGCATGGTTGGAAGTAGAATCTAATTCTCAATTTATAATTTAAAGGGGGATCACACTGGTATCTTGCTATTTTCCACATTTTGGATTGCTCTAAAGTGCATTCTGAATCTTTAATGTGCATCATTGATTCGTGGAAAACGCATCATCATTAAAGTAATTTGTTTCAGACTATTCTGTTCACCTGGAATAGATTTCTATTTCTATTTCTATTCTTCATAGTCAGTGGAAAGAATAGAAAAGAAAAAACAAGAAGAGATAGTCTGGAAAATCAGGGACTTGACTATAGCCATCACTTAATTATAGTGTGGGACTAAACCATCAGCTTTTCCTCCCAGGCTTGTTCAACAGTGAAGGTGTAGAACAGTGGGAGAAAGAGGGGTAAAAATAAGGATCTATATTGCAGATATTGTCTTGTAAACATATCCAAAAACAGTTAAGACATGGGTTTGTGTATATCATATTAAAAAGTGCATAGAGGAATCTAAGCTCTAAGTAAATGACAATGCTCTGGTCTTTCAAATTCTCAGAGAATTATTTCTAGGCTTACATGAAAGTAAACATAATTATCTTTAATTTTCAAATGTGAGACACAGAGGTTAATCAAAGGATACAGCTTTTAATTTTCCTCTTTTAAATCTGTACACAGTGCTTGTGATTTGCTGTTTCATCTCTAACAGTCTGCCCACTGGGAATTGCTGCTGTGCAATGGGAGGCTGAGTTCTCATTTTCAAACTTTGGAGTCGCCAAATTCATACACAGAAAAAAGCTGTAAAAGGAGAAATAACCCATGTGGTGCTGCTGCAGGTTTCCCACTCAAACTCTATAGAGATGGACCAAGAACAAAAATAGCATGTAATAACTAGTCTGGACTTCACAGAGTAAAGAAGGGAGAAAGATCATATGAGTGTTTGAGCTTCTAAAGCCTTAGGCTGAACTTTGATAAACTGGGAACAATTGAACCAAACTAAGTTGCAGTGTGATGGAGAAAGAGGAATCTCTCTCCTCTTATCAAACTCTACTTGCTCCTGTCCATTTTGTTGATGTTTATAGAGCTGCATCTTAGTCCAAAAATCTGATTTTAATAATTCTCTATGGCTGCCACAAAGAGTAGCATTTTCCTCACGTGGACTCACACATTTCTGATAAAAAGACTGATAGGGCAAAACCATGGAGTCAGTTCCTAATCAGCAGATTATCCTCAACTCCTTCATTTACTGCATGTTGTCCAGTGATGGCAGAGGGGGATTGCTCCTTTAGATGGAGCAGCCACCCCCTCAAACACAGACTGAGCCAAGGAGCCCTGGGGTGGGCATAGGATGGATTTTGTTTTCTCTCCCAGGAAAACAAAAACTCGCTCTGCAAAGTTACAGATGGCTTCAAGATGGAAAACCCATGGGCTGGGCCTGTCCCAGTTCCCGGATGGGTGTCAGATATCTCTCACAACTGCTGATATTCTGAAGGGGCAGCTCCCACCCTCATGGAGCACCCTCCTGCTCCTGCTGGAGCCTTGGGGAGCACTGGGCCACCACCAGGGACAGGAGCAGCCTCACATCTGGAGCACAGCAGCCCTGGCAGGCCAGAGAAAGGGGCAGGAAGTGTTTTTATTTGCAGCAATCAATACACAGAGGGCAGGAATCCTGTGTGCAAACAGGCTGCTGGATGCAGCTCCGTGGAGGAGCAGATCAGAAGAGCAAACAGCCCTTGACACAGCTCGTGAGTCACTCTGGCTGTGTAAAGGACAGTGGCTTTGTGGAGCTGCTGTCTCACAGATACTCTGCAGAAGATAAGATCTGCATTAAGCTATATTTCTTTTGTTCCATGAGTCAGGGAAAGAAAAAAGCACAACAATAAAAGGAAGGGCTGGGAAGGAGATAAGGATTCCATTCTGAATTCTGTTAAAACCTTTCTTTTTGGGAGGCTGTTATTTTCTCCCTCCACAGCTCAGTGCCCAAGGTACAGCCCTCTGAGAGAGCCATACCCAGGATACAGCTGGAGTTGATGCACTAATATTTGAAGAAATATTTAAGGAGATATGAAGGACACATCTGTATATAAGCTAAGACATATACACACCATTACTGCATTGATTATTGTGTTTTGTACGCAAAAGGAATAGTATTTGTACTATTTTTTTAAGTGGGGGTATTCTGTATTTTCACTGTAATAAATAAGATTGAGATTCCATCTTGATTAAGAAATGACTGTAAGAATGAAAGGATACATCTAATTCTCACTCGCTTGGTATAGAGATAAAAGAATAAAATAATATCACTCCCAGGAAACCTTTCAAATGCATGATTCTGGGAAATTCAAACCTTCCTTTGTAGCCACATGATGATTCCTTTGTATGCTGTTATTCTTTTGGGGTTTTATTTGGAACCAACCATTTCTACAGAAATGGTGTTGGTGTTCATGTGACCTAAAGAACTGAAGGCAAAGCCTTAAGGCTGAATTTAAGAAAGCCAATTTAAAGTTGGTTTCTGCTTCCTTAGAAAGCTGCCTTAGCTGATTTTTCCTCCCAAGAAAAGTTCATATTTTTGGTTTATTTGTTTCTGCTTCCCTTACTGACATTGAAGGAAATCTGAGCCGAAATCATGGCGAGTTCAGGAAGAGAGGCAAATATTTCTGTCTGGGCTGGAGAACCATGGATTCTTTGGAATTGCCAGCAAGAAGCTAGCAAATCCAGAAGCCAGGGAAGGAGCAGCAGTTTTACAATTTCTGAGCAGCTCTGACTGCCCCTGGCAGCCAGCAGTGCTCTCAGACCAGCTGAGGATGGAGAACGGAGGGACAGCCCAAGAACCTTTGGCCATGCCATTCCTCTCAAGGTGGCAATGGCCCACAAGCAAAGTGAAGGTCTAATATCCCAAATGTTATCAGAAACAGCACACAGAGCTTTCTAAAGTGCTGGTATCATCACTACAGGGCCCAGGTGAAAAAAGAAAGGTAACAAACCAGCTGTATAAAACCTTCCTTGGTAATCCTAAGCAATGCACTGCTAACTTTGATGTGAAGTGACTCCTAAAACGTGCACTGGTAAAACCTGAATCTTCAGAATATACTGTGTTATTCACTGTTAGAAGTAAGACCTAGGTGGAGAAAAACTCTTTCTCTGGTGCCAAAACTCAGCAATGGAAATTAAGTGAATGTCCCTGCATTGATCAATTCTTTTGTATCTTTTCTAATGCTTTGTTTAGCTTCATTTGAGCAAAGTGAATTTCCACATTACACTCACTTCCATACACCTCAGAAACAAAATACTTTTACATTTTAAACCATGTTCCAATGGCAGAAAGAAAGAAACCTGTAAGTTTAATAGAAAATGTCTCTAGGGTCTAGAATATTTAAATAAACTGGCTGCATTATAGAAGTTAATAAGGTGGTGCTTTCCTGGGCTCCTTGTGATGGAGTCCTTGTAATATTTTTTGGAAGAAAAGAAGGAGATTAAAAAAAAAAAAAGGGGAGAGACAGAAATAAAAAAGCCAAATAGTCATAAAACCCAAAAAATCTATAACTGAGCCGGCAAAACTACATGCCAAGTTTCAGCTGAAGACATCGAATTTCAGCTGACTGGTTCATCTAATTTACTGCTTTGTTTTGGACATCAGGTTAAAATGCTTCAAGGGAAAGCTGGACCAACACAGCTATGTCCTGAATTTTCCAAGTGTGATGAGCTCAGTTTGGAGGAGGAGCTGAGCGTTTGACCTTACTGTGCACAACTTGGGTTCTCAATTTTTTTTCTTCCTTATTATTTTTAAAAGGGTTATTAAACCATGTATTTTATCAAGAGAATATCTCTTCAGGGCAGAGGTTTAAAAGCTCAAGGAGGACTTCAGTGAACACTGAAATGAGGATTTGTGTTTAAGGGTGATATTCAGAGTGTGACCCTGGTGCTGTGCAAGTCTGGCCTTGGAGAGCAACCAAGTGCCCAGCCCAGAGAAATCCAAATCCCATGTCCAGATTTGGCTGCAGAAATCTCTACACTGATGTTTAGGCACCCACCTGTGTTTGTGCTCACAGCACTGAGATGATGGAGCTCCCCTCCTCCTGGGGCAGCAGCCCAGCCCTGCTCAAGGAGAGGGCCCCACCTGGGTACCACTGTCCTTTCCCAAAGTGTATGGGGATTTGGGAAGCAGGAACCCCGGCTCTTGCCTCTCTGCTCTCATTCCCTTGTCACAGCAGCCAAGATTTTCAGTGCCACACCCAAGCCATGACGAGCTGCAGCTCCAGGGACTCCCATCTGCAGCTGATGTGCATCCAGGTTGGGCATTGCATCCTCAGTCCAGCCCCAAGAGCAGAGCACAAAGGCAAATGAAGCTGCTCATCCAGGGATATTCTCTGTGGGCATATGTCCTTGTGATAAACAGAAAAACCCAGCTGAAATGACTTGGAATGCTGCAGCATGACTGGAGTGCTCAGCCCCGAGGATTTCTAGTAACCAAAGAGCAAATGATGCTGCAGATGATGACTGAGCTGGCAGAACAGCCTAAGGTCTGTACACACTGTTGCCTAGCCACGTTTTTAAATCATTCCACTTACCAAAATAGCCTAGAAAGTCTGCTCTGTCTTTCACCTTCCCAACATAAATAATGAAAATGTTGGCTGGATTTAATTTGTGTATCTCTGCTTTCTGCACATTCTTCCTGGTTCTGAATAGAGGGGGACAGTCCTCTCATCCGCAGAACAGCCCCAGTTGTGAGAGCAGCTGTTCAAGTTTAACCAAATCTGGGGGTGAAATGCACTGCATAAAAATGTCTGTTATTGTCTTTCCAGCATTATATTTTAAAATATCATTTTAAAATATTTGATATTTTAAAATATCAAATTTATTTATTTAAAATATCAAAATATCAAATTTAAATATATGATATTTTAAAATATCATTCCAAATAATTTCTGGAAATACCTGCTAGAAGGCATTTCCCTTCCCAATTTCCTCAGTATTTCTGCTTTCTGCACTCAGACAAATGCCAGTCATGTTGGATGACTTATTTCAGGGGCCTGGCTGCATGGCCACTGAGAACAGACTGGCACTACCTATAAAGGGTGTTATATGGCTGTGAAGTGGACAATTCTTGTTTGCTCCCTACTTGGGAACCTTCTGGCCAACAAATTTCTGGTTTCTGAACAAGCAGAGTTTTGGTAGATGTAAACTGAGAGAGAATGATATCTATATGAATAAAACTCACAAAATTATCCCTTCCAACTCAAAATAATCTAATATTCTGTGAGAGTTTCAATGCTCCCAAATGCCACCACACTCAGAATTTTGGTTTGGCTGTTCATGGATATTCTGCATACCTGCTGCAAATTCTCTGCAAACTTTGCTTGTAGTCTTTCACTCAAGAATTGCAAGTGTGGTGATTTAATAATTTCCTGAATGTCATATCCAATATATATTTTCCCACAGCTCCAATATAAGTCTTTCACAGTTGGATTATTTATTTGCTTTTTTTGTCTGCTGTGTAATTTTATTGGTGTCACTTGTTGAAGGAGAAAAGCAGCAAAGGTCAAGCTTTAGCTGGAAAGCAATCCAGTTTTAGAGGCACTTGTCATTATTAGGGGAAGTAATATCAAAAGAGACAGTGAAGTGAAAATAATATTTGTATTCCAAGGTGCCTAGAATTCACAAATCCTTTCAGGTGGCTCTGTTTCTGTCATTCCTGCCCCTTGAGGCTGTGGTTTTCTAGTTCACAGCAAACATAAAGTAATCTGAGTTACTGTGGCCTTTGCTCAGATAACCCTGCTGGTGACACAGGCAGCAAAATGTCCAGCTGATCTTTTTAAGTCACTCTGACTTGACTTAGGCATAAGATTTTTTTATTGTTTGTTTCCAAGATGCTGCCCTGATGTGCTGAGGGCTCCAGTTAAAGCTTGATCCCTGTGACTCTGATTCAGGGATGCTCCCAGTGCTCACCAAGCTCCCACTGTCGCATTCAGCACTTTGGGCAGGGGTAGGGTGACACTAAACCCTCACTGTGGGGGTGATTTCCAGCAGCCCCTGCGGTTTGGTGCTCACATTTCATCACTGCCAGTGCCTTTAGTTGGAGTTTGAGCTCTCCAGAGATCCCCCCAAAGTGCTGACCTATGGATGTGCAAAACTACAGCCATATTCATTCTGGAAACTCTTGTCCTGGCTGTATAAGCAGATTTAAGAAAATCACTGACAATAAATCTTCAGTATTTCCTCTGCCTCTGAGGTGGTGTCTCCATTTCCCATTTTCCCCTCATACATTTTATTCTGTGATTTATATCCCATGCAGAAGGAAATCTTTTTAAAATATAGAAGACCTGACAATTCCCAGCTGTTCTAAAGGGTTTGCAGTTAAATTGTTGCCTCATTTTATAGACAGCAGAAGATGAACAGCCATCCTTTGTAAATTAGCTCCTTTGGGGAAACATGAAGTTGGGAATCCCAGAATTGAGTGCTTAAGTGCTTAAGCCACTTAAAAATATTTAGAACAGAGAGCTCACCTGACAATCTGGGAGCAGCAAAGTGCTCACAGGATTTGCATGGATGAAAGACTTTATGGTAGACCAGCACTGCATTGCCAGATTCCTGCTTGATACATCATTTAATTTGGAACTTAAAGCCGCTTAGGTTATTTGAGTTTTTTCATTGTGTTTATTGAGGATTTGCTCTGTGAAAATTCTCATATATTTTAAAATCAAAGGAAAAGAAGAATTCCCGGAGATTACAGATGAGAGTGTGTTAACCCCTGAGATTTAGGATGACAGCGCATTGTATAGCAGAAAATATCTTGCTTACAGGGTGGAGGATGTGTACTACCAAGCTGGCATGCATAAAAAATCTGATAATCAGCATTAACCACCTGGCCATACCACTGAAAGAATCTGTTTTAAGAAGTTGTGTAAATAAACTTTGATAGTTTGCATAACAACATATTCTTATCACCTCTGAAGCTGATGAGTTCAAGCAGCAGGACACAGAGATTAGCAGCAGGAGCCTTTCTTTGGAAGTGAGATCCAAATTCATCTGTTCTTTGAGCAGGACTTTTTTTTGCCACAATGAGAAGCTCTTGTAGACACATTACAGATTTTTTCCCTCCCCATTTTTTTCAATGTTTATTTTGTAGGATAAGTGGTACCTACATGCTAATTCAGGGCTTTTAATTCCTTTTTCACACTGCAGAGAGTTTCCATTAACAGCACAGAAAATGTAGTGCAACCTCTTAAATACCAGCCTAAGGAAAAAAAAAATCTAGAAAATGCTTTTTATGACAGAGCCATTTAAATATAATCACATATCTGTCATCATACAGGCCTGCTTATAACAGGCTGTCAGTTCTCTTGGAGAGGGGGGATCTGCAGTCAAAGGTTTGAAACGAGACAGTGCAGAATTTTTAAAACGTCTATAATGGGCATCCAAGAAAGAATATAAATATTCTGGGGCAGGGGAAAGACAAGTAGACTAGAAAGGAGTATATTATTAAGCCAGTACCAACAAGGAGAGTACTTATTTATGGTTGAGAGGGTAGGAAACTGATATATAATCACTGAGAACTCTCTTCTCCCACTGCCATAAAGGACAAGACCTGGGCTCTGTTGTGTTTTATGACAACTTTGGTTATGTAGCCTTACATTCTTGACTAGAATATTAGTTGCATTAAATATAGGTTGTTTACTTTTTTAATATTGAAAGGTATATATGTGTATGGTATATTACATATATATATATATATATATATATATACACATATATATATTACAGCTCTTCAGATTGTAAAAGAAATAAACCAAAGTTAGGGAATCTGGAAAAAAAGTTAAGATCCTAAGATAATATCTTAAATTTTGTTGCTAAATTGCATGGGTCTTAGATGCCTCTTTCCCAAATTAATGTCATGTATTCAGTGCTTTATACTTCAAGCTCTCCATTTTACAGAAAAGGAAAAACAGCA
Organism: Melospiza melodia melodia; assembly: GCF_035770615.1. NCBI lineage: Eukaryota > Metazoa > Chordata > Aves > Passeriformes > Passerellidae > Melospiza > Melospiza melodia. Next base: position 8,351,624 of record NC_086202.1, read on the forward strand.
CATTGTTCCTTCCAATATTTTCCTTAGATACTCTATGACCTTAATAGAAAAATGAACTAGGGGAAGGTGTGAAAGAGTTAAAAAGGCAGCTTTCATTGAAGAGCTGAGCTCAGGATTCCACACATACTGGAAATAGGCTTTGCAAGTTAGTTCTAATAAAACATCAGAAAACAAGGTTAGCGTATCACACAAGAATTCTTCAGGATTAAAGGTAAAAATAAACCAGACCAGGAGAGAAGATTTATGTATCATTGCAGAACATCCCCAGAGAAAGGGCTTTTGACCATCCATCTGTCAGGGTGGTTGTGCTGGTGGTGCAGCTGGAATGCTCCGTGATTCCTCACTGACAGGGAGGGACCACACAGCTCCATCTCAGGGCAAGGCTTCCACCTCCCTCACTGACCAGAGACACCAAACCTGGCAGATTGCTGCTCTCAGTTAGGAATGCCTCTGTGTTCTGCAGCCTGAAGGTGAAACCATCCCTTGCTCCCTGAACTGCAGCAAGGTCCTGGCAGCGACAGCAGCAAAGGAGAGCTCAGCACATCTCCCTTCCCTGCTGGGAAAGGCTTCCCAGGGAACACTGCCCTCTCCCTGGGCCTCACAGGGCTTTCACTGCTGCCTTTTCTCAGAACAAACCTGTGCTCCAGAGTGCCAAGGGCCTCTCCCTGCCAGAGGGAGCTGAGAGCCTGAGCCCCTCTGCAGGAGCAGTTATGGCAATGATGGGAGGCAGCCTCTGATGCTGAGTGTGGAGAAGTGTGGAAGGAGCAGCTTAGACAGAAGAGGAGGTCTGTGGCTGAGGAGGATGAGTCCCTCTGCCCCAATCTTAATCCTTCAAATTAAATCCAGAAACTGTTTGTGAACTTCCAGATGTTTGGTGCCAAAAAGTCAGGGAGGTGTTGAGAGCAAACCTTTGTCAGTCACTCAGACCCCCAGATCAGGGTAACAACCAGCAGGGCAGGGACAGCCTGCTGGCTTTTCCAAAGCCATGGACTGCGGTTCTCTGTGAACTGAACACAGGCACAAAGCTTCCTTCCCTAAGACTCTGCAGATGTGCAGGGGGAAGGCTCATCCCTTCCCTCATGTGTAGGATCTACTGTGTTTTGGAGGAAGGCAGAGGTCACATCACAGATCAAACCCCAAGTGTGATGCTCTTGTGTTTTTTATCTGTTTCAATCGTCTCCTCATCCACTAGAGGAGAAAAAAAGCCAACAAACATAGTGAAGGCAGATGCGTCTCTAGCCAACTTCAACATTTTTTTCAGTATGTGATTAAACATCCCTATAAAAAGCGTGATAAAATCTTTGGATCCTTTAGGATTTCAACCAGGACAGACATCCAGCTCAGCTGAACTCCATGTGGCCTTCTGGAATTCCTGGACTAAGGACAAAATTCCCACAGCTCAGGAAGGTTTTTTAAAATTTATTTTCCTATACATTGCTTAAGCATCAGTGGGACAAGCAATATGAGATTTATCTACAAACAAGTAGGCAAAATCAAGACATTGGAATGATGGAAGCAGAAATTAAAATTTTGTACAAGTCACCTATTTTATTTTTCTGGCTCCCAAATAGATTTTAAAAGCTGTTTTGCTAAGATTAAGCACTGCCAGGGAAATAAACCTGTCATACCAACTGTTATTACCCTTTATATTACCACAGTTCTCAGGAAAAATTCCATGGCACAGTGTAAACACATGAGGAGTCCCATGCCCATGGAGAGCTTACACTGAGATTTTACAACTGATGGACAACACCAAGCACCAAATGGCACAGCTCAGCCAAGAGCCAGAGTCTGACAGCAAACAATGAGATATTTTTGTTGTAGGAGTGAGTGATCTTAGTCCAGCACAGCCTAAAAGTTGATGACATTTCAGTGTTGTAAGGAAGGCTTTGCCAGTGTTGATGAGGAAATCCTTTGGAAAAATTAAGGGAAACCTCAGAGCTTAGCTGTGCAATATTTGCAAGAATAATAGTAAATAATGGTGCAGAAAGATTAAAAAAAACCCCAGAGGCTGGAGCTGGTATCTTAAAAATCAATAGAATCTCACAAATAGGAAATGAGCAGGCTGAAATATGGAAGGGTCAGCAGGTGACCAATACTAGCAGGGAGACCTGGCAGCTGGGTTCTAGAAAGTCATGTTTCAGTCAGCCTTTGGAGTGGGAAATCAACACCTGACAGAGCCACATTTTGGATAGCTGAGAGCGGGCCGATATTCTGGAGCTAACACAGAAACTGAGACATGAGGTAGAAAACCTCAAACAAATGTTCAGATTAGAGAGGGCAGAGAAAAAGTGGAAAAAAAAAATCTGCAAACATTCAGAGACTGTCCAAATGCAAGGATGCAGTGAGCTGTTTAAACTGAATGAACACTGAACTTCTAAGGCTTGTCTGTAATCAGAATTATAAATAATCTGTAACCAGATTAATTGTAATCTAGCAAAAGATTGCTTGCAAAAGGAAAGGTGTAACATGAATAAATAATGAAGAAATTATTAGTTTTCAGGTATATTACATTTTATTAAGTCAAAGAAGATAAATGGTGAGACTTCTTCAGCAGAAAGAGACCATTCTGGAGGAGAGAGGAGGGCTTTGACTCCTCAGCTTGGAAGGTTGAGGAATTTTGTACCTTCCAGAGACAAAATGTGCAAAGGCAGCAGGGAAAGAAGGGTAGCAGGCCACAGGAATTTCCACCAAAAACTGGAAATGGGAAGGAGGACTATCAACCAAGGACACGATCAAGGAGCAGTGTCCAAAGTATGCAAAGAGTTGGAATAAAGAGAAGTACAGAGGCAAACAAAATGAAAATTTCAAAACTAAAAGCCTGTTTGTGGACATTGAAGGCAACTGGCAGGCCAAGGAGACTGAGGATGATTGGCAATGGATAATTAGAAACCTTGCTGGGAACAATTTCAGCGGTCAGCATGGAGACAGCCACATTAGTGGGATGTGGTAGGGAGGTGAAATAGAGGAAGCAGAACCTCTTGCAAATAACACATCTCATGAGAGTAAAAAGAAAAGGGAAGGGGATGTACATGGTAGTAGCATTGTTTTTCCAATACAGGAGAAATTAAATTGCTTTTCTTTCGAGAGAAAGGAGCTACAAGTGGAGAGTTACTGGGCTGCAAGGCTTGGGAGAACTAATTACAGAGATGAATGGAGAATGAAAGGGTCACATGGTGGTCATTCAGAAAAAACTCAGCAGAGATTAACAAGAGGAGCACAGCAATGCAGGGATAAATGCATCTATTTGCTGCCTGAGAGAAATGCAAAAACTCCACTGCCCACTTAGAAGCAGGAAAATTTATTCCACCTGAGGGTTCAGCCTTTATGTGGTTTACATCAGAGTCAAACCTGGCAGTGAATTGAGTCTCCCCAAACTGAGGAGAACTCAGTAGGCTTTAATGCTGAGATGTGCTGTTGAAGTGCTCTGCTGGAAGGTAATTCTAGGGGATTTTCCTCACTAATTTCCTTAGCTGACAAAACCAAAAAACCCAAAACAAAGCCCCAACAACAACAAAAAACAGAAATATGGGATTACAGAATCATGGGATGACTTGGGTAGGAAGAGACTTTAAAAATTGTCTCATTCCAGCCCCTGCTATGGGCAGGGACACTTTCCACCAGGATGTGTCATTGTTTCCTGCAGTCCTCACAACATTAAAGCAGCAAGTCAGAATTGCTTTGGGATAACTTGATTCCTCCTCCTGAAAATTTCTTTGCTTGACTGCAAACATTTCTGAGTCCAAAACATACAAGTTTTCTAGGTCAACTTGTAGGGTTTTTTTGCAAGCAGCAAATTATTTCTTTCCTGGGAGCACTTTAATTGTAAATGCAGCTTCCTGTGAGACTGTGAGAAGTTGAGCATGAATTAAATCCTGGTAATTTTTTTGCTTGTCCCTGTACAAGACAGTCCATAACCTTTCTGCATGTTAGGAGAAGGTGGAAAACAGTCACTGTGAGGGGTTCACCTGAGCTAGGCTGCTCTTGGAACACAGATGTGTGCCTGCTCTCAGGTGCCTGTGGCAAGGTAGTCCCTCTTACACTAGCAAGAAAAAGCTGTGAAATGCAGGGCCCCAGAGGGTGTCAGGGTGATCAGGCCACCCCTGAATGTGAAAGACCCTGTACCAAGTGTGTAAGAAAAACATACAATCTTGTGATTACAGGTGATGCACTCACACAGACCAGAAATGAGTCTCAAAGGTGCTGAGACGTCCATCCACTAGCATTTGAACAAAGGTATTGTTTAAAATTCAGCAAACTTGCTATTTATTGGAAAAAAGACACACTTCTATATAAAATATACCATTCATCCTGTTTCACTTCTCTATTTCATGTACTTCCATGTAATCTAAGCCTCCTGTAAAGAGAATTGTTCTGTTCAGCAGCCTCAAGTAAATAAGAATTTTAATCCCCTGATAGTTTAAATTCATAACTAATCCAGTTATGATTCAGTAAATGTTTCATTTTACACTTAGCAGTGAATTTGTGAGGCAAATTTTTGTCACTGTCTGCTAGAGACTCCATTACACCCTCTGCATCTTCCTCATAAGCTCTCAGAAGTTCTGCCACATGCACGTCTGATTTGAGTCTATGATAACAACAGCACTTTATAGCACTTCCACTGCTAAGAGCATGGCAAAAATGCAAATTAAAGCCATCTTCACTCAACTGCATAAAGGAAAGAAAAATTTAAATGGTGGGTTTCTCAGTAGCCCCCAGCAAGTTTCCTTTGGATTTAGCTGCCACTTAGGCATTGATGCACCTACCCACTGCTTGGTGCATTTCAATGTTATATTTTATCCTGTGGTTCCACTTGCTGAATGTATTAAGGTTTGGAAAAAACGGTTCTATCTCTCATTCTTGGTGATCTCTGTGTCTCAGTATCAACCCCAGATAACTTGGAAAACGTCACAGCTTTAGTCAAGTGTGTCAGTGTGCACAAGGGGGAGCAGGGAAGGCGCACAGACCTTGATGGAAGGAGTGCTTACGCCTGCTGCTGACACACATCAATGCTCCCATCAATGATAAATCACTGTATCAATAAAAACACCATTCAACTGCTGAGTCTGCTTTGCTCTGATTAAAACACCTCACACTTTATGTGCTGTCATCTCAGACACAGGCTTCACTTCACTCCAGAAGCAATGCACTCACCCAAGCCCTGCAGTCTAAAGTGGATATTAAACCTGATGTGCTGCCTTCTTGCTGGAATATAAAGATGGTGTTAGAACAACTATTTAGTTCTCAAGGACAGTCATTGCAATGATAGCTTCAAAAATAACATTGCAGTTCCATGGTGAATGGATTTCAAAAGTTATGCAACACCAGGGTAAGTTTGACTAAGTATTTGGTTTTAGTGAAACAAAATATTCATTAATACCTAACTACTTAAAATTACAGCTTTGTTCAGTGTTTGGAAAATTTACAGAATTTACAGCCTGAGCTAGGAGCTCTGAGCACTGGCATTCCCACATACTTTGCTTAAGGGAATGTCTGAGATAGTAAAATTATGGAGAGATTTAACTGAGGGCTATATCTTGCTAATGCTTTTCCAAAAAAAGAAACAGTATGTGCTGCTCTAGCAACACTTCAGAAAGCTACTCCTTCACACACAAAGGCTGAAATCCTCACCTCTGCAAAGCTCAGTCACAGCAAGGGTGGAACTTTGCCACCCTCCCTGGCGTGTAAAATAGCCAGCAGGTATTGTTTCCAGCTCCTGGTGGGAATGTGTGCACAAAATTCCAGGGTGACAGGCAGAAAAGATAAAACTCAGATGGGGCAGCAGAGTCCTGAGTTTGAGCAGCCACAGGAAACTACTTCAGATGGGAAGGACGGGGCAGGGACAGGAGCCCTGTTTAAAGCCCCGTTTACCCAATCTCCAGATAAACTGCTCTTGGCAGGAGATGGCAGAATCCCTTGCAATAACAAGAAAGTATCTTGGCCCTGTCAGTGATTTTAACATGAAAGGCTCCTTTCCATGCTTTTAGAAACAAGCTAATTGATAGCTTCCTAGAGCAGTGACCACAGAAATCTGCACCAGGCAGTGCCTCCTGGGGCTCTGGCAAAATGCACCAGCCCAGCTCAGTCCCACAAATGCCATTAGCCAAGAAAACATCAGTCTGGTTTGCATCTAGGATGTGCAGGCCTGGGCTCACACAGGATTTCTGTTCTGAGAACACTCAGAACTTGGGGGTAAAGGTGTCATTTCAGAGAGGATGACTGAAAGCCAGTCAAGGCTCAGCTTTGTGACCTGTGGCACAAGGACTGTGCGCCACAGACTTTGTCACCTGTGTGCTGAGAGACTGTGACCTAAACTTGCTGAGTTTAGCTTGGCAGAAGCTTTTGATTAACTTTTTAGTAAAACAGAGAAATTACAATAGAATTTGAGTGTCTGTCAAATCTAGACTTGCTGCATCACACTAAGCTGAATATATTGCATCTGCACGGAAATCAAAGAAAGTTAGTGAGTTTCATAAGCAATGTGTATAAATATTTTAAATATTTGAATAGATGAATAAACACAAGGAATAATCTTTAGTGGGGTGGTGGGAATTACACAAATTCAGCATAGTTACACTACAGTTTATGAGGCTGACCTACAGTAGACATTCCAGAATTTTTGTCACACAATGCTTTCACTAATGAGAAATCACTGCATCAATAAAAACATGATGAGCAGCACAAATAATAGATCATCTCTGCAGGCATGTTGGTGTCCACCTTCACTTCTACTGGAGCACATGACAGCCTGCAATATTGCCCTCTACTCACAGGTTCTGGGTCAAAGCTGCAAAACTGTTACCTGAGTAAAACAACTATGCTTTTTAGATGCTGCTGCTAAATACAGTTCAGCCATAATTATAATTAAACAGGCACCCACACGCTGCAAAGTGTGGCTCAGTCTATCCACAGTAACAAACACTGAGTCAAGTGGAGCTCCATGCAGAGGGATCTCATCCCGTAGCTAAATTTGCTCTGGGATCTCTGCAGTGAAGGACACAATCAGGCAGCCTGTGACTCATGCAGTGCACCATTTCTAATGTCTCTTACGTGCAGAAATGAAAATAAAAGCAGATCTCTCGTTCCCAGAGCCCTGGAGGGGGTGGCCTCACAACTCACAGTTTTACAGACCCTTGGTGACTGAAGGGCCGACTGACACCCACGGCTGCAGAGCCTGTGGCAAAGGGAGTGGGAAACAAACAGAACTTCTTAATTAAAGCCCTTTATTCAAGCTGCAACCCCTCACAGCAGACACATTTCATAACTTCTAGATCTATGTTCACACAAAGATTGACAGAAAAACTCAGGCATGAAAGAAAACATAAATTTTTTTAATGTTTATTTTTTCATGAAAAAGGTTTAAAAGGAGAAAGAGGCTGCACAGGAGAAAGCATACATTCTTTAATCACTGTTTATCTGTTGGTTTGATAGCCAAGGCTGACATTTCTTCTACAGTGTATTTATTTGTTCTCATAATATTACATGACATTTACCCTTTATTTAGAAAGGACCATCATCTATGAATATTGTTAAGAACAGTTAGGCAACACCATCAGTGAAGAATTTACATGACCTAGATCAGCTGTAGATGAAGTGCTTTCATTTTAGTTCTTCTCATATTTTGTAACAACCAATGTAAACCACATTTTAAAAATATTCAGATATGTGAAAGGCTTTGCATCAAATGTAATGCAGAAACAAAGGTTTAGTATCTCAGAGAACAGACAAAATTTTCCAATGCCTACAAAGCAACACTGAAATTCTCAAGGAAGAAAATACAATTCCTGGCTTTCCCCTTAAACCACCTGGAGACATTTATTAAGGTGTTAAGTGCTCAAATGTGACTTCCCTCACCAGCATTACACTGCTGGGATTTTTAGGTAACTCAGCAGCAGAACCTAAATGAAGTTACACATTTTCACAGTGACATAACCTGACCCTTCATCACTGCCCCTACACACAACCCTCTCCTATTTCAAGTATCTTTGCTGATCTGTAGAAGAGATGAAAACAACTCCAAAACAAAGAGCAACTCTCCATCCCTCAAATACCAAGAATTGTCACCTTTGCCCATTTATCTGTGCATATTTTGCCTTCCATCTCACTCAAATCACAATTTCAGCAAGCTGTTTGAAGTCCCCCTGCCATGTTTGATCTGGAGTGTACAAAAGAGGTAACAATAATTTCAGAACTAAGCTCACAAGATGGAGAAACATCCTCGTTTTGAAGTATTTTGCAAGGAGTTTGACAAATAAGCACCTTAATTTCAAATTAATTCAGTAACATGATGGAGAAGGAAAATTCTTCACAGTTTCAGAATTAGTAGAATTAAATCCCTCTGAAGCTTGCAAACCATGAAGGTCAAACAGCTTATTTCAATCAGTACTCCAGTATTTCTGTAAAGAAACATTTTCAAGTATTGTTACAAAAGGCACTGATTTTTTCCTTCAGCCATCAAGATGCAATAAAACCACAGAATTTCTGTCACATTGTGCCAAACTCCTGGCCCTAAAGGTATTTGCCACTAACCTTAGAGCACCTGGATTTCACCCAGTCACTGTTTTAAAACCACCTTCTTTTTCTTTATTGATTTTCTTACAAAATCACATAGATCCATCACAGGTTTTAATGATACAATGATTAATGGTAAATTAATGGTAATGACAGAGAGGAGAACATTTTAGTTTTTCTAATTCTATTTTAAAAGTGAAATTGGAGACTTATGAAGTTAAGTATTCAACAGATAAAACATTTAGCAATTTGTTTCTCCACTTTACTATCAATTAATTTTTAAAATCTGGAACCCAGATTTGGAAATATGATTCAAGCAACTCTCAGGACAGATTCCTTGAACATATGGTTCAAACCCAGTATTTCAGTTTAAACAAAAGCTTGGAAAATAGGCTCTTTTTTTTTTTTTTCTTTAGATGGATGTAAAATCAAATTGGGGATTGCTGTTTTGCTTTCTATGAAGTCTGACAATGGCCAGATGGGTTGAATTTCTCAATCCTTAATCAAAATGGGAAAGAATACAGTGTGGAATATCTCTCTTCTGAGGCATGTTGAGTACAGAGCATTAAGTTAAGGCAGATGTATGAACAGGTTTTCTTCAAACAGGATTTCTTTAGCTCAAAATTGTCAATGTTTCAAAGGAACTGGGCAAGACTTAAAAATACTTGCAATTCTTTTGCTTAGTCCTAGAGCCTGCAATTGGACAGAGTTCCCTGGTATGCTTGAAAGCAAAGGACCACCAAAGAGGTAAACTAAGCAATATTTAATTATAGCTACACAAACATTCCTCAACTCACACCCAAACTTCCATCTTCTCATCTGCAGCAGGAGTGCATTACCTGACAATAATTAAATAACCTGCAACAGGACAGCAAATTATTTAAGAACTAAAATATTTAAACTAAAATATGTAATCTCTATTTAATCAAAGTTTCCTGAAAGCAAGAGCCATCAGAATCCCTGCACAGGCTACTCAAGTGGGATGGGATGCTCTGGGACAGCTGCACACAACTGCAGCACCTCAATGGACAGGGCCAGAGGGAAAGGGAAAACTTCTGCCAGCAGCTGCAGGAGTGCAAAGCTTGATGAAGCTGAGACCTGAGGACATCATCTTATTCTAATGCTATTTAAAATTACCTGCTGTTTACATCCCCATCCCTGAAGCAGGGCAGGGGCAAGGAGCTGGTGGAGGGAATTATCCTTCCTACTTGGATCCCTCCACATAACATGATATGGGCTGCATTTCACTGTGGAAACTACAGGAGGCAAGGACAGACCCAAAAACCTAACCCAAATCCCCCAAAATGGGGGGACAAAGAAACTGAGATAAACTTGGAAACTCAATCATAGGTGTGGTGAGTCCTGAACAGGAATGAATTCTAATCCTAAATGAGAGCAGTGACTTTATCCATAAGAGTACAAAACTATAAAATAGAGATCTGCTGCTTCTACTAGAAGACAGTGGTTGAATTTGGTTACATGAACATAATGGAATGTGAAATATTAGACTATTGTAGAATATTAGAATATTGTTTCTAAATTAATTACCTCTTGTTGAATGCAAAAACAGATGATGTGATTTAATTTAAAAAAATCCAGGTCTCACATTTTCAAAAATTACCTCCAATTACTTTGTCACCATTCCTATACTTTGTTTGCTTGGGACAGAGAACTCCTTTAATACTTGACAAACCAAATTCAATAAAAAATGTAATGATAAATTCTAAGTGCTACATGTTTGCTAGCCTAAATCAGTAATATTAATTGATTACATGAGCAAGTGACCTGGCAGATTCCAGTGCAGAATTATTGGTGGTGACTGATGAGCTGCAGCATGTGGAAAATTCTCCTTAGGTAGCACAAGTGCAGCCTGGGGAACACAGCACATCTCACACATTCTACAACAAGAAAACTTAATTTTGAGTTCACACATTGTGAGAGTGTAGCCTCAGTGTGTCTCTGAGGTAAGTCAATTAATGTCAGTGATCTTTAAAAAATTACAAACCTTAAAAATGTACATAAATCTCTTCTATCTTCTGCTAAACTAAAACCATTTAAAACAAGATCCATCACTCATATCTCTACAAAGTCAGACATTTAAAGCTTCCATGTACATAGAAAACCTTGTTAGGAATAAAATTCAAGACAATTCATGGTCAATAATGCCTCTAGCTTTGCTAAAATAAATAGTCAATAATTAAAGGAAAAAAGGACATGATCCTACATTATAAGGAAAGTCTCTTCATTTTCATCCTCTCCCTCCTCTGAGAAAAGATGTAAGGAATAAATTCTTCTTGATGCTCTCTCAACTAAACAGTTTTACCCATGGTTTCAGCTACAATATTTTCCTACCAAAATAAAATCAGTGCATTAAGAATATATTCAATATACTGGAAGCCATATGCACTTTTTTCAGGATAAGCTCATAAGGCATTTCCCTGATGCTATAAAACTACTTTCTCTTGCTTGGTACCACACTACCACAGCATGTACAAACATTATAATGCTCTACAGGTGGAAGATATGAGAGGCCAAACACAAACTGTGAAGAACTGCATCCAATAGAAAAGCTAAAAATGATGTAAGAATCTAAGACAAAAAGAAATCAACTAAAAATATATGCATAAAATATGTGCCCATCAATAGATTTACACAGTCATCATCCCTACCCTTCCTTCAACTACACAAAGATATTACTGAATTCAAACAACATGAAAGAGCTATTAAAACAAATTATCCTCCCTCTTTGAAACCACTTCATCTTTTTTTCTAGTCTATTAAAAATATTATACTGCACAAAAATATTATACTAAAAACATCTCATGGAACTATTAATACATACATTCAAAACCAAAAGCTGTCCCAGAAATGCAAACACTACAACTAAAAACTGGAAATGCCACTGACCTTGTTTCCATTATACAAGTCAACCATGACCATACCCTTTAGAGACTTGCTATAGTCTTTTAATGCTTCCTTAAGGTCTGCTGCAAAACCTGGTAAAGCCAGCAGAAAGTCATGTTTGGAAAAGGCCTTGATTTACAAACTTTTACTGTGAGAAACAAATCTGGGAGTGCTGAGCAATTCCAATCTGCTTAGAATTTTTATATCAGGGAACATCAAAAAACTTAGTTCTCATACAAAGAGGTAGCATCAATATAGCTGATTCTTTTTTTACAGAATAGTAACATTTCCTATTTGTCTGCATCATATTTGGAAGATACTTCCAGGTACTTAAATTAATTTCTTGTAGCTTGTATATGCTAGTCAGTTTGCCTGTCTGGTGAAATTTATGGCACTTGTTATTAAGTGTAAGAGCAGCTTTGTAAACCCTGGAGGAATAAATGGAAATAGTATCCCTAAATATCATAAGCTGTAAAAAAATCTGTGCTTTTCTAATCACAGAATATTTGAATATCTGTACACTACAAGTGAAACAGAAGAAGTGACTCTGGGAATGTGCATCCTTATCCCTTGGACAAACAAAACTTTATGTTTGACTGTAGGATTAAAGGCCAATCACAGTGAACACAAACACTGAGCAAGGAGAGAACATTTAGATAGAAAATATAACTACAATATTGCTATTAGAAATTATACACTATAGATAAATAAAGTGAGAATACAGTCTTTCTCCTACAGCAATACATTAATTGAAAGTGTCAGATTTTTGATTTTCTTTTTTACAATATTGGAGTACAGGCAGAATTTGATAAAGTGATCTAATTGAAATAGTAAAATATAATGTCATTCTAGCTGAAAATTTCAGCTGGGGTTGTTCAGCCTGGAGAAGACTGGAGAGACCTCCTAGCACCTTCCAATACCTGAAGGAGCTACAAGAGCTGGACAGAGACTTTTGACAAGGGCATGTAGGGATAGGATTGGGGAATGAATTCAAACTGAAAAAGGCAGATTTGGACTGAATATTGGGAAGGAATTCTTGACTGTGAGGGTGGTCAGACACTGGCACAGGCTGCCCAGATCCCTGGAAGTGTTCACAATCAGGCTGGGTGCAGCTCTGAGGAACCTGCTCTAGTGGAAGGTGTCCCTGTCCATGGCAGGGGGTGGAACAAGATCTCTCAGTCCCCTTCCAACCCAAACCATTCTGTGATGGGACAAAATAAGAGACTATGATGGGACAAAGTGAAAGACAAAGGATCCATCTGATGAATTCCATGTTCAGGGTAACTGTGACAGTTTGGTTCATTATTCTGAACTTCTGAAACTAATGCTTGTTTTTTTCAGAGAGCAACAGAAAATTTGCAGGCTATCTAGAAGCTGACTGAAGGTTTCCTGGCTACTATCCAAAGGTAAACAGACAAACAAGGAATTGTGAAAGACTGAGTTTTTCTAAAGTGTAAAAAATAATAAATGCCCAAATCAGTTTCTTTATCTTCATCCTTCCAACAGCATTTGCCATCTGTGAACAAAGTAGCAAAGCTTTTTCACTCTTCAAAATGGCATGTGAGAATGGAGAGGCTTACCCAAAGGAGCTGAAACAGTGAATTAGGAAAGTTCCTTAAAAACCAAACATAAGAATAATAACACTTCAGCCCTTGCTTTGCTGACAGGTGAGATAACAACCATTTCTGGTGCCACAAAGAACTCTCAGACAGACTGGCATTTCAATGGAAGGAAGAACCACACCACTCCCTTAAAACAAAAGCCTCTGGGTTCATGACCAACATTTCAGTCAGCCTTTAAGTAAGAAAAAGCAACAACAACTGATAGTGGGGATTTACTGACAGGTGTCAGGAGTAACTGTTTTAGAAAAGACTACATAAAAAATTCTTTCACTACTGCACTTTATAATATGTGTGACAGTACTACCTTTCAACTTAAAACAAAATCATCTTCTCAGAATTGATTATTATGAACAGAGCACAGGGCCTAACCCACTTACCACTTAGGCATGATAGAAACTCTTCCAGTTCAAGTAATAAACTTACACCACCACTATCACCCTGCCCCTTCTTATTATGGCAAGTTGAGGGAATTTTATTTGCAAAACATTTAACCACCAAGGGCAGAGTTTTGCAATAGAGTTTTTAAGCATCTTACTCAAAGATTAGGTTACCAGTGTTCTAGCAAAAGATCAGAAGCTCTAAACATGAATGTAAATAATCCATTATCAAGTATGCAATTCTGGTTCAGTGGCCACTATAACAAATCCCAGGACTAACAGTGACTTCAAAAGACTCTGAATCAGACTTCAAGAGTGCAATATTCTTCATAATATTACATCTCTGCAACATAGAAGTCTTCAGAATAGTCTTTGCAGAGAAATCATAAAAATGGGAGTGAATCACTCTGCTTGAAATGGATGACATTTAATTTCTGCAGTGTAGATATTCAACCATTACCTACCCCTTTCTATAAAATGTAAATTGGTATGTATCAGAAAAGCTCCAGCATGGCTTTGTGGAGGTTATTTTATATACATATGCACATTGCAGAGAGGCACACTCTTTGTTAAAAATCAGCATGAAATTCTTCTGCAGGAGCTTGAAGGTTTCCTTGCACAGAAAATTCCCCATGAACCTTCGTTCCTCATGTAAGGCTGTGATGTTGAGTTAAAGCAAAATGCTCAGTTTGCATAAAACTAGAGCTGCACCTAGTTTAAGGTGTATTTTCAAAATACACATGTCACAAGTGTCATTACAGAAGAATAAGCAAGATACTTCTTTGATAGACTGGAAAAAGAATCTTCCTTTTGACATTCTATTAAATGCAATTAGGGCATAAAAGAAATTTTGAAGTGTTAGTCCAAAATGATCTACTCTAACACAATTTACAGTGCAAAGATCTTACAGTAACATCACAAAGTAACACCAGCTCTTTCAAATGGACTCTAAAAATTGTTGCTCATTTCTTAAGACCGGCAGACATCCAGTATGCTCACAATTGGCAAAAGAGTCCACAGTATTACAAAGTTATTGCTGCTACTGTAATGTAAAGAAATGAGGTTGTGATGATAAATTTTCCTGTTAAGCTGTAGGAAAAACTACTTCATTTTACCAAGCAAATTATTTCTTAGCTTTGTCATAAGCTCCAGGAAAAAAACAGAGCCAAGTTATCTATCTGTACTTTCTCCCACAGAAATGGATAGCAAAATAAAGTGTGAAACCAGCTGGCTTTGTGTTAGTTGGTTACAAAGGTGTGAATCAGTTCCACTTGGGCTGAGCTGCCTTGGTCACTGCCAGTGAGCTGCAAGGGCTGGCTGAAGGACACTCCTGCCATCATACAGGCACTGCTACCTTTGCTGCAGTAGTAGAGGCACACTTTGATGGCCAGGGTGGCTTCAGCTGACACACAGCTCCCAGGCAACTGGAAGGGAATGACAGTTTGACAGGAAACATCCTTTATTTCTCCTGTCAGACACTGTCCTTGCAGCAACCAGGTGTTATCTGCAAAGGAAGAACAGATTTTATCATTAGGGTATTTAGCACCATGTCTGAAAGCTGCAGAAAACACTAATTCTATCTATAGGACAACAAGGACTTTCCACATGAAACATTACAGGAAATTTCCTTTCTAATTATTCCAGTTGTGAATTAAAAAAAAAAAAAAAAGGAAAGTAATTAAAGTAATTTACAAATGCTTTATCAGTCATTTAAAGATGGAGAGATCCATGGCTCTGCATCAGCACTATAGGTGTATATATATATATACAGTACATCTTATTTAAAAACAATGTAATTGCAGTTTCTCCTATACACTCTTTAAAGGATATTACAATTTATTCTGATATGCATAAGCAAAAATTCTTTAATTAATGGCTACCATACAATTGTATCAGAGATCTAATAAACCAGGTAAGATATCTGCCATAAATGCATTAAACTGCAGGTAAAATGATGGCATTTCCAAACAGCAGTGTTGGTCTTATAGCTGGGTTGGTGCAATTTAGCAATGCTCAGGCAGATTGTTAGAATGAAACTTGATTTTCATTTTGTTTAAATATCTGAGAGTATGTGAACTAAAAACCACTGTACACTACACACACCTAACTCATTGCACTGAGCCACAAAATAATGCAGCATGTATTAATCCAAGCAAAAAGCACTCTACCAGGTGTTTGGCTTCTTTCAGTCTTTGCACTCCAGCTGTTAAATGCATCAACTCTAAATATCACTTATTGCATCACAAGGTCAAACAGGAACACAGGATGGGGAGGGATGTCTTGACTCATCACACTGAGCTCCCCTGCACTGCAGGATGTGCTGACACTTCCCATCCTAACCCATCCCACTTCCCACCCTAACCAGGACTTTACCTTCTGCTGTGATAAACCAGGCACTGGGAGCTTCCTCATTCAGTTTGGAATCCAGAGGCAGAGTCAACTTTAATAAAAACTGAACTGTCTGGCCAGGAGCTACAGTCAGGGAAGGAAGTTCAATATTTGGTGCAGATTTAGGCAGTCTTGGCAGGTTTATTTTATCCTTTTGCACAGGCAGGTTATCTGGAACATCACATGCTTCTGGCTTCAGGATAGGCAACTATCAGTAGAAATCAAACAAAATACTTCTTTTTATTTTTATTATACTGAAAACAAATGGGCTTTCACAACACAATCACAGTTTCAAAGTAACACCATGGCTATTGACCTAAAACTTTGAGTGTGCAACAGTACTATGACAAAATAGAAAAAAGAACAAAATGTTGTCTTTAGATGAAAAAAACCCTTATTAATCCAAATAAAAGCAATATTTACTATTAAAGTCATAAAAACCACAACTACTTTATAGTATCCCTTAATTTAATTTTTTTACAGCTGGATTACCTTTTTGCTTTAGATAAACTGTAAATGTATTTCCTCCTAATTCTGGTAATAAACTGCACCCTTCAATAATAAAATCCAGGATTTTAACTAATGCACATTGCACAGTAAAACAGAAGAGAACTTCCCAGAAAAGCCACCAACATGTTACATGATATGACAATTTAAACACACATTGGAGACTGTATTATTAAGAAACATATAAGGAAACATTAGGATCATTATGTCATAAATATATGTATATATTAATTTCAAAAAATCATTAAGATACAGTGGCACTGTAAGGTGGACATGAGCACAGATTTGTTTGTTTACAATCAAATAAAGCTGTATTCAATTTTGACAGTGGTTTTGATTTGACAACTTGAAAGCCCTTTATACATCTTGCTTTAAATCACTGACTTCCCAAAATTGTTTCTTTTAGTGTAATTTCATGGCTTGGTAATTGATTTCACTTCCTTTTTTACAAAATGCTCATGAAATGCCCTCCATGCTGAAAAAATGGGTGGTACATTTTAATGACTGATGTTTCTGTATTAACCTTTTCTAGAGGGTTGCCACTTTCTGTTTTAATGCAAAAGTTGTCTTTCTGCAGACTGAGGTTTTCAACAACTGTGCTAACAGGCAATGCTAATTTCCTTGATCATCACAAAACATCCTGTAGATACAGCTACTCTACCCAAAGTTAGTTGTCGCATTTTTATCACACTTGCTGAAGTCTGAAATAGTAATTTATAACAAGAAACACCACTATCAGTCTGTTTAGTAAGTATTACTTGCCATGGAAAGAATTTTTGTTTCCAAATCCAGCACTTTGATCTGATGATTATTTGTGTCTGCAACATACAGGAGGCGGCCATTTTGTTCCACACACAAACCTCCAGGTTCATTGAAAGCTGACTGGGTAAAGCTGGAGCCAACAACATTGCCTGCTTCTCCTGTGCCTGCCAGGGTAGCACAGTTCTTCATCTTGGGATCCACAACCTTAATCTAAGATCAACAAAACACAAAGAGCTTTTCTGAGAAAACCCAGCAGGATTCAGATGTTCTGGATTATCTCATGTCCCACATTTCCAGCAGCCAGCACTGCTTTTGGAGTGCCTCAGCTACCAGGTGTCCATCCTAGATGCTGTGTTATCACTCTTTTACAAGTGACATGTCCCATCTTTTCCTCTCCCTACTCCCTCATGGACTTCACTTCTTCCTTTGGTCTTCATTCAGGGTCCCCTTCCATGATTTTGCATGTTCCTAACCTTCAGCTATAAAAGTATTCTGGATCACTTGTTTTTGTAATGTTTGCTGCCCTTCTAGAAACATTTGTAAAACAGTGAGAGCATAACAAAATTAGCAGGCTAACTTCTAGATTATTTTTCTTCTACAAATAGATGGGGTTTTTTAAAATTTTATAATGTTTAATACAAGATCTGAAAAAAACCCCATCACTTGCCTTAAAATTTCCATAAGCATATAGTATTATACACCTTACTCTTCAAATGAAACAGGTTACTTCTCTTTTAATGCATGTAGTCAGTGTACAGTTAAAACCCTTCTAGACAGGGATGCTTACATAACATCACATAAGAACAATCATGCAAAACAATGTCTCTGAAGCCAGAGCTCCATGGAGGTAACCCACAATACTTGTCACAACTTAGGTGGTTTTTTTAAGGGAAAAACAAGTCCTCTTGTCCTCTCAGTTTTATCAAACCTGCAGTATTCCCAAATAAGCCCTTCTAGGCTCTTTTATTGAAGTTCAGCATCTTTGGGAAGGCACGCAAAAGTCTTTAGTCTGAACTGTAACTTTAAATTCACCTTCCTCAAGAGACCATCATATCAGCACAGAAGAATGTGACAGCAGAACAATGGTAAAGAGAAGGACCCAGAAGGGAAGGAAGGAAGGAAGGAAAGAAAGAGAACCCACAAAGGAACTTGTGTAATTCATTTCCTCAGCTTAACTGGACCAAGTAAAATCTGTCTATGTTACTAAAATAATTCTTTGTAGTAATAAAAATTTCCAAGTCTGTATATAACAAGTTACTACACACTTACCTTGTGGTTATAGGAATCTGCCACATAAAGCAGCTGTCTTTTCTTGTCCCATGTTACTCCCAAGGGATGCTGCAGCTTTGCATTTATGCCTGCTCCATCCACATCACCAAAAGCAAACAAATTCTGAAAAAATATGTTATTTAATTAATAGATTTGATTATTCAATGTGGACATGAATTTAAATGACTGCAATTAAATGGAAATTTATTGAATTAAAAAAAAAATGAAGACAATTTCAAAACAAAGATACTGAAACCTGGAAGTGTGGGTGCTAACCACAGAAATGCAAACTCTCACATCTAAGTTACAAATATGAATCCAGCTGATTTAATGACCACACAATGCTGAATCAAATTGGCTGTTTTAAGAATAAGTGAAGTAATTTCTTATCTAAGGAGCAACAGTCTGCACTACAACCTGAGCATCACAACTGCCACACATTTGCATTCCAAGCAGTGAAGTTAAGAAATTGATGGCCACGGAAACTGATTTACCCTCTCACCCCAAAAGTGGTTCCTCCAGGTCAGGCTTGAGGAATATTAGTAGGGCAGTGTGGGGAAGTTTGAGGTGATTACCAATGGGTCTCTCTCTCCTCCTACAAGGTGCTTCACCGCCCCATCCCTGAGCGAGACGGTTCTCACGGTGCTGCTCTCGCTGTCGGCCACGAACAGGCAGCTCCAGGGCTCCTCTGGGGCCAGGCAGAGCCCCGAGGGCTGGGCAAAGCCTGCCTTGTGGGGGTAGGCATTGTTCCTGTTCTCCTCGTTCCCACTGCCAGCAAAGCGAAGGCAGACTCCTTTCTTCAAGTCACTACAGGCAAAGAGCACCCGGTTTCAGTCAGGAGTTTGAAACAGCTCAGAGAAGATGCATAAACAGAAGCTACAGAACAGGCACTTGTGAGTTATAAACCAGCTGTAATGCAGCAGTGAGGAATTATTCAATGCCTTTGGGCTTTTTTATCACCTCAGCACATCATTCATTACTAGGTAACTCAGCAAATGCAAGGAAAAATAACATTCAATTACATGAATGGACCTTACCAAGTCATAGCTGTATAGCTGAAGTAGCATCTTTCATTTCATTTAACAGATGTGGGAAAAGGAGGCAGACTTTGAAGCACATAAGCCTTTAAACTAAATTAATTTCAGTTTAATTTGATTATCTCTCTCTTTGAGATTTGAAAGCTGTTTATCAAGACAAGCAGCATTTTCACATTTCTCTTAGTACAGTTGCTTACCTTCCCTTTGGTAGTTTTCCCCCTTCCAACATCAGTGCCCATATCTGGTGAATGCCTGCCATTGCTATCCATAACACATCATCTTCCTGCATCCCTGAAACTTTTAGAAAGGGACACAGAAAACCAGATTTAAAAAAAAAATCACTTTGGAAATGTTTTATAACACAAAAAAATTATCAAACCAACCCCATTGTCCCCCCGTCCCCCTACTCATCTTCCCCATAGGGGAAAAAAGTAAAACACAACCAAAATTACAGAGCAAGAGAGAGAGAGAGAATGTTTTTCATCTACCAAAACTTGCTACTTTTTTCTTCTTTTCTTCTTGCTATTTTATTCCCAGGGGTTTAAACATTGTGGTTTAAATATCCCTACCTGATAAAGGCAATGTTTCAAGTGAGATTTATTTTTTGCAACATTCTACTATTCTGTTTCACATGCTATTTTTGATTCATACCAGCCAAACAAGTACCAAACAAGACAGTATGGTTTTGGGGGGTACAATTAGTGACAAAATAAGATACTCCCAAAAAACCTCAGGGAGTTGTTAACAAGTTTTGAAAGAAATAACTGTGGCAGTACCATTGTACATAATACATAAATGACATCATGTGTATCATGTACAATTATACACAAAGGACATCATGTTTTAAGCTAAGGGTAAATGATGCTTGCCCTGGAGAGCACCAACTGCAGTTTATTCAAACAGTAAATGTGACCTGGGCATTTCCCAATTTCCCCCTAAGTAACCACCCAATTTCCAAGTTGCTCTCCCTCAGCACATGTAAATGTGGTGTCACAAATGCAAGATGCAGACCTGTGGAACAGTGACCTTCTGATCAAGAAGTGTTCAAGCATGTGTCAAGCATCTATTTTTTTTTCAACTTGAAGTATAAAACTACTATTCAGCAATCCAAACCCATAAATAACGACACAAATCTTGCCCAGATAAGACTTCACAAAGAAAATTATACAAGTGGAAATTGAAGAATATATTTGTCCTCTACAGCTTTAAATGTAATCACAGTACAGCAGTAAGAAATGCATCAAGGCAGGTTGTGGAAGACAATGAAAAAACTCCCAACAACCCAAAACCAAAAGAAATTTACTTATCTTAGTCTGTCCTGAATATCTTAAGGAACAGAAAGTTGACATTCAAAAACTGCATTAAAATGAAGTATTATCTTTTTAACACTGTCTCATGTAGTTAGAGACAACATCAACACATTTTTTCTAAATAAACATATTAGGTATTGGAATGACCATCAGTCACTCAACAGAAAAATACCTTCCAATTGCTTTGTATTCACATGAACCTGTAAAGCACTGTGCATCTCAGAGCTGTTCCTGAAAACAATCTCATGGATAATCCCCCACTCAGCCAAAATAGCTTGGAGTTTCAAAATAAAAGCAATGTAATGCAAAATGCCTGCAAGCATTTTTAAATCTGACAAGTCAGTCCAAAAAATGAAATTACCACCATTCCTCCAGCTGAGATTCTGCCGTTCTTCTTCTAATTCTAAATCTTTTCTACACTACAAACCACAAGAGAGGAAAAAAGGCTTTCTTCTTTCTCCAGAATTCATTTCTTTAAACTGTGAGCTCTCTTCAGAACACTGCTGGTATGATTTTAGCAGAGTTTTTCTTCAGCATTTTCTGTTCCTTGCATAAATATACAATTTCCCAAGACTGCTATCAAAGTAACTTTGGTGACTCTTTTCTGCACCTCCCTGTGGCTCCATGTTTTTACATAAACTAGAGCTTTAAAAACAAAAGTCAAACTTGCAAAGTGCCTAAAAGCTTTTTCTGGATCAAAAAAGGTTTGCAAATTGAGTTGCAAAACACACATTTTATAAATTACCAGAAATGCCACCAAAGTTCCAACAATGCCAAAAACACTCCAGTATAAAAAACAAAAACAACACCTCCCTGTGCCCATCAGTTTTTGATTAGATGTCATTTCTAAGAGATTTATATTGAGAAAAGTGATTATGAAATCATTTCACTCCTTCCTATACAGGAACTGCTCAGATTCAGGATTTTCTATTTCCATTATGCATATCTTGCACATTCAGATGTTACTATTCTAAGTACCACAGAATAAAAACTGTTAAAATCACTGGTCTATTCAGAAAGTGAGCTTTTTTATCTTGCTATGCTATGCAATTCATTCTGAGTTATCTCAGAAAGTTCTGTTAATTATTTACTATTCACTTTTTCCACCAATTAATTGAAGGAGTAAGACTTGAACTGAGTGCTGTTGAAAAATCTGTTCCATTCATCTATCCAGTTCTCTAACACCAGACTGAAAACTCTCCTGTGACAGCTAGATGTTGAAAAATTGAAAAGACTCCTTACTCTAATTCTTCACCCAGCAAGACAAATGAAATCTGAGAAAAATGTATCAATATTAAATTCAAATTTTACTGGATATATAAGATTGATAGAGAGAAGATCTCTTCTTCAACTATAAGAATAAGTAAGAGCTCCATAACTGTCATAAATTTTAACAGAAGTATTTTCTACTGAATGGCTGTTAGAACAAAGAGAATGGATGCAAGCATGGAAACAGCACAGGCTCTTTGGGATATTGTGAAAAATATGTTAGAGCTTTGATTAAAAAAAATTACACAAACCTAGAAAAATAAAACTAATGCTACACAGCTAAGGTATTATATCACACAATAGCCTCTCATGGTTTAATACTTTTTGTTCTGACACAAAAGGCAGAAAAACTTTTTCTTTCATGACAGAACAGTTTGAGGACATCACCACTGTTATCCTTGTACAGTTCTCAGAGGAGAATGGGGCCAGGGAGAGCCAGAATGCTAAAATTATGGTAATGCCATCATTATAATAACTCCTTATCATCCATGAATAGAAATTATTTATTTCTAAAGAATTTATTATAAAATAACATAAGAGAAAAAAGCAATTCTCTTACATTTATTCAATTAAGCACCACATTCCAACTCATCTTGAGCTGTTTTAAAAATGCAGAGTAGTTTCTCCTTATTAGGGCATGTGCTTTCTTATCAGTGCTGTGCCTGTATCCAAGTGAGGTATGGCTTGCAAATGGGAGATCCTTGTGCTACAAACATTCACTACGAGTGACCCACAGCTCTGAGTGCACAAACATTCCCCAGGAGATGATGCCTCAGTCACTGTTCAGTGCTGCAGCTCCTCAATCTGCTGTGCTGTGCCTGTGTTAAGAACTCACAGTGCTGTCTGTACACAGGCACATCTTCAAACACAGAACACTGCTGACCATCACTGGTGAGTCAATCTGATGCACAGAAATTACTTTGTTTGGCACCAGGCATGAGCAGTGTCTGTTTGAAGGGATTCCATTCCCAGGACTACCCACACTTTCAGCCTCTCTATCTGGGACTGCATGCTTTCTTCCAGTCTGGGAAATAAAAGCCTGGGAATCAAAGTTACATTTTGTGGCTGGCACCACTGACATTTTCTAAATAGACCAAAGTCTGAAAATATTATTCCTGTCTACTAATTTTATCTTTGAAGAAATAAAAAGAACCAAGGAAGAAGTCTGTTGGTATAATCATCCTCTGCAAATTCAAGGAGCAAAAGAGGCTACACAACACACCCTGCAGCTCACAGACAGGCACATGCACAGTGAATGCACATCTCACCTGCTCTTCAGTCAGTGGAAGTTCAGCAAATTAAATGCAAATGTGACAGAAGAATAGAGAATCAGTGTTTGTCAGTGAGACACAAACAGCAAAGCTCCAAAGGAATGCTTTATCAGTGAAGCCTGGACTTTTTGCTTTTTGGATGACTAAAAATCAATTTTCTTCCTTTTTTTTTTTTGCTACCTGGCACTCTTTCACATAGCGTTGCATCACACAAATGGTATGACCCTTTATGAAACAAAATGCTTCTGGAATTTTCCTCCTTAGTTAACATACCTTCCCTCTCATTAAGGGAAATCCTTGGATTTAGATACCAAGGGGGTTTCATACAGTGGAGATAATAGGGAGCATAAAATTATGACTGTAATGAAGTACTTTTTTATTTCTTTCCCAGTTTTCTAACTTAGGCCTTTTAACTGTAATGGCAGTAAATTAAATATTTCTAAAAATCCCAAGCAGAAGAGATAGTATTTGCAAACATGAAAGAATAACTTGGATTATTTAGTGTTGGGATACATCATTGTAACTACAGAAGGAGCTAAGTCTGGTTATGTGTTTTACTCATTCCTAATGAAGCACAGCAAGCACACACACTTGAGGGTACCTCAGCACCACAGTCTCCCTCTACTTCCAACACCTGCATTCCATATTCAAAAGCACTTCCAGCCTCAAATGGTAACAGCTAAAAAATGTGTCTCTTGACCCCAGCATGCCTGGCAAAGCCTCTCTAAGACTTGCTAAGAAGTGTATTTTCAGCAGTTCTGCATCTGAAATTAAGAACTAATATGCCAGGGATTCTTTAGAAATCTGATTTGTAGTTTAAGCTTCCTTATTGTGAACATAGATTTAATTAATAGAATCAGACTATAGACTGGGGAACAAAGAGAATGAGATCCATCACTCCATGTACAAATACAATACTTTTTTTACAGAAGGCAGCTTCTAGTCATGGACTTCAAAACAATTCCAAGTTTGACACCAGCTAGGATGGCAACTCAGCTAATCCAACTGCTTCTTTTTTACTGCAGAAAGTAATCACTGTCACTATGCATTTTGTCAAGACATGGAGAAGTACAACTTGGAAAAATAGTCTGTCAAACTAAATTGAGTTAGATTACTGTTGAATATTCAGTCACTACTCCCATTATATCCTTACATCAAGACTTCAGCCTCTGTATGTCACAGGCATGTTTGTACCAAAATATTGACATAAGTACCTCATTTCTTAAGTTGTTTATCTAATGAACATGCAAAATACTAATTAATTTTGTTACTATTACTATTCAGCAATACTCATAAACTCAAAGTAAGACTGGGTAAGATCCTGCTTCAGTGCAATCCTGACCTGTAACTTCCTAATTTCTTATTTCTCTAAAGACTTTTTCACCTAAAACAGTTCTTACACAGGAATAAAACCTTCACTTTACTTCACCTCTCTCTTTAATGAAGTTACTTTTTCTTTGAAATTCCAAGAATCAAAAATAAAAAAATAATGGCTATTTACAAGTAATTTAGGATCCAGTTTGAAATTCCAGGAATCTAAAATAAAAAATAATGGCTAAATCCTACAAGTAATTTAGGATGCAGTTCAACAAGAAAATAAAGCCAATGCAGTTTTGTGTCAGTGATGTCTCTTACCATGATTTTCTGTGGAACTAAACTTGTATAATGGCAAAGCCAAATAGGAAATCTTTGAGCTTGTACTTTGCACAGGAAACTGCTAAAGAGATGAGCAGGCCTTTTGCATTCAAAGCAAATCCACATTGCTACATCATGAAGTCATATAACATACACAACATATCTTTGGAAGAATTCTAGCTTTGCTTTGTCCAGGGAAATGATTCCAAATTAAAGTCTGGTGATAGCAAAAGCAGCTCTTTTATTTTCAGCTATTACCCAGGAAAATTCCTTCCACAGGACAGTGACAGCCACAGCCTCAATGACAGAATGAGACCAGATTAGAAAGAGAAATGGTGAGATGTAGAAGAAAACATCCCTTCAAGATACAGACAGTTCAGACATAAACACTTCATGTATGATCTGAGCTCAAGCAGGAAATGCTAATTGCTTACTGCTTAAGTGATTTTTAGGGTTTTTTTAACATTATGAAAGAATCACCATGAGTAATACAGGGAAAAAAAAAAAAGTGTTTGCTCTGGAATGCAGTGGTACCAAACAACCCTCTAGCAGAAACAGAGAGAAGGATGAAAAATGTCCCACATACTTCTGCCTTTTAAGGGCTATAAAAATTGCAGCAGTATGATAAGGTACTGTACTTTCATTTAAATCCTATCTACATAATACTTTAAATGATGTAAAAAATTCCAATAAATTTACTGAAAGCATGGTCAATACTGTACTTGGGGAGTTTCTATAAATAGATTCCAATCATAAAGTTTAAGACCAGGTTTTGGAATGTGAAACACATGGATGTCACCAAGCACAGGTCATTGTCCTGCTCCTTCCAGCAAGAATGCAGCTATCAAGAACATTTCATGCTCAAATCAACTGTGCATTAAAGTATCACTTGCTTTCAACACCCACTAAATAAAAATAGAAGGGCACAACAGAGAAAGCTAAAAAAGCACACAGTAATTTTGTAATGTATTTTTAAGCTGCTGTCCCTCCCCTTCTACTTCCCACACAATCTATATCAATGCAAATTTCAGCACCAACCTCAGCAAAGCCAGAATTTAATCCATGAAGTTCATTCAAGAATTTTAACAGGAGGGTAAAACACAAGCTCAGTGGCCACAACTAAAGAAATAAAAAAGATGACAAGGAAGAATACACTGTGAATCCTACCATCTGTTTTGTCTCCATTAACTCCCCTGCCTCAAAGAGAGAGATTTGTGCCAAATTTGGTTTAAATGGGGTTTCACACTCACTTCATCTCTGTCTCAGATTTCAGCATCTGTACAGAACAGGGCAACAAAAGCCTACTTAGAAAATACTATGTGGCTACTTAAAAGAATGCTACATAGCATCAGTTCTGAATATTAACTTATCCACCTCCTCAAAGTTTCTCTCAGTATTTTCCATTTCTCAACCACCTCCATATTGAGGTTTTAAAAAAAATTTTTTTTTTTCAGTTGGTCAGTACATACTCTAAACTGTATGTAGGAGTAAACTCAAGAACTGTCAGTGATAGAGGAAAAACCTTTCCCTTAAAAGATTGCCATCTTTCCCCTTGGAGACTTTGAAAAAGGTCAGCATAAGCTGTTTAATACTATCTAGTTTTGTACATAACTTGCTTAAACATTTCAACTTCCTTTTTCTCCTTTTCATGTTCTGGATAGCACAGCTTTGGACACTGAAAGGAAACTCCCAGAAGTATCACTTGTTTAAAAACTATACAAGCCATATTTAAATAAACAACTATAAATCTATCTTCTGAAACTGTAGTTTAAGATGCATAGAACTAAGGAATATGGGAAGGTGTGTTATTTCCCACATGCCACAGCAGTTAACACAAAAATCAAACTTTTAAAATTTTTAATAATGAACCTACACTTGTTGAAGTGCATGTTAACTCCTACAACTTGCACAGAAAGATATAAGCATATGTAAAAAAAAGGGCACTGCTGTGTGGGTGCAAACAAGAGTCATTTTTGAAACTCTCATAAATTACTTCATCCATCCAAGTGCCTAAACAGACCCTGGCAGACCAGTTTTAATGTTCTGACAGCTTGTAGGACAGCACTGAGAGAGGCACAAATGCACTCTATGCTATACTGCAGGGCAGCAGAAGATCCCACAATGCTCAAGCAAGCTGCAACTCAACTTTGCAATTTGCAACTCAACAATGCAACCTTGGCAAACCCTGCTGCATTTCTGACAAACTACTTTGATGTCTGGTAACAAACTTTAATAAGTCATTGCAGCTAATGACAGTAAAAAAGCTTGCCAGACAGGCACTGCAGCCCTGGTTCCTCATACTCTGAGACAGATTCCTGTTAACATTCAATTCAATTCAATATAACTCTGCATTTTTACAACTCCCTCCAGTTGTCGTTTTCTAAAGAATTTTAGAATTTACTGCTATTACAGTAATGTATATTTTCCCCCATTTTATCTATTAGGCTTATTATCCTGTAAAAAAATTAATTGATTTAATATCTGCTTAACTGACAGCTTATATTATATTTTGTGGCAATCTAAATAGCAAGCTGACTAGTAGGTTCTAATAGAATATGAAAAAAACTGCATAGGTCTGAATAAAGTGCATTCAGATCTGATTTCTATGCAAATGCTCATTAAAATTCAGCAGTGTTGAACAGTACAGATGACTAATCCTCTACAGGTGACTAACTCAGTAAATACTATGTTCATGTTGATAACAATTATCATATCAATTAACATTTAACAAGCAGAGCTCTCAAAACTAAAAAAAAAATATCATCATATATTTAACTACTGACAGAAGCAGAAGACAGCATCATGAAAAATTAAAAGTAAAATTATAGGATACTTTGAATAGTTCTGTTAACCAGCTCAAGTTTCTGAAGCACTGATCAGTTATTAGTCCCCTCTGCTGATCTGTGAAACAGCTCTGCAATAACATCCCACAGGGATCAGCTTTCTGGTTCAAGATCTCTTGAAAATGACACCATCCAGCCACACAAGTCTCCTGGTTCACAAAAGGAAAATCAGATTGTACAAAATTCAGTAAAACTCTTGCCTGCATTAGCAGCAGCCCACATGTAGTGAGATTCTCTTTCAGGTGCTTCTCCCTGCCCTTCCAAGTAGGATTCCATATGCTTAACACAGACTGTAAGGTTGCTGACCAGACCTTTGAAAAAAAGTGCTTTTTTTTGTACAAGACATGTTAATGGAAGTGTTAAATCTGGAAACACATCCCAGTTGCTCAAGTGCCCAAGGCTGCAGGTTGTACTTTGTCTACACTGATAATGTATTTGTATCAGAAGATTCTACCCTATGAGCATTTCTGAAGCAGCTTCATGAACCTGTTGGACCAAGGCCAGAGGAGGCCACAAGGATGATTTGAGAGCTGGAGCAGCACCTCTGCCATGGAGACAGGCTGAAAGAGTTGAGTTGTTCAGCTTGGAGAAGACTCTGAGGAGACCTTAGAGCACCTTCCAGTGTATAAAGGGGCTAAACAAGAACTGCAGAGGGACCTCTGATAAGGGCATGCAGTGATAGGACAAGGGGAAATGGCTTCAACCTGACAAAGGGCAGATTTACATTAGAAATTAGGAAGAAATTCTTGACTGGGAGGATGGTGAGGAATTGTACTGGTTGCCCAGGAAAGCTGTGGATGCCCCATCCCTGGAATTGTTCAAGACCAGGCTGGATGAGACTTTGAGCAACCTGGTCTAATGGAAGATGTCCCTGCTGATGGCAGAAGGGTGGGAAAAATGGTCTTTAAAGTCCCCTCTAAGCCAAACCATTCTGTGATTCCAGGTTCCCTCACACTTCAGTGTATTTTCCTCCCCCATATCTGACACAAGATTTTAACAAATGCTTCCACGTCAGCAAAATGTTACTAAACCTGAAAAGCACCTCTAATATCAAGATATTAGAGATAAATCATGCTCCTTCCCCACCCCATTCTTCTGCAGATAAAAGAAATTCCAATACTGGAAGTCAATTTTTCATGTCTGAAATACCCACCTAAGGGTTTTATGCCACATCAAAGCATTGTTCTGTCATTGTTCATAAACTGGCATCTGCAACTTCTAAATTAGACTGAAATGGAAACATGAGAAAACTGTGCTTCAACTCCCAGTCAGTAACACTGAAAACATGGCAGCTATGAGATGCCAGGCTCAGGTGTGTGTTAAGTGAATTGGGAAAGAAAACTACTTAAGTCCTCAGAAGTTGGTTCTTGCATCCTATTATGCAAAGATTTATTTTACCTCCTGATGCTTGCATGGTTTGTGCTAAGGTATTCCTCTCCTGTCTGACTGACTCTATAGTGATCTTGAGCCTAATGATTTTATGTTACCTAAACAGGAATAAACAAAGGTCCCCAATTAAATTATTTTTACTTCCTAAACTCAAATATTTACAAGTGGTCGGACATGTCTGTGTAGTCAAGGAAAGGAACTTTTAGACAATACTCACTTCCTGTAAAATGTACCTGCTTCTGAAGTGATCCTGGCTTAAGGCACTGGCCTAACACAAGCATCATTATTTCCTTCTGTGTTTGGATCCAGTAACTACATAACTTGACACAAAAGAATTTTTCTTGCATCAAGTAACATTTCAGGATCCAAAGCAGAATTGCAGTTACCATTTGCAATAGAAACTACTGTGTTTTAGACTGAGTTTTACAGTAAATCTTTACTTCTTCTGTCTCAAATTAATACCAAAACAGGAAAACATTTAGTAAACAGTCACAAGTGTAAATATGAGATGTTAAAGCTCAACTGATACAGTACTTGAACTTCCAAAGGTCACATCCCATGGAGAGCTGATGGGCTGCTCTTCTCCTTTTGCTCCACCTTCCTTATCAACACCTTGTACCCCAATGCCTGCTACAGTGGTCACCACCTGCAACTCCAGGTCAATCTGTGGGAAGCAAATTGACACATTACATGAAGGCATGAAATTAACTTGAGCAAAGTTACAGATAACTTGAGACAGATGTCAAAACCAGAGAAATCCTAACAAATATCAGGCATTTGTTTGGGTTTTTTCAGGGAAATAATTAATTTCACCACAATGCTTGCTGATGGACAGGGAGTATGGAGGTAGGGAAGCAGCAGGCAGGATGAAAAACATGTACATGGAATTCTATTCCATGTGCAACAAAAATTAACACTGCTCTGTCAGCATTTGCTTGACAGCTGTAGAAGAAATCATCACAAATTTCTGGATAAATACTTAGATAAACAATGGATATGGTTTTTAAATTTTAAGTTCATATAGGAATAGGACATAACTCACATACTGTAACAGTATTACCCATTTCCATATAAAATAATCTGTACAAAGGCATCTCAGATTCATTAAGGGTGCACCTCCTCTGATCACAAATGGGATATTGGTGAGGACCCAAGTCCAAGATCTTTTGAGATGCACACAACACTTTAAATAATAAGGCAATATTATATGGCATCACCAAATTTACCTTCTGATTATCCTAAATTTAACCTAACCTAATGTAAGCTCCAATTCCTACATGCTAAAACTTTGCAAGTGTTTCATCAGAAAGAAAACACTTGCAGCCAGTTCTGGGCACTTACCTGCATTTGAGAGCCAAGGGAAGTTTGGATATTCACTGCACCATAGCACTACAATAACTGTAGATAAGAATCTGATACTACTGGAAGTGAAACAAAACCAGTTTTTGCTTCCAGTACTAAGAATAGATGTTTCTCAAAACAGGAAAGTAAGAGTGACTAGGAAAAAAAAAACAAACTAAAAGTAAAACCCTGTTATGCTCTAAGGAATAAACCACTTCATCTGCATTTGAAAGGAAGCACAAAAATATATGTAGCCTTTAAAAAAACCCTGCAGAACAGCATTTCTTTATGAGATAGTGAACCAAATTTCCTTTCTGATGTTATTTGGAGAGTAATTCATATGGTGTAAATTTTCACCTGTGTAGCAGAATACAGTATAAGAGATTAAACTTTGAATTTCCTTATGGAAAATTTACCTTTCTAATTAGGTGATTTTCTGTATCAGCTACATAAATAACATTGTTTTTTATAGCAATTCCTTGTGGGGAGTTGAAAGCTGCCTCTGAAAATCCTCCATCTCTCCTTCCACTGTTTGGACCTATAAATAAAGCACAGCAAACTCAAAAGTAATTTTTGAAAAAAGTCACTTTAAAAATAAAGTGCACACATTTAAACCTCTAGGAGAATTACATATTCCAGGAGCTGCTTTCACAGCAGCAACTTATACATTTTATATTATTACTATTTGGTGTAGTCTCATTTTAGTCACTGTGCTATGTAATCAAAACAGCCTGGTGCTATTAAGCTCTGAACTCATTCTGCACAAGTCCTCTGCTTTTTTAAGCTCATATTTTAAAGAGAAGTCTTAATAGAGTTCTAAATTGTTCTAGAGGAGTCCTAACAGGGCTCTAAATTGCACTAAAAAGCAACAGCAACAATGGAAGACAGAAATATAAAAAACTACAGGCTTTTTTTATTCTTGACTACATCAAAGCAAGCCAACAGGAAAAAAAATTCCAAAGCTCAACTCCATATCATTGGTTTAGATTTTGGTGTAATCACAAATGAAACTAGTATTTGATTAGCAACATTTTCTCATTAAGAAAACTAATTAGGAAAAAGATGCTATGGAACTAATTACACAAAAGAACACTAAGAATGATGGAGTGGCATTCTTCTGCAAACAACAGCCAGGAAATAGAAAGGAACAGAGCCTGAAGGTAAGCACTGTACTTGAGGAGGCAGCAGTTAAAGTGCATTAGCAGGATGTGTCAGCAGAAGACATTTAGGTATGAGTTACATGTGCACCATGATTTATGATGCAAATAACAATTTCAACCTTTGTGCATGCCCACATTTATTACTGCTTTATCAACTTCATTACATTATTTTCTGCCCACTGAATCATTTAACTGAGTCACTGAAACACACAAACTTTTACAGCCTCCTGTCAGAAATCAATTCAGACCTTATCAGACACACAGGACTGAAGCACTGCTGTGTCAGATTCCTGTCAGATTCCAGCAGCTCCCCTTTAAGTGTGAGGGTGCACATTCCCAGGGAAGGGAATAGCACACAATGCCACAGGAAGGAAGGTACCAGTTTGGAGCTTAGGACACTCCTGAATTCCTGTTTAATGACTGCCCCAGAACACTAAAGGGTAGCTTGTAGGCAGAGACTTATTCTCACATATCAAGCAGAAATTCTCTCATATTTGTTGTAAGAAATTCTATTTGCACATCCTACAGGAGAAAGGTATTTAGACTAATGCCTTAATGATAAATCAGTTTAACTTGGATAAATAGCCTGTCTAGACAATGCAGTGTTACTTCAAATAGCAAGAGAATTTTTCCTCCTTTCTTTAAACAGAAGAGTATTTTATGGGATTTGTAGGATCCTGCCCTGGGGCAGGCATTAGTCAATTCCAGACTAAGTAATACAGGACACATCAGCACACAGGTCCTGATCCTGAGACATAAACAAACCATTGTTTTCAATAATCTGAGGATTCAGCTGCTTCCTAAATCCGTCTATTTTGGTTGTCCTAACAGTTACATCCTTGCTGCACTAAGATGCAACTGACCATTTTAATAGGTTTAAAAAAGGAACAATTTCATTTGTGAAACAGTAAAGCATACAAAGTGTGTGCAAATTGTCTTCATTTGCATTGTAAAGAACATTGTTACTTCACAAAAGCAACTATGGATGTTAGTTTTCTAGAGCTGAGATGTAACACACAAAATCTGTAACAAATGTAACTAAATTTAAAATATTTTCAGTGTTTTCATAACTTATTTATACATTATCATCTCAGATTTGACGAGATGGTCTTTTTATATGTACTAAGGCAACTGCATTCTTAGGTGCCTGTGCACTTACTGGAATGCCACTGTTCTTAGTAATTCTCCTCTGCTTTTGAAACCAGAGGACATCCTAAACAGGAATGTTCTTCCATTGAAAAAAACTCAATAACCAAACAAAAAGCACACACGAAAAACCTCTTTTCACACCACCACCACAACTCAAAATTAGCTTCTATTGGAAAGGGAGGCATTACAATCTGTGGTCTTTTTCCAACCTTGCTGCTTGATGCAGATGTATATCCTGCACACCTAAAACCATCTGCAACTCCTTCACAGGAATACAAAGTGCATTTCTGTAATTCATATTGGACATCACATGAAAACATGAACTTTAGTCAATGAAGCAATGAAAAACAATTAGGCATCTCTGACAACTGCATTATCAGTCTCCCACTGATGGTCTTACACCACATCCCCCCAAATGGAGTCAAAGTGATTTTAGTACCAAACAAAATTCTGGCAAATGCTTACAAACTGCCAGGTCCTGTAGGAAAAGAATCAGCAAACAGCCTCCACTCCTAAACTGAAATTGCTATAATAAACTTACAGGTATGTCCTTACCTCCAATAGTGTGCAGAATTTGTCCATTTTTCCGAGTAACCAAAATCCTGTGGTGCCCAGTGTCTGCTATGACCAACCTTCCCCCTGAATCATCTACAGTCACTTTGCCAGGAAACAGCAGAGGAGAAGGTGGAAGGGAGTCTCTGTACAGCTTTATTCCAATGCTGTTATCTTTGATTTGTCCTCTTTCCTTGTAGAATTTCAGTGTTATAGAAGTAAATAAGAACAATTTCTCTCTGTGTCCCTCTCCAACAAGAGAGAACAGCATATTCCCACGAGGCCCAAGAATGACCAGGGTTGGCCAGCAGGACACTTCCAGCTCGTGCCACAGGGTTGCATCTGCATCATTTACTACAGGGTGGACAATACTGTACCTCAGAACAGCACTTTTAATGTTATCCAGGACTTTTTCATTTGGGAATTTTGCTGAATGGACACCAACAATAACAAGACCGTCTGCAAAGAAAAATGAAGCTGTGCCACTGAAATGTATTTAAATATATATAATAATTAAAAAAAAAAAAAGGAAAAAGGAAAAATGAACCACAGTTATCTCATAATCTGACTGCTTCCCAGAAGGAGAGAGGATTTGAACAAACAGAACGCAATTACATTACAGGAATATAGATAGTTATGTACAGAAAATACTGAAATTCAGAAATAACTATTAGGTAAAATTACCAAATTTTAGGACCATTATTTCCCCAGCTGGCTGATGTGAATTGTTTTCAGTTCCTGACCCTCTATATACTAAGCTAGAAAATACTTTCAAAATAATTGTGGTTAAGTTGCTGCTGTTCAACTGATACTGAGGGTTTTTTTAAGATACTTAGGACACCTCTTTGTCTTCTAATTCCTGTATACAACCAGAATGTTTTAGAAAATTCTTCTTCACAGTTAACTAGAAGCCACAAAAATAACACCAAATCTTGGAATTCCAGAATTACCTGGACAAACAGTTAAAGATATAATGAATAGGCCTCCAAAATCAATACAGTATTCAGTGTTTCAAATAAAAATGGCAGCACTGACAACTATGACAAAATGATAAACAACACTCATGACAAACAAGGTAGGCTTAATATAACAATTTCACAATGAAAAATTAAAAATTCACTATAACTGATACAGTCTTATCAACTCTATTGGAACAGAATGTTGCAGTATCAGAGAGCTAAAGTTGTGCAATCTGCTGAAATCTAAAAAGCAGGTCAAATATTTTAACTGTGAAGGGATCAGCACCAGTGCTTGTATCTGTCCTTCAACAACATCATTTAAGCTAGAAAGACAATTCTATAGTCAACACCTGAGCAGCACAAGTAAGGTACAACATCCTCTCATGAGGAACACTGCTGTGGAAATGATGGATGCAATGCTCAGAAATAACAATATCCACTCCATTTAAAACACTTTCTTTGAAGGATTATAGCAGAGCACAACACTGGATTTATGCCAAGCTATTTCTGAATATTAAAAAGTACTTCCTCTTATAGAAGTAATTTCTGGACTGCTGATAACATGAACTGAATATGCACTGGGGTTTAAAATAACTTTCTGAATGCCACTTGAAATACAGAAATAGCACCAGTGAAGATAGCAGTGAGAGCATATCAGATAAAGATGCTGAGAGACATTCAATCCTATGGAAAGCAGTCTTCACTCTGAAACAGATCTCCTGAACTTCCAGACAATAGAGCCATGGCACATGTGCTATAACATTTATAATGATTTAAGATCATGCTAACATTACAGCCTCCTGTGCTTACACTTCTCTCTGGTGATCACCCAGCTGAAGTTTCAACATGCTCCATGTAAGGGCATTTGGACAAATCAGAAACACCAATGGAGAACCAAACATTTTAATGTTCTTTATTACACATATATTGTATTTAATACAATATTTCGGAACTGAAGGTAACACTGTTCTTCATCTCCCTGTTCAGCCAATTAAAATACCCCAGATAAGTGAGCAGCTGACACACTCTGTGTAAGACTCCAGCTTATCTCTGACAAGCCATCATGACAAGACACTGCATTCCAAACAGAAATTACCCTTCATTTTTATTCAGTCAGAGTGAGAGACTGATCTCATTTCAGATGTGACTTTAAAGACCATAATTCCCTCTCTAGAATAAAGGGCTATTAATGGCATACAACATGATGCCAATACCAAAAAAATTCTACATTAAGCTTACAAGTTTTGTTATTCCAGTTCCAATGGAAAAAAAAGTGTTATACATCCTACTCCACCACCTGTCTATATCCACCCTACCACCTTCACTATATTCTTCTCATCCACCCTACCACCTTCACTATATTCTTCTCAGAGCTGGCTTCTCAGTGAAGGAAAGAAAGTTACCTTTCTTTGAGCCTGTATTTCACATTCTTGAGTAGCTTTTTGAGAGTCACCTTATTTATAGAGGCATCAGATTTGGGCTTTAAGCACATATCCTGTTTGCCTAGCTACACAGACACTTTATTTAACCCATTTAAAAATGTGATGGAAGTACACACAGTCACCTTTTTTAGGCTACTTAAAAGATTAGAAGACATTTTTAGACACCCCTGAAATACTGCCAGCAGTTCAGTAACCAGCAACAAAGTGACTCAGCTCCTCAGCCTGCAACAGTGCCAGGAAATTCTGTTCTGAGCCAGCCAAAGCACTTTTACCTTTATCAGAGTACTGGTGCTCTAAGGCATGGAGGTCAGGCAGCAGGTGCAAGCAATTGATGCAGCAGTAAGTGAAGAAATCCAACACCACAACTTTTCCACAAAGGTCTTTGTGGAGAGAAATAGGACCTTCAGTGTTTAACCATTGCAGATCTGGAATTCAGAGAACAGTGACAGACAGTTAGGGGAAGGGTAGGGAAAGGCACCAACACCACACAATGTTCCTGGTACTTTTAACCTAAACACAAAATTAAAAACAAAAAAGAAAGAGAAAAAAGAGTTTGACATCCCTCATCCTTATGTTCCGCAATTCTTCATAATTAGTAAATGAAAATATTATCAATAAGATTCACTGTCACATGAAAATGTAGTTTGTATTTTTATATCGGCACTTTTTAATTGAAAGAACATGTAAGCCTCAGAACAAATTTCACACATTTTAAAACATGATCTACATTATCCAACAATGCCATTTGGGTAACAATCAATTATTTAAAACTCACAAAAAAGCTACTAACAGTTTAAAAGTGTTAAACTCTTAATGATTTTTTCCAGCAGTTCTGTAAAGAACTGATTTTAGAGATTGGAATATTCTTGATTTTCAAAGGTATCAATTAATTCTGTCACATGGGAAGAAATACAACTTTTTCAGATTCACACAACAGTACTCCTGGTCATTTATTTTAAACAGTTGACATGAGACATGAAAACATTCTTTCCTCCTCTGATCCCATTACAGGTATCAAGATAAGGAATAAATATCTAGAATGTGGTCTGCCAGTACTATCTCTTAGCTTTTCTGAAAATTATAAAAGGAAAAGACAGTTATGATAAAATGCAAAGCTAACTGGTTTTTGAACTTTCACTTTGACAGCTTCAGAAAATAAACTCTTACAGTTCCAGAAGCTATTCCTACTCAAGTCAGCAGGAGGCTTGTTTTGTGTTTCACTAAGAGGAGGACTGTTCTCTATCTCTCTATGTTTATAAACATAAATGGATGCACACACGATTAGCTTTGGTGAGAATAATGAGAATAATTCAAGTATATGCACTACTCCCACAGTGTGGGAGCTTTGCTGTCCACTTTTCAAAAGAAAAGGGTAGTTTATATATTTTACATAATTTCTCCCCTTTTCACTAGAATTAAAATACCTTTTATAGATATGGGGTACTTATTTGAGCTGTTTTTAGAGGAGAAAATAAGCCTTGACAGAACACTGAAACAATAGTAATGACAAAAGCTAAAATTCAATTTAGGGCCCCAAATCTAGACAGAGAGAGCATTCCTTTTTGCTCCACAGGTTAAAATCTGTAATTCATTCCCATGATATGTGTGATTTTAACCCTGAAGCCCACCTCCTGAGCTGTCTTGCAGTGTGATGTGAGCTCCCACAGCTGCAGGGAGCCTCTCAAAGGTTACAAACACCCTGAGCAGGACCTGCAAGATCTTACATTTGGATTTCCTCCTTGCCACAAGGAGAGACAGAAATGTGTGAGAGGGGCAAACCACCGAAGAATGACATCTCTTTCAGCACAGTTTGTATTACCCGGGGCATGAAAATTGGCAAGCGCTAAGGCTAAGTCATGGAGCAGAGAGAGAGCTGGGGAACATCCTCAGGGATGCTCCGGGAAACCAAGCGAGCTCACAGAACGCAGGGAGAGTTAGCAAGGCTCTCACTGTGACCACAGGCGACAGATAGAAATTCACAGCACAGATGGGAACAGATTTAGAAGAGCGCCTTTACAAAACGTGTTTTTTTCCAGCCAGTACCACGGAGAGGATGTTTAAAGGGGTTCTTTTGCCTTGCCCTTCGCTCCTGGCGCTCCCAGGAGTGCCATCTCCTGTATTTCAGGTGTCATTTAACCAGCGGCTCCCGGGGCCGGCCCTGCCCGCCCTCGCAGGCAGCGGCAGCTCCAGGCAAAGCCCTCACGGGGAGAGCCCCCCGGCCCCGCCCGGGCCGCGCCACCCACCTCCGCCGAGCTCGGGCACCGTCAGGTCCCGCTCGCGGCTGTCCATTTTCTTCAGGTACTGGTAGACCAGGTTCTCCTTCTCCTGGGCGGTGTCGGCGTCGAGCAGCGCGTACTCGAGCTGTGTCTGGGCGGGCAGGAGCCCCGCCAGCCCGCCCGCCGCCATCGCCGCAACCGGGCGCTGTTTACCGGCCTGGCGCTTCACCGCCGCACATTCGGCACCGCCCGCGGCGCCGGCGCGGAAAACCGCGACTCAAGAAGAAAATAAAGCACAAAGTACAGACACGTAATAACTCGTCTGTCTCAAAGCCGGAACTCCTCACGTATTCCGTGTTTTTACGTATCCTTGGTTTCCACAGCAGCACATTCCCAGAGGGAGCCCGCGGTGGAGATTCCCGCGCAGCAGATTCAACACAGCCAGTGTTTCCCGACAGGCTGCTTTATCGTTTTTAAGATGTAAAAATTGAGCAGCGCCGGAAAAAGTCGAAATCAGGCTCTGGTAATTTAAACGGTGGGATGTGGGGCTTTCTGCGGGGCATATATGGGAGAAGCGGAGAAGATGAGCGACAGCCGCGGTGACGAACCTGCGGAAGCGAATGCGCGGCCACGGCGGGAAACGGCGGAGGAGGCGCCGGGCGCGGGACCGGCGGGAGCCGGGAATCCCAGGGTGTATCCCGGGATATTGAGGAGCACCGGGACATCCCTGCGAACATTCCGGGATATTCCAGAGCACCGGGACGATCCAGGGAATATCCCGGGATATTCGGGAGCACTGGACATCCCTACGGGCATCCCGGACACTCCGGGGCGCCCGGACATCCCAGGGAGCAGGGAGGTACTGGGACACACCGTGGAGCAGCACCGGGACCCTCTGGAGGAGCATCCCGGGACACCCCGACGATAATCCCGTAGCTGAATTCTTCCTTGTTTTGTTTTAAAATTTTTCCTGCTCGGGCAGGAATTTTTAAAGTCTTCCTGCCCCCGCATTGCCGGGTGGAGCTGACGATGCTGAGGGCAAGCTGAAGGAAATGGCTCAACCTGGAAGGATTTGCAGAGTCAGGCCCTGTGTAACAGGAGGAATTGCAAATCTACAAAGAGAGGCTCGTTGAATTATTTTTGGGATAGGATCCACCATGCTCCTGTCCCATCAGGGGCTGCTGCTTGGTTTGTGGGCCAGTGTTGCTTTTTTAACATGGGCTTCTGGAGCTTTTCCTCAGATAGTGAAGAGTGGAGGGAAGAGTAAATATATTAGTGGGAGGAAAGGCAGGTTTGTGAACTGTTGCGTAGAAGAAAAGGGAATATTTAATGTGTTGACATGTCTGAAGATGCTTTATTGGAAGAGGACATTTGGGAGTACAAATCCATTAGGAAGCGAAAGCATCAGAGTAACTCACAGAGCATCTTCACGCCTGTGCAGGAAGTAAGTGTTGGCAAGGGCAGGCCAAAAAGAAAGAGAAATGGAAAAAAGAAATCGACAGAAAAAACTGGTACTCCTCAGAAAGCCAAGCAGAGCTCACAGGCAGGTCAGGATGGGGATGAATGTAAAGAAGAGAGCAGTGTGCACTCCCAGGACAGTGTGGGCAGCCTGGCAGAGCAGAGCTCACAGAATGCAAAGCCCGTTCACGATGGATTCTGTCCCAGCTGCCAGATGCCCTTCTCTTTGCTGTTGGTCCAGACGCCCCAGTGGCACGTCTATGAATGTTTGGAAACTCCAGGACCCATTGAAAAAGGTATGAATGGAGTAAGAAAAAAGCCTTCAGAGAAAACTTACAGACTTCTCATGAAATGTTGCTGTAAACCTCGTTTTTATATTCAGCTCAAGATCTGAAATGGTAGTTGGTATGATTTTTATCGTGTTTTATTATGTTGTTATTGATCAGTCCTATTTTTGTACAAAATTTTTGCTTCTTTGTGAAAAACATGGAAATCTGACATGAAAATCTCATGTCAGAATCTAATCTCAAAACTCTGAGAAAGTTTCATGGCTGTTTATCAAATTCTAGTGCTTCATTCAACAAACTGAAGGTGCATATTTAAAGTAATGAAACCTGTTGCAATGACAGTGTCAGAAAAGAACCTTCAGGCACAAGGGTGCTACTTTTGACATGAAGCTTCTATCTCCTTAGGTGTGGATTTTATTATCTTGTATTCATGTTGATATGTGATTTGTTCGGTTGTCTGTGGACATTTGGAAGATGAAATATGCCAATTTACTTAAAATGTTACCTTGTGGCCCACTATGATTTAGAAATATTGTATAGAAATAGAGCCTAACATTCCTGTATCATAAGAAAACTGTTTTATTTTGAGCTCTGTACAAGAAGAATAAAACTGACACATTCCAAATACTAGTTTCATGGGGAAATACCAATCTAAACAGTTTCAGGTATCCAATTTATGTCCTTAGTACACCTCACAACTTTTGTAAAACAGAAAGCATACAGTCAGGAAATGTGAGTGAAGGCTGTTTTAAGTAATAGAACCAGCTTTTTCTATTTTGATAACATTCCTTGAGTTTTCTTCTTTGGAGCAATGACATGTAAGTCCTTTCATGCTGATTTTGGCAGTGCTTTTAATTTAAGGCAGGTGTTTTAACACCTCATTTCTGTCTTAACAGGTGCAAAATCTTTCTGGTGGGTTTATGCATTCACTTTAAAAGCCTGAAAAGTTGGGCTGGCAAATTGTTACTGGGAAAGGTCTAGGAAAGTGTTATGGATGGTTTTTTTTTTCCTAGCATCTCAACACTGAATGTTCTTCATATAGGTAAATGCACAACTTTTTTTCTTTTTTTTTTTCTTCGTGTGTAATATCAGATAATTTAAAATGGAATTTCAGGTCAATTCAGAGTTGAGGTTTGGTGGTTTTGTTTGTTATTTGTGTTTGAAGTGTACTGGCTGTTTCTGGTGCCACTTCTCTGAGCTTGTTACTTGAATATAAGACAATTCTAGACCAGAAGCCATGTGATTGAAGGAGCTCAGCATTGTAATAGGGTCAAGTTGTTAATGGGCTGTATAATTCAGGCATAGTGCTGTGTGAGCAGCAGCTGTTTGGTTTTAGACTGGAAGCTTCTCATTACTCAGGTCATAGCAGTGGTGGCTTGAAAATTACTTTTTATTTGTGCCTTCTGACCTCCAGCAGCTGTGTTTATAATAAAAGCTCCTAAATGTTGTGTCACATGAGATTTTTATTTTAACTGTGCCAACTGTACTTGCAAAGGTATTGTCACATTTCACTTTTGTGTGACTCTTTCCACAGAGTGTCCTGATGGTCTGCAGTGCACCTCCACCATCCCATCCCACTACAAGCGTTACAGCCATTTTCTGCTTGCAGCAAACAGGGCAGGGGAGTACCTTGTAAACCCTTTGGGAACCACTGTGGACATGAAGATGACATGTGCTACTGCTGCAAAGCCCAGCTGCTCCCCAAGTTGTGCAGAGGAAACCTCAGGGGAGGAGAAACTCTCTATTAAAATAAAGCACGCCCCAAATGACAATGGTGCATCAATGGTACGGAATTCACCACAAATGAGGTCTCTAAATACAATTAGTGGAAGTACTTCCTTTTCTGCAGGTGTTCAAAAACCTCAGCAAACACTTCAGCTTCCAGAGACAGCAGATAATAATTTTAAATTTGAATTTTTTGATTTTGCATCCTCTCAAGAAAGTGAGACAGGAGAACATCTGTGTGTGGAGAAAGATGCAAGTCAGCCAAGTCTGCTACAGTCAGGAGTGGACTTCAATGACTATGGAATTTCATACTCACCACTAAGTACGTTTGAGGAAAGTGAAGAGGAAGAGGAGGAAAAAGTAAAAGTATCACAGACTAAATTATTCGAAGTGCAGAACTCAGAAGAAGACTCCGACTCAGAAGAAGACTCCGATTCTGTGACATTTAAAACACTTGATGAACTCCTCTCACAGAGGAAGCCTCAGTATGAGCATGCAAAAATGGAAAATTTCATAACCAAAAAACCCCTCTGTGGGGAAGAAAATACACTGGACCATGTAGATCCTCAGCAAGGGGTGGTAACCAGTGGATCCTCTTCTGCTTGTAGTTACAGGGAGCCTGAACAGCCAGAATTGATTTCCTCTGCTGCCAAAGCAGGAGCCACAGAGTCAGAAGATGCTGGTGCTTGTGCTCTGGGCTCTGCATATGTGAGTCTTACTGGTACATCATCACTGCTAGACAGAGAAGATGCTGGCTCCCTTCTGACACAGAAGAGTAATGTTTTGAGGGAGCCAAGTAACATTTTAAGTGGTACAAATAAAAAGACTGCCGGTGCAATTGATAAAACAGCTCACCGGGAGAGTTTGCAGACAGCAGAGGAGAAAAAAGGAAATCTTAGTACAGCTGCTGTATGCTTTCCCAGCCCCACCTCTTCTAAATCAGAGCCAACTCTTTCATTAGCAACTGTGAACACCAAATCCAGTCCTGCCAAAGAACTGAAACAAATGGACATTGGTGTTTTCTTTGGGTTAAAACCCAAAGCAAAGGAGGAACGCAAAGGAGAGGCATGCTTGAAGGAGAAAAAACAGATACCAGCTTCAGTATCTCCTAATGGAAAGAGGCCCAGACAGCAAAAAAGGAAGGCTGAGGGGTCTGTGGGAGATGTGGAAGCAGTTTCAGAAAGTTCCAGTAAAAATGAAGCCATTGCAGATGTACCTTCTGGTGGCCAACGAAGGTGGAGAAAAAAATTTAAAGAATTACCTACTACAGGTGAAGAACCAAGAAAGAAACACTGCCCCTTCTACAAGAAAATACCAGGTGAGAGGTAACTTGGTTTTTCTTAGAGGTTAATTTATTTTGGCTGGAGTGTTGTGTTTTTGTCCTAATTTTAGATGTCAGTATTGTTACTCCTGATAACTGCTTTCTTAAATGTGTCTTATTTGCTTAACTGGTTGCCATCTGTATAAGAGAGCAGCTGAACAACATATTTGGGAGGCCTTTGAGAGTATTTGTTTGTGAGCACTTTGTGAAAATTTTATTTTAGTTTGTGAAAATCTCCTTTTGCCACTGTTGACTGCTACACAAAACACATTAATCTTTAAATGGCTCCTTCGGTTGTGTGCAGAATAACTATTACCTTTTAACTGGGAAGAAAGGAAAAAGCAAAAGCAACATCTGATTAGAAATTGGTTCTGGACTTTGCATGTTTACTGGCTGGAGTCTCTTCCCTCTTTGCTGTAGGAACTGGTTTTACAGTTGATGCCTTCCAGTATGGAGAAATTGAAGGCTGCACAGCTTATTTCCTTACTCATTTTCACTCTGACCACTACAGTGGACTAACAAAAAACTTCAGGTTTCCAATCTACTGTAATAAGGTAAGGCTTTTCAAGATTACTAGATACCATTATATCCATATGCTTTTGTCCTTTTATATCCATCACTTTTGGAAGTACTGATGGAAGTAAATAGAAGATCAGTGGTTGGGGTCCTTTACTGGGTCAGTGGATATGTACAGGGGAAAGTGCATTTTGTTTGTGTGAAATCCTTACCTTGATTTGACTGATCAAGAGGATTAATGAAACTTCCCTCTCTAGATACCATGAAAAAAAATCAGCTTTAAAAAGGACCTGTAGAGGTCACATGGACCAATTTCCTGCACAGTGGAACCTTCAAAGTTAGATCAGACTGCAGGGAGTCTTTTGTCAGTCAGATTTTGAACATTGGCCAGATTTTACTATATCTCTTTGCAACCTGTTGCAGTGCTTACTTCTTCTGGTTTTTTTGTTTGTTTTTGTTTTTTTTTTCCCTAATAATACATTTGAAATTTCTGGTTTTGCAACTTGCCGTTGTAGTTTGTTTTTTGGTTTTTTTTTTTTTTTTGTATGTGTGCATCATGAAGAATCTGGCTGCATTTTCTCTAAACTATTTCAGTGATGGAAGTCTGAAATAGATTCTGTATGAGCCATGTCTTTTCCACATTAAGCAAGTGGAGTGATTTCAGACTGATGCTTTGTGTCCTGTACTTTGGGCTGCTGAATGACACGACTGCCATTAGCTGTTGTAGGTCCAACCAGCTCTTCTTTACTTGTTAACATGGTAGGGCACCTTGCCTAAC
Organism: Melospiza melodia melodia; assembly: GCF_035770615.1. NCBI lineage: Eukaryota > Metazoa > Chordata > Aves > Passeriformes > Passerellidae > Melospiza > Melospiza melodia. The sequence continues at coordinate 8,395,622 of NC_086202.1, forward strand.
CAGCACATCCAGAGCTTGCATAAAAAAAACCTATTTATGGTTCATTCTGGCAGTTTTCTGGAATACTTGTGTCCTGTATTGCTTTTGCAGTTGGAGTGAAAGCTGCCCTCCTCGATAAGGTCTAGGGTCCTGTTACCTGGAAACAACTTCACTTCTTTACAGAAGGTTTTACCCACCCCTTTCTCTTAACTTGACAGTGTACAACAGATCTTCTTCCCCCTTGTTTCCCTCCTCTCTGATTCCAATCCACAGTCTGTTGACAGGCTTACTATCTGAAGACAGCTTTTCTCAGTTTGCTTTATGAGATGTGAAATGCTGCTGAAAGGCTTGGATATACCCAGGGCCTTATAGTTTCTCTCTAAGCCAGTCTGGCTTTGAGAGCTCTTGTTTCTATAATGAACAGTGCTTTTTTTCAGCCTTTGCTCCTGTTTTAAATCCTGTCTGTGTTGCAGATAACTGGCAATCTGGTGAAGAGCAAGCTCCGGGTGCAGGAGCAGTATGTCCACATGCTGCCCATGGACACGCAGTGTGTGGTCAATGGGATCAAAGTGCTGTTGCTTGATGCCAATCAGTAAGTATCACTGCATTCCCTGTGTGGAGAATTTCTTACAGGTAGTTAGCTTTTGAAATAGGTGAGTTATCTCCAAAAATGAAACAGGGATTTTTTGAATTTAATTAATTTTTTTTTTTTGTATATGTTGTGTTAACCGCATGTAGCTCCGTAATTTTTGTTTGAGGGTTGAATGATTTCCTAGTGGTCTGATCCCTTCTGGGTTTTGGTGTCTAGTTGGGAACCTAGTAGATTTGATTATCAGATACATTAGGTTTCTGTAGCTTGAACTGATGATATGGAAATCCTTAGCTAAAGAAAAATGTGGTACTTTGGATCCTGTGAAAGACATAACCTAGGTAACATTATGAAAATTGGACTTTGAAGAAAAGCCTGTTGAAATCTGGACAAGATTTCTACTGAATTTGGTGATAAAGGATGAGATTTTGTCTGTTAGACTGGCACTATGTGGTAATGCTGGATTTAAAGTTCAGTAGCACCTGACCTCCAGTCCTGTGCTCTTGTTCTGCCTCTTGGTACTTTTTTTTGGCCATGGGCTAGAGGAAGACTCCCTGCCCTGCAGTGCATTTATTGAAATGCAGGACTGTCACAGCTGGTTTGAACATTGCTTAGTGTAGGATTTGTTTATACTTGGAGAGATAAAACTCCATTAAGTCCTCTGAGAACCATCTCTAGGAACAAAGGAAGCCTTGTTGCTTATGTAATTTGTATAAATCTCATTTTTCCTCTTTGTCCCTCTGATTCTTTGCTCCAATTTAAAAGCTGTGCATACCTTAGCTACAAAGTTCAGCTTCTTGATGAGTTCACCAGTTCTGTCCTTTTAACTTAATTTCATGCCAGTTTTTCTTTTTTTGAGATTTCATTTACCCTTTGTAGGTGACAGATATCTAAAATAGTCCCACTCAGGTTTTCCAGTCTTGCCCTTCAGAAAGCTTTGTCAAGCAGCTGCAGAAGGCACAATGGATTCACTGTCACCAGTAAGGGAGTTGTATTTATAACCAGGGGCTTCTGGATCTAAAACAACATTTAAAATCTGCAAATAGAATTTAGAAGAAAATGCTCCAATAAGTCTTGTGGGAAGAGAGATGAATCTGCAGCAATATAATTCTGTTTGTCTTGAGCAAGAATGCTGCTTCTCTGGTGTGCTGTTTCCTCTTTGAATCAAATAATAGAATGATTGCAGCTGAGGCAGGATCTGTGCCATGCCTGCAAGGTGGGGCATCCCAAAAGGCAGGTAATATTTGATATCTTTACTGTTGATGTGGATTTTTTGTTTCTTCTTCCAATCTCAGGTGAGAACTCAAACTTGTGTGTGGCCACAGGATTAGCTGCAGAATTCCTTTAGAAATCAGAAATTCCTAGCTAAATTAGTCTGTATAGCAGCTGTGATTTAAAATTCTGTTCTGTCCATGTTTCTACTGCTGAAGGGTGGTCTATCTCTGAAAGTAGTTTATCAGTATAGAGAGCTGACATAATTTGTGTGGGGCTTGTTTGTTTGTTTCAGCTGTCCAGGTGCAGCAATGATCCTTTTCTACCTGCCAAGTGGGGCTGTTATTCTGCACACAGGGGACTTCAGAGCAGACCCTTCCATGGAGCGCTACCCTGCTCTGATGGGCCAGCAAATCCACACCCTTTACCTGGATACCACGTGAGTTGGCTGGAAATTGATTTTTTTGTTGTTTTTATTCTTAGTCTTTTCAGTTTCGTAAGGCTTTGAACCAAATATGAACCAAATAAATGTAATTTTAAATGACATTGCTGTGGTAACACTTTTTACCTCTATTTAGTGTTGAATAAAAGCAGAGATTTATTAAAAGTATGTGTATGTGTAGGTTGTTCATTGGTTATGCTGTTACATTAGAGAATGAAAGTGGGTGGTGGAAAAGAGGCTGAAGTATTTGCTCAGGTCACCAAATTATTTATAAGAGGTATTAAATTTAGGGTGTCAAAACTCATACATTAAATGTTCAGGTTTAAGGAAGACTAGTTTTCAATGGATTAACTCTATTATAATAAGAAGTGTGAAGGAATTCAAAGGTGAAAGAATGCCAAAAGCCTGAATCAGTTTTGGGAGTTTTCATTAGACCTTCCTCTGATTCATTTATATAAAATTGGTTTTGTGTGAATGATGACTAATGCCCAGCTGCAGACTTTCATTTCTGTTCCATGTGTTTCTGTGAATGAGTAATGACTTACATTATGGTTTGTGTGTGTGACAAAAAATAGATATAAGGATATAATCAGGACGTGATAGAAATATCAAGCTTGCAAGAGCACTTGGTATTTATGAAGAAGAAAATATAGAATTCATTACCAGAGAGTGAATAGTTGTAGAGAAAACAATGATATTGGCTCAGTGTGATTTTTTGTTGCAACAATTTCTGGGCACCTCAGTGTTTCTAATAGAGTGTTATTTTATAGAAGAGTATTGTCTTTTTCACTTCCTGAGTACATGGAGTTTTGAGGGCCTTCATGGCAATTTTAGATGTCTTTTCTTTTGTAACAAAGTGATCTATTTTGTTTCCCTGCCCCAGATACTGTAGCCCTGAGTACACTTTTCCTGCCCAACAAGAGGTTATCCAGTTTGCTGTCAACATTGCCTTTGAGACTGTGACTTTAAACCCACGAACTCTGGTTGTCTGTGGCACTTACTCCATTGGAAAAGAAAAAGTTTTCTTAGGTATGTAAAAGAAGTGTATTTGTTTAGTCTGAATGTTCAGATATAGTGTAAAGAAATTGAATGTATTTAATAATCCTTCTGCTATTTTTTAGGTTTTCTAATCAATAAGTTTTAGCTTTCTGAAAGAAATAGTGTTCTACCATGTTTGCAGCCTTCCCCCCCACACTGAATATACATGTGGCCAGTTTATATAGTAATTGTATGAACCTCTTTGATTGTGGTGGGAAAATTGCTAAGAGCAATTAAAAAATAAATGAGGTCTTTATGACTTTTTTGTTCTTCATAATTTCAAGAAACAGCAAAAGGATGTTATTCTTAGACTTCTATTTTGAGCTTTTCCTTCCAGTTTATATTATATATCTGTTCTGACTAAGAGAAGATCTTGTGTGCTATGCAAGAGAAGATCTTGTGTGCTATGCTTCACTCAGTTACAGCACCAGGAGCCAACATGATTGCCCAAATGTCTGCCTTAGAGCAGGCAGATGTGCACCATTGTGCATATTTAAAATCATCAATACAAAACTTACTCTCGCTGAAATTTAGTCTGTCTTCAGTGTGTGTGGGCTGTTTGTCACATATTCCAAAAACTGCACGTTTCTGGCATTTGGAATAAATACCAGTTCACCTCAGTAACATTCTACCAAAGAAATGTAACTTAGAATTTATCAAGGTAGTTTTCCTTCTTTTTCCAATTGTTATACAAAATTCTGCTGCTAAAATGTAGGGGACAAAGGTTTTTAACACCCATTATAGGATTCTCTTCTTAATGTTAGAATACAAAACACTACATCCTGTTGAATTTGGATTTCTTTTCTAATAGTAAAAATTATCTTGTACAATAATCAGGACTATGTCCAAAACAAGCCAAAAAAGAACTCTTACAATTTTCTCTATCTGATTTCTTCCTAATGAATCCTGAAGCAATTGCTGAAGTTCTGGGCTCAAAGGCAAGCATGTCCCGTGACAAATACAAAACCCTGCAGTGCTTGGAGTCAGCAGCTGTCAATTCCCTCATCAGTGTGGACTGGAAGGGCACTTTGCTTCATGTTCTTCCCATGATGCAAATTAATTTTAAGGTAAGTTCAGAATATGGGCTGTTGATGAACGTGCTAGTAAAATTCTCTTGGCTCTTCCCAACCAGTGCTGTGTTTGGTGCTTTTTAGCCTCTTGTCAGATCATATTTATTTAGTGGGGCTTTGACATGTAGCAATACATTGAAAATGAAAAGCAATTAAACATTAATAACTTCTCCAAACATGGTGTGGTGCTTGTACAAGGTAAGGTGAGGCTTGTTCAAAGACCTGCTTGTTGCAGTCCTTTTTGAAGTGGGTTTATGTAATGACTGCCTGATCTGTCCTCTTAGCAATTAATATATTGTGAAATGGAGTTCCTGTTTTCAGCCTTTTACCTGGTCCAGTGTAGGAAAAATCTAAAAGGATTTTCTGCCTGTGAGCCTCTGTTTTGAGGCAGCCTATGAACATGGCCAACTACCAGTTCTCTAATATTTTTCACAAAAGCAAGTTAACTGGTTAATTTTAAAACATGATTTCATCTAAGTTGATTTCAAATGCACATTTGGTTGAGATTTGAGACATTGAGTTTTGTTGTTGAGCATTTTTTCTGGGAATTTTTTTTTGTTTGGAAAGATGACTAATTCCTAGGTTATTCTAAATAGACAAAATACTGAAGGGCAGTAAGGTAAAGCAGCAGGCTCTAGATTAAAGTAACCTGTAAGGAGGAAAAAAGCCGTGGCTGTTTATACCTTACAGGCTTGGATTAATTTTCCTGTTTTGCTTCAAGCCTGCTGTGCCATCTCAAGCAAATCCTTCAGACCAAGATGGTATTTAGCTGCAGGACTAGTCAAGGTCAGAATTGACCTAAAAAGGAGTAAAAAAGGCTATATGGTTTGGATGGAGCTGCAGGAGATGGAACTTAGTATCTTAATGCTTTAACTTTGTTCCGTGATGTTTCCCGTGGTGGAACAGAAAATGAGCAATGGAAATATGTATGGATTTATTTTTAGTGTGTTGTGCTGTCTTAAACAGGAATTGATTTGAGTTTCTTCTGCAGATTTCTGGGTTGCTAAGTCTCCATGTCCCAGCATGTGTGGATATTCACACAGCTGGGCTTTCAGGGGGTGGAGGAACCCTCAAGGGCAGCTTTACTTCCCAAGGGAGGCAGTTGTGTCAGGCAGGGTCTCACCTCTGACATCAGGAGGCTCTAGACCAATCTCCGGTGTGACAAAAGCCATGCCTGGACCCTGAAAAGGAATTTTAAATGCTTAAAGATGAGTTCATATGATCATTTATCTTACTTTTGGATTTGAGATATATTAAGAAAATATTAAAAAAAAAACCCAACCCAGAGATGTGGTACTTCACTGCAGTATTTGGTTTTACCTCAGTAAAATGCAGGGATTGCTGTGTGTGCTGACAAATGGCTGTTCTTGAATAAGCCAGATGAGTTTAAGTGGTGTTAGGGCTGGTGGTAAATGAAATATTTAATCATGTTTGAGTCTTTTCCCATCTTGTGGAATCTGTTTGTGTACACTGCTGACTTTAGTGACACTCTGAATATCAGGCTGTCATGGTGATTGAAGGAGGTTGGTGTAGCAGTGAAATACATTTTCCATTCAAAAGGGTGAAGGTTTGGAGCAGTGTTGGCTAAAGCAATAAATGAAGAAATTGGAATGTGTATTTAAAATGGACTTGTTATGAGCAAACACAGCAGTCATTTGTTTTGGGGAAAGAGGCCATCTTTTCCAAAATGCATGCATGGTTCTTTTGCAACAAATAATTTTTTTGTGACTCAAAAATTGAGGCTTTTGCCTAACTTGACTGTGTGGTGGAAACTTTCCAGGGAACTGACTTTTGTGGGTCTATGAATCTTTCATGTTGTTTAACGCATCAAGGTCTTGTACTGGCATTGAGGTGAGACTTTCAGAAGTGAAAGTGATTGAAATGCAAAAGCAATGTTTTTATATGCTTGAAATTGCATCCTTAATGTGACTGTTGCACACTTGATTTATAACAAAACTTAAAAATGGATTAGCATTGTTAATATAATAATCATTGCATTTGAAGTACTATATTTAGATTTCATTAGAGCAAGGGGAGAAAATATGTGAACAATTACCTTAATCTATGTTAATGCTCCCAAAATGAAGTGTGAAGGAGAATTAGGCTGCTACAGTTATACCTTTAATCAGATGAGGACTGAACATTCACAGTGTGTTGAAAGTCACAGCAGTGAGCCATAATTCTTGTTGCTGAATGAAATGTCTTCTGTGTTAGGGCTTTTAAAAATTCTTTTTTGTACCTGGTTTGATGGATTTTGTATGTTGCTACGGGACATTGTACTGAAGGTGTTGTTAAATGTGGCAGCTTTCTGCTGCCCTGTTTTAGAGTTCTCAAGTGTCTGACAGGTTAGATAATTTTCTGTCACAGCCCATCTATCCCCCTCTACCCTCCTTTTTAATAAGACTTTATTTTATATTCCTCTCTCTCCTGCTAATATAAAGTTTGATTTTGAGTTCTGTAACCTTGTAGGGCTTTCAGATTAGGAATTTGCCTGTAAGATTTTATACAGGACACATGAAATTGATTTTCTATTTTTAACTTGAAGCGATACTGACTTCACTTTATGCAGGCATAAGATTGTACGTACTTGGAAATTTTTTCAAGGTAATTTCCTTTTTAGAGTGAGAAGATGAGAGGTCCTTCCTGTCTTGGAGAGGTGGTAAAACATGGTTTAGTGCTCAGAGCAATACTTAGCTTGTGCACTGGCTTGCTGTAAGTTTTTTGGGGTAGGTTAATTAAATCTGGTTACTTGTGGGCATAAGCAGGTGTCAAAACCTCTGTGATGATTTTGCCCTGAAGCAGCATTTCACCATCTTCTGTCTCCACTCAGCTGCTGACCTCTGGTTTAGAGGAGGAGGTGAATGGTTTGTGGAGCAAGGTCTATAAGATGATGTGATTATTCCTTATGTGTTCTGATCTGTAGTGCATAGCTGTTCATATGTACTTAATTCAGATGAAGAAACTGAGATCCTAAGGGACAAGTTGTTTTGCAAATGTCAATATTTGTCATTAATAATTGCAAGGTAGATGATCGTTGAAATTAAAAAATACCAGCAAATGAAAATAAAATGCAGTCTGAATCCTCTCCATCATGAAATGGCCAACCTTTAGTCTAATTAGCTATTTAATGGGATTAAATATATGCTTTTTTTTCCACAGGGCTTGCAAGATCACTTGAATAAGTTTTCTGAGAATTTTGATCAAATTCTGGCTTTCAAACCTACGGGGTGGACCTACTCTGATTCATGCCTTTCTCTGGAGGATATCAAGCCCCAGACAAGAGGAAAAGTCACTATATATGGTATAAGAGTGGCAAAGATTCAGTACATTTGGCTTTGTGTGGATGCTTTTCCTATTTTTATTCTGGAAATTCCTACTGATTTTGTAACTGCTGCTTTTTCTGGTAACTCATTGAGAAACTGAACAGATCTCTTCAGGAGGGATCTGTGAAATGAGTAATCGAGAACACCATAAATGCAGATTTTTACATACATTTTGTACCCACCTTGTCATGCAAATAAAAACTTTCACCTGATACAGGTACAGACTTCAGGGATGGAGTCTTGGCTTGACTGATGCTGGTGGCAGTGTAGTTCCAGAGCCAAGATTTCATTCTGTGTCTTACTTGTTTCTGAGAGAATGTGCCTTCCTCTCTGTTTTTATTGGTGGGTGGAGCTAAAACCCTTAACATCCCTTTAACCAGGTCACTGATGTTGCTTAGCTTGCACTGATGAATGTTAATGCTAGGTAATTTTCCTAGAAGGGAAAATTGGAGGGAGGGAGGTGTTTTACCTTAGCTATAAACTTTAGATCCCAAATAGGAATTGAAAAAAACCCTTTTGTCTGAAGTATTTCTTAGCTGGAAGGCTTGGAGGAAGCTCAGTGGCCTGACAGATGGCTGTGATTTGTTTTCATTTCAGGGATTCCTTACAGTGAACACAGCAGTTACCTGGAAATGAAGCGTTTTGTTCAGTGGTTGAAGCCACAGAAAATCATCCCCACTGTCAATGTTGGTGACTGGAGAGACAGAAGCCTGATGGAAATGCATTTTAGAGACTGGATGACCGAGGGCAATAGGCAAAAATAAATATAAAGAAGAATGTATTTTTCAAAGGAAGTAGACTGGAATGGGAATTGAGTTCCTGTGAGTTTTATATATCTCCCTTTTCCACAAAGCTTTCTTTAGGGAGGACTTAACTGCCATTCTTTGAAGAAAGATAAATTTGGGAAAAGAAAAAAAAAGCACCTTGCTTTCATGTGTATCTACTACTTTTTTCTTCCCCATAATATACCATTTTTGCAAGTCCATATTTTAGGTTATTTTTATCTTACTCCTTTCCCCTGTTCTTAATTCTCCTCAGGTTGTGGAGATGCTCAGATGTGTAATGCTGGGGATTCAACAGTCTCCAGGATAATTTCTGAAAATAAGTTATTGTAATAAATGAGACAATATTAGGCTTGTGTCGCATGCTGTCAACTCAGGCTTCAGAGAAGCTCATTTTGTGAGGCAGAACTGACTATTGTGATTTAAATATTGTTAAAAAAACTTACCTTGTGAGAGAGTATTGACTTGGGCTCCTGCAGCATATGTACTTGAGGCAACTGTTTACAAAAGACACTTCTACATTCTGCTCGAGATTTTTTGATTTCGAGATTTCACTTTTTTTTTTTTTTTTGTGATCTTTTTTAAAATAAAGAATATATCTTATGCCTATGTGTTCTTTCTGAGCAAAATGCATTTTATTTCAGTGGCAGGTTTGCTAGCCTGAACAACCTGTCTGCACTGTCTTTGGTGAATGTGCTGTGTATGTACTTGTCTGAAGTTGCTCCTGTGTCCTCTGCAGAGCCAGATCTCAGCAGGTGTTCAGAGCACAGAAGTGGTTCCTCACCATGGAATCCCCACTGGGCATTGCAGGGTTGTTTATATACAGGTTGTATATAAACACTGGGGTTTGCAGGGTTGTTTATATACAGGTTTGTCACCTGAGTTCTGGAAACACAAGAAAGGCAAATACTGGCACTGGCAGCAGAAAGGTAAATTTCACTTTGCATTTTTGGCCCTAATTCTTAACAGATTATCCAGTGCTGCTTTTTTTTGCATCTGCCTGGTGTTTATGTACTGAAGTATGTGGGTGCATGCAGGCACACTAGTAAAATTTTAATCACTAAAATAAAAACTGTTCCAGAGTTCCAGGGTGGAATCACATGTAAAGAGTCACTCCCCAGCCCCTCAGAGTAGCTTGTCTGGAATCCTCGATGCTATTTTATGTTGTAAAAACATTTTTTTAATGATCAATGCAAGTATAAACAGATCCTTGTCTCTGAGTGATGAGCTCTGTAATGTGAAGTCACTTGTTTTATTTGTCTTGAGAGAAATCAGTGAGGAGCTGAAGGCAAAAAGATTCTTTGTACTAAAAGAGTTGTGAATGCGTATTTCACTGACATAAGGCGTTGTAAATGCTTCAGTTTAATTTAAGCATTTAAAGGAATCTGAATTTTTTGTTTTACATCATGCATAGTGCTAGCTGGCTGTCACAACAACTGGTAACTGGACTGCTCATTCCTAGAATTCCACTCCTTTTTGAAGGTGTATGAAGAAAGATCTTTTATGGGTTTTGCAAGAACCAGACCCGAATGAATGCCTTGTACAAATCAGAGCAAATTTGGGGATTATATTTGACAGGGAATTGTTTTTACCAGTTGAATTGTTAAGGAATTATGCATGCTTTTTTTTGGCCTTCAGGATTTTTTCCTGTGTAATTTTTGCATGGACTATGAGAGGCTGGAATAAGCACCTCAGAGTCAAATCTTAGTCACAATTTTAACATCATCTTGTTTCCATAGTTGCATTTTCAAGAATGACTGTTCCTACAGAGAATGAGTGTGTTTGTGTGGTGGGGGGGTTCCCACTGTGCTGATGCTGTTCCTGGTTTTGCAATTCCCTCAGTTTGTGCCACTGGTAACTCTGAACCCAAGAATATTCAACTTTCAGTGCGGCCTGATGAGTGTGAGGCACCTGTTACCTCTCTGTGGCTCTTGACCTCCTGCTTTCAGTTTCTAGCCTGTTACCCAGAATGAGGGGTTGGGTCTTTTTCTTTTAAAAGCAGACTGGTTTCTCAAACTCGCCCCAGGAATGGTGTATCTTGGAAGAAACTGGCACTGACATCTGCTGGATTGACCCAGTGAATCCTGCCCTGATGTGGAGCAGATGGTCATGGGCACATTTTGGTCAGCACAGCAGAAGGGCTTTAGTGCTGGAGGCTTTTTCCAGTTCCCTGCTCTGCTGTAGGTATTCCTGCATTGGCCCACTGGGTGCTTTCATTCTTCCCTCTCTGGTCTGTATTTGCACTTCCACCAGCTGGTTTTTGTGTGTAGATGAATTCTGCAGCATTTCATCCACCTTCATGGTAGGAGATCTCCATCTTACCTACTTACTTGGCCTCCTTTTTATGGAAAAAACGTGTTTTCAGAATCCAAACACAGGAATAAATTATTTTTATCTTTATTATAAAGAGGATTAGTAACAGGATTAGGTTGAGTGGGAGGACATACAAACAGATGTGGAAAACTAAATATAACTAAATATAACAAGAATATTGTGGAAAGATGTGTGACAAGACTTTTCCCTTGCCTTGGTGCATCCAAGGGACATCTCTCTGATCTCAGCAGTTTAAGTCCTTTGGGGAGTGCAGACCTGGGATAAACCAAGTTTCAGTGTTATTGAACAAACATTGTTAATTAGGACTTTGGCTCTGCTTTTCCTAATGAAGAATTGGATTTTTTTTTCAGTCTTTGGGCAGTGCTGGCATTAGAGATGGATGAATTAAAGCATTTGTTATTTTGGTTGAGTGTGGGGTTTCTGACTGCAGGAAAGTGTCACCTTTTCACAGTCACTGGAGGAGACTTAGACCTCTGTGCTGCCATAGAAACACTAAACCAGGGTCCCCTGGACAGGGGGGTGGAGGAGTCAGCCTGTACTGACACAAATCCCACCAGATTTCACTAAAGATGGGCTGTGAGCATCCCAGAGGCTCCTCCTGTTTGTCTGGGGCTGCCAGGCTCAGGGCAGCAGGCACAGCCAGGGACGGGGGCAGCTGCAGCACTGGCTTGATTGGCTTCCAAAGGCAGCCCCTCTGAAGGATCGCTTCGTATTTCCCATCAGGACTCCTGCTCTGATTACATATCACCCCAACAGGCAGATAAAGGAGCTAAAAGCAGCCCTGTTGGAAAAGGGTAGCAGGAGGGGAGAGGGGAGATGAGGAGAGCAGCTCCTGGCTGTGCTGGCTCTGGGTTTCAGGCTGGCTGTGATAAATGAAAGCACCCACAGCCTGTGGCCACCACAGTGGGCACGTGTGAAACACTTCAGAACAAAGGCATAGGGGCAGCTAAATGGAACTTCAGAGTGCTGGTGTCCCTCTAAACCTTGAAACACAATAACAATTAATAGCAATATTAAATATTGTGAAATAACAATTGATAGCAACTTGGAGTGGAGAAAGGAACTGAGATGCCATTGGCATGGTTAAAGGATTTCTTTATTCGATCAAACCTGTCTGCTTTGTATGAGCTTTGTAAAGGTTTTTAGGATGAGCTTTGTATGAGCTTTGTAAAGATTTTTAGGATAAATTGCCATTTAAATTTAAATTTAAGGAAGTGTGACTTCAGATATATCCTTCATCCAATTAGAGATCAATTTTGACCGAACATGAATTTTGAATTTGAATTTGAACACTGCTTTGGGAGATTTATTTCCACGCCAGTGTAAAGATGCAGTTATTGCTTTGATGTGTTTTCTGTGTCTGAATGACTTTTGTTGAGTTATCTTTGGTAGAGGCAAAAAAAAGCAGCAGGTGACTTTTGAGAACAAGAGAATGCGGCCCAAACATTTCCGTCCTCCCTTGGCTACAGAAAACCAGCTGCTTCTCATTTCAGAACCCAAACAAATAAGGCCATTACTTTTAAGGGTGGGTCACAGGCTGCTTCATGTGTTCAGGTTTTATAGTGAAATGATGCAATCTGAGATTTTATTCAATAGCCACCATTCCAAACCAAGTATGTTTGCAAAAACATTCAGTATTCACGTTTGTGAACCACACAGTATTAGTATCTAGTGGGAATTATGACCAGCATGAATGAAATTCACAGGAAATACTGAAAGCTTGTCAGTACCAATATTAAAAATTGAAGATCTTGTACTTAAGTTTCACATTTTGGTACAGATTATAAATGTGCATTTGGAGTGCTGAATTTAATGTTCAGCACTCAATGTAATGTCCAGCAGTGCAGAGAAAAGCTAGGAGATTTCAGCCTCTAACAGAAATGAAGGGATAAGACAGTCTGTCACTGTTTGCAGAGGAGGAAAGCAGCACAGGAGAGCTGCCTGCCCACTGAGCCCAGCCAGCTCTCCGTGCTGTCTGCAGCAGCAGGGCTGGTGGAGGAGCTGCAGCGCACAGAGGCAGAGCCCTGCACTGCCTCTTCTTCTCCCTTCTGCTCTGGACCTTTACCCACTGCTGTACAATGGCACCTTGTTATCAAATCTCCAGCAAATACTCTGGCAGGGAAAAGGCTTTTCCACTCTGTCACATCTGCTCTGGTATCTCAGAGCAGATAGGCACTTGTTTGTGCCAGTTTCCAATAAGTTCTTATATAAACCAAGCAGTTTTAAAAACCTCTAAGCTTTCCCATTTGGGCATTTCAGATTCACTTTGCTCACCTTTCCTTCTGTACATTGCCTTGTTTGTTCAGGAAGAGGAAGAAAGTTCAGCACCTCAGGGAAGAAGAGACAAGCAGTGCCCTGGAGGAAAAGGTGACACGAGGACACAAATGCCAGCAGCGGTGACTTTGGAGTTCAGCAAAACCAGGGCTGGCTGTGGGGCTCTACATGTGCTGCCTCCTGCTGCCTCTCACCCCTCCTCCTTGTCCAGCACAATCTTCCTCCCTGCAGAAGCCATGATTTCAGTGAACTCTGTTGTGAGAAGCAAAGTTGATTTTTTTTCTGATCGCTCCAGTCGTTTGTCAGCTCCTGGCAGAGACCTCCCCAAATACAGCACTGCCAGCAGCAGGATCTGACCCACTTTTCAGCTCCCGTTTCAGAGAGGAGATGGATTGGAGCATTTATCTCAGCAGGGCTTCTTCAATCAGAGAAAGGCAGGCTGGATTTCTCTTGTTACTGAGACCTTGTTATTTACTTGGCTCTCTGCCCTGCTCTTGGTCACATCTATTGCCTGAACGAGGGAGGTAAAGCTGAAATTCTGCTCTTTGTGCTGCTACCCAGCGACCATCTGAGGAACTGAGCTCTGCAGCACAGCAGGAGCCTGGTTTTGCACTAACACCTTCATGATCACAGCCCAGCTCATTCCTTGGAGCTCACCTGTGGGGCAAACAGCCAGGCAGGGGCAATGGGCACCCACAGAAGGGCTGGGGCATGGACTGGGGGGCAGTGGGCCATGGCAGGGCTCTTATGAACTTCCAGGGCATGACAGACATTCCCAGGAGTGTGTGAAAGTTCCAGATTTTCTGCCATGTCGACCCAAAGTAGTCTGTGTTTGACCAAGGAGTGGCAGGGAGAGGGGTGAGTGCGGCAGGACAGTGGTGCAGTTAGTGACAGCTCATTAGGGAATGATTAACTACCCAAACAGATCAGTGGGGTGGGGGGCAGCAGGGATGCCTCAGAACATGGGAAAAGGCAGGCTGAGGACAGCAGGGTGGGAGGGAAGCAGGGAATGGCTCTGGAGCTGCTGTCAGGGGAGCTGGGGGTCTGCATCCCCCCTGCCCACACCAGCACCACCACTCCAGCTGGGGTGACTCAGGGCAGTGTTGTCATTCTGAACATTTCTAACTTACTTGCTGGGCTGTGACCGTGCTCACAGGGGTCTTAGGATGAGGGAAGAGATGAGGATCTGACTCCATGTTTCAGAAGGCTTGATTTATTATTTTATGATATATATTATCTTAAAACTATACTAAAAGAATAGTAGAAAGGATTTCATCAGAAGGCTAGCTAAGAATAGAAAAAGAAAGAATCATAATAAAAGCTTCTGTCTTGGACAGAGAGTCCAAACCAGCTGACTGTGATTGTCCATTAATTAAAAACAACCAACATGGGCCAATCACAGATGCACCTGTTGCATTCCACAGCAGCAGATAACCATTGGTTTACATTTTGCTCCTGAGGCCTCTCAGCTTCTCAGGAGGCAAAGTCCTAAGGAAAATGATTTTCCATAAAAGATGTCTGTGACACTGGGCACCATTTCATGGCAGTGTTGTGGCTTTGGCCCTCCTGGAGGAGCAGGGCAGGAACCTGCCATGAACTTCTGCTGCTCCAGAAAGGCTCAGCTCAAGCTGTGGCAGCGGCTCTGAAAGGGGCCCCAATGGGTTCATTCACCCATTTTCCACAGCAAACACAGCCAAAGGGACAGCTCACGTCACCACGAGGTGCCACAGCCCGCTGACACCTGTGGGTCACTGTGTGGGTCCCCTCCCACAGGGATGGCAGCAGTGACCTCCCCCTCCTGTGCCCTGGCTGCAGTGCCAACACCCCTGCACTGTGCCCACCCCAGCCTTGGCATCACCAGGTGTGTGCCCCTGGCAGCGCTCAAACAGACAAAGGGATGGAGAGGCCCAGGGTGACCAGAGCACTGGGCAGGGGATGTTTCATCCAGGTGCCAGAGAGGCTGCTCACACATTTACTCTGGGTTATTTCAGTGTTTTAGCTGACCTTGAGGGAAGGTGCTGCTTACAGCCACTCGTCTGATGCTGGGAAATAACCTGAAGCAGACTTTCTTTTTAAAAAACAGCAAATATAACAAAAATGTATACTTACAGCAGAGAACTCCTGTTTTACCACCTTTGACGTATTTTTTTTTCCTATCCACAGTCCCTCTTGCTGTTTATAGTTGTTCCTCATGACTGAGTTTTCCTTCCTCTTTGTTCTCCCCCCAGCTACTTTTCCACTACTGGGGATTTCTCAGAAATGTTAGGCTGCCAGAATTCACTTTTATTCTTAGAAACTGGGGCACAAGGGCAATTGCTTGGAAACAAAATGACATCTGTGAAGAATGACTTTGGACATTGAATAAAATAGTAGAGGGGCAAATTGGAGGACAGAAGGCCAGAATTCCTGCAGGGCACTTGCTTTCAGGACATTTAGCATATAAATGAGATTATTTTGGCAAAAAGTTTCCTGGTGTAGAATATGTAGAATATGACTGATCAGTAGATGCTGCTGAGGAGCAGCTACTCGAAAACATTGGCTTCTCCTGGTTAAAAAAATTGGGCAAACCTCATCACTGAAGGAGGTAGCATCCTTCCAACAGCCTCGAGGCATAAACCATGGCTTGATGCTGTGTTTTATAGGCACAAACAGAAGCAGATTTCCTGGGAAAACTTACATAGGCAGGAAATAAAAAAAAGGATGTAGCTCAGTGATGTCCCTACTGATGACTATCACAAACATCCAACATTTAAAAAGGAGATTAGCAGCACTGATAGCTGTGATCTTGATGCTCCCACCAATGCTTCATTTCATCCTCCACTGCTGGGTTATAAACAAAATGAATTCTCAGGCACAGATCAACTCAGGATGAAAAACTGAACATGGCCAGACACTTGCTGTGGCAAATCCAGTCCTGCTGCCACCAGAGCAGCTTGGTGCCTCCCAGAGTGCTGGTCCTGCTCTGATGGAGCCACCAAGGAGCTGCCTGCAGCAAGCACAGGGCTCCTGGTCACGGAGGGTCCTCACAGTGAAGGGATGGCTTCATTTGAAGGGGTTTTCCTGAATGAAAGATTTGTATCAACCCTGTCTGGCTTCTCCACTTCTTTAAGGGATGCAATAAATTATAAGGGGGTAAGGGGCCAAAAGGAGCATTCAAAATTCCAGTGGCATTTCTAGGAACTGCCTGGCATGCCCCAAGTTCCTCACAGTGACTTGCTGGCCAGCCTGCAGGAGGGAAGTGGCTGGCTACAGTGAGGCATGTACGTGGAAGGGGAGAAATCCCTGGAAAACAAACCAAAAAAGCCCTTTGAGATCTCAGATTACCCTGTCATCTCCAGAGACCCTAGGCAGACAGTACATGCACTTTCCAGCCCCTGCTCTTGTGGTGGTGTTTGCAGGGGTCCCAGGATGAGGGAAGAGATGAGGATCTGACTCCATGTTTCAGAAGGCTTGATTTATTATTTTATGATATATATTATATTAAAACTATACTGAAAGAATAGAAGAAAGGATTTCATCAGAAGACTAGCTAAGAATAGAAAAAGAAGGAATGAAAAACAAAGGTTTGTGTCTGAGCCAGCAGACTGTGATTGGCCATTAATTAGAAACAACCACATGAGACCAATCACAGATCCACCTGTTGCATTCCACAGCAGCAGATAACCATTATTTACATTTTGTTCCTGAGGCCTCTCAGCTTCTCAGGAAGGAAAGGATTTTTCACAAACCATGTCTGTGACATGCTTTGACCCAGGGAGCACCAACAGGGAAACACCTTTGCAAATACGTGTGTCCCCTAAAGGGGCTGAAATGCTGGAGGAATCCCTGTGGCTGGGAAGATTTCCACATCCCTGCTGTGCAAGAGCAGCTTTCCACGGGCAGCCCAGGTGATGTGAGCCAGCTCCTGGCAGGGCAGTGGGAGCATCACCCCACGTTCCCTCAGGACAGAGTGCCTGGAGGGACTCAGGTGAGCCAGTTTCTGCAGGACATCAAGGGTGGCTTCACATCAGCATCTCCCCATAGCACAGGGCATTGATTAACCCACCCCATGCCTGTAACATGCAGGTCTGATGAAGGCTTTCCCAGGAATTTTCTGGGAGCTAAAGCAACTCCTAGTGTAGAATGCAGTGCTGGAGACCACATTGATGGTAAGAGACAGCACGATGCAAATGTGTCTGAAACCACTCCTTGAGTTTTACTGAGTGTGTGTGAGGAAATGGCTCTCCTGAGGTCACCAGAAAATCTGGGGCAAAGCACAGATTAAGCACCTGGTGTCCCCAGCTCACCATGGATCCACTCTCCCTGCAGTGTGCAGGGTATCTGCACTCTCATCGCTCTCTTTTACTGCAGCTGCTCCTCTTTGCACCCCTTTGCAGAAATTCCAGCCACACTGAAGTATGCCTGGTTGTTATTTAGATACCCTGGTTAAATATGTAGGTATTTATTTAGATATCCCTATTACATACACAGATATCCCTCCAATCCCCTGGAGGCTGGAGGGACTCTAGAAAGAGAATTAAGCATTACACAGAGCTTGTCTCTGGCTCATTTCAGGGTGGGCACTGCACAGACAACCTTCCCTGGCTGCACTCATTCTCCTGCAGGACCTGCGCTCTCTTCATCACTTTATTGCTCCAAGCCCAGCTCTCAGGAGCGTTGCCCTTGGGAGGAAGAGTGGAGGTTGTGTGCTCTGGTTTGTGCTTTCTGTTCAATGGGCTTTTCATTTTTCTTGACTTCAATGACCTCACATCAACATTGAGACTTCCCTTACCACAACTTTATCTCTCTTCCAGGAGTTGCTTTTCTCCTGGGCAATTGCCATCTTCCTGGATGCTGGAGTAGAAAGAGCATGAGTCAAGTTTGGGAATCCAAGGGGAAATATTAGCAGCCACTAATGAGTGAGAGCAGCATGGGAACCTGCCACAAATTAACAGCCAGGGAAACAACCTAAATCTTTATTTAAGTGTAGTTTTTTAAAAATAGGCTGTTAAGTGACTCAGCTGCAGATTACTGGGAAGTTACAGGTAATCTTTGCAGGGCAAGGAGGGGCTGTGTTAGGAGAAAATGAGGCGTTTTGCAGCATACAATGTGTTGTAAAGTGTTAGGACATTTATTTATCATATGTAGGCAGACAACTTCACACATCCTACCCGAATTTACTGTACCAATGTCATTTCCATATTGTGCCTCTGTAAGTGTTATGAATCAGCCAATATGTGACATTAATTATCTGCATTTAGCACTGTACAAACTGGCATAATGATCAATTATGGAGTAACACATTATGGGCTGACTGTTTACTAAAGTTCAGAATTAATCCCCCAGTACTCTAAAATATTCTGGAATTATTCTGTGCATGCTATATCTAACCAAATCCTGGTTTTGTCCAAAATCAACATTCTTCCATAGCTGAGAGGTGCAGCATTCAGTGCTCAACAAGCAGGTTCCATGCAGGTGGCTCTTCTCCCACCACCATCTTCACTAATTCACCTCTTTGGAGAAATGTTTCTCCATGAAGTTCTAGGAAATTGTTTCATGGCTTTGGGTTTCTTTTTGATGAAATTCAAAAAGAATTTGAATTCTTTGAATTCAATTTGAATTTAATTCTTTGCATTTCAATTTCTCACCTCCTCTGTTCATCCATAACTGGAAACAAAAGGCATTTGTCTTGCATTACCAATTTCAGGAAGTATTTGAAAAAATGATGGAAGAATGCAGAATGTTTGGTCTAAGAAAAAGAGAAGGGAGAATAGGTAGAAACAACATCTTCCATAATGAAGATTTCTGTACAGACAGTGGCAATCCAAATATTCCCTATGCCCACTGAAAATAGGGCAAGAAAAAATCAAGTTAATTTTCTGAAAAAAATTGTCTAGGATAAATATTAGCAAATAATTTCCTGATTTTACAGAGAGATGAGTCCTGGAACAAGACAGAAAAGTTTGGACTTTCCTCTTCCAAAGTTCAGAAGAGCTGAGGCAAACTTTGGCCAGGAAAGGCTGAGGATGGCATCCTCAGTAGAGGCTCTTGAAGAAGGTGATCTGTGATTTTAGGGTTCAGGCCATGAGGACTGTCCTAGCAGACTGACAGAGTTTCAGGGCTGGAAGAAGCCCTGGACAGTGATATCCATCCATCCATCCATCCATCCATCCATCCATCCATCCATCCATCCATCCATCCATCCATCCATCCATCCATCCATCCATCCATCCATCCATCCATCCATCCATCCATCCATCCCCTCAGGGGCTCCTTGGGCAGAAATGGATCTGCTGTGCTCAAAGCAGCAGAGCAAAGGACTCCCATGGCAGCCTTGGAGCAGAGCTCCCAAGGAATGTGTTTTCTTCCATTTTCAGCCTCTGTAGTTCCAGAACTGGAAGTTCCCTCTGTATTTATGCAGAATTCAGCACAAGCAGGCCTTTGAACAGCGCTGAAACAGAAAAATCAAAATGTGATCCTTTCCACCTTGAGAAACAAGCACGTCACAAACACTCTTATCTCAAAGGCAGAAGTGACAGGCTGTGGAAACATTCACTCTGGAAATTAATCTTTTGAACAGGAGCTGAGTCTGAATAGATTATATACATATTTGTGCTTGCCTGCTTTGAGTTACATGATGTTGTTTTCATCTTCAGCTGAATAAAATCTTATAACAATTTTTTTTTAAAGCCCAGCAAATTTGTCAAATTTACTACTGAAGTAAGTTACACCAATGCTCATTTTTAGTGAGTGTAGTTCCTTACTGTAATAGTCAACCTGGCCTTATTCTGTTGGAGGCTGGATAAATACCTCCTTTGAGCCAAATTCATCCTAATCAAACTTATATAAATCTCTTAATATCAGTATTTCTGTGCCTGCTAAACCCAGTAGTTATTTTGGTTGTGTCTGCCAAGATGAAATGATCAGTACTCACACCCAGTGATTCTGTCTGTTGCCACATCATTGTATATTGGCAGTATCTATTTTACAGCAGTATGGGTGTGTGAAAATTCCCACACAAAGTGTCCATGTTCATGCAGGGCACAGGAATGTGCTCTGCCATGTCACACCATGGTGCTGTAAGCAACAGAGGTCACTCTAGGACAGGACAAAACTCCCTTTTGGCACCCCCTGGAGCTCTCCTGAAGTTCCTTATCAATTTCCTTTTGACTAATAAACCAAAGTAACTCGGTGTAAAGAGGCGAGCAGAGGCAATACAAATACAAACCAGTATTTCCTGCTGAAATGAAAAATATACACAGTGCAAAGGTCATGTAAATGATCTGACCCTCATTTTCTTCCAGGTAACAGAAATACATGGCAACGTGAAATATAAGCCAAATACATGCCATTCATGGCACAAAATAAGTTATTAGGACATAAATCAAAATCCACATTCTCTGCTCTTTGTACTCCAGCAACAAAAGATGTCTGGCAGCTTAGGAAGATGATTATCTGTACATATATCACCTTTTCCTCCCTGATCTTTCCCCTTGAGTTTTGGCACTTACTTAATCATTGAGGTCTTTTTTTTTTTTTTTTTCAGGAACATGAGCAGCCTTTAGCATGAAAGGTATCTGAATGTGGAATCCTACATACAGTAAGTTTCACCTTAAAAAAGAAAAAAAAAAGGAATATTTTTATAGCTTGTTATATCTGGTCAATATTCGTGAAATTATCTGACTTGTGTTTGAACTAGCTAAATAAAAATTCTCCATAAAGAGAGATGAGTATTTTTTTTTCCTTGCTGAGACTGGCTTTCCTTTCTTTAGATGGCAACAGCATCTCATGACCTCAACCTTCTCAGCAGAATTCAAATATGAATGTGTTTGGATATGGGTCATGAACCTGATACTGAAATATGAGTTCAGAAACACGTCGTGGATCACAGCTGGGTCAAAGAACATCTTAGAAATGTCCCATGTTCTTCAAAAAACCCAGTCTCACACAAGGACACGTGTAGTGCTTGATAAGCAATGGGTCATAGGAGTCCAGGGCTCTGCCCTCAATACCCAAACCACTATAACCACACATCCCTGGAGGCAACGGTTTATTTCCCAAAACTTGCAATCTATATGCATTAGGCAAAAATATCCCAAGTAACTCCAGTTTATGGTTGCCCAGTAACATCTCTTGGTGTTGCTCAAACTCTTCTTCAAACTCTGCAGTGCTTGTGTTCCCCACAGACACTGATGCTGAGGAGATACTGGGTGCTGGAGTTATCCATGCCAAACTTAGACCAGAGGAAACTGGTTGGAATTGAAATGCAAAAAAGGGAATTGCTTTCTCATTTGGCTCATACATTTGAGTCAAGATTAGTCAAGCTTACCTCCTTTCTGGTGGACCTGCTGATGAAGAAGAAAGCCTCCTCCACACCCTGGGGCTGCAGATCATTCACAGCCACCACGTGGTCTCCGTGGTTGAACAAGCACCCCAGCCTGAGAGGACCAGCCCACTGTGAGACACTGAGGAGGGCAGAGAGCAAAGGAAACACACAGGATGTCCTGTGTCACTGCACTTTTGGACAGGAGCGCATTTATGGGGCTGCCCCCTGGAAATGACACACACGTTCAATGACTTTGCACATTTTTGATCTGGTTCTGGTTGACACCATCACTAATTATTCCACAGCATGCTGGATTCTTCTTTACAACAGCATTTGAAATACAAACTCCAGTACAAAAAGAATCAGAGAGAGCAGAAGGAATCACTGAAGTGCCAGCAAGCCCTGCCTCTGTCCTGTTCTGCCCTGCCAAAACTGCACATGGGTGTCTGCAGCTGAACACTTCTGTGCCTGACACTTATTCCCATCTCACAGGCACTGCCACACCACATCAGACTTACCATATTCGTCCTGCTGCTTCAGTAAGTTTCAGGTAATTGTTAATATCAGCCAGGGGTACGAAAATATCCAATTTCTGCAGCTGCATCTCATCTGTAACTTGACTGTGAGAGAAAAACATCAGAGACCACAGAATCACAGAACCGCTCAAACTGGAAGGGACCCATAAGGATTTCTGAGTCCAACTCCCTGCTCCTTGCAGACCCCCTAAAACTGAATGCTACGACTAAAAGCATGACTAAAGTGCCTCTGAAATGCTGACAGGCTTGGCAAAGTGAAACCCATGAACAGGTCTGTCTCCTCTGCTACCAGCTGGAGAAGACACTTACCTGAGCAGTATGGACAAGTGAACCACTGAGAGGGGTAATGAGCTTTGCCTTCTCTGGAGGGTTGGCTGCAGGCTGGTGCTGCTTTCTGGGAATTTTGTGCCTTTTTCTGCTTCCAGGTCTCTTGGACATGCACTGTTGCTCTGGCATTTGGGAGGGGATGGGAGCCCATCACGCCTGCACGTGAGCTGGCATGTCTCGTCCAGCAGCTTACTAAAGAGGAATGATGATAAAAAATTAAGGGGTTTGGCAATTCCAGGCACTCTTGCTGTGTTTGAAGCGGGGTCAAGCAGCCCTCAATAAAGCAAAGAATAACAAGTTCTTGTAGAATATCCAGTGGACAAAATAAAACCGAAGTAAAATAAACAGCCCTTCTAAAAATGGACCATAAATCTCAAAATAAACATTTTCAGTATGCAAAAACTATTTATTAAGCCTGGAAACATTTCAGCTAACAGCATGCCTTGACAAAGAAACTGAGTACAGATTATTGGCCTTGGCTGTGCTGGGTTCTGCAGGGATGTAAAGCTGTCCCTTGAGAGATGTGATAACTGAGAACTACTTGAAATCATTTTAGTTTTATTTGATAAGCCTTATATTGCCTGGAGCTGACTCCCCACTGTGGCCCAAACAAGACTGGGGTTAGTAGCAAAAGCTGCTCTTGGTAAATTTTAACTCAGATGGCCTAACCTTGTGAAGTTTTTATAGTTATTCCCTCTGGGGGGGTCCCAAAGACACAGACAAGCTTGAATTAATCTATTGGGATTGTCTGGTTAGTGGGTCTGCATTTCGAGTTGCCTCCCTCCATGTGGCCCAAGATCTGACTGTCTGTAGGTGTCAGGCCACAGCTAACACAGCTACTGACCCCTCCTCTGGCTCAGGAGGAACTTCACCCTGCAGGCACAATTCTCTTCAGTATTCAGTGCTGTATTGTGGAGGTTGTAAAGTTTCCTTGTGGCCCTAGAGCTGTGACGCAAAGTTCAGGTCATTCTTTGTGACACTGTACCTTCAAAACACACAGCAACAGAGCTGCTCTTTGGATGGCAAAATGAAAGGGAGGATGTGTCCCAACTCACACAACTTCTTCATGGAAAAGCTGGGAGCTAATGCCCCATCTCTACCTTTCTCTTTTAACCTCTAGATATGCTGCCTGCTTTGGAGAGCACTGGTCTGAAAGGTTGTTGGAGTTTGGCTGCAGTGACTCAGTGAAGTGGTGAGCGGCTGTCACGAAAACCCAGAAAAAGTGTGAGTCAACAAAAGGTGCTGCATTGTACAGTTAGAGCCTTGAAAATGCAGGAGTTTGCAGTGTGAGCTTAAATTTCATGTTAATGAGTTTGAATTTGACTCCAGTGTTTCCATGAATGCTGAACTTTGTGAACTAAGACCCAACAAGGACTCATTCAAACAAGATGCAGCCTCTAGATCTTGTTACACAAACACCAGAGATGTCAGCTCTATCTCTATTGCTGTGCCACATTAAATTTCCAAAACCTTAATGAAATTGTTACTTACATTGATTTCATTGACATATAAATGTTCTCCTTTACTGGGCTGTTCTGCTCTGGCTTCTCTTGCACAGGGACATCAGGCTCAGCTGTAGGGTCAGGTCTTGATACTTCAGTAGTGCACTGTCAGAAACACACAGCAATAGAGGACATTAATGTCACTGCCCTGCCTACAGAAGAAACCCCCATTGATTTCTTTATTTTGTTCTCTGCTCCTGCTGTTTAAACATATTGGCTAATTTAGCCTGGATTTCCTCAAATCAGTCAATTCCCAGAAACTGGGAGCTAGAAAGGTGCTTGAAACTTAAAAGTTAATGCTGGAATTATTGGCAAAAAAAATTGTTGCTTTTTAATTTAAGCAGGCTGAAAAAGGAGACTTGTACTTGGGTATGCTTGACTTAAAGCAGTTAGATTATGTCACCACGTCACCACGTCACCATTTTTAATGTCCTTCAGTCTGATGTACAGCCTGTGACTTCTGCAGAAAACTGACCACTTCTCCTGACCACTTATCTTCTCCTCAAATTAGCTTCCCAAATTGGGTGTCAAAATTTGTATAAAATCAACAGCATGATTTCTCCTGCTGCCTTGTTTCACAGTGAAATGCAGATACCAAAATGTACTACAGTGTTTTAAAAGTACTGCTTTTATGCAGCGTACTGGTTTTTCAACAGAATTACATTTCAAAATACATAAAACTAATGTACTGTTACATTCTCTAAATGAAGCTTCCAATTTCAGGAAAAAACCCCAACCCTACCCCATTATACAACAGGCAAAAGCCATTAACAATGAAACAGTCAATTTGGGGAATTTCAACAAAATCAGCAATGTTTTTGTCCAAATCCCACTTTCCACCAGGAAGATCCTTTGAATGCGTCTAGCGTATTTTGTTTTCTTGTAGAAATGAAAGCTCTATTACCTAGTGCTTTATCTATGTATTCCTTTTGCAAGGTACAAGTGGTTCCTCCTACCAGCTCCTCTTTGGCTCATTAAATGTCTCCTGTGTCCTTGGAGATGTTAACAGGGCAGCAGAACCCACAGCTGATAAACTACCTTAGCTAAAACACCGCTGGGAGTTTGGTAATAATCTTCTTCGTCCTTTTGCATGTTTTCCTCTGGATCTGACAACAGCAGGTTTTCCTCACTTCCTCCCAGAATTTTATCCTGCTGAAAGAATGGGTTTGTATTTAACAGGCTCAGTTGTACAGATTAACATGCATTTTCCCTTTTTGTGGAGAAGTAACAGAATCAGCAAATATTCACAGAAAACATGGTAAGATACTTCCTGTTTGCATGAGTGACAATTACTTAACAAAGAGTTTTCAAGATCTGGGCCTGGATGAGGGAACCACCAATAAGAACACATCAGATGCTTGAAATGGGGACTCACACTGCTAAAAGGAAATAAATACAAGGGATTAGTTAGGAAGCCAGTTGTCTGCATGTCACTGAGCAGAGAATAGGTCCAGAGATGTTAGCAGATGTTTAACGTATGAGGCAAGAGAAATATTTTTATCCAATGGACAAATATTGTTGTTTCTTGTTATCTATACAGCAAGTGTATTTATTTTTCACACATGCCAAACCAGAAACATGAGCTTTGTGCTATTCCCTCTGCTTCAGGCTAAGAAGCTAAAATCCAAATTCCTTATCTTCCAACCCTCACGGTCAGCCTGTCCCAGCTTGAACAGCTGCATATAATACCTGCTCTCAGAGGCATTGTAGGAATGAGAAGAATTAATGAATAAGACAGAAAAGGTATGCACAAGGAAGAGACACAAAGAAATTCTTGACATATACCCACAGCAGGACTGGTTAAAATCAGACCCGGGGTTAACTCAGTGCATTTCAGAGCTCAGACTCACAAGTGAATTACTGCAACTTTATAAAGTGCTGTGCATCAGCTGGGCTATGCTGACTGCCCATGGCATTGCAATGTAGTTTCAACTATTCACTTCTTTCCACTAAATTTAGCTGCATTATCTCACACTTGCTGTCAGCCTATATACAAGGATGGTGATTGCAGCGTGTGATTTACCACCCTGCTAGCTGTGATAGCAGAACAGACTCTTTGCCCTGCATCCCAGCCACTCCAGGCCAGAGTTCAATGCATGAGCTGTCACTAAAGATGGGTTTGAGTTGCTGAGGGGTATGGAAGAGCCTTGGTTGTGCCTTCTGTCCTCTTGGCTCTGCTGCAAATCCACAGCAGAGGAAAACTGCTGCAGGCACTGGCTCAGGGAACACAGGTCAGAACACTTAGCCACTAATACAAGATAACATTCGTCTTTTTATCTTTCCAAATCGCTCCTGCTAGATATGGAAGTGAAATCACTTGAGGACATATTAATGCTGACAGAAGGTCAGTTCTAAGACGTGCCTCAATTTAACAAGCTCTTGTTCTGTAATTTAGTTACATTGACTCGATTGCTACTGGCAAAGGCTGAAGAAATAAACCATTTAGGAACAACTGTGGCACAGCTGAGAAATGTGCAGGGAGGGACAAATCCTCAACCAGTGCAAATGCAGAGCTTTCTTCATCAAGTTTGTGAGAGCTGCCACAATTTACAGTTGCTGCACAGAAACTCTGGGGCTCTGACTCCAAAACACCTGAACACAGGTATTTCAAGCAAGTTTTAGAAGATAAACAAGAAAACAGACTAAATACTTAGTAAGTTTTAATAGTGGAAATCAACTCGATGTGCTGGGAAAGTAGGTGGATAATCTGTAGTCACAGATATCCAGGTGAGATAAAAGCAAATTATTCACTTGTGCAGATGGAACAAGGTAAGAGCTGTTTGATTTGCTCTGCTCACCAGGCTTGGACAAACTCCTCTTGGTGAGTCACACTGAGCCTGATGGGGGCCAGGATCTGAATAAGGCCTGTTCTTGTCTTCTGAGGAACCATTCTCCTGGATGAAAAGGAAAAAAGTTCACTCCTCATAAAGACACACTGGAGGTGCCTGACCCACATTCAGCTTCCTCACAGAGCTTTGTGACTACAGAAACTCAGCAATTCCTTGGCTGCTCTTCCACCCTGACACTGGACTGCAATTGCTGTGGGACAGCAGCAATGCTTTCTATCCCTTCTATTTTAATATTGAGGGGAAAGTCAGTAAGGCAGAGAGGAATTGGATCTGAACTCTCCTCTAAGCTTTACAGCCTAAAAAGAGAGAAAGAAATAAAAGCACAATCACAAATCAGGAGGAATGTGGCTAGCAGCTGCCAAAACAATCATCACATGCCTCTGCCAAGGCATGTCAAAGCAAATCTTCAGGAGTTTACTTAATGTTCACTAAAATTTGCCAGTCAGTTGAGACAACCAGTGAGGACTATCTCTCATTGCCCCCATTTACGTGCAGACTTGCCTCTTAAAGTATTTCCTTTGTGGTGTTACACCAGGTCCTGCTCAGGAACCCCACCAGAAGAGACCACCCAGGCACCCACTGCAGAAACTCTGAACAACTTTTGATGGAGA
Organism: Melospiza melodia melodia; assembly: GCF_035770615.1. Taxonomy (NCBI): domain Eukaryota; kingdom Metazoa; phylum Chordata; class Aves; order Passeriformes; family Passerellidae; genus Melospiza; species Melospiza melodia. Next base: position 8,422,795 of record NC_086202.1, read on the forward strand.
AAAACCAACTATGCAAAAGAAATGTCACAGTCATGCCTAGGCACAGAGTCATGATGAAGGACAGTTAATTCGTTTACCTTCTGGCAGCTTTGCCTGTCTGGAAAGCTGGCCATGTCTACAGAACTCAAGAATAGTGGCAAAGAGGAAGTCCGACTTCTGACTTCTGGATTTGGAAGATCTTGGTTCTAGAAATAAAGGAAGTATAAGAAAACAGGCACCTGCTGGGTGTGGGCTAAAATGTACTGACACATCTCACTAGAGAATATTTTATTTCTAATGGCTCAGAGGAATTGTCTACAAGGCATTTTTCAGGCAGACATAAATGTGCCCTGCTTGCATTCTGAGCTGTGTGGAAGCTGCAGGGATGTGAGCACTTAGTGCTGAGTCTAAACTGGTGGCCCTGGCTGGTTAACAAAGTGCAGAAACTTGGGCCTGAGCTTGAACTACCAGGGCTTCCAGCTGATTCATGACATTGACAGACTGATGTAAAACAACATGTAAATATATCTGAAATCCACACCCTAAGTATAACGCACAAGTTTTCACTCTGATGCATCACAGGTGTGGTTCATTGCAGCATAATATCAACCTTCCCCTCGTTTCCATACAGCCAACTCTTCAAAGAGATTTCTTCAGTGTAAAATCAATCCCTGTGCAGACAGACTGTGCAATGCCTGCTTGATGCATAAAGCCAGGGCACAGGATTTATATGAAAATGAATTTCTGAATAACCAAGGTCAGAGGCAACTTGCAAGGCAACGATCAGGAAAATTCCTTTGCACAGTTTTTTAATGAAAAAGAGAAATACCTTTTTTTTTTTTTCCCTACAATAAAGTACAGTAACATGTCACCTGAGGGCAGCATCCACTTCTTGTGTCCTCCCTGCAGACTGAAGATATCAGAGTGACCCAGTCATCTATTTCCTGCCTGAAGTGGGAACAAGAGGAGTGAAAACTTACTGACAGGTAACACACAAGGCCAATTCTTTTGCCTACTTACTTCTTCCTATGGGGCCCAAACCAAAAATTCCTGAGATCAAGGGGAAAAACCCTGTACCTGCCTCTCAGGAAGGAGTGCTTGTGTGGTCATAGCCAGATGGCAAAGTCTGACTCAGAGAGCTAACAAGGCTTGGGAATGAATGCACTTGGGCCACCAGGATGAGAAACCTGCCATGGAAGGGCTGTTGAAGCTGTTTTTCATGCTTGCAGTGGATTTAGCTGGATTAATTCTGGAATGCTTCCCAGGAGCGTGGGCTGCGAGAGCCGCGCCCCAGGGGGAAGCTTTGGATGCCACGCGCAAGCAGCACCCAGGTATGTGTTTTTCTTCTTATCAGAATTTCACACATCAGCTGATCTTCTGCAAAAAAAAAAAGCAAAAATTCCCCCTGATGTGCTTGTGACTGGGAAACTGAAGAGGAGATGCTGGGAACCAGCAGTACAGGAGCAGGGTGACCAACCTCCTCCCTCACCTGAGCTTTGGCTGGTCACCTCCACAGAAACAGCTCCTGCCCCTCTTCAGGACTCAATTCCAGCCTGAAAAAGCACAAACTGCACCCCCCTGCTGCAGCAAAAGCCCCAGACAGCACTTTGGGGATCTGTTTCCTTCAGGAGAAGCTTTGCCTTCAGTCTGCTTCCCTTGATTAATAACCTAGATTTCAGGCAATACTGTGGTTTATCCATGAGGAGCAGAACCCTTCTCTGCCTCCCAGGAGCTTCTGGGTGAGGAGGCAAACAAGGCTCTCTGCTCTTTCCTGTGCCCTGAGCAGCACAGTTTGAAATGGCACTGCCATTGCCATCCCCCTGCCATCCCTGCGCTCCCTCTGCTTTCACATGCTGGCTGCTGTGACCGGGTGGCTGCAGGGAAGGGGAGCTCACCTGCCTGGACCAGCAAAAAATTAACCCAGCCATGAGTAAATGGAGGCAATGCCACAGAAAAAAGCTGTTTTCCATTGGACCAGGCAGCTGAATCCCCTCATCCCAGAGCTGGGCCATCAGTAGCTGGGACACAGAAGGGAAGGGAGAGGCTGTGATGGAGCAGGACCTTTTCTTGGGGCACAGCTTAGTGCTGCAGTGGTTTAACAGCACTGTCCCACTGCTTTTGCCCACCTGCTGTCCCCAACGAGGTAGTAACATCTGTTTCCAGTGCTGATGGACATCACCTGCTCAGGAAGGCATTTAAACATCTTCCTCACCATTTCCATAATTTCAGCATTACTTATGCCAACTTGAATACTTATGATTCTGTGAAGATAACCATAGGAAACATCCTATATAACTCTACACAGTCACATACAAATGGACACACACATATATGTGTGCATGTCCAGCTTTTACTCTGAGCACAGCATAATATAATGAGATCTGCAAGGGGAAAGTTAAACATTTTTCCACAGAAAAAACTGCTCAAGAAAACAAATGCACACATTCAAAAGAGGCGGTCTTTCAACAAAGAAAGTCTCCAGGCAAAATATATAAAATTAACTTTTCCCAAGTCCCCAGACTATGGATCTTCATTTCTGGAAAAAGGGGGTTTTGGTTTAATTCAGAATCTTGAAAAGAAACAATAGTAAGAAAAAAATTATTGTGGAAGTTTTTTAACCACTATAAAACAATGATTTGAAACTAATTGTATATTAATAGAGTTTTAATGGAGGGGAAGAGGAACAGAAATACTCTTAATGGATACTTGAAGCACTACTTCCATTAACCTCCAATAAGCCAAATTAATAAAAGTAATAACAACAATAATTATGGTAATAATGTAACCACAGACCACTGAGCAAGCTGCAGTATTTTTAAAATCTTCACAATGTAAATCCTTTTAATGGAAGAAGCACAACAGCAATGTGGTGAGTGACCTCTTTGCCTAACAATTCCAGGAGCCTGGAGTATTAACCTCTAGATCTGACAGGAAATATTTACATTTCCCATTAAATTTTCTGTTTCCCTTGCGCATATTTCATACCACCCCTGGCATGGTAAAGGATGCCAGTCCAAAGGCAGTGACACTCAGTCCTGCTGCAGTAGGCATGTGCTGACAGGATGGAAAAAAACAACCTAAATGGGCCAAGCAGGGCGATTTCTTGGCAGAACAGGAGGCAGTGAGCAACCATGATCAGCCCAAAGGGTTATGAGAAAGCCAGGAGACCTTTGCACAAAGCTGCAAAGCACCTTGTGGAGCTGCAAGCTGGGAAAGGGTGTGTGCCACAGCTGAGAGTGGCACAGCCTGTCCTGACTGACCTGTGAGTGAAAGCATGGCCCTGTCTCACAGGAGGTGAAATGTGTTTTACTGCAGGGACACAGCCTGGGATGCAGGAACACAGCCTATGGGATCGTGGAGCCAGGCCAGGTTTCTCACTGGGTGATACATCACAGTCACTCACACAAAAGCAAATCACAACAAAGCAATTCAGGATTTTCACTTCTACATTTATCTTAACTGCACCCAAAGCCTACAAATCCCAAGGGACTCTTTTGTGGAGTTCATTGGGTTTGAACCAAGAACGCAATCTTGATTTGTTCAAGTGCTTGCACAATCAGTGGCCATTGCAGAGTGCTGATACATGACTCAAAATAAAAAAGGTGATGCATTTTAGCTACATACTGATCAACAGCTATGGAGCCTTTCACGTGTTGGCCTTTCAGATACTTCAGGATGTAATTCCCTGTGCCGGCCTTGGACAGGACAAACAGACGCCTTTTCCAGGAATTCTGCCAAAGAGAAAGCAATTTGTGTCATTAAAATTCAGGACAGCAGATATGAGGGACTGCTGGAATATGACTAATCTGTGCTGGTATACCTGTGAGCTGAAAAGTTGCAGAGGTGGTGATTTGATGAGGAATCCGTGCTTGCAGACTCCACCTTCAGGGCAAAATGTATTTTGAATTCTCACTAATCAAAGAGAAATGAACAGCACCATTACTGAACTTGCTGCCAATTAATCTCTTTAAAAAGACCTGTTTGAACTGGAAATTGTTGCTTAGCACTGGGTTTCTGTGCTTAAATGGCCATAAAACAAACATAAATCAAGGCTATAAAATATAGAGCCAGGCCCTGCTTCCCTGGTGTTAATGCTGACAACTGGCCCAAACTGCAAAGTAATGGTAGTGAAAATGTAGGGGTTTAGAAGATATCATGAGCTGCTGCATTATTTAATTGATCTTATTTAACTTTTGGCGTCTGGTCTTATTTAGCTTCATAATTAGTGATCTGAAATGCACCCCAAAAGAAATTAATAGATGGCATTCAGGTAAGGATAGATCATCTCACAGCTTTACCACTGACAAATTTTAGTATAAGAAATTTTGTACCTGCAGAATTTCTTTTATTTGTAGAAGCCATCCTGATTGTTTCTTTCACTCAGATAACAAAAAGCGCAAAAATGTTGAAGCTAATTCCTTTCAGTTTGCTTGCTGCAGAACAGCATTTCACTGCACACACAATTACTGTTGAGAAAAAAAAAAAATCTTACAATGGTTAATTTTCATACTGATGACCAAAATACATAAAACAGCCATAATAACTATTAATTTAAATATATTCAGAAATAGTTTTATATAATATTAAATTATACACTGTGTGCTATATTTGTTATTTTATAATACAATCACAAAATTACAAATAACAAATATTATCTACTTTTATAAGCCAAAAAGACAATTTGCTTAGAAGCGATGAGAACTGCCAAGATAACTTCATTTGTCCCTTTCTTTTGCACTAGTCACAACACCTGTAACCTAGGAATACTGCACTCATGTATGTTTCTGACACTGCTTTGCCAGTATGATTAGTCCTGTACAAATCAGGTATAACTTGGCCTAAAGAGTTTAATATATATGTAGAAAATACAGTTTTAATACTATGGCAATTTTAATGATTTGAAAATTTGTTTCATTCATACAATGCCTTTTCAAAAGTTCCCTTTGCCTTACCTCAAGACTCTCATTCCTTGCAAAATCAGGTCTTGGCTGCAAGTTGTACCTACAAGGAGGTTACACAGACCCTCTTGTGCCACCTGAAGCCACAGAGCCTCTCCTGGGAAATTCTGAAGGATTACAAGTGCTGTTCTCTGGCTCTTTACTGAGAACCCTGGCTGCAGTGAGAGATTTAAGGGCTTTCCTCTGTCTCCCTTTCTTCAGTGATTTGCTCCATGGTGCCAAAAGTAAACATGGTCCAGTCAGGAGTAGAGTGGGTTACACATGGAATTTTACCCCTGAGACACACCTAAAGCTATAAACTTTCATTCCTCCTGTTCCAGGCTGTAAATGGGAATGAACCACTGCAAACTTAGGCCCATCAGAGGTTTCTGCACATTTCTGTCTGTATTTTTTTGAGTTTTTTTCAGGGAAACCTTTGCAACTTTTTCTTTTTGGGAAGAAAGATTTGTTGTATAAATGCCATGATAAATTGTTATGAAATTTGCTTCTAGAGTTTTCATCTGTTGCCTACCAGAAAAATAAAAGGACAAAAAAGCAATTTCCAAAACTAAAAATGACTGTACACAAAGTCAATAGTAGGGGCACACACCTGGGGTTGCAATGAAAGGCAATGTATTGTTCTGTTCAGTGTGACTGACAGTCACCTCAACTGGCAAACGATGCAATTACTACAAAACAATGTTCCAAGAGTCTCTGGCAGGATAAAAGTCTCTTCTGGATATCAGTAAAAGTCAAGATTTGCATGTAGGAAGACAAAGACCCGTGAGATTAGTTGTGCTATCTCACTCTGCCTTTTGGGAAAAACTTTTTAATTGTTACATCTAATTGTCTTTTCAACTGAAAGCAACATTGTAAACAGGTTATGCCTAATTCAAAACAGAAAATGCCAATTCCATGATTATACCCCCTCAGATTTTTGTATGCCAGTCATTAAGGGATTTGATTGCTTCAAACCTTCGGAAATGCAATGAGACATTTCAGTTAAAATGCAAATAAAATGCCTCAAATCATTATGATGAAAGCTGTTATAAAACTTCAAAAATTTCCAAGACAAGGAAAACAAACTGTGTTAATACTTACAAGCAAAATGTCTTCATGGTGAAGAAGGTTATTAGAGAAACACACTTTCAGGTAAATCCAGATTCCCTGCACTGCCTCCTGCAGCAAAATACGACAAGTCCTCACCCTGCATTGTGACTGCCCTCTTACAGTCCTTGTATAAATACAAACACCTGAAATATGACCCACAAGGAAATTCCTGTTTCTGCATGGGAAGGAACGAAAGACTGCTCTGGAAAGGGGAAATCCAGAAGATTAATATTCACTTAGAAGCAATGAAAAATATGCACATTTGAGGCAGTGATAAATGTCTCCCACATAGAAAAACAACCTAGACACAGCCTGGTTTTGTTGGTTCAGCTTTCTGAACAGTCCCCTCATTGCCTGAGCTGTTTCTAAATCATAATTTCCACCCATGGCTGGAATATACAGTGGCAGTAAGAACCCTAAAAGATCATAAAAGTATCATAAATTGAAACCAACTTCAGATTTAAACAGCATTTAGTTAAACATACAATGGTGGAGCAGGATTTCTTGTGCTGCCTCTGTCATGACAATGTAATTTCAGTGTTAGTCTTGGCTGAAAGTGAATTTTTGGGATTCTCTCCAGAAACATTCAGTGTATCAATAATGAAAGTGGATTTACACACTAAACCATCTGGCTAATCCTGCAGATGGCAAGGGAATTGCTTTCCAATAGAAAACAGTCATAAATTTGACCAGGGAAAAAAGCTAAAACACCCTGCAGCTTTTTAAATCACTGTTCAGCAAGCTGGCTCTGCTGGAGTGAAGGGGTCAGGGGCTCCTCACTCTGAGTGGGCTCATGGGCTGCACAGCTCCCAGCTCTGTCAGCATCACCACTCAGGGCTGATGGCTGGTGGTACACAATTTGCTTTTTAAATATAATATTAATTTTATCTGGACATGATCTAAAGCAATCTTATCTAGCAGAGATCCTGGTCCTGACACAAGGGGATGTGTTTCTGTCTTTCACTTCTTCTCTAAGTTAATCTTTCCATGCTCCTTTCCTCTCAGGCACTGTATTCAGGTATTTTATGTTGATCTTTCTATATCTCATATATTGGAACTGGCCTGAAGTTCTGGAGACAGGGGAATATTGTTCACAGAAATTTAAAAACAGGCTAGACCTCAAGCAAATAAACACGAATGAACTAAAAAGACATAAAAGAGCCTCTAGAAAAGTAACAAATACTGAAATGTCGGCTGTCCGTGGTAAACCTGGAACATCCTTAATTCCAGAAAATAGCTTAAGATGGAGCAGAAGCAACAGGGAGAACACTTTCACATGCACTGCTAGAGCACTGCACAATTTACTGCATAAAGGGCAAGATGAAGCACTGGTGGAACATGGTATTTCCAATAAAATACTTCCACTACCTTTGGTTTACTTCAAGAGAGGATGAGGCCTGTCCAACCCAAGTCACCCAATGCCAAATCACTTCTCTAATCTACCTTTCCAATAACACTGTAAACCTCCTCCTGAAAAGATGGCAGAGACCACCTGCATTCCTTAAAGAGAAAAGGACTGGGACATATCTTGGTTGGTTTTTGTTTTACCAGATCAAGTGACAAACATGAAGATATACAAAAGAAATTTTTTAAAAAAGGCTTTTATTGATGTAATGCTCAATATTTCCATAAATCATAATTTATTTAATTCAAACAACTGTAAATTTGACTTATGAAAAAAATATATGTCTCACTATTTCACAGTATTTGTAAGAAAATAAACTTAACAATTTGCTAACTTGGTTTTCATTTTCTCAGCAGATTGCAAGGAGCATAGAGTACATTAACTGGGAAAAGGGTGAACAACTAATTATTTATCAGTTTAAACAAATCATTAAACTTACTTTTCTTTTTTACCTAGCTACCAACTAAAGGAAATATAAAAAGTAGAAATATAAAGATCACCAACAAAACTCTAAAACACAAAATCAAGACCGTACAGTAACTAAGAAGGCACTTCTGGTTTCTGATTCAAGTAACCATTTCCAGTTTTGGCAACTAGAAGTTAAATCTAAACATACATTTGTCATTGGAACATAGAATTCTACCTTTTTTAACATAAAATTTTAATGTCTTAAAGCCTTGTCATTAACTTTTGAATCATGAAGCAGACATTTTTATTTCTGCAAGCAGAAGAAATGCAAAACCACCATTTCAGGTTGTTCTCTCAGTCAATTATCATTTGCAAGGCAAAATATCTTTACAAAGGCACTTTAATATGGTTCCATCTAAGTAAAATTTGCCAGTCTTTCACAAAGATTTTAATTTTGATTGTTCTATTTGTTACATTCCTATCCTGTTCAGGTAATAATCTAAAAATATTGATTTTTTTGTACATTCATTTTATGCTAGAATGATGACTAAGTAAACTGACTTCTAGATTGAGCACAGAGCAACCATTAGCCTTCATGAATAATGTCCATTAAAAAGAAATTAATATATTAGACTAAGAAACACCCTTTTAAATACCTACAAACTGTTTTACTACTGGACATACCCATAATATGATGGTCTTTGGAAATTTCCAAGGAGGTTATGGTTCCATGAGCTAGCAGTAAACGAGAAGGAGTCACGAGATTTTTTTGTTTTTATTCTTAATTTACAATCTACTTTCTGGGAAAAAAAACATCTTCAGTAGCCATAAACCATGACAGCCACACTAAGAGAAATCAAGACACAATAATTAATGATAGCTGTCAGGCTGGCCCACAGCTTCTTTAAAAATATTGCATATTCTGCACCCATCAGATACCCCACCTTACAAAAAACCTCGTGTTACCACATGTCTGTTGTTAAAAACGTGTTACTCCTTTCCACAACCACATGTCCACCCAAAACCACGGCCTGACCTTCACCCAGGGGCTGCACTGAAGTGCCCTGTCAGAAGTAGAGCTCCTTGGTGAGCATGGAGACCACGCAGGGGATCTGCTTCTTCTCGCTGAAGCGCGGATCGTCCGACTGCGACTCGAAGTTGGTGGCCACCACGTAGTTGACCCGGGTGAGGATCTGCATGATCTCAAGCTGCTTCCCATGCTCGTTCAGCACAGAGCACAGAGACTGCACAAACCAGGAGCCTCTTCCAGGGTTCCTCCAGGAGTAATAACCTGACAGGAAAAGAAGAGGAAGAAAATACAGGGAGTGATTTTTGCTGTTTTGTGTGAAGGACTCTGGGCAAAGATTGACAATGCACACACTGAAAGCTGAGCTCTTAATGGCTGTGTTACACATCCTACTTCATTAAAGCTGAGAATAATGTGTATTAACTCTCCAAACCTCACACTGCTTAAGTGCCATTCTACATTTTGGCATTAGTGAATCTGCAAGAAGTAAAATTACACAGGTTTCCTTTCTGAGAATAAGTACTGTACTGAGAATAAATACTGAACTATTCCTCTTCCTGCCTTCATCACACATTCAGCACTCCAGGACATGGAAGTGCAAGATTCCCAGAACACAGGGAATCCTTTAGCCTTTGCCATCTGTAATCTCTCTTTTCCTCTGGAGCCTGTGTAGATGGATGGACAACCAATGTACACCAAGCCTTTGTGCTTTGTCCATCAGTGTAAAATGTATCATCAGGGGGTCCATCTCCAATCCAGTCAGTATGGATTGTGAGTTTTCAGGCTTCCACCCCCATCCTGACCCTCTTTTCCTTACCTGGCACTGTGGAATAAGCAAACAGAAAATCTGCTTCTACTGGGATTTTGTATCTCGGGTTGGCATCTGTCTCCAGGGTGTCATTGGCAGGTCCAGAGTCAGTTTGTATTCCTTCATCAAATTCAGAGCCTCTGCAGGCCTGAAAGCAGAGTATATAAATAGAATGTTTCCAGAAAGCAAAAACAAGGTGTTATAACAATTGGTATTCATCAAAGTTTTTTACTGGATTCAGTTCTAGGCAGTACTTTGAATGTATTAAAAGCAGAGATGCAATTCTGGGGGATATCTAATTGTTCAGTGACAAAGTTACTAGCTTACCCTTTGAAAAATATACATCCTGTAAGGAGAGGGAGGCAAAGGTGTTGAGGCTGTGCCTCAGTCTTAGCTGTTTCCCAACAAGTGCCATGTCAGCACTGATTTATTCTAACCATGGTTAATTTTACCAGTCTAGAGTCATTCTCAGCACCCAATTATTACATAATGTTGTGTCCAGTGTGACTTTAGGACAATTTCTTGGCAGTGGACTCTGCAGGTGGAGACTCTACAGTGTGGACAATGTGGTCTAGTGTTTGACCACCCATTATGAGTGTATTGTGTTTTTAATACTTTTCCACTTATCTCTTTGATTCTTCATTTTCTCTTAATCATGGGTTTAGCTAAAGGGCACACTGGGACAATGGTCCTGGTGGGTAATTTTCAGCTCTGGATCAGTAGCTCTGACTGACAGCTCTTGCAAAAGAACAAGCCTGACTGGCTTATGTAAGAGGGCTGATTGCCTTTATTAAGATAATTTTAAAGTCTATAAAGCAACCATTTCAAAAGTGTAATTAGAAGAAACAGCACTTCAGTAGTATGAAGAGTCTAAAACAGTTTTCACTTTGAGGATGAGGATTAATTGATGGAATAGCCTAGGGAAAACCACATCTGCTGCAACTCATGTATGTAAATAATACTATGTATAATGTAAAAAAGAGAATTCAGACCCATGATATGTCAGTTACTGCTGTTTGAAACAGTTGTCTTTAAAAGTTTAACTAATACAATTAATACATTAACTAATAATTGTATTAACTAGTACAATTAATTACATGCTAGTTTAAAAATGCAATATAAATCTTTAGGCTACTGAGGGAAAGAAAAGTGTTTCTTTAAGCAGTGATTTGTAGAGTCAGCCTTAATTCAAAGAGACCTGGACAGTATTACTGCTATGGAAAATCAGGTAGTGCCCTTAGCTTTGTCTGCAGAAAAGTGAGTTTATCTTTTCACTTTGAAGTTCATGTATTACCAAGAAAAACCATGTAGAAAATTAAAATGAAAATATTATTTACACCTGTGAATCTCATATATAAATTATCTTTTAAAAACAAACAATAATTTGACCCACAGACAACTTATGTCAACACATTTTTCACAAACCTCCAGCAACACTCAGTAAGTGAAGCTACAGGGATTTTCTAGGGCAGACAACCAACAGAGCATGTTTTCCCTGCTGCAGCAGTAGGACACTGTATTCACCTCAGGGCTATTACCTGAATGAAAAACAGTTTGGGTTTGCCTATAAGGCTTTTGCACTTGTCTCCTCTGAACAGGGCAGTCAGACTCTTGATAGCCATGGGTCCATCTGTGCCATAGATGAGCCCTTCTTCCCCATGGCTCAGGAGGATGCAGGCAAAGCAGGCAGCATCACTGTGGTTCTCCTCAGCAGCTGCAAGGCAAACACTTCTGAGTCAAAAAGAAGCCACATTTTAAATGGAAATTATATTTAGCAAACACATTTTTCTGAAGCTAAATATACACTGGGCTCCTACTGTCAGGCATGAGGAGAGGATCATCTTTTACAATGTGGTGAGTACCTTGAGTACATGGATGCATCCTTCACTCAGAGTTTAGCCCACTGGAATCAACAGACTGAACCCCTTATCTAATATGAAGGCTCTTCAGCTAATACACAAGTGCTTCACAAGAACACTGTGCATTTCTGAATTGATGCTGGGGGATGAGGTGGGGAATTAAGCCCAGTCCATTCAGAAAACACATCCTTCCATACAGAAAACTGTATGTGTGGGGCCTAAGCAATCTGCTCTAATTTAACCTGCTGTAAGCAGAGAGTAGATTCAGTGATTTCCAAAGGTTTTCCCCTCTAAATTATTCTATGCTTCTGAATTTCTACCTTTCTTCAGTAATTTTTCCATATCATCACGGCTTCGGTCATGGTGTATATCAACCTCAAAGCCCAAGTTTTTAAAGCTCTTAGCAAGGTCTCCAGCATCTTTGTCAGTGCCATTGCGTGTGCCCATTCCTGCCAGGAAACAAAGAACATGGTTGACTGCACATTACACAACTCAAAGTGATTCACGTGTTCAAAGGCAAATGTTTAAGTTTATCATTGATAAAATTAAACAATGTCTCGGTGACATGTTTTTAAAATAATCCTCTAGCAGCACTGAGAACAAATTGTGAGATTTAAAAAACAAGGCAATGCTCAGTGTTAACATCTCTTATCCTGAAAAATGCTGGCATGCCCCCAACACCTTGCAACACAGGCGCTCTAAGGATGATCCAGCTCCTTTTGGTTATGCAGGCACAAAGCACCCCACGGGAAACCTGCTGAAAAGTGTCCCTATTATACCCAGTAAAAGGAACTGACACAGAATCTTTGGGGAAAACAACTTACTGTGTTTGCTAAGTGTACAGGAAAAATCCTACAAATCTGATTATAACACTAGTATTTGTCTACCTTGAAACCACATGTGGTCTGGAAAGCTGAATGCAGGAGTGTGAACAGAGCACACCTACAGATATTAGCTTTTGTAGCTTATAGCTGCAGCTCAGGGACTGGGAATTTATAATATGGGTTGCAGATGCCAAAGTTCAAATTTTAACAACATAGTTTTAAACTCTGGAACAAAGGTTTAGTTTGAAGTTGGTAAAGCAAGGAGACATGGTGTTTGAGACATATACTGAAAAGATGTTGAAAAGAGCCACTCTAACATTGGTGTTAGAGAACAGGAAAAGTTTTAGGAACAACTATTTATCAAAAAAAGATAAAAACATTCATTAAAATACCATGTCCTAAAAATAGAATACTTATTGATTAAAGTACAAGTATAAAAATAAAAAAGTATAAAAATTCTATGGTCTGTAATGAGTATCATCAAAGAAAGAACATTACCTGTTTTGTCTTCAAAATTTTTGTTGTTTATAATAATACATTTGCCAACTTTCTTGTAATCCATATTATACTGGAATGTGGGTGCAACAATTCGGTATTGATTACTGAGAGAGGGCTTTGGCTGCTCTTCTTCTCCATTCTTCTTTTTTCTAGGTGAACCAAATGAAATTATTGTTAGTGACCAGTCACATGCATGGCCTATTTACCGTAATTCAAACCACTCGTGCAGCCCTGCCCAGTGTTTCTCCTTCCCCAATATTTGTTTTCTTCATTTACATTTTGGATTGAGGGATAAAGATCTCGCGATTTCCATGAAGTGATTATTGTGTGCGGATGGGTTCTGACGAGGTGAAATAACTCTGGAGTGAGCTGCAGCCAAAAGCAGGACACAGATCCTGACCCAGAGATAAAACAAATGGTCTGCATGAAGTGAGGCTGCCAGCAACCTTTTGCAAACTGCTTCTGGACATATTTGACTTTTACTGTAAGTAATTAATGTAAGGACAGACACATTTCCCTCAGTAGCCTCTCCAGGAACATGAAGATAGGCAGTTTACCCAACTGTGTGGTTTGTTTACTGAATCCCCATCATCCCTACATTTTGTGCAGATTAGGACTAAGAAGTAGGTAGTTTCTACTGAAAAAGGTTACAGATGAGAACAAGTCATGTGTTAATTTGGTCTGCCAAACAGCAGTCTGAATCTACGCAAAGACCCGAGCACATTTCAATGTAACCATTGATACCTGAACACTGTAAAATAAAACCTAAGAAAAAACAAATCAAACTATTAAAATAATGATGTTAATGGGTTATATTAATAAATCTTCTCTGGTACTGATCATTTTGCTGTGTACTGGAGCCTTACACTGGATTAGAAAAAGATGCCAAGGGATAGCAAAGACATTACTCACAGATTCAATCTAAAAAAAGCATGAATACCAAATCAATTACAGCCAGCATGCACACCTGATGGACAAGCACGAGGAACTCAGCAGTACTTGCTTTTACAGGTGGACTTTTTGGTCCAAGCAGGGGGCTTCTGGTATGGTTAAGATTTCCTCAAGCAAAACTGAAACCAGTTGTCTTACAGTAAGAGCCTGTAAGGAGTCTGATTCAATCCCAGAATTATAAGCAAGCTTTGGAGCCCACTTAAAAACAATGCTCAGAAAGGGCAGAAGTTGTTATTGGCACCTCTCTTATTTGTTCCAGCACCCAGCTTCCAATAGTATCTAGTGCTGATGTCTGAGAGGAAAACATAAACTACTTTCACAGCACAAAGAATTGTATAATACAGTTTGGTTATAATATTAAATTTTTCCTATAACCTCAATTAATTTAAGTACTTTCACTATTCTCATCCTGACATCTTCCTAAAGAAATACCAATTTATTTGCTCAATAATAACCTGTAGACATGAGATTGCTATGAATTGATTAAATGTTGTTCAGGTAATCTATTTTCTTACCTGCCTGATTTAACAATGGTTTAGCTTTAAATGTCCTCTTTTTTATTAATAAAGGACAAGACCAACTGGAATCTATAATAAACCTTCTTTAAATGATTCATCATGTATAAATGCTACTGCAATTCAATTTCAAAACAGCTTCTTCTTATCTTTGAGTGCCGTCACATTCTATTATAAAGGGCCAAATTAAATAGCTGCACCTGGCAGGCTTCCATTATACTCTTTTCACATGTGACCATCTTAATATCATGTCCTCTTTTAGACTTCCCTTAGAGACTGAAAAACAAGATATTGAACCGTATCTACTTGAGGATTATGTCTGGAAATACAGGGGGTTTTTCCTGACAAATTGCAAGTACGGATATTCTCCTTGCATATGCTTCTTGAGGGCTCTGGAAGCAATAATTAAATATGCTTTGCCTCAAGAAAAGGTCTTAACCAATTCTTAACTATTTCTTTTAAAGAATCAGTCAGAACTCTATGATGGTGATATTACATTTGACTTTCAAAGAGATTTTGGATTCTTATTTTAACTTAAAATTTCCCCTGATCCTCCATCACCAGACAGTTCTTTGTGAAAGACAGAAAAAGAAACTTCAGAACAACAAATAAACCACTCATGTCCATGAAGAAGCATTTCCTCAGCCCACAGGTTCCAGTTTCTACAGATTTATCTGGCTTCAGTGATTTCCCGAAGAAGCCATTCAACAGTGGCTATTATAGAAAATGGGATATTTTCAAAGGGATTGTGCACACATTTCTGTTTATGTCCAACCCATGAACAGCTGTCAGCACTCAGGGATGGACCCATTTGAGCAGTATCATGTTTGCACTGTCTGCTCTTCTAAAATGCTGGAAGTGACCTAATCCAGCCCAGAAATGAGGCAGCCACATTACCCCACAAAAAACCCCACTGAAAACAGCAGCAAGGGTTAAGTGGCACAGCAATGCAGCCACACAACTTCTCTGAAACCACCTCACTCCCAAGGTCAATAGTTTGCACTCATTCATGCAGAAACACTCGTGAGTTTAAGGGATGTAATTCCTGCTGCTGGAATTCTCAGGAGCAGCCAGCAGCTCTGCGCCAGTCAATGGCAAACACCACAGACAAGCCTTGGCAGCTCATTTCCCCATTCCCTTCCACAGGACACTGTGGTTTCACTCCAATGATTCCTCCCAGGTTAATGAGATACCCAAAACCCCACAGCATGGGCACGCCCATCACTTCCTTACTGGCAGACAATAAAAAGTTCCAGAAATCTTCTGGCATCAGTGCCAAGTGAATAAATAAGGGAGCAAAGGCTGTGGATTGCACTGAGCCTGGAGCTGCAGTCCAGACAAGATTCTGGTTCCTGTGCCAACCAAGCACAATATGGGAACTGCCTGACTGGATTACACTGACAGCACAATGCCCAACTTTTCACGTTCAACATGCTAAATCAGACCTTGTAATGATAACTAATAAAGTTATGAATAAGTAATAATCAGGCCTTAAGGGAAATCTCCTGTCAGTGACAGGCAGACTTATGATTGAAGGCTTATATCTTTTTTCTGAACTTTGAACTGGACAGCAGCTAGTATAAATGTTTCCTGCTGCTTTTACTAAGCTTTCTAATTACTGTATTCTCCAAAAGGGTTTCCACTGATTGGCTATATGCTGTTATAAAATGTTTTAAACTATGTGCCCTCTGCTTGATTTGTTTCTGCTTCTCTGACATCTAGTGACTTTAATTTCCCTCTTTTGGGATTCAAACTTGTCTGGACTAAACAGAAAGTTGAATTTCATGACTGTTTACTCATTCTTCAGGTCTTAATTACAGCTGTGCCATTATTCCTCACACCATTAGTAGTCACTGATCCTTCCCTTATGCAGAAATATTCTCCCCATTATTGCTGTCATGTATTGCATGTTTTCTCCCTTTGGTTAGAAGTTCATAAAAACTGAAACTCCACTCTGGCACTCTCATATAGCTGCACATTTTCATCCTCACCGTGTCTCTAAATCCAGGTCTCAGCCCTGCCAACTGCATATTTGGGAATGTGATTGCAGCAAGTCTAGACTCAGTCAGTATCAACCCTGAGAAAATCATTACTATCAACTTCTCACTTTTCAAACAAAAAACTAAAGTTATCTATTCTATTTATCATTTTGTAAACTGAACTTTTAAGTAGTAGTAAAGTGTTCTATCAGCGTGAGTGGCTAAAATTCTGTCACTCAACGGAGATACCTCCCTTGCACAAGCAGTGGACATGATCATATAAAGGACTGGTACTTATCACAACAAACCTTCTTTTCTCTTACACTTGGAATAAATTATTGTTTCAATATGGTTCAAGATTTAAGGATAAAAATATCACCAACAACATTTAACTGTACCTGAAGATTATTTAGAAAAAATAAAGCAGCGTCTCTTAGCAGCTGTGATTTTCTCTCCTTTGACTTCCTTTCTACAGCCACCTTCCTCAGTCCCTGCTGCTACCATATATTAGTGTGACATACCAACATTTAAGAATCCATGTGCAGGACAAAGGCCAGGGAGAGTTGTTAAAAATAAGCTCTAAAAATGGTATTACAGAGAGATATGTAGGTTTTTAAAAAAAGCTATGGTCCCCTTCTCCCCCAGGAAAATTAGGGTCTTTTGCTGGTGTGCTGAAAAATGTAGGCAGATTAAAAAAACTCTACAATTCTAGACTATTTATTTAAGGGAGCTGACATTCAGAGTTGGGTGGAAAAGGCCACACTGATTCCATTCACTTCTTTTAGAAGTAAACACACAAAAGGAGAGAACTGTGTCTTACTTTGCTCTATCAGTTCCGTAAACTTTGACTTTCCTTGAAAAGGAATATCTCAAAAGATTGACAGTTTTACTCTGGCTTCCTTCTTGTATACAATGTGCAATATAATTTTTGAATAACTGATAACATGTTTCCAATAAAAAGAAAATCTGCCCTTGAAAACATGGTGTCTTTGCAAAACACATCACTTCAGGACACCTTCTGGAGTCCAAATGCTTTTCTGGCATTGGTGAATAGTTTTATTCCAGTTTCTGTCACGTTCTCAGCCTTTCTGTTGAGTCTGGGCAGGTTCAAAGCAGTGGACAGTATAAACATTTTCTCCACTGACAACCACCAGAATTTTCATACCCTTAAGTGTTGTGGGATGCAAGGTGTCTTAAGTTGCAACGCTCTTTAATCAATTACAAACAAATGATATGTTTCCCTTAGGACTTTTGATATTTGGGGACTCTCTACAGGCTTCATTAGAAGAAGTTTCCCATTAAGTTACAGTATTGGGGAATAAATGGGACAGTGCATTAGTTCTAAGGCCTCTAAAGAAACTTAAAAATCCCATATTGCTGATTTATTTTTATGCAGTTTGTGTAGCTGTGTTGCCCTTTCTGCCTAAAAACTCCCACTTTCCTTCCATTGTTGCATGCACAATATGAATTATGTTTGTGACTACTGCTCATCACAAATGCTGTTTGCTCTCCTGGGGAAAAATCCTGGACTGGACTTATTTATTTAAAAAGACAGTGAAAGGATAGACAGAAAACAATGAAAATGCAAATACAATTGTGTTTGAATTCTCAAGGCATCACTAAGCTATGTGCAGTAAAACTGAGTGTGCTGGAGATCAATTTAGATTTATTCATAAAAAACAAACTGAACACGAAACAGAATCTATAAATAAACCAAAACAAAGTTCAATATTTTGTTCTATGTTTTTATCTTAGCCTCAATAATTAGTGGTCTGATGTGGGCTCCATAATTCATACTTTTGATGCTTTCTGATGATCATGCATTAGGATCTCCTACTTCTACATAAACTTCTCTTCAAACTACCAGCTTTAACATTTTTATTCAGCTTTAATACCTTTATCCAGTCTAATTTCACTGTATTTAATACACCTCTAATTACTGTACACTCTCCCCACTTCGTATTTTTTTTTATTGAACCCTGTGGGCAATATCAAGCAAAAAACACTTGTTAAACCTGACTAGAGCTTTTTAGATCTTGAGTTCTCTAAGCCACACTCTTTGTTCTTTGTCAGATCTGTTTTGGTAGTGTCACACAGATTTAGAACTGCATACAAATAACAGATTATCCTGCTGCCTTTTCCCATTAATATTGCATTAGGCTGGCAGAACAGCAAGACTGTCACTACTTGAGTTATCTTTCATAAAAACGAATATTCCTTTACTGTCAAAAATCAGAAAACATAAATTTTATGGGACAAAGACTAAACCACAAGGTCTAGACCAAATACTAAAACTGTATTACAGTGCATTTGAAAGTGCATACTCAGGCTTGCAAATTATGTGCCATGAGAGAAACTGAAAGAAAAAGCTGAATAGCTGAAACAGAAGACTCCTGAGGAAAGAGGGGCAATACTAAGTGAATAGCAGGAAGTTCAAGTAAGCATTGCATACTTTCAATTCCCCTATTAGCAAATGTTAGCAAAGGACTGCTGACTTTGATAGATGAGCACCAACAAAATCACCAGTCTTTAGAAGGTTATTTTAAAATATATGCCAGATAGATGTCAAAAGAAAACTGAAAAAAAATTTCTAATATTAAAGTCAGGATATTTTCCACACAATAGAAAGTCTTCATTTAGCAGAGAGAAGAAAAGTGATCCTACAAAACTGCACATAGAAGTTCCCTAAAAAGCATTTAAATATTATTTCACCTACATTGCTTACCATGGCACACAGATGTCCTACAAAAAAGGCATGAAAACTGACAGCTGCAATTTGGAACAGCAAACATAAACACAATACCACACACAAAAAACCCCAGTGTTCCTAGATTTCTGTTCCCTGTCAGGATCTTGTTTCATCTGTTAAAGAAATTCAAAATTTCAGTGAAACATGCTAAGATGATAATACTGGAGTCTGAAATTCATACTTATTCATGATATTTGAAGTCTGTACTGCCCTTGCCTATTTATATATTGCTTTGCTGAAATGTCTGAACTTTGAAAGTCATTTTTGGAAATGGTTGGAATGAAGGGAAATGGCCAGTGTGGCTCCTGGAACACCACAGCCCCCAACAAACCCACTCCACTTTCCTCCTGGGAGCAACAGGACTGCTCAGGCAATAAAATAATGACTGTAAATGCTCTCAAGAACAGGGCCATAGGATTAATCAGCCTTCAGCATCTTTCTGAACTGCCCATGACTTAGTTCATGACCCCTTAAGGGCATCTTTGGAATCAGACTGTCAGCTGACTAAACAAAGCCAACAGAGGCAAAGCCTTTTCTTTAAATGAACCTGAAGTCAGGAACCCACTAGGACAGTGCCCCTTGTTCATCTGGAAACTCATGTCACAGGCCCTTGAAATAATGGTAAACACAGTAATTTTGAACAGAAAATATTGCTGTAGAAGTATCAAAAGAAAGGAGTTAGGTAAACAATGTGATTATTTCCTTGAACTTATCAAGATAATACTAGAGCTGGGAAGGACCTAAGCTATCATTAAAAAATTCTTTCCAAGACTGGACTGAGTTCATTCATCCAAAACAAATAATGTCATACTAAAAAAGTACTTTTGTTCTTGATATGACACATGAAGCAGTAGTGCAACAGATTTCACAGAAAGTTTGCAAAATAAACCTCTTCAATTTACTTACAGAAATCCTGGCATTTCCCTACATTTTTTAATACCACATCTAAGAGTACAACAGAGAATAAAATATATTTATTAAGACCATATGCTAGCTCTGCTTTGCCCATTTAACTTGATGAAAGTTATTAAACAAACCAAAATGAGTTGCGCTTCTGCTGTGGAATAACTTAGGGAAAGTAACTCTGTATTTCTTGGTCTCAGTTCTTCCATCACAAAATGAAGCCTAAACAAAGGTATTTCGCAAAGCAATTGCAGATCATGTGGCTGTTTTCCAGGGGGAGGGTAGTACAAAACCTGATGGATGCCCCACGTTCCAACCAGCTGAGCCAATCTCAGGGGCAATCCTGGGCCCTGTGCTCTGGGATGCCCCTGCTCCAGCAGGGACCTTGGACCAGAGGAGCCAATGTGGTCCCTTCCAACCTGACCCACTCAGGGATTCTGCCCAGTACAGTGCAGAATAATTCTAAAATTCATATTTTGTCCATCTGTGCCATGTTTATGTCTAGAGTGTGTGGGTTAGCTTACTGACTGGTGCCTCCTGGAAAGAAAGGGCATTGAACAAACCATCCTTACTGTAAAGTCACTGTTTGCATTCTTATTGTAAACATCCACCATGGAGGTTTGCAGTGGATCTCAGTCCAGAAGCAAATTCCTAACTTTGATTCTTACACATTAGTTTCCCTGAAGAGAGAACAATGCTAGTGCCTGTATGACTATTTAACATCAATTGAAACACTGGATACATTTTCAATACTTCATTATAAGACATTTTTCAGACCCTAAGCTACTCTTGTAGATTTTTTGTCCCATTTTAGTTTCAGATCCATCTCCAATTAGGAGACAGAATCTTCTCTAAAAACCTAGAAAACTGAGAAACTCAGTCCAAGACAACTCACAGTATAATGTAAGAGTTGAGCCGTTTGAAAGAACAAGCCTCAGACTACAACTTCTGGCATACTTTGTAAATATCTTTTGAAGTTCTGATAGTTAATCTAAATATGCCTTCCTGTCTTTTTAAGTATGTGTTAGTGATGGCCTTAACTAATTCAAATCAAAACCACAACTGCAATTTAATTTATTATAGACAAATGAAGCAGACCAAGTGCATTGGGACTAAGCCAGTTGCACTTTGGACAAGAAGTTTCAACAGACAAATATCTAATATTGTCCACATTTCTCAACAGTTAAAAAAAGACAAAAACAAAAAGAAAAAAAACAGGTGGCAGTGCCCTAGTTTTGTGCATTTAATATTTCAGGGTTCACTTACAACCCACATGACAATTTTGCGGTGTGATGCCTGCAAAACAGAGTTCTAAACTCTCAATCATCACTTTATAATTGAGATCCAGCTCCCCAATTAGCTACATGATATCTGCCATGCAGGCCTCACAATATTGTATGCAACATAACAGCCAAAAAGCATTCAAAAGGTAAATTTTTACAAATAAAGAATTTTGCTTGCTGAAAGGCTTTCTGCTCATTTCTAGAAAACCTGCACATCCATACCTTCCATTGGTGTTCTGGAAACTGAAATCTTGCATGAACATACCCTAGGCAGTACAGTGTACATAGGCAACTGACAATTATATGCAAAAAAAAAAAAAAAAAAAAGATGAAGGTTCTTCTACCTTCCTACCTTCCATAGGTACTAAGAGAAATTAACAAGTACATATGGATTGCTTGGAAAATGACTCAAAATAAAGCAAGCCCACCAAACACTAATGCTCAGAGAACACTCTGGCAAGGATTAGCAATTGCAAAATGCCAGTGGAGCTAGAATTAGCTAAACAGAACTGTTTTAGGCTATAAACTCATGATTTTTCCAAACAGGTGCCAGAGAAGGAAGGAGGCAAATAACAATCCCACAGTACCTTGGCTCATCATCAAACGGTACTCCACACTGCATCTGAAAGCAGCTTCAGCCCGTGCTGGGGAGCAAGTCTGGTGCTGTGTGGCACTGCTAGGAGCCCACCATGCTGGGGTAGCATTGCAGAGAGAGCAGGATGCTCTGTGAGCCCGGGCCCCAGCGTTCGCCTGTGTCAGCGCTGGGTCACGCTGGACTGTTCTGCTCTGTGGGGCCATTCAAAGCCCCCGAGCCAGCACCCTGCCAGCTGAGCTCATGCAGCCACAGCCACCTTTGCTGACAGGCAGAAAACACCCTCCCATCACTCACTCTATCTCTGCTCCTGTGCAAGAGTGCAGGAAAAGAGATTTTGGGATGGAGGCGGGACAGCGGACTTCTCGTCTTCCTTCTGTCAAAACCTGATTCACCATTGCTGCAATATTCACACAATGAATATTTCCAGCAAAATAATGCAAATTAACACGCATAGTTTACAAAGCCTCTCTATATTTAACTAATACAACTACTTCCTACATATTTGTGGGAACCCAGAACACCCCAGAATGGCCAAGACCCCTGCCAGGGGGCTCAGAAGCCCTGGCACGGAGCCCAGAACACCTGTGGGTTTGATTATGACCTGTGGAGCAAATCACCAGCCTTATATGAAGATCAGCAAGCCACAACAGTCTAGACAGAATAACAGTGAAGTTATCACAGGGTGAAAAAGCCGATTTTGGGGTTTCTGGTATGGGGGTTAAGGAGGCAAGATGGAGGGATCTGGGCGTGTCCAGCCTTTCTCCTTCCTCTTCTTGGCCTCCATCTTCTGCTGCAATGTTGGCACTTACAGATTGGTTTGGAGCAGAAGCTCACTTTCTAACATAGGTGATGGGTATTGGAAAGTAATTGTAAACATTGTACACGTAGTTTTTAGTATAAAGACATAACATCACCCTGGGGGCAGGCAGAGTGCCTGGAACTGTCCTGCTGGATGGACCTCAGCAGGGCAGGAGAAAGAATTTTATAGATAAGATACAATAAACAACCCTGAGACCAAGAAATGAAGAGCTCTGGCTCATTATTCAAGCACCCGGGCTGGGAAAAGAGACTTTCAACAATCTCGGGAGGACCTAAAAGATCCAGAGACATATTTACCCTCAAACAGCTTTGGTTTATTATAAATTTGGTTTAAATTTGTTTGGATTGCTCTGAAAGCTTAAATGTCACCCTACAAAATAACTGTCCTCCAAATTCTGTATGATACAGCCCAGAGTTTGTTGTAATGAAGGAAATAAATTACTACACTAATTACAAAACTTAATTAGGATACTTGACTGTGATTACTTCAGATACAGTTCCTGGATAACACAGTGTTTGCTGTACTTCACATTAAAAAGGCTCCAAGGAGACTGGAAACAAATATTGACTGTGAATCAATGAGTTCTTGTAATATAGACTAAATACTATTTCAAGATACTTGGGCTTTTCCTATGAGGTAAATGCAGTAAGCATCCAAGGGAAAGTACAAGCACTGGCCACAGTTTCCACCCATTGTTAAATATTCCTGCAGTGTTCTCCAGAAGCTGAGTTCCAGATCTAACAAAAATTGCTTTAACAAAACAACAGCAAAACCTCCAAAACACAGAAACACACACATACACACACACAAAAAAAAAAATCCCCACCAAACTCCCCAAACAAATGAACAAAACAAAACCAAAACAAACCAGAACAACCTCCGACTTAAAAAAGAGTAATAAAAATGAAATATCCCTGCTTTCTTTATTACAATTTCTTAATTGTCTTTGTAGGAAGTTTTCCAAACTAAAAATTATTTCTGAAATTTTATGTTTGCTGTTTTCAGGTGAACATATACAATTGATATTTACCTTGTGCTAAGCAGAACAAGCAAACTCCAAACAAAGTTAAAATTATATTGTGACAGATTTTGGAGCTGTGACAGTGACTTCCTTCGAGACATTAGGGAAACATGAGGCTGAAACAGGAGGTCAGCTCAGACATCTGAGCTGCAGCCCAGAACATAACTTCAGATAATCATTCATCAGCTGTTAGTTGCTTTAAAGTAGCTTGCTATTTTTAGTCTATCTAAGGATAAAAGAGATACTTTTCTTAGCAATATTTATTTTGAAAGATCTGTTATATTCTGACACTGAAAAATGTGGAATAGAATGGACAACTCTGGAGAACGTAAGTATCTGCATCATTGTGAAGCTGTTCTCCATAAAAGTTTTACCTGAAAAGCAGCTTCTTTTACAAATCAATATAAAAATAAGCTGTTGATAATGCCCATACAGGCACTTATGGGCTGGACTTGATGATCCTTGTGGGTCCCTTCCAATTCAGAATGAATGTGATACTGTGAAAAGTGGAACACCAGAAAAGCTAAGCTGAAACAAAGACAACTCTCTACACCTTTTACAACTCCAGACCTGAGGTTCAGCTAAGGATGAATCTCAAAAATGAGTATTTATCCTTTGAAGGACAAGGTTATTTATGTTGAGAAATATGGCTGTACTGAGACCAAGGGTCATGAATTTAAAACAGACAGCCTTTGGTAACATCTTTGCTTCCTCATTTTGATGTCCTACAACCCAAATAAACACTGTACACATGGAAAGAAAAGGTATATATCCATAAATCTGTTTCATCTAAATACTAATTTACAAACCTGGTAAATATCTTAACAATGTAACTATCACAACCACTGAACTATGAAAGGTGGCATTTCCAGGAAATTTCCAAATTACTCAAAAGTCTCAAACTTTAAAGTGGTGGGACTTGACAGAAATAAATATCTTACAGATATTTTGGATTTGCAATGTTAAACAGCTAAAATATTCTTGGCAACTACAAGCCCCACAGAACCTCTGAAATTTCTTAGTGGGGTTTTCTTACAATCCCTATAATGTGTCTGCATTGAGGGCACCATAGAATCACACACTTCCTTTTGTAACTAAGTATTTGTAAAGATTTGTTTAATAGATATTTAAATTTTTAAATTGTGTTTTCTGTCTCCAGATGAGAAGGGGAATATTGACTATAAAACAAGACAGTAGGGCTGGAGCAGATAAAAGTAACCAGATGACAAATGGTTCTATACAATTAAATTAGGATAAAACTGGTGCCTAGATACTACTCATAACAAAACTCTTCTGCACTGCTCCTTCACTGAAGCCCACAAGCAGTCAGAATTTTTGACAGTGCAAATGTAAGTCTTGGGAATTTCTGGATGCAGCTTTTCAAAAAAGCCAACTTTAATTAGTATTAAGAGAAATCTTAGTTCTACTTAGCAAAGTGCAACTGCAATTTTATTCCATTTCATGTCACATTAGCTTTCCTGGATGCTAAAATGCATTTGCTGCCATCAATCTCCCTAATGGAGGTCCCCAATAAAACCCAAAAGATACTAAATGAAGATATTAAATCATTCTGTGGAGAAGATAAGCAAGACTATATTTAAAGCCTTGAAAGTGTCAAAGGAGCACATATAGCATAGTAAAAAAGCCCCAACTTGTATAGGAAAAACTCTATTAGTTAGCTAAAAAAATAAAATACACATTTGAAATCCTTAGCTGAATCTTTCTTTAAACGTGTTTTAAACATTTTTGGTGCACAGCCTTGCCAGAATGTGCAAGGCTGTGCACCAAAAATGTGCCTGTGCACCATTTGCTTTCTGGAACATAACTTTTTGCTCAGCTGCAGCACAGCCCATTTTTTGCTCTTGTTGCAGTACACAAAATTAATCCCCTCCTGCCATCTAGTGGCTAAATAAAAACCCGGCTGGCACATTTAATCCAAAATTTCTTCCAACTCTTTTCCCCACCGGTTTTAATTTACTTCTAGTTAATGCTGTGACAGGGCAGCTCTCCAGTCACAGCCAGAGAGTGGCAAATTGGAGCTGTGAAGCTCCTGGAAACAGCTGGTCTGTCTGCACAGCTTTCAATTTGGATTCTCACTGCTCTGTTCTCTCAAATTAAAATTAACCTGCTCGTGTAACATCACAAGTTCCTTGCTTTCCTATTGAACTTACTTATGTTAAGCAATGCTACATTAAATACAGTGAAGAATTTCACTGAGGGTGCTGCACAACTGGTAAAAGACTGGGTGGATAAAACAAATAAAAAGGGACAATAAAATTGTAGTCTCTCCAAAGGTTTCTGGACACCTTATTTAAGATGTATTTCTTCATGCTGCCAAATTGAAGCTTTGGCAATCAGGACAGAGAGCCCCACTGGTCCAAGTACAAATGCATCTAGCCTGGTACCTGGTACTGACTAGGAATGAGTGGGAAGAAAGCAAACAAAAGAAACTGGATACAGAATATCCTCACAGAGATGTGACTTAGGAACATCTTCACCAAAGATGCTAACATCTGGAATTTTATTCCACACACATCTAATCTCTTCAGAATTTACCTAAAATCTTGACACGTGCATATCCCCTGGCTACAGCGACATTCTGCACTATGTTAAAATTATATATTAACACTTGTTTTAAACCTACTGCATGACTTTTCATTGCATGTCCCCAAAATTCCCTGTGAGGCACAAAGACTGATCATTCTCTCTTCACTTCCTCCTTTGTCACAATCATAGTTTAGATCAGATCCCATTTTCCTTTATCCTCTCACATTCCTCCCCTATCTTCCTTCAGACCAAAGGCTTTTTGTTTCTGTAGCACAAAGACAAATAACTTAATTGTTAAGCATCTCATTCCTCTTTAAGAAATCACTACTTTCTTCAAGAAACTCTGTTGGATTTCTCAAAAGTATTTTTTTCCTACAAAATCTAAGTTGAATTCTCTCAATTGCCTCATACTTAATCTGAGCAATTTTTTACTTCTAAAGAGAAGTGTTGCAAATTGCATCTTCAAGGAGTTCCCAAAAGATGAATGTCTCAAACTGATGAATAGCCAAATTATTTGAAAAATTTCTTATGGAAAAAAGTCATAGAAATGCTGATTATTGCCTTTTCTTTGGCAATTATTAACTTTGAGTTGCATAATTTAGTAATAGTATTAGCATATCACCTCTATAAAGAAGACCAAATCAAATATCAAAATACACATTTTATAAAGTTGAAAAGAAACCTTTGAAAAAATATTTGATAAGATTTAGAAACAAATGTTACATTTGTCTATTCGTTACAATTAATAATACACATACACATCATGAAACATATTTGAGGAATGATAAAATGAGACAAAGTACAGTGATTTGCTTAACAGCACACCAAAAATCTTCCAAAACTAAAGCATCTTCACTTCTCTCACAAATTTGTTACCCCCATTAAACTCATAGAATAAACAGCAAAAATAAAAGTATATTAGCCATGTACTCTCTGAATTACACTGCTCACTTTAATGTAAATTTCCAATATTAAAAACTCAAAACCTCTCTGTAAATGCATTAGACTTTGCATCAAATATCTTTTGCAAAATCTCACCAAATCCAACTGAAGTAACCATTTGCTGACATTCAACAGTATTTATACACTTTGCATGTTCATTTTTCATCTTTTGCATTTCCAATCACATTTATCCAGTGTTTTCAGGAGCACGGACAAGCAGTAAATAGTTCTTGCTTCCCACTGGTTTAATGAAAGCAAGCTTATGCTTCAGTGTGACTGCTATGCTTTAAAATGAAAGGCTTTTAATGTGTTCTGTAAGGGGTTACATCTCTAGACTTGGTGAGGCTACAGCCTAGATGGCACATCCAGGCTTTAAAGTAACTTAGACAGCCAGCAGGGGATTCCAGTGATGCTGGAGATTAGCTGAGCTGAGTGCAGTAAAATAGATAATTAATGGCATATTCAATTCCCAGCTCTGCCAAAGGTCAATGTTTAAGATGTGGGGCTGTAATTGATGCTAAATTAACTTGGTGGTCTCTTAGCTGCCAAATAAAACTTATGGGAGATATTATAGGTTTCCCTATAGAAGATATTACAAAGAAATGCTTTAAGGTACAGACAAGATACATTAAATTCATACAACATAAAGCATCTTTCCATCCAGACCATCAATAACATTGTGGACATGGCAAACTGAACACCAAATCAAGCCTTTTTATTTTTTTTGATTAAAAGGGCACCATGGCAGCTGATACAAGAAGAACAGGAGTACAAGTAGGAACTTACTTTCCAAAAAGTGAGAGCCTGCTCCTTCTGTCTGGCCTTGCATCAACTACATCACAGCCATTTTCATCCTCTCCCTCTCCAGCAGGGAGATCACCACGCTGATCCAGTGACATCTACAAATGAAAGTACAAGAATGTTAAGTGTCCCTCAGTGAGCACTGACATTTTAGAAATACTTCTGTGAACCAGACTGTTTATGGTCTGGTGTACAGAAGATACAGTCAGTTTTGTTGTACAATACTTCCTGAGGAAAGAGTGGCTACGGATTTCTGGTCCTGAGTTGCTATGGCATTGCACACATTCAGGCATCTCTATTTTCTTGTGCAAGTTACCAAAAGGAACTTGTCTGAAATCACTCTCAAAAATGCAGATTACAGCAAAATCAAAAATAATTTATGGTGAAAGATCACAGAATATAGAATACAATCATAAAATAGAATATTCTGAGTTGTAAGGGACCCCTGGGATCATCAAAGTCCAGCACCTGGTAATCCCAAGTACCCTGCCATGTACCCAAGTGAGCTGTCCCCATCACACAAGTAATTCCCAGATAGTTTCCATAGTTTCCCATGGTCTGGAAAGAAGCATGTTGGGATGAAAGCAAGGGATCCAGTGTTTTCATTTGCATATACATGGTCAGATGCGTGTAAGTGAAAGAGTCCTGTGTGTTTCCTGTGGGTACTTTTAATTTCATCATTAAGCAATGGGGAAACCACAGCAGAAGGAGCAGCGCCAGCTCAGCAGAGGCACAGGACACACGCAGGCTCAGGGTGGGATGGACTGAAACATCGGGTCTCTGCTTCCAGACTTTCATCAGAAAATCAGCACCGATTCCTGCCCTTTCCCATTCGCTTTTATCACCCATTTACTGGAAAGAGCACACGTTTGCATCGAAAACCACCCCGGTACCAGCAGCAGCCCGAGCTCACCAGTGGCTCCATGGCTGCACCACCCAGCCAGGGAGCGGGGCCCTGGCAGAGCTTTGGGAGCTCCCCCAGAACAAGAGCAGCTCCCAAATCCGTGTCCAGCCTCGGCTTTGGCAAACACACACACACACACCCACACATACACCCACACACACACACAGAGCAAGGGGGCGTGCAGGCCGCGGTGCCGGGAGCGGAGCGGGGCCCGCCCGGGCAGCGAGGAGCGGGCACCGAGGGGAGGAGAGCGGGGCAGGGCAGGGGCCGGGCAGCGGGGCCGGGGGGTTGCAGGGGCAGGGGAAGGGCCGGGAAGGGCCCGGGGCTTGCCTTCGTGCTGGGTCCGGCCGAGCGGGAGCGAAAGCGAAACTTAAAGCAACACTGAAAGCGAAAGAGGCCGGCGGTGCTCCCGGGGCGGTGCCGGGGCGGGGCGGGCTCCCTGGCGGGTCCCCATCCCTGACCCTTGTCCCCATCCCTGACTCTTTTCTCGTCCCCATCCCTGACCTTTGCTCCCTGTCCTGTCCCGTCCCCATCCCTGTCCCTGTTCCATCCCCATCCTGACCCTTTTCCCGTTCACATCCCTGACCCTTGTTCCCATCCCTGACCCTTTTCCCATCCCCATCCCTGACCCTTGTCCCCGTCTCCACCCCTGACCCTTTGCCCGTCCCCATTTCTGACCCTTCTCCCATCCCCATCCCTGTCCCCATCCCTTTCCCCATCCCTGTCCCCATCTGTCCCACCCAGACCCCGGGCCCTCCCCGCTGCCCAGGTAATGACAGCCCCATCACAGCAAAACCGAAATTATCACTTTTTAATAGCTGTGCTCTGGCACACCCCCGCCAAAGAAGAGTCGAAAGTTTCATGGTGACACGAGGTTGTCTAGATCTAAGGAAATTTTCCCCCTTATATAAACTTCAGGGGCATTTCCTTATCCTCCCAATTATTGTGCGTGTTGCATCTCTGCTAATTACAGTATCCCACTGTGCAGCCCTAGCATCAGGCCCAG
This sequence comes from Melospiza melodia melodia, assembly GCF_035770615.1. NCBI lineage: Eukaryota > Metazoa > Chordata > Aves > Passeriformes > Passerellidae > Melospiza > Melospiza melodia. The sequence goes on from NC_086202.1 coordinate 8,452,666, forward strand.
CGGTCCAGTACATGGACTGAAGATTGGCACAGTCTTGCTAATTACTCCTGGATGCAGGCTCCAATCCTGCAAAATCATACACCTACCCAGCGGTGCTTGGTGTTTAACATTCACTACCTGAAGAGATTTACATCAAAGAGACATTTTTCAGTGCAATGCCTCCTAATTGGCACAAAACACAGGCATGGTAACAAACAGGCTCTGGCTCCCCGACAGGTCAGTGCCTCCATGTGATGGAGGAGCTCTTGCCGTGCGCCTGCATGCTGCTGCTGGGACTGCTCCCTGCTCCCTGGGATTGTGCCTGTGGCTCCTGGCTGGGTGTGTAGCCAAAGTTTTCTCCTGAAAATCAAACTAGCAGAATCCCATGGTTCCTCTCATGCCATCTGTTAGCTGCTTCTTTTTGAGGGGACAGCGTCACTTCCAAATCCATAATGGATCACCATGGACAGCAGGGACACTGGAAATGTACAGATCATGATGTAGAGATCAAATGTATAGAGAGGAGAGGAGAGGAGAGGAGAGGAGAGGAGAGGAGAGGAGAGGAGAGGAGAGGAGAGGAGAGGAGAGGAGAGGAGAGGAGAGGAGAGGAGAGGAGAGGAGAGGAGAGGAGAGGAGAGGAGAGGAGAGGAGAGGAGAGGAGAGGAGAGGAGAGGAGAGGAGAGGAGAGGAGAGGAGAGGAGAGGAGAGGAGAGGAGAGGAGAGGAGAGGAACTCTGTAATCACCAGCGGTGACTGACAGTGGCACCTGAAATTCAGAACATCCAAATATGCTTTTCTGATGATATGTATGGGTGTCACCTAAAAAATACAGAACTGTTTGCTTCTATATCTTCATGAAAATGTTTATCCATTGCCATCTGGTCACCACGTCCAAAGTAGCAGACCTAGAAATGTCTTTTTTCTAAACATCATTGTATTTCTATCAAAAAAGTGGTCTGATAATGCTTGCCAAGTTTCAAGAGTTTACTATTAGAATTGGTTGTGGGGAATTTCTCAAACGCAAGGTGTTTTCTTTCTATTTTCTTTTTATTTTCTATATTTGTATTTTTTTTTCACGTTGGGTTCTGGCCTTCACAAAGAAAAAGTTTGATTCCGCAGTGTGCTGCAATACCTTTCTTAAATACCTCTTAATTTTAATGCAGTACAAGGTGCTAGACTTCTTTTTCAGAAAATCTTTCTTGTTTTCAGTATAGAGTAAGGGGAAAATAAGAAATATAATAGAAATACAAGGAAGTATCTTGCTTCAGGGCATGGAGTGATTGCCACCTAGGAAAGGGTCAGAAAGGGAAAAGAATTCTCGTGTGGAATATGACACAGCTGGCTGTGTGCATTATTGGGCAGGGGAAAGAGCCAGCAATATGATACCTACAGCATCACCATTCATCTCCTTTGCCCTGGAGACTCAGCCTCCTCCTTAAAAACATTTATAATGGAGCTTTTGACTGGATATTTACATTGAGGAAAATAAGTGTTTAACCACTGCATGCAGCTGCAGGATGAAAATGGGGTGTGCCTTTGGGAAACTGGAAGGTGGATGGCAGGTACAAACCAGAAGGCTTGAGGCAACTGCACAGTACCTGTCTGGAATAACAACTGTGTCCTGTGCTCTCACAACAGCTGTGAAAACAAGGATGGGCTTTTGTGAGACCTGGGAGGTGTGGGGATGCTTTTAGGATGGACAGCTTGAGTGACTCACAGTGTGTTCCCTTCCAAACAACAGTTGTTAGATTTTCCTGTGTTTTGCAAGGAAGGATGGATGGTTTTGGAATGCTGTGAGGAATTTGGGTTAGGGAAGAGTGATTTGGCACACTGCAACTTTATGGAATTCTGCAGAGTAATACACCTCAGCTTGATGGATGTGTTTTGTTGGGATTTCTCTGTAATCAGGCAGAGATGAGAATATTCTACATGCCATATTTTGTGAGTTTTAAACTTGAGTCTTATTTGTGTTATAATACACAAAGAATGGGCATATTTGGACACTGGTGATGATGTGGGCTGTGCTCTACATGTTTTTCACACTTTTCTTCAAGCTTTTAGCTTAGATTGTAGCACATCCTGACCCATTCTTTCTCTGCTCTGTAACAGTGATATCTTCTTATCCCCTTCGCTCTTTTTTTGATTTCTCTCTTACTTTATCTCACTCTGTTAGAAGCATTTGCAAAATCCCTACATTCTCAGGTTTTCCTGACACTGGCAACAAGGGGAAAGTGTAAGCATGAACTTTTTAATCATGAAATATAAACAGTTGTTGGTTGATTTCCAAAAAAGGAAAAAAGCAGCTGTATAATTTTGGAAGGTTCTTTAGAAGCTTTTATTCAAGTCTTGTGAGATTTTGGAGTTGATAAATCTTTTCCAGTTCTCTTTCAATGTTTTTCCAAGCTGTATTTCCTACCATGCTAAATTTGATTAGCATGGAGAGATTGTATGAGGCAAAAGGCCCTGAGCCCAGGTAAAGAATTAACCACAGCATTCAGAGAAGGTGAACATAGACAAGGCTGGTTGAGTGCTTGAAATTTTACAGGCAGCTTTTACCAGTGGACAAAACTCCCATTTTTTGTAGTAAACCAGCACCTCTGGGATATTTTTGCAAACAGAGGGAAGATGGGGTTGTCATAATTTGTGATGTTTGTCTTCCTGTCCTTCATGTGGTTGGAAGGGCGCAGCTTCAATTCAGGAGTGACAGAGGAGGTGACCCTGACTTGAATGTCTCTTGAGAGGTTACTTTGTGTAACTAATATGTGCTTTTTTACAACCAGATTGAGGATGCAGACATGCTTCAAGTTTTCTGCGCAGTTAATTCAACGAATTTAAGGAGGCTGGAGAGGTAACAATGTTTCTTCCCACTAATTTGCACTTTCAAGGTACTGTCTCCTTGTACTTTATGTGTAACCACAGTACTTTTAAACCACATTGATTAAGGTTCTACTGTTAAGTAAAGCCTTTCAAGATTTTCATTGATATCAAAAAGCCTTTATGAGGCCTTACTAAAGGAGGAAAAAAGCCACAATGAGCTTTTAACTGAAGAGAAAATGTCTTGCTAAGATTTGTCAAGATAACAAACTTGCACTGGTTTTGTGATTTAATTCCTTGTATGATCAAAATGCAGCGTGTACTTTGTAATGAGACCATTCAATGTTTACTTTTTAATAAACTCCCTTTTTTGTTAGCAACTCGGCTTTAATCCAGGGTGATGAAGAACAGGACAGCTTTGGGGTCCTCAGAAATGGGAAAATCTCTAAGAGACTCCAGGAGAACTGGTGCACAATGGATGTGAGGGAAGTAGTGTGGCTGGGAAAGACAGTGGCTGTGGAGGATGTTGTGTGTTACCACACTTCTTTTGAACGTGCTGTAACTTGGGAGAAGCAGAACTTGGAAAATGCATTTGCTGACTTCCAGCCAAACTGGTAGTATCTGTCACTGTGAAAAGAGAAAAACAGGCTTTGTATGTCTTGAAATGAAGTGGGATTTATCTGTGAAATAAAGGGCTTTATTTGTTCCTTCCTCTTGGAAGGAGCACACAGTCTCATTGCCTTCGAGGATGTCTGTGTGCTCTGTGGGTACCCAGTGCATAGGGACAGCATGATCATCCATGCTGGAGTCCTCTCCAGGTGATCAGTGTCTGGGTGACTCCTGGATTAATTATTTGTTCTGTAATTGCCAAGTCTTCACAGTTTGGTGTGGTTCACGGATGTCCTGCTTTCGCCACTTCTCTGAGCTCATTTCAGGAGGGTCTTAAGCAATGCAGGGCCAGGAGCAGGTCATGCACCCTTATTCTTGCTAAAGTGGGAGACAAGGGCTCCAAATGGGCTTCAGACAGCATGGAGACCTCTGGGACTGTCTAGAAAATACACAGTATGGTGACTCTTGGAGTGGAACACAAAGAGGTGACAACTGGTAGTGTGCCAAGTGCTAAGTGAGGAGGAGACAGCCTGGCCACTGTGACCCTAACACAGGTCACTTGCATAAACAGAATGACAATCTGGGACAAGATGCAAAGCTGTGTGAGAAGGGAACTGGAAGCCTTCCAAATTACTTTGGTTCATGGGAGTAAGTGAGATAAATATTATTGTGATGTAATATTATTGTCGACATAAATCTCTCTTGATCCCAAAAAGAATATCATAAGGTAACTCAGCAGTTATTTTAGTGTAAGAAATTATGTTTTGGGGACATTTTTAAAAAATGAAAATGCATCTGTTTATATACTGATATTAGTTACTTTGAAAGGCCTTAAGTGTTTTCAGGACTTAGTGCCACTGCTCTTTAGATTAGAGACTCTATTTTCAGCACACCAGTTGCTGACAGGACATTGTGCCAGTACATTGTCAGCATTCAGTAAAAGTAGCAATAATAAGTTAGGCAGAACTGCATCTCTCAATAGAGAGATGAATAGGAGGCTCTCTAAGCATACCCAGAAGGTTCAGACAGAAACTATTTTGATGGAATTGTTTGCAATTTATAGCAAAGGGAAGTGCTTAGCAATGTCCCAGGACTGCTGCAGGCAGTGGGGCAGATGCAGAGATGACTAAGTAGACTTTTACTCAGATTGAGATAACTCTTAGCTGTGTCCCAGGGTTATGGAGCCCTGCAGCTGGAGGCATTATGATTAGGTAAGATGTAAATCTTAAATCCTGACCATTTGTAGCTGGTAGAATTTAATAGCTTCTTTTGTTCAGAGCAGACTTCACAACCCTAATAGCTTGCTTCAATCCTAATATCAGACATTCCTTATCATTTTTTGGTGAAGGAATTTTTATATTCTGATCTATTGCAGTCTACTCTTGGTGAACACTGTTAAATAGATGCTTTGTTCATTCTATTAAAAAGTAAATGGTTCCTTTCTGAAGTTTTTCCTGTAGGAGATAGAAGTTTGGATTTGTACCCATCATGTTTAGAGCTCTTTGAGATAAGAGGCTCTGCCTGCTTCACAGTGCATCCTGCTACACCTGGAGATGGAGTGACAGGTGAGTGAAACAGGAAGATATGAGAAAAGAGTGTGCTGACATAATATGCAAGGTGAAACTGAGCTGTCACCAAGGGAAAACATTAATGACTTGTCTGGGACAATGGCAGTGAACTTCTTCTACATCCGCCCAAGGGCCAGGGATCTTCAAACCCATCTCTGGCCTCCATCTCTGGTGGTACCTCCTTCTGCTGTGAGGCTGCTCCTAAACACAAAATGCTCCCCCATGAGGTCACTTGTTTATCAGGGTGAGGAGGAACTCATGGTAAATGCTGCTGCTGTGTGCACTTTTCTCTTCATCCTGGGCCTGTGACTGCAAAACTGAAATACAAAATGACCAGGCTCTAACATTCACATGGATGTGATTCGTTTCTCTGAGTTCATTCTTCTATTTAGAGAAAGATATTGCTGCCCTCCCTTCTGCACTGACACAGTTGCCAAAATAACCACTCTTACTAACTGGCAGCTTTAAAAGCCAGCCTGCAGCTGACTTTGAAACAGAAGGTCAGCAAAGGGAGCAACAGACTTCAATTCAGAGCTTTAATGGGAGCCATTGACCACAGCAAAAGGCCTTGACTGGAGTGTCTAGAGTGTGCTTTGCACAGGCCAAAAAGTCACTTTCATACTCTTTGAACCTTTTGTATAAACCTATATATTTTTCACTCTGTGGATTTCAAGATGAATGTGCAGCCGTGTGCTAGATGTGGCTATGGGGTTTACCCTGCTGAGAAGATTAACTGTATAGATCAGGTCAGTTCTCTTTCTTTATCATTTTTGGACTATAATAAATGTACAGATTGGCACTTCTAACACAGTGCAAATCTCTCAGTTCCAAAAGTTCTTTGCTCATAACTGGGTTCAGAACTGAAATGAATTAATAACATGTATATATTTGAAGAAAAAAATAGTCAGATTCATTAAATGAAGGGTAAGGATCAATAGTGAGATTTTAAACTTAGCAGAATAATAATAATGAAATACGAATCATGTCTGTTTGGTTTCTCTTTTGTGGCGTGTCCAGACGTGGCATAAAGCCTGTTTTCACTGTGAAGTATGCAAGATGATGTTAACTGTAAACAACTTTGTTAGCCATGAGAAAAAGCCTTACTGTCAAGCGTAAGTGTATTTCCTTTTTTTATTCCTTCCATTTTATTTTTTTAAGCAAAGGTTTAATTTGGCTAGTAATTTTAATATAATGGAAGATCACCATTTGGACTCAGTCTGTCCTGTGTGTGATGCAAAATTAGTTATTGTTGGTGATTTCATGCATATCTTTGGATTTATGTGAATCACAAATGGTGGGAAACTCTTTTTACCATGCATAAAGCTTCCTCATTTGGCCAGTGTGTTAAAAGATACCAAATCATGTTCCCTTTCAGTATTGTGAGAAGAAAATAAACCAACCACAAAATTCAGTGCTTTCGAAATCAGTGGTTAAGAGTAAACAAGGTTGAACTAATCATAAGGAAAATATATAAAATGCAGATTTTGGAGTTGGTTTGTTCTAGGAAGTTTTTATTTTATAATGATCAATTCCTGTCAAATTTGTCAGCAGAAAAAGGAGAGATGACAGTTGTTTTTTATTCTATTATTCTCTTTTGTTATTAGAATCACAGCATTGATATGATGATCATTAAAATTAATTTTGCTCTAGGCACCTACTCCTTACAGTAATAACTTGAATGTAGTCTAAGATCTCTGTGTGAGTGGGGGAAGAGATGTGCATAGAGGGGTGGAGGCTGATATTGTGGTTTTCAGTGCTCAAAGAGAACCTTTCTGGTGGGCTGTCTGGTACATTCCTAATATCCTTTTGCACTTACCCTTTTCTAGGCACAATCCAAAGAACAATGCATTCACGAGTGTGTTTGAAACACCAATAAATATGAATGCAAAAAAACTGTCAGAAGTGGTAAGTGAGGTAAGAAGCTTGAGGGTCAAGTGTGTTTGTTCTACATTTTGATAACATATTGATAACATCTCTTGTTTCGTAAGTATAAATACGTGCTTTTTACTCACCTTCCTGTGTATGATTCAAACCTCAGCTGGGTTTCAGTCATAATTTTTTCAATGCGATTACTCATGTGAAAACAGTCTTAGATCTGGATTTCCTTCTTCTCTCAGAAGGAAAAACTGATTGGAGCTGCTCACCTGTTTATCTGATAATCTGTACGGAAGCACAGTTCACCTAAACTGCCCAGAGCTGTGCAAACTTGGTGACTAAGCTGGGTTTCACAACCTCTGGGAGCAAGAACAACCCACTTGCTTTGTGATCTCATCAGAAACTGCCACGAAACATCAGATAAATTATAACCAGGTGGGGCACACAGAGAAGTTCCCGTAAATACTTTTGTTGAGTATTTCTGCCGAACCTGAGGTGGTAAAGCAGCCGGTCCAGGGAGCTTGGCAGGGTTTTGCTGGAGGTGTATTTGGGGATGGAGGAGCATCCTCCCTGTGGGCTCTGCCCTGCCCCATGCAGCTGGAATGCTCCAGCCTGTGGGCATTCCCAGTGCCACCCCTGCATTGATTCCTTCCAGAACATCATCCACAAACCTGCACTGCAAGGGGTCTGGTGAAATAAAAAATACAGGAACGCCCAATAATCGAAGGCTGTCTCACTCCTCTGCCTAACGTTGATTTCTTGAATGCCATGTCTTTCTATATCCTAAAATAACATTACTTGTGAATGTATTTCACAGGCAAAGCAATGTGTTTTGGTGTGATTAGCCATCACTAAAATTAACAAAGAAAGTTGTATTTCTTGGATTATGGCATGCTGAATTCATTCTGATGTCCTCTATTAGCTGTAAAACCTTGATGCACAAGAATAGTCTTTGTCAGACACTATAATTTATCATTTTGTACAGCATTCTTATGCCTCAGTTTTTGCAGTATCATGGGCTGTAACTATTTCAGCAATGACTGTCGCACTTACTTTAAACTGTGTGTGACAGATCTGCTCAGGAATGAGTTTGGGATTACTGCAGGTTCTATTTCTGGTTTAGGCAGAGATATGAGACTGATACTTCCAGTGCATGTGAGTACACAAGCCAGGGAAATTATAGCTCAAAGATCACTTTCCCTTGTTTTATACACCTTAAACACCTTCTGTCCTTTTCAATCACATAATGAGGTTCTGTTCCAGAGAGAAAACTGCTAAGGGTAGTAAAGAAGCTGAATCTGCAGTACCTGCTTAAAGGGAGTACTTCTGTAAAAATTGAGAGCAGGAAAATGTTTCATTAGTAAATGTATAAAAAATGATAACTTGGGAAAAGGTTTCTCTTGCTACTATGGAAGTTTATTCAGTAAAAAAATAAACTTTTTTACTGAAGTTTATTTCTGACGATGCAGAAAATAGAATGTTTGTTTCAATCCCAATATGATGTTCTCACATAAGTCTTGAGACATCAACTGGAATGCAGAGATAACAATTAGGTTTCTCTATACAGAATTTTTGTGTTATCAGGCAAGTCATTCAGCTCTCTGCTCCTTTGTGCTTAATTTATAAATGGGAATAATGGTACATGTGCTCAGTAATATTTCTGTCCAGTCAGTTTAAATTCTCTACTCTGGGTAGAGAGTGAGTTGTATAACAGATCTGTGATTTCAGTTGGATTTCTTCTACATGCTAGCATGATAAAAGTAGCACTAAGAACATAATGACCCAGGACCAAATATAGTAGTCATTTACATTTGCACAGTTAGGATATGACACTTCTTGGACACTGTGCAGGGAAATAGGAGAGTATTTTAATACTGCTTACTTGGTAATAGTTTTTTCATGTAATGCATTGACACATCCTGCTTTAAATTTCTTAGGGATTTCAATTCTAACAGATTATTTCCCCCAAAAGGACTATCTAAAGATCAAATTATTCTTTCAGAATGACATGCCAGGTCTCAGGTGTAATATGCTGCTCCTTTACAGATGTGCAGCTCCTATACTGGCAGAAATCTTAGGGAGAAGCTGGGGTGGACTAGAAAACAGAGTTTTGGCTTTGGGGCTAAATGCAATCATCACCTTGCCTCTCTTATTCTTCTCCAAAGGGGGTGAGTGTTAGTATGCCCTAAGAAACTACTAAAACAAGTCATTATCTTTTCTTTTTAGATAAAATATCGAGAAGAGAGTGAACAAATCAAATCAGTCTTTCAGTGGGATGTAAGGTCCAGAGAAATCGAAAGTGTCTATAAAGCCCAACAATTGGCTACCCAGGTAAGAAATATCCCTCGAGTCTCCCAGCCAGGAGCCTGAAGGACACCAAGGATTGGCCCTGATTGTCAGGGGTTTAACCATGGCATTTCAATGCTAAAAAAAAAAATAGCCTTTGCTTTTCATTTGGCTTTTTCAAGACAAAATAGCTCAACTATAGCTTAGGATAGAATAATCAGAAGGTGGGGAAGGAAGAGTGTCTGTAGTCAGCTGTTGGGGCTGCTGCATGTACAGCCACAGTCTGTGTGTCTTCTCTCTACTGGCACTGGAGCTTCACAGCAGGAGATCTGATTCCCAGGGGGTGTTATTTGAGTTTCACTCCAGGATCCTGGATCCTGTCATCTTGATGTCAGTTCTTGCTGTACAAGTTCTGCCTTGGCACTCTGAAGGGATGTGGAATGTAGGCCTTGTGCTGCACAATTTCACTTCCACTGCTCTGTGTGCTTCCTTTTTTTTCCTGTTTGATCATCTGTTTGAGTGCCAAAACCAGAGTGAAGATAGGTAGTTACTTAGTTCCTGTTTTGTAGAATGCTTACTATGCTGCCTATGAGGAGGGAAAATCGTGGTACCCAGGAACAATCCCAGATCCTGAGATGGTCAAGATAACACAGGCACAGAAGGCTCTGTCTGATGTAAGTGGACTGATGTTTGGCTTTATTTTCATGGTCTATCCTATTCTGAAGACTTAAAAATACATGAAAGTCAGTCTTTGGTAAGAAGTCACCTCCAGGCTTTTCGGGAGGGGTATCTGGAGGGTCTGTCTGTCAAGATGTTGCCAAAGGAGAGACTGACATGTTTATTTCTGTCAATAACAATACTTAGCCATGTAAGGAATTAAGGTCACATAACAGTTCTATTGCCATCACACATTTATATATTTATATAACTCAGAAACACTTCAGCTGCTGACCAAACTGAGGTGATCTGATCTAGGAGGCAGTGCTCTTTCTCTCACTAGAGCAGGACTCATGATGAAAAATGGGTTGCATTTTCCACAGACCAGACTTTTCACTGACTGAATTTCCATGACTGATGAAAATCACTTCTAAATTATGACTGTGTCCATACAACAGGCTAGTGACCTAATCAGCGTAGGCAGTTAACAGTGGATAATTGATACAAATGAGAAATGTTTTCTGTTCTGTGTAGGAAGTAGCTGTAACTAACAACTTACAAAGTGGAAGTTCTTTTGTTTAATTTGTTTTCTTTTAAATAAAGTGATATATACCTTTAGGAAGCAGGCAGGAGAAGAAGAATTGTAAAAACTACAGTGGATTCTTCTCTAATAAACAAATTCATCTTCCAGTTTCAATATACAGAAGAGTTTGAGCCACGAAGAGGCAAAGGCAGCTTCCCTGCTATGATCACTCCAGGTTACCAGGTTGCCAAGAGAGCCAGCCAGCTAAGCAGTGATGTAAGTCACAAGGGTTTTTAATTATATTTTGCACTTCTGAATTTGGAGAATCCTGGGTTCAGGCCATCCACTTGAGATGTTAGATTCGGTGGTGAATATTTGTTATACTGTTACAAAGTGAGAAAATGGTAACGATGCAGAAAACAAGGTTAATAAAGTACTTGGCCTGGGAGTACAATCATATAAAATAAGTGACAATGTAGATATTTCCTGGAAAATGTAGCAACTTTTTCATAATTTATCACAATCTGAAAAAGATTGTGACTTGCACTGAAATGTTCATTTAATTCATTACCTTTAGGGCTGTATTCATCAAATTATTTACATTTGACATTTTTAATTTTATTATTTGAAATTAAGTTGGACTCGATGATCTTTAAGGTCTCTTCCAACCTAGTCATTCTGTGAATTCTGTGAAAGCAAACAGCTGTAAGATTGAAATTAATTCACATAAAAGCTACTTTAAATTTATGCACAGAAAATTGCTTGTTTATTTGAGAACTATTCACATGAAAATATAAGTAAAAATAAATCTCATAACAATGGTTTTATAGTATTGTTTTGTGCAGATAATATCTACATATCCCAAGATCATTGCAGTATGATCTTGGGACATTAATGACTATTCTCATGGTATTTTAATCAAATGTGTGGCTCACATACATCAAGTGAAAATTTGAACACCTGAGTCCATTTCTGTCTGGTTTTGGTATTCACTTTAAGGAAATTGGACCTTAAATATATGGATAGCTTGACTGTGGAGAGTGAGGAGTGTCATGACTGCTGTTGCTCATTTTCTCTTGAAGCCTTCTGATAGGAAATGTACTTTTGCTGCTTATTTGGTGTAATATGGATATATATGTTTTCCTCTTCAGGTGGAATATAAGCGTGGACATGAGGAGAGAGTTTCAAAGTTCACCTCTGTTGTAGACACTCCAGATATACTTCATGCAAAGGCTGGAGCACACCTTGCAAGTGATGTAAGTTAAACAAAATAGATTGATCTGGTTTTGGCTCTGCAAGTGGTTCCTAGGGGATTTATAAATTACTTGCAAATATGAACACAAAGAAAAATTTTAAATTAATATTTTAAAGGCAGACTCATTTTACCATTAAGCATTTAATGTTTTCAGTTGCAAAGACCACATTCAATTTGAGGCCATTTTAGGCTGTCAGAACAGAAGCTGGGGCACCAGTCTGATCCATACCCAGCAACTGGCTGCCATGAAAATTAAAGAAAGAAGCTGCCTGACTCTAATGTAAATAGAGAAGGTGTCTTGCAGAGACTTTAAGTATTTTCTTTAAATGAATCTCTTCATCCTACACCCTGAACAAGACAAAGGGGCCTTGCAGAAGATGTGTGATTGTGTAGTTAAAGACCAAATTGCAAAGATTCAGACTTCATGGTTCATCTTCCTTTTGGCAGGTGACAGCCATGGAGCACCTGACTTTGCAACTTTAAGGATTGATTAGGTGTGCAATCAAGACATATTTGCTCTAATTGCTCCTGAACTGTCTTGATTTTTTACAGTTGAAATACACAGAAGACTTTGAAGAACGGAAGGGGAAAGGCAGCTTTCCTGCTATGATCACTCCAGCTTATCAAATAGCCAAGAGAGCAAATGAATTAGCCAGTGATGTAAGTGTCCAAAGAAAAGTCTCTTTTGAGAAAGAAAATATTAAACTGTCACACAGATTTTGAATTAAAACATTTGCTGGCAGAAATTCCATGAGCATGGCATACTGATCTTCACTGGCTTTCTTTTCCTTTCCAAACATAACAAAACCACAACACCCCTGAACTCTTTAATAAGCACCATAAAAAGATATCAGTGTTCCTTCAAAATGTACAGTTAATTGTGCTTTGTTATTGGAAACTAAAAGAAAAGCTCTTTTTGTTGGAGAAGGTATCATATGGAAGAACATATAACTCAAAGGAAGTGAATTTAAAACATTGTTAAGAGTCATTGAGGAAAATAAGAGATCCATAATTTTGAAGGTAAAAGCAACTGACTCTAAAACAATTACATGTTTTTATTTGCCTTTGATCTGTGGAAAACCCTTCACTTTTGTCAGAAAACACACATGGTGATTAAAGGGCAGCATCAGGTTACAGGCATTATTTTGACTTCAGTAAATGTAGAGCAAATCTTGGTCTAAACTTGAAGGTTGATTGCCTTAAATTCTCTTTATCACCGGGGATAAAGCATCTTCAGAAACAAACCCATTTACTGATGGGGTTCAGGTGACCCTGTGGTAAAAAAGTGCTCTGTGGTAACCATGAATTTGCATTACAATCAGTTCTATTTTTTTAAACTGCTGGAGCATCAGGGATTAGCCACTGTCAAGCAGGTGATGCTGAACACATTGACCCAATGGTCTGGGTTGAAATGGCAAGTCCTGTGTTCCTAGTGCATTATTAATGCACCACTAGTTCTGTTTTTATACCTTCAAGTGGCATATTTGACTTGTGCAGGTTGGTGGCAATGGGAATTTTGACAATCCTTTATTGACAACATGTGCATGCCATTGGTTGTAATTTATTGTGCAGCATCTGTGAACCAGACTAAACTCACCTGGATTATTCATTTCCTTTTTCTCCTGTTAGGTGAAGTATCATCAAAGATATGAAAAAGAGATCAAGGGAAAAGCCAGCCACGCAGCTGGAACAGATGTTGCTGTTGCAAGAGAAAATGCAGAGCAGCATGGACAGGTATGGAACATCCAAGGGATAGTCATGCTGGTGTTGATCATTTCTGCAGCTGGTTGCTCAAGGCTTCAGAAACTGGTGGCACCTCTTTTCACTTTGTTTTCCTGTGTGAGAAAACAAAGTTTCAAGGGAAAGGATGGCGTACAAACAGTACTGTGCTTCTAAAATGTAATGTATCTGTAACTGGCACCTGAAGATGTGACTGCAAGGTGGCTGCACTGCCACTGCATGACCCTTATGGTAGGGCCAGTGCTAAAAACTGACCTTGGCAAATTTTATCTGTGTGCATTTATCTGTGTGCACTCTGCATTTCTGTTGGGGTGTTGTTATGTATCACACTGAAATGTGCTTACTCGAGGAAATATTCCCATTCCATGAATAAGGAAATTCAGTCAGGAGAAAAGCTAAAGGGTTGTGAAATGGTAGAAAGCTGGCAGACAGTTAGGTGCCTTTTCCCTGTGGGTATTTTCACAAACCTTAGGAGCTTTGCAGCTCTAAATATGTGTGAACAGCACTGAATCTCTTAGATACACAATCTCTTAGATTTCACCTCCTCTACAAAAGAGGAATTATAAACCTGACAAGCTGCAGCTCTGTATTTGTGGAACCAGATAGGCTTTAGTTCTGATTTGCTCAGTGGCATTCGTTTTGCTTATGTTTCATTTTTAAGGGAATACAATTGGTTTTGTGGTTGCCCAAAATGCACCCAAATTCCAATTAGACTGGGGGAATAGCACAGCTATATAGAACTGAATGCAGCTAAGTGGAATTTGAAAGGAATTGAATAGTGGTGTTTATATATAAAGAAAACTATATGGTTAATTCAGGGGTTTTTGTTCTGCTCCTCAGTAGGTCCATACGCTTTGGAGAAATGAAGGAATAGGGGCTGTATTTTCCTAAAACCTTTGGTATTTTACATTTCTTCACTTCTTCAGTTGAAATTTACATTTAGTATTCTGTGGAAAGCAAACCATCCTTGAAGAATATGAGTTTAGTGTTGTAGCAGTGGAGCCTTCAATTACTTCTGTCTTTTGAACTGCTACAAGTTTTAATAGGAATAAACAAATAAAATGAATTTGAAAAAGCACTAATTACATTTCCAAGCATTAGAATGATTCTGTTTTAGAATTAATTTAAGTTTTCTTTCTTTGAAAGTGTCTTTGAAACTTCAGTCATGGACTTCAAATTCGATTTGAGTTTTAATCTTTATAGATTGGATACTGATATTGTTAGTAAAATAACACAGAGTCACTGAAATTAATGGAATTTTCTGAGTAAATTGTGACTTAACATGGGTAAAGAGATTAGATTTCTAACTGTTGAGATCATTAACAATGAATTGAGTGTGCATCAGACAGATAGATATAGATATAGATAAATGTATATATGTACATGCATATTTATATATATATAACATGAGACACTTTAAGGAATCTTACTGTAAAATTCTTGTGCTGAACATATTTTTGTTCATGTTTAAAAACCTTAACAGTGGCTAAAATAGTTGAATATATGAATAGTTTAAATATATGCACAATGTTAGAAATGATATTAAAAGGTATTCAAGAAAGTTAGAGGCGAAAGACAGGTTGGTCTGGAGAATTCAAACTCATTAATGGTATTTTAAGAAGCTAACTCAGCTGATTATTCCACTATATTTTTTCTTTTCAGTGCCTGTTTATAGAATAATTTAATGCCATTGTAAATATTGTTCACCAATGTGCATCATAATGTCCACAAACTTGTGGTGTGACCTATTTTAAAACATTGATGGTGCCCAAAATGACCTACAATGGATGGTTTTGCACTGACAACACACAAAAGAGATATCCCAGATATTTGTAGCCATTCCTATCTGTGCTTTCCATGGCATTCTTGGCATGCATCCTATTCATGGCACATTCTATTTTCACTCAAACTGCCTCTACTACAAAAGATTTACAAAATATTGCAGAGAAGACACATTACCCTTTATCTCACTTGTTTGTATTCTTGTTTGTACTCCAGGTTCTCCCCAGATCTTGGCATAGAAGGCTTTGAGATTATTATTGTCCATTACATTAAAAAAAAATTCCCCAGTGTTTTGCAGTTAAACTATCTAAATGGCTTTCAAATTGTCAGATATTTACACATAAACTTATCTATAGATGAGTTTAAGGGTGATACTTCCACAACAATTGGGTTTTTTTAATCAGACAAATGGAATTTTTGATTTTGTTCACTAAGGAGTTTGGCATTCTGATATCTAGGTATCTCTGTCTCACTTATTTATCCCTCTTCAAAATACATCACAGCACTAGTGAACTATTATTTTTGGTCAATTATGATGTGAAAAATGACCATGGAAAGATCAAACAGCTCCTGTAACACCACAAAGAAAGGCTGATCCTATGTTAAACTTGTTAACTTTAAGCCATTAAAGTGTAAAGTGTAAAGTTTAAAGTTAGCCTGGCTAACCAAGCCATTAGCTATTTTTATAAAATTCCAGGAAAACATGTATTGACAAACAGAGAGTCAAGCAGATATCATCTCTGTGGGAAATGAGGTGAGAGCAGAATGGTGTGTGTCATTGTACACTTGAATGCTATCTTTACCACAGCTAATAGCTATCTAAATTTCTCTTGGAATGATGCACAGGTAGCTTCAGAGGCATAGGTAATTTAACAGGTCAAGTTATTCTTATATTTGGTCATTTTTCATTAAAAAAAAAAAAAAAAGGTCATTGAAGCTGTGAACCTTCCTACTAACAAGGACTGTGGGGCTTTGTAAAATAACCCATGGCCCCACCTGCTCATGTGTAAACATCTGAATTTTCTTCAGGGATATATGGATGAGTTTGAGGAACGCAGAGGGAAAGGAAGCTTTCCTGCTATGATCACTCCAGCTTATCAAAATGCCAAGAAAGCAAATGAATTGGCAAGTGATGTAAGTATGAAACCTGAATCAATACAGTTCATAAACAATTAAAAACAGCAGTTTGTCAGAGCAGTGCCTGGGAGGAGGATGCTAAAATTGCACTTGAGAAGTAAACAAAAGTGACATTTTGCTGCATTGCTGGGAACTGGATGGCTCAGGGGATTAATAATATCCATTAATAGAAGGGGGCACAGCTCCAACTTGCATGAGGGAGGAGATGCATGTAGCAACTAATGGGGATCCCTACTGTTAGGTTAACCCTCCTGGCAAATCTGCACCTGTATTATTAATGAAACCTTCAACTGCCTTAATCATCCTGTGGACTACTGTGGTATTCCCAGTAGTGAATAAATGGAGGATGAATGAACTGTACTGGTTTTGATATTTTGATGTATCATGCCTCCAGCACAAAGCAAGTCATATGGAGGAAAAGAAGCAGAGAGTGTGACACTGTCACTTCACAAAAGTGAGCTTATTTCTGGGATGTGATTTTTGGTTTTGGGTGGCAAACTGAAGAGTTGGCAAAGAGGTGGTGGTGTGTGATTCCTGCATCCAGCCCATCAGCCTCAGCCCTATTTGGGAGGACCATTTCTGGCAGAGACAAAACAATGGGTCAGTCTGTAGGTCAGTACCCTGTGGCTGTTCTGAAGGGCTCCTGTGAGTGACAGCTTCTGTAGTGTGGGCACCTGTCCCCGCTGGGGCTGCCTGGGCTGATGAGCTCAGTCTGTCTTGTGGGCAGAGAGCAGATGGTGGAGCCTTTCAGCTTGTGTTAGAGTGGGCTGGCCACGAGCAGTAAACCGGAGTGAAAGGATCAGTCGTGTTCTGTTACCTGAGCTAATAATCACTGGGAGAATATAAAACACCAAAAATCCTCTGTGACCAATCCCAGTTTGGGGACAAACTCAGTGATCCCCTGTTTAAACATGGAATATTTAACCTTTCCAGATAAAGTTTGATGGGTTTTGAAAATGCTAATGGTCAGTAGTTTCCTCATTAATTTATAATACATGGAGTGAAGAGGAGGATTTCTTCATGGAAGTAACATTTGCACACTACAGTACTTAGCAACTTGCCTTGTAGTTTTAAAGCCTGAGGAAATGTGTGCAGACTTGGAAAATAAAAAAACCCAAACCACTTTGCATGTCAGTTCATGTGAAATAATTTATAAAAGGCCAACTACTACCTCTCTTCATCCATCCAAGTCCAATTTATGTCAAAAACCTGATGTCTAAATTTAATTTAGAATTCCCTTATTTCAATCTTGATTTTGTAGAGAAATATAATTCCCTTAAACACATTGAAAGTACAAAAAGATAGAGCTTTTTAAAAAAGCTGGTTTCTACAGAAGGAAAAGTTTGCAGACTGCTTGATGACTATCTGTAATCCTCTGACTAAAATTAAGTACTGAGGATTAACTTCATTAATAGAAGAGCACACAAGCTCCAGCCAAGATTCTGCTAGTAATCTCTTCAAGCTATGAACAACAACCACTGCTGTTCAGTCCATGTCAAAAATTTATGAAAAATGCTATCTAGTAAAATGTCTTGAGAGGGACTGTGCAGGGCTATGGAGTCATATTTGGGTTATTCAAGGTAGTAAATACAGTGTTTCAGCATGGCAATTCCATTTACTTATCAAACCATACACGGGGAAGATATTATCCTGACTCATGAAGCCAGTCTAAATAGTAAGGATGAAAAGATGCACATCTATTTTATAATTCTCCCTACTTCTTTTCAGATAAAATACAAGAAAGACCTCTCCAAGATGAAAGGTGCAGCTCACTTTCACTCCCTAACAGCTGAAGACAACTTGGTCCTTAAACAAGCCCAAAGTGTTAACAAGCTTGTCAGTGAGGTAAGGGCTTGAATCGATCTCTTAACAAGTTTGGGAGCAGCTCATACAAACATCTGTGTTTGATGAGTAAGGAGTGCATGTTAAAAAAAAAATAAAGCTGTTGTTCTTCCTGCATTGTACATAAAAAAAGCATCTGTGTGTAGCACAACAACTGGAGAGAAAAGCTCAAGAACAGATCTTTAGGTGCAGCCCTCTGGCCCTTCCAATCATCTCTATGAAACTGTGGGAAATTAACCCCAGGAGAGTGATTTTAGTTCTGACCACGTCAAAAATTGAAAACTGAAAAAAACCCACTCCAAACCTGAATTGTGCTTTTAATATGATATTAATATATAAAGCTTTAGGATTAATTTGGTGTGTACCTTAGAGTGTCTCAGAGGATATTCTAATAATAAAAAAATAAGAACAGAGACAAAATTTAAACCATTCTGGTTATGCAGATTTCTGTTTTCTTCCATCCTGTGAAAGACTGTGAGTCACTGATAATTGATTCTTTTTCTGCTTGATAAAGGAAGATTGCAAGAGAATTCTCAGTAGATTCTGAATTATTAATTTATTTATAGTGTCATATCAGCTATAAAACTATTAATAAATGTGAGTTTCTAGAACTTCCCTATGGCACTTTAAAAACTTATACTCTTGAGATGTCAAAGTATGAAACCTTCAATAATGAAAAACCCCTGGAAGTAGGGCTGGAAGGGGCCTCCTGGGCCAATGATTCCTGGCTCCTGCTGCTTCAACACAGCACTGTATAATCCTCCTATTCCAATTTCTAGCCTACATTTATTCCTGTCCACTTTATTACCACTGTGTTTTGTGCTAGCGTTGCCCTTTAGTTTAAAAAGTTCTTCTCCCTGCATGGTTACTTTTCTGAGAGGTTTACAAATACATCATTTTCTTCTCTCTGCCTTTGATTTCCTCAGCCAAGCAAGCTGAGTTCCTCTCATCTCTCAGTCTTTCACTGCAGCTGTTACAGGCTCAGCTCCTTAAACAGGAATGGCTGTATGAGTACAAAAGCTCTTGCTGAGGTCTTGCTGGAATTTGGTACATGGCACATTTGTACATGTTCATTTGCTGCATGCTCACCTCAGAATTTCTTTGTATATCATTGTTTTTGTTAATAGTTTCCCTCCTGCCACTGTCTTGTGTAGTTTGCAGAGGATGAAATTGTATTTCTCTTGCCTGTAAAATGAGAACTGAGTACATGAATATTCTCTTCACATTAATTTTCATCATATGCCATCTGATGAACACCATGTGTCAAAATCTCTGAACAGTGGGTCTGCCTAATAAAAAGTGTGAGAAGGAACTTGATAGAGCAGATTAAGGTTTTACCATAGCTTCCCGTTGTGCATTTTTGTCACTAAGGTGGAGTACAAGAAGGATCTTGGAAACAACAAAGGCTACAGTATGAACTACTGTGACACTCCACAATTCAAGAATACGAGCAAGATCTCAAAATTCACCAGTGATGTAAGTTTTCAGTACCTGGTGTGTGGCTTACTTGCCATAGTAGCTGCTGGAATCACGGGTCATCTGGGAGTGTGTGTTTCATATAAATGTGTGCTGGAAATGTGATTATAACTCATTTTAGACCATTTTTGTACAACACTCATTTTAATGTGTCCTGATGTATAGCTGGGGCTCATTTCATTTAGGATTATGAAAAGAACTATTATGGTATTTGGAAGAAAAGACACTTACCAGGTACTGCTGATCTAGAGAAGTAGCAGAGTTGTTTCTCTAGTCTGTCATAATTATTACTTATTTCACTGTGCATTCTCTAAAATCCCAGAGGAGTAAATATTTTGCCATACAGTTGAGGTGGCTGAATGATCAATTTTTCTTGTCAAATCCCCCACTCTGGGGTTGGTGAAAGATGCACCAAAACAACCCAATTTTGTTCATTTCTTAATGTACAAATATTGTCTCCCTGGGACTTTGTTCTAGCATTTGTTCCTAATGAAACACTGATGTTATCTTTATGTGGCATTTAGGTGATATGAAGAGCAAGTAAATGATATTTGGTAGTAAAAGAAACTCACTGAGAGTTTTAGCTTTTTTTTTTTCAAATACCAAGTCTGTTGTGGACTAATGAGTTCCTGTATTGGAGCAGCACTAGTAGACCAGAGCTGTAAAAATTGTCTCCCTGCTGTAAAATATGGAAACTCTTAAAAGCTGAAACTCTTCACTGGAAAAGCTGAATATATTTTCTCAGAGTATTTTTATCTTCTTTTTTTTTTTTAATTTTTGGTACAGCTTAAGTACAAAGAAACCTACCAGAATGAGATGAAAGGTCACTATGTGGGTGTTGGCATGGACAAGAGGATGCTCCATGCCATGAAGGTTGGCAGCTTGGCAAGCAATGTGAGTCCCTTTTAATCACACTTGTGTGCTTGTGGCATCCCGGTCTTTCAGTTTTTCCAGAATTAAGTTGATAGAAAACTTTAGATCATACTGTACTGGGGATCTGATGGACAGATGTGTTGAGAAGAGGGGAAATTCTGGAAACCCTTTTGCACTGTTTTATGGCTCACTGTGTGGAAGAAGTTAAAATAAGAAATTTCAGTGATCTGGCAACATACTGAGATCCTTCAGTTTTCTTTGACATCAGTAGGATGCTGAAGGTTGTTTGCCACCACCCCCAGGGTCAGACCTTTGCTGGAAAAAACAGTCTTTAATGAAGATTTCTGGATTCCAATTTAATTTACTGGGTTAGTCAAGAAGCTATTTCATTACATACCATTCCTTCAAGTACATTATTTACAAATCTGTAAGAAGCTTGAGAACTAAGCAGAAAGATAAAAGAGATGTGTCATAGGTGGAAGTTAAGTTAATGCTCCCACTGTTGGCATTGGATTAATTGAGAAGCTGAAAAAGAATCAATTAGTGGCTAAACTATGCAAATAATTTCATTTTCTTTGTCACTCATGACATTGAACTTACTTTGTTTCTTGCGTTTAATATTAATATTATTGTTTCCCTTTTCCGCTTGACTGATAATTATTCAAACAAATGACAGCTGAAAAAAAAAGAATTATTTTTTTTTTTGTTCTCCTTGTGTTTCAGATAGCCTATAAGTCTGATTACAAACATGATGGTGTTGACTACAATTACCCAGCTACTCTCACTCCTTCATACCAGACAACAAGAAAGTTGGTCCCTTTGAAAGATGTAAATAATTTTATGTTTTAGTTTTTGGGTTTTTTTCCCCCTCCTGTGACTTGCATAGCTCATCATCTGTCTGTAGGAGAGATTGTGATAGATTGCATGTGTCAAATGATGATTTAATGACAGGAGCAAACACTGCTAACAAAGTTAAACCAAAAAAGTGCAGTGTCAGGAGGTCTCAGAGCAGTATAAAGTGCTGCCCTGTCCTGTTGCTGGGTCAGCTCAGCACAGATTGTGGAGTGATGTGAAATCTGTGACTTCTGCCCTATCCCAGCTCTGTGCTGCACAAGTCTCACCACCCTGGGGCAGCTTCAGCAGCAGCATCAAGCACTGAAAGCGCAGGGAGACTCCATTGTGAATCCATTGTGAATTCCCTGGGACTGTTGTTCCCCTTTGGAGGGGAATGGGTTGGTCACAGACCCTTCCAGCTCCTCAGAGAGGAGCCCCTGTGCCCCTGGCTGGGGAAGGGAAAGGACGGTACCCTCACTGCTCACAGGCATTAAAAGCTTGGCTGATCTCCTCTAGCGGCTCACCCTGTGCCTCAGTCAGGAGCACAGACGCCAGGCACTGCTTACAAGCTCAGCAGAGGAGAGCAGCAGCTCTGCAGGGCATTTCTGACTTCCTAAGGCAGGTACACCCTGTCTTTACACTGAAATTACAAAAATCCAGGAGCATTATGCCTTAGAGAGGTCATTAACATTATGTGAGATTTATCTGGGCATAAACACCTCTTCCCAGACAAGGATGGTAGCATGAAGAGCTAGAACTGGGAGCCCTGATGTTTTTGGGGAAGTGTTGGGTACGCTTCAACTCTTAAGACGAACTCTTGCCTCTGTAGCATAAATTTCAGCTTTGCCTTTGTAAAAGCTGAAAACAGTAAAATTCAGTGTTTGATTGCTTACAGTGTGAGAAAGCTCTGTTCTTAAAGAGTTCAAGGTAAACATACATTCATGTCCAAAATGTAAAAAAAAAATCTCAGAAATTCCAGTGGCTCTGCATCAGCATCAGGGTTTGAAACACACAATTCCACTGGCCACAGAGACACAGTTTCACCAGTCCTGATCTAGGATTTTACATTATTCCCAGGGCTTGTGCACTCCCAAATAACCAACGTGCTCACTCTGAACTCTTTTAGGAATACACCTCTCTCATACACTAAGCAATCACAAGTAGCAATAAATACTCAGTTTCAGTTAAAAGGAATGATCCCTTTCCATGGAATTAAAATTCTCTCTGTCTCTGAGGAAGTAAATGCACTGTTTTAAGTACCTTAATCACTTTGGACCTGTGAGATAATTCAGGCCTTTTTTCCTAGCTTTTATCATTCTGGCAGAATGAGGAAGTTTATGTGAGGATACGGGAGATAAGAAGGTTTGCATTGAAATAGTTTCAGTAACTCAAAGTCTCCAGAAATATGCTCCACTTTACTGGAAAGAAGTGTTCTTAAGAAACTAGTTTTAAACAATGTGATTTGCAGTATTTGCAAAGTGGTGATTAACTACAGTGAATATTAATGAGGGCCTACAAAGAATAATAATTGTGTTTTGTAGTATAGCAATGAGTTCTTTTGCTGCAACAGGTTTGAAAGGAAGCATCATGTGATTTTTTATCATGCATAATTTGGGGCTTTAACATATTTCTTTTATAACTTATTGTTGTTGCTACTATATTAATGTGTTAGCAATTTAATGGGTTTCAGTCCTCTTGTTGGCTGACATTAAAATTACTTTTTTGTATATAAGTATGTATTTTTATTTTCTCAACATCCACACAAAACTCTGACCACACAGAGGAATTCTGTGGTTAATTTATTGCATTAAAACTCAGTAAAGACCAGGTATAAGAGAATTCATTTGCTCTACCCAGTGGTGCACTGTACAGAGCTCTTCATAGACAATTACAATAATTCTTGTCTGCTAAAGACAAAAATGGACTAAATGATGGTTAAGAAAATGAGTTTTATTATGGTTTAAGTAATATTTTATCCAGAGTATTAATTAGCAAAGCTTCATCTATTCAATCTCTCATTTTCTGGTCTGACCATTTCTTCCTTTACTAATTTTTTTTTTTATTTAATTTTAAATTAGGTAAACTACAGGCAAAGCATAGACAAGCTGAAGTACAGCTCTGTGGCCAGCACTCCACAAATTGCTCAAGCCAAAATAAATGCACAGCAGCTCAGTGATGTAAGTTGTTCCATCATTAGCTCCTGTTGTTCATTAGAATGATGAGATAATTTAATTTCATAGCATTTGTATCCTTATGTGTTTTATTCTTGACAGTTCTTCAGCAGATGCATAGCCAAACCAAGAATATATATTGAATAAAATCACTTGAAAAAATGTGGCAAGCATACCAGTAGATTTGTCTCCACTTTTAAGATTTGTATCAGTGTGCTTTTTTAGGAAATTATTTTCTGTGTATTTATTAAGGCAAAGTTTTAAATTATATCTTTTGTACTTAAAGATAATCAGTGGCTCTTTTATTTATAGAGTAAATTTCTACTTCCTACTGCTTAAGTAAAAGTTAGCCTTACAGCCTTCATGCTTGCATCAGTAATTCCTATGAATGTATTTATAATTTATGGCATCAATAACCTGAAATTTAACAGCAATCATTCAGTCTAATTGTTATATTTTTCTTAAGTTAAAAATAACTGAGTTTCTTGTTGACCTTTTCAACATACACAGGTGAACTACCGAGCCCAGTATGAGAAGACAAAATCAAATTACACTTTACCTCAGGATGTACCACTGTTAGTGAAAGCCAAAGCCAATGCTGAATTATACAG
Organism: Melospiza melodia melodia; assembly: GCF_035770615.1. Classification (NCBI taxonomy): domain Eukaryota; kingdom Metazoa; phylum Chordata; class Aves; order Passeriformes; family Passerellidae; genus Melospiza; species Melospiza melodia. The sequence continues at coordinate 8,476,697 of NC_086202.1, forward strand.
TGAGGTCAGTCTAGCCTTGGGGAAATACTGGCATTCATGGTGCTGTTAATAGACTGAAATTCATTTAAAGATGATGGCACACTTTCTGGAAGCATTTGTCTTTGTACTAAACAACATTAAATACGGTTCCCAGAATAGACAGACATCCAATTTCAAGGGCAGTGAAACCTCTAGACTTTTTTTCCAATATATTTTCTGATGATCTGAATTTCTTTAAATCAGTAAATCAGTATTCACTCAACAAAATTAACTTCTTCTGAGGTGAAATTTGTATGAAGAACCAACATTTGCACAATTCCAGTAATTCAAAGTCCACTGAAGTCAGTGGAAAGAAATAGTGACTTCAGCCAGCTTGGATCAAGCTCACTGCTGGGCTTGATAAAGATCAGGATAAATATAAACATGCAAAAAGCCAAATCCAGAAACTGGGTCTTCCTGAGAACCTTTTACCTTCATTAGGTGCATACAGAGTATGGATGAAGGCATGCTTGGTCTTGCTTTAATGGAATTTCAAGTGGAATCTTGAAAAAGAGCTTAAAAAACTATTACTTAAAAAACTATTATTTATTCCACCAACTTTCAGAAGTGAAGGATGTGATTCTCATGCATTTCATGGTGTTTGTGAGATAGTGTAGCTCACGAGTGTGCTTGTGAAGAAAATCAGATTGTTATGAGGGATGCTGCCCTGACCTCTGCTTCACCTGTGGGCTGGTCTCAGGGCACACCAGCTGGGTTCCCTTTGAATGCTTTCTCATGTAAAGAACTGCACCTTCAAATTCTGTGTGTGGAGCTTGACTGCTTATAGTTTGGGGATGGGAAAGAAAAATCCTGAAATGAGTGGAAGGTTGTCAGGTTCTCAGCACTAGATGTTCTGCCTATGGATCAGCTCCTATACATCTATGCTATTTTCAGAGGTAGACATAACCAGAGGCAATTTTGAAAAACCCTCCCTCCTCCATATCTGTCTGAAACTGAGAATTATTGCTGGATGTTCTGGGACATTAAGCGCCTGTGAACTCCAAGAATAAAATTTTGACTCAATCCTAGACAATTAATTAGCTCAAAATGACAATGAACTGTGACTTAAGAAGGTTCCAGTTTGTGGACTGAGCATATTTCTGCTTCTCTTTTTCTCTGAGTCATTTCCATGTTTGTTTGAAAATCGTGTGTATTTGTGTTAGTGACATGTTGCTGTCTTTCCTTTCTCAGGTTAAGTACAAAGAAGGCTGGGAGAAGAGCAAGGGCCAGGGCTTTGAAATGAAACTGGATTCTCTGCCTTTGCTTGCTGCCAAAGCTTCCAGGGATCTTGCCAGTGATGTATGTTACATTTAGTTACCTGGGGATTATTCTTTATGTTTTTCTTATTTTTTATTCTTTATCTTTTAGTAGCTATAGCACAGACAAATAAAGCATAGCTCACTTCATCTGGATTTTTGAATCCTGCATTTGGCTGTCCATCTTTCTCAATGGCTAATGAGCAGTTGAGATTCTGATGGGAAATTTCACTTGCCGAAAATTATTTTTTTTAAAATCATGTGTACAGAGTGAAGCTAAATTTACACAATAAACCCATAGTGAAATTCAGTGTTTTGAATTGTTTATAGCCTCAAAAATAGTATTATCATCTACTACAAAGGGAATGCATATTTCTTTAGTCTACTTCCTTAACATAAAGAGATGTATATAAAAAAAAAAGCCAAACAAAAGCTTTCTAAACAACTTATATCAAGATTTTTAACCCATGGAGAGGGAGAAAAGAGAGATACTTTTTCTGCAGCTGAAAAATGTTCATCAGTAGTGGGGATTCTAAACTACCACCTCATAAAAAAATTAAGTCTTGAATTCCTTGCTTGGATTTATTTCTTATTTTTGCCTCTAAGAGCCAGATAATTTAGCTAATCAGGAGAATTAAATTTTATAAGCATATTCACCTCAGAGGGCTGAGCCTTAAGGAATGAGGTTAAAGATCTCATAAATGAGACTGATCTTGCATCTTTGGAATTTCTGAGAAAATCTGGGCAATTTGAAGTGACAATGAGAGAATCAGACAAAGCTCTTCTAAATTTTGAACATCCAAATCACTAGTGAAAAACGTATTGCTTACTTCATGGGTAATTTATGCTGTTATTTTTTTACAGATTAAATATAAAGAAGAATATGAAAAAACAAAAGGAAAAGCAACTGAAACCAAAGATTCAAGACTTTTGCACTCTCTGAAGGTGGCCAAGATGAGTAGTGAGGTAAATTATTTCTTACTCAAAAGGTGGTTTTCATAATTATGAAACTTTCAGCAACACTGTGTGATCTATCACTGTTACTGCTCTTACTGTAAGAAATTCTTGCAAACATTTAACAAAATTGGTTTCCTTCACCATCTGTTAATCTGCAATGATTGGACAGCAGCGGATTTTGGGCAATGGCACCCTTATTTTGGGGCAGGAAAATAACATCCAGTTAAAACCTCAATATGAATAAAATATCATCATATTAAAACCTCAGTATAAACACTTCTACACAGAACTTTTAAGTCTGTAATGGTATGTTTAAAAGTAAGATTTACTATAATAGAGAAAATGTCTCTAGAATTTAGAAAATTTACCCTGACATCTGTTTTGTCCCTCCTAGGACCTGATTTCTAAATATGTTTGGGGTTTTTTTGCCTAATGTGCGTAAATACCAGAGAAGAGAGGGGACTTGAGACAGCTTTGTAATATCTGATACAGACAATCTATTTTCACTGCTGTGTCTAGATTGCCTACAGAAAAGGTTTTGAGGAGAGCAAGGCCCATTTCCATCTGCCCATGGACATGATAAACCTGAGGCATGCCAAGAAGGCTCAGGCACTGGCCAGTGACTTGGATTACAGAACAAGACTCCATGAGTACACTGTGCTGCCAGAAGATATGAAGACCAAGTGGGCAAAGAAGGCCTATGATCTCCAGAGTGATGTAAGATGATGTACAGCCAGCTCAACTGTTAAAAACAGCACGAGAGATTATAACCTTTTCCATTTGATGTTAATTCTTGTTTCATGTGAACACTGCCTCATTGTATTATGGCTTTTAAAAGTGTCTTTGCAATGGCTTTGCAACTGGAATGGGTGCATGTTCACTTGCAAACATTATTCTTGTGTTCTCTGTGCCAATAAATGTAATTTTCCTCTGCAGCTCCAATACAGGGCAGATCTGACATGGATGAAAGGAGCTGGATGTATCACAGAAGAAAGTCTTAATATCCAGCAAGCCAAAAAGGCAGGAGATTTAGTCAGTGAGGTAAGCAAAGTTCTCAGGCTTCTGGCTGTTGTTTGTTGAGAGGTTCATGCACACTTACTCTGTCACATTGTGTGGAATAAGTACAGAATTCCTAACAAGGAATATCTGAGAAATGGAAAAACTGATGGGCATAATTTAGTTTAAAAGATCCTGGGTTAGAGATTAAAATGACATTTTCCCTTTATATAATTATCAAACTAATCTGTGAGGTAGACATCCCTGTATTTGTGGTTCCACCTCTTTTCATTCTCCTGTCCATGTTGCAGATCAGCATTAAATTTCCATTGAGTTTCACGTGCTGCATGAAGTACAAAAAGGCTTTAAGGAGCAGTATTGAAAAATTAGATATTTGTCAGCCATAGTTGAAAATTTCCTTGCTCCTTGGCAAGTAGGGGCTGTGACTTTACTGATGGCTTCAGCTTTTCCTGCTTTTCATTGCTTTTGCTTTATTAACTCATGCCTTTGCACTGCCATTAACCTTATGGAAGTAAACTTCCTCAGCTTCTTAGCTATGGTTGAGCAGCCTCACTAGTGCTGGGAAAACTAGAGAACAGAAAGAAGAATAAATTAGGGGAAGTTTGACAAGAGGGATAAAATCCCACTCAGTTCTGGAAGGAGGAGCAGAAGCCAGTTAGTTACTGGCGATCACACTCTGACACCTTGGGTCTCTGACATCCTCTCACTACTCCTACAAGGGGAAAAAATTACATCTTAGAAACAAAAGAAGAGCAGCAACTTCAGATCTGGTGTCTTGCTACTGACACCTGCTTCTGGGGTGTGCTGTGGTAGTAATTACTTCCACAAATATTTAATCCATAATGATCTGCCTTTTCCTTCCAGCGCTGCGCAAGGCCACGAGAGGCTGCCAGTCACCTGAACTGGAGCCTGGTGGATATTATTTTAGAGATCTCTACTGCCATACAAAGCCTGGTGTTTTGTCATTTCTTTGCAGGATGTCACTACCTTGTGTTCCATGCAAGGTGACAAAACATGCTGTTTTTAATCTGCCGCCCTCCCTTCCAGGTTTCTAAAATAAAGCGATGAGCACCTCTTTGAAGTGCTGCATGCTTTTTTAACTTCTATTTTGTGTTCCCCTGGCAGAGACACAGTGCAAACTGATCTGTTCACCCATCAGTTCAAACAGAAGAATTTCTCTCCTGAAATGCTAGATAAAGAAAAAAACTGCATTTACACCCTTTCTAGGTGGAATGCCCCACTTCATGACTGAACTGGTAGAATGAGAATTCAATTAGAGAACACAACTTTGCTTGGTCTCCCCTGTCACAATGTGGTCTTGAAACAGAGTCCTGCCTTTCCTTGTACTATCTCAAGGAAAGAAAGGATGCTTAGCTTGCTTTCAAATGAGGGGTGCAAAAGGTTTAGGCAATGACATCAATTTAAAACAGGCCTGTTCTAAAGCCTTATGAAGTGAATTAAAGTTTTCCATTCACCTCAGTGTGTTTCAGATGTAAAACAAAATGCAAAATGGAATGAAACTATGGACAGTCTTCTTTACCAGACTAAAAATATTAGTTTCTATGCACATTTGTCCATTCAAACAGATTTTATATAAGCACCAGAGGATGAAAAAAGAACAATATTTTTTCCCATCTCTGAGACTTGAGCCAGAGATGGGAAAAAATATTGCCTTGTGGAGGTGTCTCATAGCTGTTCATTCCAGAAGGGCTTGACTGCAATGTCTATGCCTAGCTCTGCTTTGAAAAGAGCAAGATTTTGAATTCAAGTTACTTTCAGGACTCTGAAACTGCTCGCTCTAATTTAATTATCATCTTAATAATTTAAAAATATCTCAGTAAGATATGTTCAGTGGTTTGAACCATCCATGCATGTGCTTGAGAAGTCTCTTGTAAGGAAATGAGATAGTAACAATGACTGTGTGGCCTATCAGCTCTCTTGGTTCCTGACTTAAGTCATGCCCAGGTTGAACACCACTCACTGGTTGGTGTGCAGCCCAGGTCCTGTAAGAGATGTAGTCAGCACATCTGACACCAAAGATATTCATTCCTGCAGTGTCAGCAGCAGGGCATTTGGCACACGCTTGTGCACTGCCCTAGTCACCTCAATGTACAAGGAGTGGGTAGTTCTTGGAAGCTTATCTTATTGATTCCTGTGCTAAAACTCTCCTGGGAATTTACAGGGCACTTCTGGCTCTGTCACTCATGTTCTTTTTAAAAGTGATACATTTTTAGGGGAGGGCAAGTACTGTAGAAAATTTTGTGTAACTTGCTTTAATTTGCGGCAGAAAAAGTACAGGCAGAAGGCTGATGCTCTGAAGTTCACCAGTGTGGCTGACAGTTCTCAGATCAAGCACGCCAAGAAAAGCCAGGAACTTCAAAGTGATGTGAGTCCTTGACTGAATTTGTCTCTTTGCAAGCAGCTTAGGCACAATGTGGTCATTCCTGACATATGACACAGTGTGATGGTAAGAGAGCCCCCAGTCATAAAGCCTTTCAATGTATAAAGTTTCTTCAGATTAATTCTAAGGGGTTTTATTCGTTTATTTGATTAGTTCTCTCCTTGAATTCTTTGAACTAGAACAACAGCAACAAAAATCCAGCACCGTTGGGAATCTCTTGTGTGCTTATCTCTTGTGTGCTGAAAACAAAATAGTAACCATAGATTTTGAGCTTTACAGTAGGGGCTTCTTTTTCTGTGGGATGTAAGAAATGTAGCACTTTGTGAATGGGGCATATTTTCCTAGTTTTCAACAGCTCCTCCAAGAACTTCATGGGCTAAAACAGAGCAGTTAACTTCTCTGCTGTTGTAGCCCTGGGATATAAAATGGGGATGATTTCTACTCCAAACATAAAAGGTCCTTGATGTTTTCATTCAAAGTTTTAATGTTAGTCCTCACTGGAGTGTTGTGTCAGCAATTACATTTAGGTCACAAATATTCTCTGCAGATTCAATTGATAGTATTCTTCATTTCATGCCTAGAATTCTCTGTTTCTGTGTCCTATTAACAAGAAGTTGCTGCAGTTTAACACTGGGTGAAATATGCTCTTGCATGCATTTTGTATAGAGTATGAATTGCTGTCAGCCTTATAGCTAGATAAATAGCTAACTTTGGGAAATAAAATATCCTGATATATGTGCTGTTTCACATCTTCCTTGAAATTTAACCATGAGTAGTTTATTCAACCTGACTCTGTAGGTCAGTTTTTAACTCTATATTTAACACAAAAGTTCAAGATGCTAAAGAATAATTTTCCCAAATAAGTTAACCCTTACAAATCTTTAGATAATTGGAATGTTTTACCACTATTCTTTCAACATTAAATGTGGAGTACTGCTTGTTGACTCTGCTTTGCTTCCTGTGTTCAGGTTGCCTACAGGTCAGGGAAAGAGCAGTTTCTTCATCAGTACACCATCAGCAAAGATGACCCTGTCTTCATGCTGGCCAAAGCAAATGCTGCCAATATCAGTGAGGTACTGTGTGATTCCTTCACTCCTGTGAATAGTTATGTATGTGAAAGTTATGTTCTTTCTCAGAGAAGGTCCTCATGTTTTAGATATAAAATCTTGAAATTTAATCCCATGCTCCTAATAAATCGTGGTCAAATCTGCTGTTCTGAAGACCTGCCACTTCTAGAGTTTGGAGCTGTGCATTTTTCACACTCTTCCAGGCAAGTGGCACACTGACAGTTTCGCTGGAACCAGTGAGATATTGGGGTTTCAGTAACCACAGCATCCACAGTTACAGGATTTTTAAGGGAGGACACCAGGTTCTGATCTGTAGCAATACTGTTTCTGGGCATGGAGTACAGGAGGGACTCATTACTTGAGAGCTTTCACTGTGACTATAGAAGAAATAGAAAGGATTGAAAATAATAAAGAAACTGTGCTGTTGTCATCTCTTTAGAAACTCTACAGGAGTAGCTGGGAGAAGCAGAAGGAAAAAGGATTTGTGCTTCGTTTGGATGCTTTGTCATTCTTGACAGCTAAGGCAAAGAGGGATCTGGCAAGTGATGTGAGTATGGTCTCCATCAGCCTCCTTTTTCTCAGGACAGCTGACAGTCCAGGTTGCTGCTAGTGTTGGGGATGTGTCACATATGTCTCAGTGCCCTGAGCCACCCTCACTCGATTCATGCTAAGGAGCGATGGAGGAGTTGTCTGGGTGATTGGCATTCTGTAATTAGTCAGAAGGGTTGCTCTGAGCAATTCAGAGCTTTTTCCCACATGCTGACTGTGTTTTCCTATTCTCATTTTGACCTGAGGGTGAATTTTAGAACTCAAAATGAAGTGGAAATCTCCTGTGAAACATCATAACTTAATACATCTCTGCCTCTGCCTGGCTAGAAAATTCCTGAAAGAACCTTCTGACCTCTATGCCTGAAGAATGTTGTTTTTCCTAGAGAGAATCAAAAAGAAAATATTTCTTACAGGTTTTTGTGAACATATTATTATCAAAAAAGGGCTTATTCTTTATAGACACTAATTTCTAAGGCATTCCATTTCTTGTTTGCAAATGATCTTTGTACTGAGGACCCAGCATGCCACACCAATGGCAGACCATTGCTTTGCTCCCAGCAGAGCTGTCAGTTTGGCAGCCTAAATCATTAACTCTTGGTCTGTTTTCTTCTTCACAGGTTAAATATAAGGAGGGTTATGAGAAGATGAAGGGTAAGCTCATTGGAGTAAAGGCTGTGGAGGAAGATTCGCAGATGGCTCACTCCCTGCAGATGTCAAAGCTGCAGAGTGATCTGGAGTACAAGAAGGCCTTTGAGGGCACCAAGAGCCAGTTCCAGATCCCCATGGATATGGTTAACCTTGTTCATGCCAAAAAGGCTCAGAATCTGGCCACAGATATAGGATACAAGACCTCTCTGCACCAGTACACAGCCCTGCCTACTGACAGGAAAGTGGCATGGGCCAAGTGGGCCTATGGATTGCAAAGTGATGTAAGTCCAAAGCTTCCCCTCTTTCAACCCTCTCTCATCCTGCCCATTCCCAGCCCACTTAGGGCTGGCTTTATTCAGACATTTATGCTTGTAATGCCATGACACCTTTATGCACCTAATTTTTCAGCTCTTAAACAGTGAATATTAACAGTAAATATTAACCACTTATTTCCTCGAGAGGTGTACTTAATTATGCAATGTTTCTGAGGAGGGTTATAACTCTGTTTATGAGCATGGCTTCTTCAAAGCCTACTTCAAATGCCAATAAAACACTAGGATTCCTATATGGTGTACATTTATTTTTGTTTCCTAATGTGCAGGGAGGTTAAATAATGTATGGTGATAAAATTGGTGATAAAATTCCATATGGGGACCACATGTAACCATCAGATGAACTGTCTGATACTGTAAACAGTTAAGTTAAGCTTTCCATTCTGAGGTTGTAAGTCAGAACTTTTCAAGAAGACTGAGACAGAAATGTGTAAGGCCTTGTTGAGGTATGACTGCTGAAACCTTTGTGACATCCTTGAGAAACCTGACTTACATTTGAAATGCAGTACTGTTGGTAGGAGAGATTTTGTGAGGAAAGTGAGAATTGCTACTGTACTCTTTTTCCTTAAAGACATATGGAAAAACAAACAACCCAAAATGCTTTCTCTCCAGTAAAGCAAAAGGGTATGCTTTGGGAAATGCTAAGTGTCATTTTCTTTTTATTGCACGTCACAGATGATCTTTTAAAGAGTGTTCTATATGCAATAAAACTGTAGTTAGAGTAAAAATTGCAAACAACAGTAAGGTGTAGACCACTTTTAAAAATTACCTTGCAAGGCATATTGCACAAGTGCTGGTGAGTCCTTATACTTCTATTTAATTCTGTATTTTTTTTGCTTTCCTTGCAACTGTGCAATAGTGAATAAAACAAAAGCAGGCGCTAATTTGACTTCATTGTTGTTCTGGAGATGTCTGAATCCTTTAATGGCATTTTAAGTGTGTGAACACCAACAATAGGACATTTTCTTTTCTTTGTCAGAACCGATACAGAGCAGATCTGAACTGGATGAAAGGAGCTGGATGGATAGCCACTGGGTCATTAAATGTGGAACAGGCTAAGAAGGCAGGAGAACTCATTAGTGAGGTGAGATTTCATGACAGCATGTAACAGAATTTGCTGCATAATGCGTGCAAAATGTCTGTATAAAATTAAAATAATTTCCACTCAAAGGGGAAAGAAAAAGGCATACCACATGAAAGCCCTCAAAACCAGGGATAGGACTGGTAATTAGAGGGAAACCAGATACCAAACACATGCCAGTAGGAGTCCATATAGCCTTTGCAAAAACAAAGTAGGTGACAAATGATATTATGAATAATAATGGCAATCAAACAGTGCTCAATTGCTACCCACTAGCCTACCTTTTTAATGAACCAAAACAGGAGAGATGATGAAAAGATGGAGCCATTGGACCCAGAACCTCCTTTTGTAACAGATACACGTTTCCTTCTTGCTCGTTTTTCATATATATTCATTGAAATTCATATAGATATCTCTGTCTGCAGTTATCTATCAACCCCTTATTTCTCCCTATAACCAATATCACTTACAGGAGAAGTCAGACTCCAGAATATTTTGTGCCTGTCCAATGAGGCCTTCAAATGAAGTTCTGGTGTAAATGGTTAAAAGGTTCATAGTATTCTGTTTCTGTTATTTCAGAGGTAGTCCTGCTGGCCAAATCTGTTGTTGTAAGAGATGGAATCCTGTGATTTATCAATAACTGTAATGCAGGAATCATGTGTCCATTCAGTCTGTGGTGTCTCAGAAAAATAGTCATCCTTTCACAACTGGCTGATTGCTAACACTATTTCCCCCCCCATGTGAAGAAGGATGATTTTTTAGGCACAATAAATGAAATCCTCAGCTAGTGTCAAGCAAGGTAGCTTTATAAAAGCTTCCACAGTAATGCCAGCTGGAATAGTAACTGTGAATTCCATTTGGGTGTTTCAATAGTGAAAACTGCTGAGTAGAAATTTGACTCCCTAGGCTGCTCATCTCAACATTTTTGTGAGTACTAAGTAATGTTAGGTTGCTCTGAGCCTTGTCCTTTCATACATATAGTGACCATATACGATAAAAAACAATTGCCTCTCTAGCAATTTTTTGCAGAGATGTTCTGGTCAACTCTGCTTTGTCTCCAAATTTGATTAAGACAAGGCATAAACCACTTTTGTTCCCTGTTAAACTCAGTAAGATTGCTCAGTTTTAGGATATTACTTTTGGAAACCAAAACATTGCTTATAAGTTTATAATGCATTAAAGTGTTTGTGTGTTTTACATTGGTAATTTTAGTCTTCGAAGGGTCAAGATGTTGCTTCAAATAAACTTGTGTGGGTCACAGCTCAGTTTAAAGGAAAATGACAAGCCATGAGTTTATCTCATGCATTTGGAAAATTTATGTGGTATTTGGAGAAGTGATAAAGGTATGGATTGATGGATTTAAGACAACTCCTGCAGGAAAGGTAGCTTTTAGTGGCCTGTCCAAATGGAAAAACTGTCATTTTTTCCACTGAACTGCCTACACCTTAATTATGTATATATAACAAAACCAAGAAGCTCTCAGAAGCTACTATGAGTTCTTAGCAGCAAGCAAAATTAATGTCATTATCTAGAAGATACGCCATAACAATTAGGTACTGTGTCAACCACTGCACGGATTTGCTGCAGGTTTAAGGAGGTAACCTAAACCCCTAACCAATAAGTTAAATAGTTGCCATTATTAAAACACTACAATTGTCTATCATTCCTTGCTAAAGGAACTGGAAATGAAAAATACAATCGGTCATACTCTATTTGAAGTAATGTAGAAAAGATTTTAAAATCCTGAGTTCTGGAGTATTTAGGTAAGCAGAACCTGATTTTGAAATATTTTTCTTATATTTAAGGATTAATATTAATTGGCAAAAGGTTATTGTTGAATTGAAACAAATATTAATCTGAAAGTACCTAGGACATAAAGATGAGGAAAGAGGAATAATAATTATGTTCACAAATTCACTCTAATCTCCAGCAACCTATGATTTTTCTCTTTCAAATAGCATGAAAGAGCAGCACAAAATTCACAGCTTTGATCTTTTTCTGCTCAACAGAAGAAGTACCGTCAGCATCCATATGCTTTGAAGTTTACCAGTATTAAAGACACTCCTGAGATGATCCAGGCTAGAATTAGTTATAACCAGGCTGTGGATGTAAGTTATAATGTATATACATTATGATTATAAGAGTGGTATCCTCTTTGAACGACCTGATTGAAGCACTGGCTTTCTCTCTCTTTCTTTCTCTGAGATTATCCTTTGGAACCATGAAACTTCTGTATTCTGGTGTGGTGCATCCCACAAAGAGCATGTTTCTAACTTAGATTGGGAAGAGATCCCCCAGAAGTGAATGGGCTTTTCATACAGAAAGCACTTTCTGTCCCACTTATCTTTAGAAGTAAAATTTAGGAGTAAGACTGACCTTTGACCTTTAAAGAATTTTGGCCTTCTGATATTGATTAAGGAAGAACATGTCTGGGGTTCTTTCCCCTTTTCAGACAGATCTTTCAAATTTCAGTTTCTGTGTATTCTTTGGAAACAAAACGTAAGGCAGCATGACAAGGAAGGAAAAATAAATTATTTCAAGCTGTCATCCTGCTGAGAGAGAAATCCAGGAGGGGAAACCTTAAAGGGAAGAATTGAGGCTGTTTGGTGTTTAAACATGTTTATTTTTAATAGAAGAGCGATTTAAAAATATTGTAGACTTAACTGGGATAATACAGAAGTGAATAATAAGCAAAAGTCACTCAAAAAAGACAAGTTTCAAACATGAGAGGATGTTTTATTTTGAAAATAGATATTTTTAAAGTGAAGGAGAAGATGAAAGACTTTGTGTAAAACACATGCTATTGTAATACTTTTGGTGTCTGTGCCTTTGGTGTAATTAATAAGATCCAAAAGGCTTACATCTCAGGCAGGATAAATATAAGTAATTTTGTTTCACTGAGCCACAGTCAAAATCAGTCTGGTGTTCTACTTCTTCACACATGGAGCTCTCATTAATTTTCCTCTTAGAGGGCTGCTATACAAGTGGGCCCAGCTGCTAAAAAAGTGTCAGACAGGTGAAATGGAGGAGTCCATTCTCATCTAGAGGGTCTCAAACTCTCCTGGAGAAATAATAGCCTGCAAAAGGCAAGTGAGGTGCTGCAGACATGGGTCAGATCTAAGGCCAAGGAAAGAAAAGTGTCTGTCTGTACCCATCTGAAAGTTGTGGTGTCAATGAAAGAAGAAAACTAGGCTAGTAAGGAAAAGTAATATGAGAAGGAGAAATCTGCATAGCCGTTGTAGGGGAAGTTCCAGTTCCAGTTAATTGCATGGAACTCCTCTTACCTGTCTGCAGACATCTGAAAGTTATTTGGTCCTGGGCCAGCTCTGTGCTCTTCCTCCAAGGGTTGATGTGAGTGGCACACACAGACACCTCTTCTGTGATGGGATAAATCACACTCTGAGGTGTTGCAATCTCTTCCCATTGACTATTGAGCACCCTTTGCAACTGACTCTGGAGATAAATTTGGAGTAATTGCACAAATAATTACCATCCAATTTATCTGCTAAAATTGAACACCTTTGGAGAGGTGTTTGGGAGTCTTCAACTCCCTGTATTTCTGTAGAATTTCAAAGTGTTAGTGGGCCACTCATTGCTGCATACCCTTAATAACTACTGTTTATTTATCTTCTTCCCAACCACATATGTTAGCAGTTTTATCAAATTAATATTAAGATATCTAAATTTTCATATACATTGATTTACACACTCAAAACTTCAAGGAGCTCCTCTCTAGCATACTCTAGCTGATAAGTGTATCAGATCCCAAAGGCTTTTGAATCCATTTTGACTGATACAATTACCTGTATTTATTAAGCCTCTGTAGTGTTTGCTTTCCATAAACTTAATTGTTAATGTTTTTGTTTGAACTAATGATTGAACATGTAGAGAGTACTTGCTACTGAAATTCATCTCTGTTTGCAGAGGCTGTACAAGGAGCATGGAGAGAGTATAAAGCATCAGTATACACCAACAACAGATCTTCCTGAAATCCTGCAGGCCAAATTAAATGCTATGAATATCAGTGAGGTATAAACCTGACTTTTAATATTTTAAAGGAAAGTGGAAATGTTGATAGTGCTTCACTGTTTCTCCTAAATAGGAAATCATACTAGATTTCTTTCATTTCCCCCATATATGATCATTCTATGGTATGTTCTAAATACTTCTGAAGTAATGTGAGAAATTAAACTTCTTATTCAACTTCACCTACATTAGAAATATTAGGAATGATCAAATAGATAGTATTTGCTAATGGACATTTGTCTTGCAATAATTCCTGTTGTGCTTTGATGGTTTCATTTGTGTTTGCCCTCTGCATTAGAATAGAATGAAACTCATCTGGTAACATTTCTAGGGTCTCAATAATGCTGCAATGTCAACCCTCTGAACAGCAACTCTTCTTTATTTCTGTTCTGTATTTCCTAGACTCGTTACAAGGAGTCCTGGAGAAGGATGAGAGATGGTGGCTATCAGCTGAAGCTGGATGCCATCCCCTTCCAGGCAGCAAAGGCTTCGGGTGAAATCATAAGTGATGTACGTGAACCTGCTGCTGATGCTGTCCAGTAGGACATGCCAGTCACTCCAGACTGCATCTGCCCTGCTGAGTGACTTTTCATGGGAACAGCATGTCCAGCCAGCTCTGCATCTGGGAGACGTCTCCTCAGACTAGTTAGCGTTGCTTTCGGAAGTGCAGCCTCCAAAATGCTTTGCTCTTGTTAAATAAGCAAAGGCAGGTTTGTGAAAGCAAAGCTGAACAGTTTACCTGCTGCAGAGACTGCACAGTCACAGGGATTGCAGTTGGGTGAGGTCCTCCTAGAGCCCACTAAAGCTTCATTCAGATTTACTATCGTACTGAATATTGTCAGAATTGGCTATCTTATGAAAGCCCTTTTATTCAGATATTAACAGCTGGACTAATACTTCTCTTTACTCCTACCCACATTTCTCTTCCTGCTTCCTTTTTAGCACAAATATAAGGAGGCCTTTCAGAAAATGAAAGGGCAGATGGCTGGCTCATGTGGCCTGGATGGTGACATTCATATTGCTCATTCAGTCCGTGCAACATCTCTGCAGAGTGATGTAAGTACAAGGAAGAGGATGGGGGCATTCTTGAATTGGTTTCCTAACTGAGAATAGTTCCTCAAGGAAGATGCACGTAGCTGTGGACTAGCTGTGGAATAGCCTACTTATTTTAAACTTAGGCTTTCTGTCCCACTTTCCAGATATATTAATATAATTGTGATATTCTTGCCATTCTTCTACGTTATTTAGAGTAACATTAATTTGACAGTAAAGGAAGCCTGTGTTCCAGCTTCACACTCCTCTGCTTCATACCCCCACTGCCTATCACAGAATATTTTACTCTGTGAAAGCATCACTCAGAAGCAGGTCTAAATGAGAATTAGCACTGGTCTTTGTACAGAAGTAAATGAAATTAGTAATTCAGTGTTGATTTTCAATTTATTGTTTTTCTGGAAGACCAAAGTAGGAATGAGTTTATGGAATTTCAAGCTGGACTTTTTTGGTTGGGGAACGATTCCCACTTGGTCTTGACATGTGCTAAGAATGACATCATTTGTTGTTTGCTTATAAGAATTGTAACTCTTCAGTGCATTTTGAAGACTGACTTGATCCAGAAAGCAGTGAAATATATGGGAGTGTGTTCATGGTTCTCAGAAGTGCTTGGTCTTGTACTGATGGCAGGCTTAGACGAACAGCTAGTAGAAAGTGTTTGAAGAATTCATCCATCTGTCAGGTTACTCCAAGTCATTTGATGACTCCAATAACTCTGGATATCCATTATCCTGGTGAACAGCCTGAACATCTCAAATTTGCATAATCTGATTAGGAAATGTCATGTGAAAAAAGTTTTTTGAAGATTTCTGCACATTTCTTCTCTTGGACCGAGACAAGAAGTAAAAAACAACCAACCCAGCACTAAATATTAGTCTAGAATTATGAAACTAAACTGGCCAAATCAACAAATAAGCTGCTTGCATGTTTTACTCGGGCAGTAGCTGCCTCTTCTTGTGGTACTTTAAAAAAATGCAGTAAATTAGGACTTCTCTTGCCAGTTTGCTTAATTTTATAGATTCAATGTATCAAGTTTTAACAAATAAAGAATCTCAGTTTAATATAATATAGATGGCTACTTTTTGATGAAGTATAGGCTGCCACATATTCTAATTATAATTATTGATCTTTCACAGTATGGTTAAACAAGTTAGGGAGCTTGTTTTAAAAAGAATAATTTATACTGCAAAATGGAAGAAATACGAGGAACGTCTCTCCTGATCAAAACCTGAATTTTAATTACTTTGCCGTGATATCTATGTGATCTCTTTCTCGCTTGATAGGTGAAATACAAGCAAGGTTTTGAGGGCACGAAGTCTCAGTTCCACCTGCCTCTGGATATGATGCCCCTGGTGCACGCCAGGAGGGCGCAGTCGCTGGTCAGCGAGCAGGAGTACAGGCAGCTGCTCCACCAGTACACGGCTCTGGCCGACGACGTGAGGCTGCGCTGCGCCCAGAACGCCCACAGACTGCAGAGTGAGGTGACTGCAGCGTGTCACTGCCATGTTTCCTGCTGGTTCTGGGGCAAAGCAGCTCTGCTCCAGCTCGTGACAGCTGGCAGCAAGTGTTTGGGCAGAGCTGAGGGATAAACAATGGCTGTTCCCCCTCGATTACGTGGAGGAATGAGGCGTTTGTCTCACTGCGCAGCGGAACAATGTGTAGTAGAGATACTATTAGAGTATCTAGTGAAAACTGGAGAATAAAGTCTAGTAGAAACTGGAGAAACTAGAGATAAAGTAGTAGAAAGAACAAAGAAAGAATAGTTGAATAGAATAGTAAAAAGAATAAAGTCTAGTAGAAACTAGAGATAAAGTAGTCTTTGACGACTGGGTAGAGAAGGGTTTGCAAGTGAGGAGGATTGGACAGTTGGTAAAAATACCCTTTTTAAGGTCTTTCTAACAATGCAAACCCTTTACCAACTGGTGTTTACAACTTGATTTGGATCTGGGTGAAATTTCATGTGTACTTTCACAAGAAAGATTGAATACTTATGTAGGATACCTATAAGCTCTGGCCCAAGACACATCCATTGAAATTCTAAGGATGAGCTTAACTCCCTACATAGTCTTGAGTAAAATTAACTTAATAATGCCTTACAAATCTGTAGGCAGAGCCTTGAACAAAGGGCTTTTCATAGATCACATTCAGTCCTCAGGAGGGGCTGTATCTTAAAAACCTACCTGGCCACAAATGCTACTATATATCACCTTAACATATCAGCAAACAGAGATGACAGGATGTGTCCAAACAAGTGTAATCCTAATTTGGATTACACATAATCAGACATTCTGAGGCAGATTTCTATCCATCCTACTCCTCATCCATCTCATTATGAAATGAAATAATATTGTTATAATGTATTTATCAGGAACCGATTGGTAACTTTTGAAATATTAATATTTACAGGAAGTCAGTGCTAGGTTTGGTGGTCTGGAATATATTTTAATGATGTGTATGCAGTGGTTCAGTGCTATTTTTCCTTAGTGTTCCTTGCTTATATTATGACCATTCAGAACTGTTAGAAATCAAGGTTAGTTTGTCTGCAGTTTCTCTTACTTAAAAGAGAAAGAAAAAACCCATATTTTCCTATGTTTTTACAAACTGGTCTCATTTTATGTAAATTTATAAATCAATAATATCTACCTGTGATTTATGTATTATATATGAAGAAAATTCATGTACCTGAAAAAAGTTTTTTCAAGGTTAGAAATGGAAGACAGAAGTTCAAGTAGCATTTGGTGTTCATGAGGCTCAGTAGTCCTCAGAATCCTGCATCTGTGCTGTAGATCTGCCAGGGCTGTATTCACACAGACACATTCATAAACACAAGATCTTAGGGCAATGTGTACAAACTCTCTGTGGTAGATACTAATTTTAATGGAGTTATTGCATATTTTTGGGTGAATAAATATAGGGCATCTCAAATGCAAACTCGTAATTACTTCTGCTTGGTTTTCCTTAGAATTTATATCGCTCTGACATGAACTTTATGCGAGGCGTTGGATGTATTACCCCAGGGGCCCTGGAGATTGAAGGGAAGAAGAAAGCTTCTGAACTCATCAGCGAGGTAACAAAAGAGGGGTTTGATTTCTCCACTACGAACAAGAGTTTGCCAGATGTCTTTCTATTAGATTGGGCTGGCAAAGTGACTCAGTGGATAATGCCAGACTCCCTCCCCTTGCGTTTGATCATTCCACTCGTGTCCTAACTGCAGATGGGTGAACCTGATGGAGTTTAGGCTTTGCAAACTTTGCTAACTTATTTTGCAAGTCTTTTCTCCTGTGTTTCAGACCCAGGAGGTATTTATTTTATGTTATTTATTTAGGAATTTAAATGGGCTTTTTCAACTAAAAGTAAAGCTGTGCCTATCTGTAATAAATACCTTGTATTATTTCTCCAAAATTAGAATGAGCTTTGCAGTGCCCAGAATATTACAGAGTCCTCATCTCTACACCTGTTTTACAGTCAGTCTTCTTTTTCACCTGCTGCTTTTGTGTGTTGTCGTTTTTCTTCCTCTGTAACTGGACTTTTATTTCATCTGTCATATTCTCTTTGTACAGTTTCTCATAGTTTTAAATCCTGCATTTTTGCCTATATTCACATAGATGTGAAATGAAGAAAAGTAGGAATTGTGTTCTAAGGAACAAGTTCCTGCTTGCAGTGATCTTGTAGTCGTTTAGTTCACAATTCTGGCATCAGACCACAGGCCAGGTGAAACCTTTTCACAAAAAATCCAGTAGGTTTGTGCAGCTTCTTCTCTCTCTGGACTGGATTGCCTTTGCTTTAATTCCACTACCCTGGGTTAATGACACCAAGGGATGAAATAATCTCATTACTGTTTTCAGCATATTCAGCACGGCAGCACTTTTCTTTCATGTCTTTTTCCTTATTTACTTTTCATGTTCCCTGTGAAATTTGAATGCACCTAACTCAGAATAGCAAAAGGTAAATTAGTCTAAGGATCAATAGACAAACTAGAGTTTTAAGCACAAGAAGCAGTGAAATTCCACTAGAATTGGAAAAAATCCCTTATCTGACAAGGCAATTTACTTATTCTGCTCATTTTTCTTTGTGTGTGAACTCAGAGTAAATATCGTCAGCAGCCACATTCCTTCAAGTACACATCGGTGACAGACTCTCCTGGCCTCCTTCATGCAAAATTCAGCAATATGATTGCTAATGAGGTAGGCTCTCCTAACGTGAATCAGAAAATATGCTTTTCAAAATGCAGCAAGCTGGGGATGGAGAACTGGGAAAGAGACAACCCTGTTCTGAAAGCAAAATGCATCAAAAAAAGGTGAAAGCATCACTGGTTTGTGCTTTTTCACAGTTAGATCACTTTTTTTTTCCCCCAAGTATTTAATACCGTTTTCAATTCAATCTCTTTCAAAAAGCTCACATAGTATCCAAACAACAGAGTTCCATTATCAAGTTTTTTGTATGAAATGGAGACTCAAAAATCAGGACTGTGGGGTGTTCTAGAGGGAACTCATTTGCATAGTATGATCCATCTTTGAGGGCTTCTCAAAGAGCCTTTTCTTTTTTAGAGAAGAATCACTGGTTTAAATTCAGAAAAAAACCCCAAAACCTATAGAAAAATTATCAAAATCATATATAATAACTTGAAGAAAAAAATTCAAACTAGAAAATATGCCCAGTCTACCAGAAATATTTGCCTTTTTATTTCACACACATTCATGTTGCCCTTGACATTCTTAGGTCTACTTTCGCCTTGCTGGGAATATAACAATGCCAGGCTGAGAATGTAGTGGTTTGGCATCATCATATATTTATAAAAATTAGTGTAAATATCCTTTATGCCCAGCAAAAGCCCCACATCTTTATGCCCAGAAAAAAACTTCACAGTTTCAATGATATCCTCAGCTATTTTCAATGATGGTTGACTACAGTTGTCACAGTCATTAACAACTTAAGTACTGCTGTTGTATTATTGAAACAAGACAGAAAATTAATTTCAGTTGTCTCTTTCATCTCTTTGCTAGCGCCTGTATAAAGCAGCAGGAGAGGACAGTCAGCATCACTACACACCAACACTGGGTCTGCCAGAGTTTACACGGGCAAGAATAAATGCAGCCAACCTCAGTGATGTAAGAATTTGTTCTGTATTTCTTACAACTTATTTCAGATGCAGGATGAATTGTGCAGTGGGAAGGAAGATGAATAAGTAGAGGAAATTTGAGGTCTATTCTATTTATGCTTTCCTTGATTTGATTATAATCAAATTAAATCTTCATTAGCATGTATACAGTTGTGAGTAAATTAAATCTACATAAAGAACGAGACATGTTTTGTCTGAGTTAGTAGGATTTCCCAAAGATAATTTAAAAAAAAATTCCTTTGATTATAAAGAATGAGACTGTAACACAGAATAACAAATGAAAGATGGTTCCTTTGTTTGTTCCTTTGTGCATTTAAAAGTAAAGCAGCAGTCTACATGTGCCTTTCCTACTTTAGGCAAAATACAGAGAATCTTGGCATAATCTACGTGCTCAAGGCTACAAGCTGACAATGGAAGCACTCCCCTTCCAGACTGCCAGGGCCTCCAGAGAAATTGCCAGTGATGTGAGTTGAATGATTCAACCTCCCTTCTTGCCTAATTTCTGTTAACTTCATGTAAAACAATGTCTAAAGCAGATTTTACTGAATTAAAGCAACTCCATAATCATGTGAGACAAGTGTGAGACAGAATATATTACTTATGAATGAGATTCTTTGTGTGAATTAGGAAAAAAAAAGATGAGGAAGAATTGCTGCTAATCGGGAACCAAGCCAGGTTAAACATCTTCCAGTGGGAAATAGCAAATGAATTAAAGTATTTGCAAACAGAAAGAAAAGGGATTCTGCCCTTTTTCAGGCAGTTGGCTCCTCATATCATGAAGTGCCCACTAACTCTGTGCATTCTGTTTTGAGGTGACTTTTGGAACTGTTTAGTATTTCCAAATTGAAATGAAGTCAGAAAAAGCTGAGGGTTCTTTGAATCTCCAAAAATCAGGAGTTCCCTGTCTGGTTAAGAAGTAAAAATCAGTGCAAATTCCTGTAAATATGTATCCCCTTAACTTCTAAAAAAGAAGAAACAAGTAATCTTATTCTTATAAATATTCTATAATTTAGATTGTTGTATGCAAAACACTCAGACATGGTGATACCCATTTCTCAGAAAGCCTAAGTTCATCCCTTCTTCACAAGATATTTAATAAATTCTAGGAAGATGGAAAAAGTCTTCATTTTATGTGGTACTTAGTTGCATACTTTATCTCTTACGTGATAAAATATGAATATATTTCACACCTGTTTCTTTAATGAAGCAACCATTTCTAGTTGTAATTTATAATATGTACTTAACCATATTTTGCAGAGTGCTTTTGGTTACAGCTTCAGATCTGCTCTAGAGGGTACAAGTCTGTAATAGAATTACATCCACTTACAACAGATCTGAATTTGGCCCTTCATCTTGGAAGCACTTTATAAACATTAGATGCTGTAATTTAATCCCCACAACTCTCTTGTGTGGTAGATAAGTGTTATTATCCCATTTCAACTACATTATGAACTCTTCAGGGCCCAGGCCTTCCCTTTAAAGTTCTAAGCACCCTGTTGATGCTGTATAAATAAGCATTATCATCATCATCACTATTTCACAGAGAGGATAAATGCAAGATCACAGGGAGAGTCATAGTCCCAGCTAAGATGAGAATGAGGGGTTGCTGGTTCTTATTCTTTCCAGGAAAACTGAATTTACTCTTTAAAATAGCTGGGTGGCATTTGCAAATCTGAAGGCTACAGAGTGCATGGTGTTTTGCTTTTTTATAGATTTCTTTTTCTTCTGTCTTTTGTTTGTTTCTCTCATATTCTCATTCCCTATTCTGATGGGAATAGAATTCTTAGAGAGATAATAAAAGTACATGATTTGAGGTTAAACATGATCAATGTTTTGGGCATATTCAGAAAATGCAATGAGATGCACTTAACTTTAATGTTGCAGCTCCTGTGGTATTTAAATTTGAGAGTAATGAGATATTCAAACAATTGCTTTCTACTGCTACATACTTTGACTGGTATTACAGAAAACATAGATGTTTTAGTAATTTATCTTAAGTTATTTATGTTGAATAGCTGGTCTAAGTTTGGCACATTTTCTCTTTTCCCCCTTTTCTAAATTTTTAGTACCAATATAAACACAATTTTGTGATGGAGAGAGGAAAATGCATTGGTGCCAGAAGTGTTCTGGATGACGCCAGGTTGCTGCACTGCTTGCACGCCGCCAAATTACAGAGTGAACAAGAGTATAAGAAGGGATCCCAAGATGTGTGGTCCCAGTTTCATCTGCCCATGGACATGGTCAATCTAGTCCATGCCAGGAAAGCCCAAGCCTTAGCAAGTGATCAAGACTACAAAAAGAGACTCCATGAATTTACGGCACTTCCCGAAGACATGAAGATGAAGTGGGCCAAAAGAGCCCACATGCTGCAGAGTGAGGTAAAATCTTTCTTTTGGACACTACCAGCCTCAGTAGTAGGATGTACCAGCAGCTCAGGCTGCTCCTGATCCTGCCTAGAGAGGGACAAGATAGGATGAGGGACTGAATAGGATGTGAGGGAGAGCCTCACCACTTGGCTCTCACCTTTAGAACCCCAAATCAGGAATCCAAACAAATGGTGATGATGGTTTTGCCTGATACCCTCATTGCCTAGTAGAGTAATGTATGGCACACATGAGTTAGTTGATTGTCATGTCCTTTGTACATATAGGGGAGAACAAAAATGAAGGTTGGATGATTGGATTAAAGTCACACAGTGAGCCACCATGACTCTGAAGTGAAGTCAGGATTGTTGGGATTGTGGGCACTTTGCCGACTTTCGCTTTTTATTGGGTCTGCCTGATTTTCTTTAATAGATTAGGAGCTAAAAGCAAGCCTTTAATGTAAGTAAAGAAAGAGTAATGTGTCCTCCTAGAAATGGGGTTAACGAGGAACCATGAACCAGATAAAATAATTAGTATTCCTGACTTGTACTCACCTCATAAAATTATTTCAAAAGAGATTCTTTTACGCCCAGTACAAACAGGTTATTACTTACTGCTTTGAGTCATACTAATTCACTCGTGGGGCCTTCTCTTGTAACTTGCATATGATACATTATTTAATTCCTGGTGGAACGAACAAATGCAAACAGTTTGGCTTTACGATCTGATATGTGCATGGCAAATGAAATACCTCCAAATGTGAATATGAACCAGGGAGTTTTTTAAAAAACCTTAATAGCTGTGGATACAAAACTGATAGTTAACAATTTTCATTTTCAACAGCATCGCTATAAATCAGACCTGAACTTCATGAAAGGAGTTGGTTGGATGGCTCTGAGATCTCCGCAGATAGAAAGTGTAAAGAAGGCTGGAGAGCTCATCAGTGAGGTAACTGATAAATCTTTCATGGGATAGCAAGTCTGTAGGAATTGTTTACCATCAAGGCTCCTCGTTACATGACACTTACGAATGTAGCTTATCATTTCCTTTTGATGTGGGAGCCTGTTTATACAAGGTGTAAGTTACCAAGAAGCAGTATGGGAGACGCAAGTCCACTGTGTGACACCTGCTGAATATTTTCCATTCCAAATGAAACACAAGAGTATAGGCAAAACATGTAGGAATAAATAAATGCAGGAAACTCCATTATGAAATTCTAAGCAGGTGGTTATGGAAGTTGTGTAGAAAGATACAGCACTGACAACCACAATGAAGGGGCATTTGCCTGCTCAGTATCATGCATTAATGGAGAAAAATTATGAGCTGTCAAAAGCGTAGTGTTCAAAAGCTTTTTGCATGTCAATTTTAGTGGGAAGTCTTTTGTGCACACACTCACATAGACACACTCACAAAAAAGTCCTGTGCCTGATACAAAGGCATCCCCAGTCCCTAGCTGAAAGAGCAACTGACACTAAAGCAGAACAGCAGCCTCAGGAAAGTGTCTTTTATGTTTTACCCCAGTTAACACACTCCTGGAATTGTCATATATCATTAACAGAAACATCTCCTGTTTTTTTTTCCTTTGTTTGTTTTTGTTGCCTCCTGCCCCTCTCAGATAAAGTACCGTCAGAAGCCAGAAAGTCTGAAGTTCACTGCTGTGGCTGACTCTCCGAGTTTGATTCATGCCAAAAACAGCTACCTCCAGTGCAATGACGTAGGTTTCATTCTAATGTATAAGTGACCTTAATTTTGCTGTACCATAATGGATGAAAGAATTGCTCTTGACATTGCTTCCAGTATGACCTGCATTCAATGACTTTTGGCCCCACAGAGGCTGTACAAGGCTGGAGGTTCTGAAGACAGGCACAGGTACACCCTGCCTCCCGATCATCCGGATTTCATCCGAGCCCGCCAAAATGCACTCTACATCAGTGATGTAAGTAAACCTTCTCCTCTGGGGGGCTGGCTTGGTAAACTTATCTGGAAATAAAAACCTTCATGTATGTAGAAGCCAAGTTCTCTGAGCCTGACCAGAACTAAAATAAGCCAGAGGCAGTGAACAGCCAACATGTTGCTAGGTTTGGGCTGGGGGAGTTGGGTAAAGTCTGCTAATTTTTCTTTTGAGCATTCATTTAATTTTATAGGGCAGTAAAATATTATTAAGGATTTCAAACCTTCATTATAGATATGATTAGTTACAAATTAAAATCTTTTCTGTTTTGTTTGGGTGAGGAAGGAGGAAGAATCCTCTTTCCTAGACTATATATTCTGCCTTTCTGAAGCTGCAACACTGTGTTGAAATGATCCCTTAGGCATAGTTGTCATCAATCTGAATGTAACTGAATCAGTGAGGGGAATTAGTTTAAAGAGAATTTGTTTCCACATTATCTCATACAGAGGAACTCAGTCTATTCCTAATGTCCTGTTCCCTGACTAAATAGCTGTTGTCTTTACCTGTAGGGTCAGAATGACTTAGTTTGTTAGGAGCTTTGAGATAGGTGAAAGAAACAAGTAGAAATTACATTTTGAAGCAATAGAGGAAAATGTAAAAAGTCAAATAATATGTGCAAGGATTGCACACAAAGGAAAGGTCATCCCTGTTAGCAGGTTGTACAGTGATGCTTATATTGCTTCTGCCCTGGCTGTCTTGCAGGATTTCTGGCATCTAAATTTACTTTTAAATTTATTACCACCTAGCAGTACAGCCACCAGTGAAACAGAAGATTGTCTTAAAATGTGGAGTGGATTTTGTGCTCCTTTTCCTATGGTCACAAGCCCCAGGAGGGGTGAATCAAAGACTTACAGAAAGCAAATGAATAAAATCTGAAGGGGACAGCTGGAAGTGTCAGCTAAGATACCATGGCTGGGTAGTAGGACCTGCAGACTGGAAGCTCTTTTAAGAAAGCTACTAATGGAAGAAGAACCAAATCTAGAGCAACTTCTCTTCAGGATGTAAATGTGATTCACAGCCTCAAAGTCACATTAGAACCGGCTGTTATTCCACATGAGTTAATGAAGCCACATGTGGCTGAGGATAGAGATGAGGATCATTTGAAAAGCTTGAAATAACTGGTATTGAAATTAGGATGCCAGGAAACCCAAGACACTGTGAGTGGATGCATCAAAAGAGAGAATAAGGGCAATATCAATGCAATATTGATGTGACTGATGCATCACAGTTTCTAATAGAAATTAAATCACATCAAAAACAACCACATTCAAGTACAAAAGGAAACCCTGGTGGCACTTTTCAGATGAGGCATTTTATCATTATGGTGAATAGAAAAGAAGTTGAAGTGCTATAGAACTGGATCAAAACCTTGGAGATAGTACTGATGACTCTTGATACAAATAAGCCCAGTAGGATAAAACATTTATTATTGCAGTTATGGGACTGCATTTAAGAAACTGCAGGGGGAAATGACTTTTTTGTTCTTTTCTTTTCAACACAGAAATTGTATAAAACATCTTGGGAACAGACAAGGGCATCTGGCTATGATTTTAGGATTGACGCCATCCCATTCCAGACAGCAAAGGCTTCAAGAGAGATTGCTAGTGATGTAAGAATTGTTCTGTTTCAAACACTTCCCAACCCTCTTCCCAAGCCACCCCATCCGGCAAAAATGGGCGAAGTCTGACATGAATGAACATTATTCTGGTATGGAAAATTGGTGATCCAATGAAACAAAGTGCTGGTTAAGTGCAAAGATTTCCAACTAAAGTCTACCATTAATAATGTCCAATACCAGGCTGTTCTTATGTGCCAAGAGCTTTTCTTGGGAAGAAGACATATTATGATTTAATCAAATAATATAGATACTAGGCTATGAATAGTTAAAGCATGGTCTAAGATAAAGTGGGTTATCTTTGAACACAGAAGACCACAGCTGGCAAGAAAGCTAAAGATGGAGGAGCTTCATTGGTTGAGCTCTGTATTGTGTGTACCCAAGAGTGCAACAGTAGGAGGATCTCTGATTACTTTTGAGAGATGAGCATTTTGGGCCCCCTAAGTCTTTCCACTCCTTTAAAAATGAGCACAAAAGTAATTCTTCTAAAGTGTCTTGTTAGATTAGGAGATGTGGTTTGATATCAAACAAACCCTCAGTCTTTGTGCACTACAGGAAACATGATTGATAGGCAGAGGAGGATAAGTTATTTCATAATAGAATTTGAAGGTAATTTGAATGTGAAAATGAGATTTTCCTCTGTACTTTCTGCAGTACAAATACAGAGAAGCCTTCTTGAGAGACAGAGGCCAGCAGATTGGATTCCTCAGTGCAAATGATGATCCCAAAATCAGACATGTCCTCAGAGTGGGGAAACTCCAGAGTGACCTCCAGTACAGGAGTGATTGTGCCCTGAACATGGCACAGTTCCAGAGTCACCTCAACCAGCCAGGATTCCTCCATGCCAAGAGAAGCCAGCAGCTTGCAAGCAATGTTAACTACAGGCAGCCCTTGCACCAATACACTTGTGACCCCGAGCAGCTAAATGTGAAACACGCAAAGCAGGCCTACAAGCTGCAGAGTGATGTAAGTGTGGCCAAATGACATGGTACTTCCCTGGACTGGGGGCTATCTGTGCAATCTCCTTTGCTAACCTTACCTGCCAACAAGATCACCTTGAAAGAACCACAGTCTGCTTGCTAAAAATGAATAATTTGTTTATTATTGACCCTGCTGCTCCTTTATATGCTCTGTCTTGAATACTCAGGGCATGTGATTTGGTTAGAGCTCAACAAAATAATACATCCTGGTGCATGTTTCATTCTCTCAGATAAAATACAAGTCTGACTTGAACTGGCTCAGAGGCATTGGCTGGACTCCCCCAGGCTCCCACAAAGTTGAAATGGCAAGAAGAGCTGCTGAGCTGGCATACCTTCGGGAAATGGGATTGCTGCAGCCTTCTGCTCAGTACAGACCTGGAGCTGTAAGTAGAGCAAACCATCTTGTCACAAATCCCCACAGCTCTGCTCCTTACCTGCACACATCCTGTCCAACACTTTTGAATGCTCCCTGGAGTCTACAGCTCTCCCTATTACCTGAACAGGATATGTGCACTTCTCTCATGAAGCTTTGTGCCTTAGTGCACGTCTTAATTTGAAGGAACCATTGAAGGGAGTTCAGTAGTGTCGTGTCAGGATGTGTTTTCCCCAAATTGTGGATGATGTCAGATCTCCAAGTGTCCTAGTACCACTGAGGAAAGCAGAAGCAGAGGTAGAAGGGACTCCCCATGCGACTCCCATTCTCTTTTCCTATATTCATCAGGAACCACATGTTGCCATGTAATTCAGTGTTGCCACGTAATCTCCACTGGCAGCCGTATTGACAGGCTGAGTGTAGGCTCCTGACAGATAATATGTGCTGTGGGAGGCTTTGTGCAAAGAGGCAATGCTCCAGCCTCCTCTGCTTCTGTCCAGCCCAAGGTTAAAGATATTACAAGCAGGAATCTTCCAGGCTTTCCTTCTGTCACAGGGATGACTCCCAGTCTGCAGTGTCCCAGTACAAGAGAGCAGAAATCCATACAGGAATCTCGTAGCCCTTACAGTTAGGAACCATTCAGCTACAAGAAAAGAGAAGCACTGCACTTCAAATATTTTGATCATTTAATTATTAACTTTGGTAAGAAATCCAGACCAAGAGAAACAGTACATACCCATGATTTACATTCCCATCTGAAAAGCTACTCAGGAAATAAGTGAAAACTATGGTTGAGTAATGGAGGCAGTGGGAGCCACTGAGAGTAGTAGCAGTATCTTCATAAGTCAAAGGTAAGATAATGATGGTCCCAGGGAAATCTACAGGTGTGCAGTCCATGTGGAACTCAGGTGTTTGCTGGTTTGCTTCTTATTTCAAAACAGAAACCAGGACTTGAGCACATTTTGTCCTTTGGTATGTGAGGTATCTAACTTACATGAACAGGTCCATTTTTTGCACTTCTCCACAGCAGAAATCCGCTCTCTGCAGAACAGTGATTTAGATTTTCCTCTATTTTTTGCCAGTTGTGTAATTTTTAATCTGAAAATACTGTCATAGAATAATCGTTTAAGCCCTCCCCTATCCACTGGCAGGTTTCACAATTTTTTGGATTGTGATTTTACAGGACCAGTTGGGGACAGAAGGATCTCAGCAAGCTGGAGTCAATCCTGATGCTTCAGAAATTCTGCAAGTCAAGAGAAGGCAAATGCAGCTTTATCAGAAGTAAACAGAAACATGACATAACATAAATAGATTTTCATCTTGTCCTGCAAATCCTGTAGCTTTTTCAGGTTTATGTGAAACACAATAGATGGCATATAAGAATTTTTGTTTTAAGAGGTAACCAAAACATTGCAATTTATAACTGATCTTTTTAATTTTGTGTGGATACTTTGTGATTTCTCACTGAATGTATTACAGATTCTGCTATTTATTTAAAGCTGTAAATGAAATTAGTACTAGATGACTGGCAGGCTCAGCTTTGTATCATGGATGGTAGAATATTAAATAATTTATAATTAATAAATCAGGTGACTCTTATTCCATGTTTGTAATTTTTGGAGATTTTTATGTTCCTGGAATATTGACACCGTTGACCTAAGGGAGTAAAAAAGCACAATTCAGGTGGTTTAAGAGATGAACGAGTCAAAGGCCAGTGGGAGAAAAGTTATCACTGACTTGCCAAAGGCAGGCCTTCTAGCAGGCTCAGGGAATCTGTTCTAGACTATCAGGATGTATTCAGGTCACAGTCAGTTCTTCAGTTTTTTTCCAAATCTTCCCAAGTAAAAAATCAGAATTACTCTTTGCAGTACTAAAAACTCAGAATTGCTCTTTGCAGCTATTGACAGATTAGGTAGCTGCTTAGAGAAGGTTGTAAACCCTGGAATTCAAGTGAGAATGACATCACTATTTTAAGAAATTGACTCTTCACAAACAAGTCTGTTCTTTATATCCTCATTTAATAACAATCCCTGTTTTTCAAATTTCTGTGCAGAATCATTGGGCAAAAGTTACACAATCTGACAGGTACATCTTATGAGAACTCTCAAATTATCCAATGACTTTAGACAGATTTTTTGTAGCATTTAGTACTACTAGCTCTCACTGGTTAAGGACATAAAAATCATTGTAGATCTGGAGCATAGCATGTCATTATTCTCTAGTCAGGAATAAAGTGGGTGATTCTAGTTCTGAAAGTTTGTTTGGTTTATCAATATGAAATGCATCACTAATAAAATTTGTAGTTATTTACTCACAAAAGGCTTTTAAAAATAATTATCCTGACTGATCCTCTCTCCTCAGGAAATTCCAATGGCTGCAATTTTGCAAACTCAGCCCCATGGTGATTCTTATGTGTGTGAAAAATGGTACTGGCTTTAAGAGCACACACTGATAGCTTTGAGGTGTCAGGGTTCAATGAGTGGAGAAAAAACACACCTTAGAGAGGAGCATGAGGAGAAGAGGAAATGTCTGGCAGCAGCTGAGCTGGGAGAATTTTCACAGCTTGAAAAGCAGATCTAGAAACATATCAGGGCCTTTCATTGTTTGGGGAAGAAATGGAGTAGCTTTACTTTCTAATCTGCTCAGCTAAAAAATGTGGGCTTATTTCAAAGCCCACAACAGAAAAACTGTCACTGACATTCTAGCTAACACTCTTAAGGCTATTTTCAAGATGGTGATGTAGGATGCCCCATGTAGGCCATGAGAAAATATCAGCCATATTTTTTGTCAAAGATGAGGCATTTAGGGAATGAGTAAAACTCTCAATCTTACTTACCATTTGTCATTCCAAAGCTCTCTCCTACTGACGTGACCTTGATGAATCCTGAATTACAGCGTTAATCCAACTGGCAAATTTTGTCACCTGGGTGTAAACTCCTGGCTTGTTTTTTAACCCACATCCCTCTCCCCAGCTCACAAGGCCATATACGTAGTAGGAGCCATTTGCTACACAAGTCAGTGGGCCTCCAGAGTCTCCCTGAGGAAGGAAAGCACACATGTTCAAAGCATGAAGCAAAATAGTAACGAAAATCAGAATGCTTCTCTCATCACAAGACTTTGAAGCTGTAATGATGGTTTTTTTCTGACAGATGTACCATCAGATGCTGCTTAGCCCCTAAGTGGACTTGCAGTTCTGTGACCAGGTCAAATGATACCAGACTTTTTGGCTGTAAGTTTTAAGTTTTTTCCAGTCTGTGACATAAATCTGACAAGATCACATGAAATTTCCCAGGCATGAAAGTATCAGGAATTCAGAGCCTGAACTCAGAAAGATAAAGATGGGATCCCTGGCATTAATGAAAACCCAAGCTGTCTCACACTCCTCAAAATAGCCTGAGTTGCTTACTTGCCTTTTTTTTTTTTTTTTTTGTTTGTTTTGTTTCTGATTTCTATTGCAAAATATGCTTTACAGTGGTAATTTTCACCTTAGGAACTGTTGTCCAAACTGTTTCCTACCTTTCAATGGTATAAGTGTGAACTTGTTTCACATTTGTGTTAGCTGTAATAAAGAGAAACATCAATACTGACTCCTTGCAATCTTAGCTCTGATAGTGAAAATCAGATTAGAATTGGCAGTCAAGGTAGAGGCCATGACAAAACTGAGGAAAAACAAAAGGAGCAAGTTTTCATGTTATTATGACAAACTGCCTCAGAAGTATCTTGATTCCACAGATCTGCCTGTAGGTGACACTGGCAATATTAGCTCTAAGGATGTACAGCTCAAGAGTATTGCAGAAAGGCTGTTGAAATACACTGATGTGAGAACAGGTACATATGCAGCACATTGCCAAAGTTCTGCACAGCCTGACTCTTTACACACACAAAAAAATAGTGTTTAAATACAGAAAAAGCCACACACCTGACAAGAATCAATTCCGGGTTTCCGAAGACGTCCTGCACAAAACATGCTGTCATCCAGTTTGTCTTGATGTAAGTTGGGTTCATTGCATTTCCTCTGTGAAATCAGCCTGACATTGGCGTCTAACAGCTGATTGGATGGGTCACCTATGGGATGTGCACCAAAAAAATGGAGTCACTTTCTTCTCATTCCTGTCATATTCAAAATTTGTCTTTTATTCAAAATGCAAGCTTGCTGGTCAAAAAAACGGGATGGGGGAAGAGAAGGGGGGATGATGCATGTTCTAGCCTGGGAAGGAACAAACTATCTGGCTGAAATAATGTGCTTCCAATGAGCTGGAGCATGAAGTTTCAGTCAGGACAGCGTTGTTGTCTAAATTAAAGTTAAGTCAGGTATTCAGAATTTGGTTCCAATCAGCTCTCTCTGTGTAATCCTGCTTTTCCAAGGTGCTGGTTTTCTGCAGCTCCCAGAGGTCCCCGTGGGACTTTGAGCTGCTCAGTGCTTCTCAGACTGGTTCTATTAGATGCTTTAACATGCAAGCTAATGAAACAGATGAAAACTGAAAATCATACAATATTTAAGGGCAATGATTAATTACAGTGAATCTAAAGACATAACTTGACATCTAAAGGCAATAGCCTTAGTTTCAAAGTACTACATCTGTAGATAATTAAAGGTGGTTTATAAGTTTGGTTCTGCTTGAGTTTCAGGAAATATTCCATTTCTGCAGTGATTTCCTGAAATGCTAATAATAGCTCTCCTCATAGAAGGAGCCATTTAGTTTGAACACGTACAGGGTACTTGATATTCTTTGTTGGGGGGAAAAGCCATAAAATCCCCCTTACCCTTTTAAGAGAGACTTTATTTGGAGCTTTAAAAAAAGTCCATTAAATTCTGTTGGTGCATTCTGATCAAATGAACACACTTGTCTCTTGTGCACTTCAATGGGAGTTATGTGAAGCTCATGAATTGTATTAGGCTGTTTCAGTCACTAAGCACTAGGACACCTACTGCAGCCTCAGTGACAGGTTTTCCTTCTGCTGCTTCACAGCAAAATATCAATCAGAACATGAGAAAATGCATCTTTCAGAAAATTGCCATTATCATTTTTTAAGCATAAAAATTTCTCCCATTAGGATTTACCATGGGCAAGAAAGGTTTTTGGATAGAGCTGGTTGAACTTGAAAAGCTTGGAAATTTTTTTTTATTTTTCAGTACATCTGAGGGTCCAGATGCTGCTTCCAAAAAGCTTTATCCTACCCAATGGGCTGGAAAACCATGTGAAAATTCCCGTCTTTCTTGGTGCTGTCTTGAAACACACAAGCTATATGATAGCCTCTCTTGATACTTCCTTGCTTCTGTAGCTGGCTTCAGATAAAACCATGACATGGAGAGTTGGATGGCAGGCTAAAAAATTCATCAGGCATCTTATCAGAATTCTAACAGGTTTGGTTGATTTAGCAGTTAGAGATTTCTGCTAATGAGTAATTTGTGTGGCATGGCTTAGCTGAATTTATTTTTTAATACCCTGTCTTGGTTTCACCAGTGTCTAGATCCTCATTTGTGTCTGGAAATTGCTACTGGAAGTAGCAGCCCACCATGCCACTAGAGTACCCACCAAAATCCAGTTAGCCCACAAGTACCTGTCTCTGTGTCACCCCATCCAGCAATGAAGCAGGAAGTCCCAGCAGGAAGGAAGAAGTCTGGGAGACATGCTATTTTCACATACTTTGTTTCCACTGCACAGTAACCATCAACAGGCTGCAGTTTAAGCAGTGCTGGAGAGGAGATAAACAATTACAAAAATATTTGGAGCTAATTTTGATCCCTAACTATTGTGAGCAGTTGTTACCATGCCAAGCTGCATAAACCCAGCATCCCATTTGCCCCCCTATGCTGGACCTGCTCCCATTGTTTGGCTCCTCCTGAGCAGTGACTTCTGCCTGCCCATCACAATTTACATCCCGAGATTCAAGCGGGTCTAAGTCAAAATTTGGCCTGATTATTTGCAGAGCATAGCATCAATGAGAATTTTACATTCACTTTGGTGGGAGAGAGGCACTTCAAACAACAAAGGTTGGAGGTGAGCCATGTGAGTATCAAATAAAGGATTTACCAATATCATTGTATAGGGCACGACCCGTCTCCTCTCTGTATTTGCCATGTAAAATTACTTCCACTGCATCAAATATTTGCTCATGATCCTCTTTCTTCTTGAGGTTTTGTTTGCCAAGGGCTACTTGGATCTTTGTTTCTAGGTTTCTGCGGAAAAAAAAAAAGTTCTTTATGTACGGACATTTTTTATCAGTGGGGGTGCACTTTTAGTAACAGGAACTCAAGATATTTCTTTCTATTGTAAAGCTTGGCCAGAAGATTTCCTAAAATCATTATAGGAAGGCTTAGATAGGAAAGTAGTGGTATTGGAAAATGCATGTTCTCTTAACTTGTTGCAGTCATGAAATAAAGTGATTTTAACCTGCAATCAGCTGTAATTAAGCTGATTTTCTTTCCCTTTTAGGGCAGAGTAGCAGCATGCACACAGTCTATTACTGTGGCAGTGATGACGAGAGGCAGCTCATGTAGCCATGGCAGTAGAGTTGCTTGCCAGTGTCTGAGTATATTTAAATTATTTCCAGTGTGTAATTTACCTGTTTACTAGGGTGGTGGTTTCCAACTGATTCAACACAAATGTTGGAGGAAATGTAGTATTCTAAGCTAGCTGACACAGAAAAAAATTAAAGCTACACACATATTTTGACTGTTTTGAAGAACTTAATTCTGATGTAATAGGTGATGTTGCTTATGGCATCCCAATATCTCCTGAGGTTTGCATAGAGTTCTTCTTTTACACATTGCAAAATCTTCCTACTTTCCTCCTTTTTTCCTGTCACACAACTTTTTGCAGCTCATTTTATTTAAGTGGTGCCTAAGTTTGTTATTTCAGCAAGCACCATTTTCAAGTATATAAACATTTTTATGCATGTATTATTTTTTTTCTGTCCACATATATGTTTTCCTTTCAATTTGACTCCCAGCAATTAATTTGATTGCAAATAATTTTGATACCAAACTGCCTTTACTAGCTATCCCGATTTTTATACATTTGTCTACCCTAATGATAGGACATGCACTTACTCAAGGCAGTGTGCAGCAGTAAGAACCCAGCATGATTTAATTAGCACTCCACCACAGAAATGTTTATTCCCATCTGGAGTCTGTATCTGCAGAGATGCCATCCAGGGATGTTTTCCAGGTGTAGCCTTGGATCCACCATAGATCTTCTTGAGTGTCCTACGAACTTCTGGTTGTCCACATGTTTGGAATACTTCAGGGGGGTCTGTAGGGGGTTCTGTTGGGGTCTCTTCAGCTGCATTGGAAGAGACAGCAGATGTATAATGCAGAGTTAATATCAGACTGGAAGAGTTAAGCAGCAGGGAGTCCCCTACTGCTCTAGACCACCTATGTGCTACCAAATCACTTGATTCTAATTCTTTACCTGCGCAGAGTGAAACATCACAGTATTCCCAATCCACTTCATTATTTTTCCTGATGTAGCACCAGGGTTTTTCATCCTCATCAGGATTCCTGAAGGGAACAGTTGAGAGAATCAGCCAGCAGGAATGGGGAAATCTCCATGAAACTAGTGAAGGAGCTGAGGATTCTAAGGGAGAAGCTTCATGTTCCCATATGGGAGATCAACAAAAGATAATATTTCATAAGATTGACAAAGAAGATGCCTGAGCAAGGCATACAGTACTGCCATATTACTATTGCCATGTCTACTCCCTATATTAGCCATAAGAAAAATGTGGGACTGGTTCAAAACAAAGAGGGCAGCTTCTGGAAGCCTCATATCAGCATGATTAGAGAAGGTATCTCTAACATTCTGGTATTTTATGGGCAGGTAGTGTCTAAAAAGATGCAAGATTTTAACACCATTAGTTTCTCAAATTCATGAGCAGTTTGTCCTCAAGGATCTCTTTGATACAGACCTCTACAGATGCGTCTTCAAAATATTACCTGCAGAAGTTGTGTTCACCAATGCCATGTGTGTCAGCATCCTCCATAAAGGCATTAAAAGGATGGTCCAAGAGATGGTGGGAATTCCAGTGCAGGCAGGTCCTGCCATTTTCTGCTTGGTTCACTCTACCTCTGTAAGTAGAGGAGTCCTCTTCATAACAATCATTTGGTCCTGTAGAAAGAAAATGACTGAAATGAACTTATGAAAATGACTTTTGTGTTGTTCCTTGCTCAAAGTGGTTCCTCTTCCTTCCCTTCCTTGTCGTACATTCATTTTATGGAGGATCAAAAGTACCTACTGGACCAAGTAATTATGTTCCTTATTGTGCACAGGCCAGAAATTAGAATAATATCCCAACATCTGTCCATCTTCTACCTTGACTGACTTTAAATGTCACTCATCAGAAGCAGTCCCCTCAGCCTGGGGAGTCACAGGCAAACAGGCAGGCATCTTCACTACATCAGATTTTGAATGTTTAAGGAAATCCTGACATTTCTTCTCTTTGTGATGTATAACCTCTGAGGACCTCTGGACCTCACTAACCATGCACCAGTGGGACCTTGCCAAAGCACACTTAGAAAACACCAAGATGGGAACTCTTTCAAGCCCCTTTGCCAGCAGCAGCAGCAGAAGTCAGCCTCTTCCCCTAACCCTCTCTCCAAGGTCCCCGGTGCCCCGGTGTAGTCAGGCTCTTGGAGCAGTGACAGGAGGTCACCACAGGATGCTGCAGCAATAGCATCAGCTGGTCTGGCTGCAGGGGGAAGCAGCCCCTGCTCCCTGGAGGTTCACTCCTCCCCCTGAGGGGCTGTGACATACCGATCTCGCAGAATCTCCCTCTGAAAGGTTCAGGGCACTTGCAGGTGAATTTTGATCTGTATCTGTTCCGTATGCAGGTGCCTCCATTTTTGCAAGGGTTTGGTCTGCACTGTTTGGATGCTGCCAATGTGGAAAACACAGAACAGCCTTGT
The DNA here is from genome assembly GCF_035770615.1 of Melospiza melodia melodia. Taxonomy (NCBI): domain Eukaryota; kingdom Metazoa; phylum Chordata; class Aves; order Passeriformes; family Passerellidae; genus Melospiza; species Melospiza melodia. The sequence continues at coordinate 8,512,408 of NC_086202.1, forward strand.
CAATGTGCTGAACACTACACAGACACTCTCACTGGGGAGAGCTCCCACTCAGCCTGTTGGCTTTAAGTTCTCATGAAATCTTGTAAAACACATATCTCTGGGGGTTTTACCAATGACTGAACCACCACCCTGCAAAACAAGCATAACTCATCACTGGCCAGTGATGGATGGGAGCAGCAGCATTTCTAGGGCAGGACCACCCTCTGCAGTGAGTGATTTCCCACTGCAGACTGGCCATGGTGCTGTCCCCACCACAATTTGTGCCCAGCTGAGCGCTCACCACGCTGGCAGGAGGGTCTCTTGTAGGGAGGCTTGCAGCTGCACTTAAAATAGGGTGTTGTTAATGTAATCAGGCAGTCACCAAAGTGGCAGTTCTTCTCCAGACACATGTCCTCCACTGTGGAAAACACACATAAAGTACATCATCAGCATTTGTGTGTGCACAGGAGCTGTGCCCTTGCAGGGATCACAGGAAGGTGCCTTCCCTTGATGCTCTAAGGAAGCTTTCATTTGGCAGATGTGGACTCTGGGTCTCACTTCTTGTTCGCAGCATCTATGGCAAAAAACCAATGAGCAGCTCCCCACTGCCCACCTTGCAGGGCATAGAGGAGCACTCTCTGCACTCCTGAAGTTTATTTCACTGGATGCTCTTTAGACAGACTTTGGCCTGGATGAGGTCCTAAGAGCTATGGACATGAGTGCTCCGGGCTGTTCGAGCACTCAGCTCAGCAAACAGCGGGTTTATAAAGTTGCAACAGTAGCATTACCTGCCAAAATGAGGACTTTAGGTTAGCAAAAGAGGCATTACCTTTTTCACATGTAGTCCCACCATATGGCTTGGGGCAGTGACAGCTGAAGTCACTTCCCTTGGCTTCACACGTACCACCATTCTTGCAGGGGCTGGAGTAGCATGAGTCTGTAGAGGTAAGGATGGAGATCTTTCAGCATCTCAACCTTCATCACCTGCTCTTTCTTCTTGCATTTTGTGGTTGTCAGAGTCTGTCTTCCTGGGCACAGCATCCTCTGTAACAAGTGCTGTGCTTGTGCATCAACTCAGCACCCACAGGAGTGGTATGAGTTGCTGCAGAGTTTATTCCAAGCTGCAGTGGCTCATGGCTTTGGGTCTGGACATCCTCTACCCCCCTATTACAGAGTTGTAATGGGGCAAGTTCCTTCCTTTGATCAGAGATAGATTTGTCTCTGTGGCATTGTCTCTGGACTGAGTCTGCCTTTATGGACTGAGTCTGGAGTGATGTGGATTTGGCAATGTCCTGTTTAGAACATAGCATTAAATCTCCTCTGGAAAAGCCACCACTACCATTGCACTCTACCAAACCTCTGTGTGGCTCTTGCCTAAAGGGAGCTGGCACATGCTAAAGTCACTCATGTGCTGCTCCTTACGTTGTGCATAACATCTCTACTGCAGTTCAGGCTGCCAGGAGCAATTGGTACTGGAGACAGCCCAAAGTCAGCTCTGCTGCTTTGTACCAGGGGATAACTGGGAGAGTGTTACAGGCAACTTCCCTGCCTCCCCTTTTGAGTCCCTTGAGCAATCTCTAGCATCCTTTCCTCTTCTCCTGAAGTTTAGCAAAACAAAAAATGAAAATGAAATAAAACCTCTGCAACTGATAAAAGAAGAAAAAAAAAAAAAAGAAAAAACCTGCTCTACATTTGGTTCCTAGCATAAATACAGAACATATATCCCATGAAAACAGCAATTACATCTTACTGTGTCTATAGACAAATAAGTCTGTGCTTTTTTGTAGTAGCAATCAGAAATGTTCTGCATGATCAGAATCCACCCTGTGAAACCTGGAGATAAAACACAGGATCCTTACAAGGGAAATACAAAGAAGAACATTGCAAACAATTCTCCTAACTCATCCCTTTGATGCAGGCATTTCGAGAGCAGGCTGGCAGCCAGGCCTGCCACACTCATGCTTCAAGCACAGGGTTGAGATTTTACCCCTTCCTTGCCTTCCTGCCCACCCGTGACAGGTACCTCTCCTGTAAGTGAAGTCGCCTACAGATTTCTCCATCCAGCTAAATTCCTCCGAGAGCTCCTGCTGGAGGTTGGTGTCCTGATTTGCTTCTATATAGTAGTAGTTCTCGTAGTTCTCATAGTCCTCAGTCTCATCTGCAGGGAGGGGTGAGAAGAGAGTGAAAGAACAGAGGATTAAAACTGGAACAGGAATTAAAATTGGAAGCAGACAAGTTGTGAAAGAAGTTATCCCTGAGATGGACAGTACTTTTCCCTTTCAGCTGATTTCGGATGTCAGTGGGTTTAGTAACCATCTTGAGGACCAAAGATGCTGTTCAGCTCTTCCTTGGCATAGACAGAGCTCACCTGAGCACAGCTGGCCCCAGTGCTGCCCTCGAGGATGCTCCTGAGGGGCACTGGGGCTCTGGCTGCCCGGCTGGCTCCGGTGGTGACAGCCAGGATGCCCCAGAGGGAATGCAGGCCAGGTCTCCAGGCAAAGGCGTAAGGAGTGTGGTACCACAGCCAGGACTGACCATAAGGCTGGCACCAGCACAAAAAGAGATTTAGGCTCCTATAAGAAGAAGGGATTTTCTTTGTCCAGCTGCTTTGCTGACTATCACCGCTGCTGCAGAGAATGAGGCAGGGCCTTCCCCAGCATGGAGGCCCTGCTGTGTGAGGGGACAGAGTCCCATCCCAAGAGCAATTGGGGGGACAGAGTCATCCACCTGCACGAGTTTGTGACTTCTCACCCACAAAGCAGCCTTTGACAGTGAGGGCCTGGCACTGCAGCCATGTGCTGGCTGAGGAGCCCATCCCTGCCTCGGCAGCTATGGCCTACAGGGGCCGGAGCCCTCATGGACCCTGCAGGGAGCGCGGCTCTGCCAACCACACAGGGGGTGTTTGATTAAAGTGGACTGGCGGCTCCTGCCACAGGTACAGCTCTTGCCAGTGGAAGCCACTCCAGTGTTTCAAAGACAAACTATGGTAATGAGCAAAGCTAAGCTACGTACAGAGACATTTTAAAAAGCTCTCCCCTAGGGCTGGACCGATGGCCCCATGGATAATGCTCTGCCTTGAACTGATTATCGACTGCATTATCTTAGTTTTCTCTCCTCATTCGTTCACTTGCAGCCTTTATCTTTATTCTTTCTTTGCTTCTGAAAAAAAGAAAGAAATTCCACGTTTGTACAATGGGTGTTTTATATTTCATATTAAAATAGAACCGTCTTTTTTTCTTCTCTTTTTTTTTTTCCTACATGCCAACTCTCGTTTCTCACAAAAAAAAAAAAAAAAATAGAGGAAAGTTTCACCTCATTTATTGCTATGTCAAGTCAAGACTCCTTTTCCTCAGCTCATTATTTCCACAGGAGCCGAGTCTCGACTATGTGCAAGTGTTGCAGAAGTGTACGCCTTGCTGAGGAACAGAAGGATCTCGCTGAAAGATAAGGACATTGTCTACACTGAAAAAAATTAAAATTAATGTGATGTAGTTAAGGAAGAAAAACAAAAAGGAAGTTTTGCCTGAAATGCAGCCTCCAAGTTCACTTTGTTGGAGAGGAGATTTTGCAAACGACTTGAGGTTGAGGGAACTGTCTGAAGTAGTCTGATTTTTTATGCCCTGTTTATTTTCAGAATCTTAGAGGGGCATTCTGGCTTTTATTCCACAGATGCTGTCTGAAGGATGGGGTATCCTTTTTTATGGAAAAATATACCTGCTTAAAGTTATGAAGGATGAACAGGGGAGCAACGGCTGCGAAAGGCGCAGTGCAAACATGCCACCATGCTTTACAGAGGACTCTCCTGAGTCAACAGAGGAAAAATTAGTGCCCTGAATGAGGGCAAATAGCTAAGCCATTGCAGAATAATCTACCCTGGTTTTTAAGCCAACTGCTCTGTGTGTGTTGTTAAGAAATGACACTACTGTCATTTGACTTTCGTTTGGCATGATTTCTCAGCAACAGATTAGTCATTTATTAAGAATACTTATGTAATTACTTGACAGGTTATGAATGATTTTTAAGTTCAGCTGTTCTGTAAACAAGATGGCCAAGATGTAATTCACAAGGTTTGGGGGCACAATCCCCCATGTGCACTGATGGGGCAGTTTTGGGAGAGGCTATAGCACACCTGCTGAGTTTGGCACCCAGCTGCCCTTGAGGAGGGCAGCTTCAGGTAGCCAGGGCTGAGGTAAAGCAGGCAACCCTGGGCAAAACCCTCAAGGGCTGGCATTACCATTACAAGAAATTTAATGGCCAAGGAATGGAGTTCAGGGTGCATGTGGAAAGGGCTCAGAAGACATGAGCAAAGCCTTTTGGGTACCCTGTCCCCCATGTGGATATGGGAGTCAGGAAGCTGAGGCTACTACCTAGGAGACCAGCCAAGGCAATGTAAGAGTGCAGCAGATCTGAGAAATGACCAGTGTCCCTGCTTTCCCCATTGCTATCCCTCTTCATGAAACTGAGACACAGACATAGCTCCTACAGGTCACATGAGTGATATTTCCCATCTCCCAGCTGCTCCAGCTGCATGGAGCAATGAAAAACAAAGACCAGAAAACCCTCACTGGGGCATATGATATCAAACTAAGAGATGTCTTCTTATTTATCACTGTTTTGACACTAAATAACTATTTGGCTTCCACATCTCTTATTTAAGAAGTGCTCCCATTCCAAATTTTTAAATTATTCATAACAAGCCATAGGTTTAGTAAAGTAAAAACAACACTTTTTTTATCTGAGCACATAATTAAAGCACAAAGTCTGATACACTGGTTGATTTAAACATATTACTAAATCAGAGTGTTCGTTCTTTGTAAGTGCTGGAAAACCTTAACATGCTTAAAAAAGCAGTGATCTGACATTTGTCACTGAAATGTGACTATTACATGAAATTAAATTAGACATCCTGCATGCAAATTTTCAAAGAATAACTTTCCTCTGTGTAGTACAAAAAATCCCCCCGTAATTGATAGACAGAGATTGACTTTTAAAGCTTCAAATCAGCTTTGAGGTCTGGGTGATCTTTTAAACTGTGCAAGCTTTCATCTGCAGTTTTTCACATTGCCAAGAGCTGTCAATCAAGCGATGGATTTCTGATCAATATCCCCTTGTTCATTAGCTGACACGGGCTCTCTGTTACGGAGAGAACAGATACCCCAACGCCGACAGTCACACTGGTTTCAAAACCTTCCCTGGATCAAGTGATGACTAATGTTCCAAGTGGGAAAGTGATGCATTAGGATGCCATCGGGTGACCTGAATTGCGAGGTAACTTTGTTGGACTGCAGTTGTCAAGATGAGTGATGTGCAGAGTTAAAGCCTATTACCAACACACATCAAGAGTGCCAGAAAGTACCCAGCATTTATTCAAGCTCTCTGAACCTCTGGAGACTGACTGAAATCTGGCCTAATTTAAGCAGGATGAGTTTTCCTACCACCCCCCTAAATACTTTTTGTCCCCAGCTCTGAGATTATTGCAGTGTTATTTTTATGAGGCTGAAATCCTGACTGTATTTTAAATAATGAGATATTCCCCATTTACTTCTGCAGAGATGAGACCTCACAGTATTTCCTCCCTTCCAAGCAAGCTGTGGCTGGGAGTAGCTGCAGCTTCAGAAAGAAGGGAGACCAGCTAACAACAAAGCCAGAAAGCCTTTCAAATAGTTTTGTGGCTGTTACTTAAAAGCAGTTTTGCAGCACTTTTTTCCTCAGAGGGATGGATGCAGGTGAAGGGGAATCGTGATGGCTGAAGGAGTGGAAACTTTAAGGGGGATGGGGAGAAGAAGATTGTGGGAACAGTGGGGGGACAGATGTAAGGACCATACACCATAAGGCAGGGAATGAGTTAAGAAATTGTTAAAGCTACCATCAAAAGGCAGATCAACCAGTTTGCACAAGGCTGTGTAACCCTGAATCAAGTGCATGACTGTGATCAAATATTTGCAGAGCCCAAATACTGAGCTCAGACATAAAAATGATTTGGAAATTTGTTTTCTACACACAAAACAGCAACATTGATTTGGGCACTGCTGTATGAGAGATAAGATTTCTGGTTTAACCTGAAAGCCCAAATACTACTGAAATGAACAGGAATGCAGATGAATAATGGTATACTAACATTCACCATATTTTTTTGCAGGAAAATCAGCAAAATTATTGTGACATTTAATTAGATATGCATTATAAACTCAGACATTGAAATCAAGAGAAGAAAGAGCAGGGCTTACCTGCAAAAATACGGAACTTTTTAATAAAACCATAATCTTCTACATGGCCCACATAGACTGTGAAAGGATATACAAATCCTCAAACATCCTACACATCCTCACACAATATTCATCACAGCTTTTCCCTTATCAACATCTTAATGCGACACAGCCTTTAACGATTTTTACTTGCATGGGCTTGTTTCTGAATCTTCTAGCACTTGGGGCAAAGCCTTGCAGAGATAAGTTCCACAGTTAGCTGCATGCTGCAGGGGAAAGTCAGCCTTCATTTATTTGAGCTCCAGTTTTGATCCCCAACTATGGTCTTTGTTCATCCTTCTGTGAGGTTTGCAGCCCAGCACCATGACCTCTCCTCCAGACCATGGGCCACTGTCACCTACTGGTCCCCAAAGCACAGGAAGGCAGAGAGTGGCAGAAAAGTCATGGTTTGGGACAGAATTGAGAATTGCAGGTGTGGTCCAGGAGAACCCTGGGATCAGCTGTATGTTGGTACTGCTGCTGTACCTCTGTTTTTGTTTGCAGTGTGTCAGACACACTCCTGGCTGGGACATGATGCACTGCTGTCTCCTGCAGCACACATGGAGGTCTGAAAGCACTCACCATATTACTTGTCCAAAGTCAAACAGACTTTCTACTTGATCACAGACCATATTTTAAGCACAACAAGGCTCTTCATGAAGTTAAAATAATTCAGCACTGGGCACTAGGAAAGGGTCTTGATGAAGCAGGTTGCCAGCCTCTCAGTTTTGTGGCAGGCAGAAGTTGAAATGATGAAACTGAAACCACTTACCTTCCATCATGTTGGCCCAGAGGGAAGAATGGGTAGCCTGCATGAGACAATAAAGGTCAGAGAGTCATTTTCTGGTTAAAACAGAAACCAGCACGGAGCTTTGCTTACAGTACAAAGTTCTGTTTGCCCCTAATGTTGCACATCCAGATAAGGCTATTCCCCCCCACACTTTGGAGCCAACTGACCTAGATTTTTGGAGCTCTTTCAAAAAGGTAACAAAATGTCAACAACCCACCAGAGAGGACTGGCTTTTCCAAGAATACCACCTAAGCTGCTGGGCTGGTCTGATTTGGGGCAAACATGACCTGAATGGGTTAAGTTTTCTCTTTGCTTATGAGGTGGTGGCACACTGATTATTTGTCCAACTTCTCTGAGATGCTGACAGAGGCCACACTCCAGCTGGCTGCCAAAGCTGGAGGCTGGGAGGTGCCTGGGCATGGCAGAGTGGATGTTGGGCAGTGCAGCACGGCCCAGCACCTTACACCTGGTGCACCCAGTGGGACCTGGACCCCTGAGCTGGAAGGCTGTTAACAATCTTTGGATGTAGGAGAATATTTCTGGCACTCTGTGTCCCACCTTCAACGTGGGGCTCCAGCCTTTCCTGTTTGGCTCATGATCAAGGGCAAGCAACAAAAGGGAACAGAAGAAGAAGGAAAACAGCTCTTAGCCTTTGAAGAGTGTGAGTGAGGTTCGTCTGAAAGGAAAGGCACTGACTTTACACCAGGACGCATCCCCAGCGTGACAATTTCCGTTTGCTTTTCCTCTTGCTCTAAATCCCAGCTGAGGACAGGATTACCTGCCTGCAGTGAGGATACACATCCTAACAGTGGGTGTGAAGGAGATTTGAAGTGCTATTCTTCATCCCTCACATAATTTTAGGGAGTAAAATGCATTTCCAAACAATTTAACACTTTAACACACATAGCAAAGACAGCATACACATGCAATTATTATGTGCATCTCTATATTGCTACAGATACAATTAGTTGTAAATATATGCCCTGTTTACTTGCACATTATACATTGAAGAAAGACATTCTCAGATAATGCTGGTTGAGACTAAGAACAAATGAATCAGAAGCAACGAATAAGAAACAGGACAAAATAAAAAGCTCAGAATTCACATTTGTGAATGTTTTCTGGAATATATAAATGAACTTTTGCTTCAGGCGCCTTTGCATCCCTCTTGTGTTTGAGCCAGGGAGAACAGAAACTCCAGTTCTCCCCTTCCCCACTGACTTTAATGAGAGCAATGTCCCCTGAGCCACTCAGCAGAGCCCATTCCCAGGTGCATTTGAGTGAGCCACACACATACAGAACTAAATCCTTTGCAGCTGGAAGGACACACATCCTCACACAATTGCCCCTCCTGAATGAGTGTGGAGATGATGGTAAATGAGAAGGCTGTAAAAGCTCTGTCCTTGGTGTATATGTTTCTTGAGTGCAGGTACAGCATTTGTCAGATCCTTTGCCAGACCCCAATGGAGACCACATAAAGCAAAGGTCTAATTGCTCCATTTACAATTTGTGATAGCATTCATCCATAAACACAGACCAAAACAAACTCTGCAAGTGTACTCTTCTCTTTTGGAGGATCTGATGAAGCAAAGAACAAGGAAGAAGCACTGGGAGCAGGATGATGCAAGAAACATTTCATCTCACTCTCCAGCTCTCTGTGCTGCCCTGCTGTCATGTTTGCCTTATGGGGTTGGAAAGGGTTTGGCTCTGAAAGGTTTGACTGAGTGAGCTTGTCCCTGCACTGGGGGCAGCCCTTGGCACTCCAGGGAATGCTGGAGGGTTTCAGCCCAGGCAGAGTGAGGAGCACCAGGCTGTTCTGTGCCTCAGTTTCCCCAGCTATAGGGTGGAGATCACTTTCACAATGCTCATACCCCGAGGAAATAGGAAAGATGAGAGATGATGCAGCATTGTGCTACACTACTTTCTTTCCTAGGCTATTCATCTGCTGCTCTGTCCAAACATGGGTAGAGCTGACCACAGAAAGGTAGGTACCCTAAAACTCCCTCTTGCAATAAAGTGGTGCCCTCATCAATGTGCAGGTTTACAGTATCACACTTCAGAGCAAGCAATGGCTTGGTGGCTGGTGACTGAGTCTCAGAATTTGATTCCTGCTTTTGGATGAAAGCACTCTGTTGCCACAATATAAATATTACTGGGAACAAAGGCTTCTGGAGCACTCAGCATAGAGTCCAGGAGTTAAACACAATCTTTACTGAAGGCTCCTGCATCTCCTTTTGTGCTGCAGCTCTCCCTCCTCGTGTGCCTGTCACAAACTGCAGCAGCAGAGCCACAGGGGGCAAAATCTCTGGCAGAGCTGACTTCTCAGCACGGAGAGTTCTCTCCTCTGTCCTGGGGTCCCCTGGACCACTCACCAGCCCACACTGGTTTTGAAGCAATTTCACCCCTGCTAGCCAGGAGAGGGCCAAATTTTCACTTTTTGACTCATGGCCTGAAGCTTGCCATGGTGGTGAGCAGCAGAGGAGGAGGAAGAGCTCACTCCTTCCCTCCTGTGTGCTGGAGCTCTCCCCTTCATCCCCTCCAGGAGAGGATGTGGGATGCAGGATGTGGGATGCAGGATGGGGATGCAGGATGTTAGAGATGGATACAGAAGAAGAAGGGGTGCAGAGGGTGGGGGTTCAGGAGGGGGCTGCAGGAGGGGCAGAGCAAGCAGGGCCTCCTGCCTGCAGTGCCGTATTGCTTGTGGCCAGCAGAGGAGGATCTTGTCCTTCCGACGAGGTGCAACGCTGAGCCCAAGGAGGAGCAGGATTTGAACAAAAGGAAGGGGGGCGGGGGGAGAAGAAACTGGACCGTGGGCTGGTTTCACCAAACGGTCTCCTTGCTGCAGCTCAACACCGATACTTTGTGTGCTCTCTCAAGAGGGAATAAAATCACTGGATTCTGTTCATAGCAGTTCTGCAGTGATGAGGGACAGAGCTGGAAGAATTTGCAGAGAGCAATTTTAAATTTTACTACTTCAGGCTCATAAAAAAGAAAAAGAAAGAAAGAAAGAAAGAAAGAAAGAAAGAAAGAAAGAAAGAAAGAAAGAAAGAAAGAAAGAAAGAAAGAAAGAAAGAAAGAAAGAAAGAAAGAAAGAAAGAAAGAAAGAAAGAAAGAAAGAAAGAAAGAAAGAAAGAAAGAAAGAAAGAAAGAAAGAAAGAAAGAAAGAAAGAAAGAAAGAAAGAAAGAAAGAAAGAAAGAAAGAAAGAGAAAGAAAGATAACAACAACCCCCAAACAGTAAAAAGAAAAAAAAAAAAAAACGAAAGGACATTTTACATAGGTACAGTGCACTGCTGACTATGGAGCCAACTACATTTATAGGTCTCCAAGACAAAAATTGTGAAAATCAAAATATCCTAATTTCACCTGGCCTTTGTTGTATTTTGTCACTGTAAAGATTAGCACTTCACTAAAAGTTCATTTCTTCAAAAAGAAACTTCAAAATTTTGCTAAATAGATTTTGTACTAATTACATTGCACATACATGATATATGCAATGTTTCCATTTCAACTCCTAAAGAAAGAGAGGCCAATGATATGTAATAGATTCAAACAGGAATGACAGAACCATTAGCTTTATCTCAGGATGGAATCCTATGGCTCTTTCTCAGACAAAAATGTCCAGTTAATCTCTAGCAGTTCTTTCTGAACAAACCCAGGAAGATTTGGCCCCAAATTCAAGGGAAGTTATTTATGGCTGCCAGGGCCATTCTGCAATTGAACTGTTTATTGTGTCTTGCTATTGCTACCTCTTATTGCAGTAAAAATGAATCACTAAAACACAAAAGCAGGTGGAGAAGGAGAGCAAAAAGGTGACAACTCAGGGTTATGATGTGAATTTATATGTGTGCAAAATAGACTTCCAGAGAAAACAGTGAAATCACTCAAGCTTGCATGACAGAGTAGCAAGAGAGACAAAAACTAGCACTATACATACACAGACTCTGCAACAAAGCACTACAGGAATTCCAGTATGAAACTGCATTGGTAGGAATTGGCTTTTTCACTCAATTGCATAAAGTCCTGCAAATTCTCCTGCAACTTGTCATGAACTGGCCTCTGTGGCAGAAAAACAAAGATTATGCTTTCATTTGTTCATCTGTGCAGTCACAGCTTTGCAGCCATGAAGGAGGTGGGATGGGGTTGAACTGGAGAATGAAGATGGATATTTGATCAACTTCCATCCACAAGTGACACAAGCCATGAAGGAGCCACGAGGGCAGACACAGCTACTGCCTTCTCGTAGTGAACCCCTTGATCCTGCTGACAGCTCTCAGTAGGAACCTTTGTCTGGGCTGCTTGCCAAAGGAGGAGGGAATCGACAGTTCTGATGCTCTTACAATCGGCCAGATTTTTGCCTGCAACCATCTTGGGTAGTGACAGTCTTTGAACTTCAAGGGAAAGTGGCTTTTCCAGCAATGACATTGTATTTCTCAGCCAAGGCCATGGCTGCAGGATAATGAAAGCAGGGCATATTATCATCTGGAGCACACATGCAACACATGTTGTGTTTTTAGCCTGGGAAACCATTCTCTGAAAGGATTCCACCAAAGCCTCTGAGTTCTTCACTTCTAACAAGACATCTCCTGCCTTCACACTGAACTGCAATTTGTGCATCAGACTAAATGGTGTGTTCCTTATCAACCAGTCCCAGAGTACCCAGAGAAGTTCACACTTAAATCTTTATTTTGCTGATTATTTAGTGGTGAACCTTTCCCATGGTAGCTACTCATACAAAACCCACAGGCATCCAAAAAAAAAGCAAGACCCTTCAGAGGCACCGCTGAAACCAGCTTGGTCCTCTGCTCAGGGGTTACCTGCTCCCGTTTCCCAAGAAATCAAAGTTTCCAAATTAATCTTTGCTCTGTGAGTGGTGGCCTGGTAGCAGCTGGATGTTTTCAAAGCTCACTGGTGATTGAAGTGCACTCGTGCTCCCAGGTGAAAAATGGGGTCAGCCTAGGATGCCACAGCACAGGGAAGCTACAAAATGTGTTTCAGGGGGCTGCAGGAGCCAGCTAGTCACACCAACAGAGTGCCTGTGCTATCAAACACTCCTGCAGCCAGTCCTGGGAATGCAGGTTATACTGCTAGACTTAAAGCTTATGCAAAGTCATTAAGTCCCTTTAGTTACACGGGATATCAACCTGCATGCTGCAGGGCATAAGCTGATTGCCTTGGGGGGTCAGCGAGGAACGCTTCCCTCTCTGAGAGCACTGTGCAAAATTAGCTGGGGGCGCTCCCAGGGCTTTGTTGCTTTCCTGCTGCATCAGGCAAATTTAGGAGAGCACTGCAGAAGGGCATTACACCTTATGGGCCACAAATCCAGGAGGGCTTGGCAGCATTCGCTTCTCTTCACAGTGATCAGCACAGCAGATAGTGAAGCCCTGTGTGCGTGGTGCAGCCCTGCAGTGAGGGTAAGGGAAGCAGCAGAGGGGGTTTACAACAGGAATGGATCCCTTGGGGGTCAGAAAAAGATGTTAGACAGACTTGACTTCGGAACACCCCAAAATGTTGGTCTCCAAGCACCTGAAGCAAGGAAAGACCTGCACTGCTGGCAACAGTGCCAAGAGCTCTCCATAGGCCCTTATGATAAGGGTTTCTTTTTTACAATTGTTTGATCTTAATGTGATACTTTTATCCTTCCCTTTCCACTACTAAGTGCACTTGGTTATTGGATTGGACAAGGCTTGTGATTTCAAAACACTTTCCATCACAACTAAGTGGACATCAATTTTTTGAAGTCCCAAAATATTCAGTGAAGAGCCACCTCTGCTACTCTGACCCTTGCAAGGCTTCCTCCCTGCTGCCAGGGATGGTGAGTTTGCAGGGATATCTGATACAAGGAAAAGGCCTGATCTGAACACCTGTAGATTTAAAAATAACTTTTTTTCCCTGCAAACATGTGCTGAATCACTTTAGAGCACTACTAAGTGGGAGCTGCAGGCTGGTGTATGGGAAGAGCTGTCACTGGAGTGTTGTGGGATCCAACTTCCTATTGTCCTATTCCAGACTTCTCTAGCCCAACTCAGCACAACATTTAAGCATGGCATTCAAATCTGAGTGCATTCCAGAAAAGTTGCTTCAGTACAAGTCTGGATAACTGAGGATAGACTCAGATGCAGCAGAGTTCTTTGGCTTTCTCTTTGAATTAATAAATTAATTAAGAAATACTTAACAATATAGTACCTTGATGGCAGGCACATTTCTACTACAGCATCTTGCTGAGCAGAAGTGGAATGAAAAGCAGGGGTAAAAAACCCAACCCAAGAAGACCTGCCATGTCTGAAGACAATCTTTGGTGCAGTTGCAACACAGATGCTAAAGTAAAGGACGAAATTCAGTGCTCACCATGCAGCTTTATGCCTTTTATGGAAATAGTACACATTCATGCAGATGGAACCAGTTTATTTTCAGGTAGTATGAAAGAACTGAATGAAAATTTTTGTTTTCGGATTCTGCTCCAAACCTGTCAGATCCATGAATGTCCAAGTATTTTCTTGTTCGATTATCACCGACTCAGCATGAACTACTGCTTAAACCCATGTTTGATTTCTGCTATATTTCACCAATAATATTTGTTAATCATCTTATTACTTCTAAAAACAGATTTAAATAAAAACGATAGTTCTAGAAAAGGATTAAACTAGTAATTTTAGAGTGTTTTCTGTGGTTTCAGAAAAGTGCATCTATTATCTTTTCATTCAAGCTATTTCAGTGCAACTTTTTCTTCAGGATAAATCATTAAGACAAATATATCCTCTCATAACTTGTTTGTCATGCAATGGTCACATCATGGCAACTCATTCCCTCTTTTTTTTTTTTTCTGGGATCCATGCCAAGTGCTAAGCCAGAAAACCTTGTTATATTAATTATGAAGAAAAAGCATGTTTTATTAAAAACTAGCCTGCTGAATATTCTGTCGTGCTGCTTTTCAGTGACAGCAGAATTGCTTTTGCATTTTAGCAATGTTAATGAATTTTCAGGGGCAGGGGGAGATATACTCTACATTTTCCATAGCAATTTTTAAAGCAAAGTCAGATTAAGACTGTCAAGCATTGAATCAATCTAACACTTTGGACTCATTAGAAAGAATCTGGGCAAAACTTCATGTTGTCTAAGACTGGCCCCATTTCTTCCTAACTGAGCATGAATTACCACTGCCCAATTCATGATGAGCTTATTGGTACTAGATGGGGTTTCCACAAAGTCTGTAAAACTGGCATTTAAGTACCCTAGAGCTGATCCCCTCAGTAAGATCCTACATCCATACTGACCAATTAATAATACACTAATTATTAATTACTCTACTGAGTTATGAGAATCACTGATCTCAAATTCCAGACTTTAAAAAAATCCATTAAACAGCCTCACTATATATTTTTCCCAAAGAATTCAATTTAAACACGTCAATATCTGAATTTTTGCAATGTATTTCAGTAAATATGAACCTGCACACATAGGAAAAGTCACTAAGAAAGCAGATGTTTTAAAGAACTTCAGATTCCTTCATGAGAAAATTTACTTGATTGCTTGGAAGAACAAAAGAAATTTTTTTTAAACTGACTTTTAACTTTCCTTTGATTACAAGTCATTCTTCCAGTCTTCTTTAAAGAGGAGATGAATAGATGTAGGAAAGTATATCAAGCTCTGCCAGAGCAGAGCTCTGGTCACCCCTAGCTGTGTTGAATATTTTGCCATTAACCTTCCTCCCACGTTAGCAGCAACGATAATTCAGTCATTCAAAACATATGGCTGAGGGAATTTCTACCTTTTACAGAAGAGTTTGCAAAACTGCCAAGGCAGGGCCTGCCTGACCTGTTTAACCAGACATTTAGGCCCTTCAGAATGAAGACTGGAAATAAGGAAGAAAGTTTTCACAGTGAGGGAGGTGAGTCAGTGGCACAGGTTGCCCAGGGAGATGGTGGATGCCCCATCCATGGAAATACCCAAGGCCAGGCTGGATGGAGCTCTGAGCAACCTGCTCTAGAGGAATATGTCCCTGTCCATGGCCAAGGGGTTGGAACAAGATGATCTTTGAGGTGCTTTCTAACCCAAAACATTCTATGATTTTAAGATGAGTTGCCCATGCTGCAGCCCAGGGTTTTGGAGCATTTCTTAGTGCCCAGGGCCAGGAGAGGGACCATGCTCCCCACCACAGACCACCCGGAGTGGTGTGGCCACTCAGTAAACTCAGGAGAGCCATTCCTAGACACTGTTAGATGTCTGCTTCAAAAAAACCCATGGGGCTCCCCTCTTATGATGCATTATCTTGGTCACCTCAGTGGCCTGAAATGCAGATACAGCAGAGCTACCACACAGAAAGAAAAGGAGAATAAAAACATACTCACACCCAAACATGTGGTCCCTAGGAGAATAACCAGTGGAAGAACCTGAAGTGTCAAAGCACTGTTAGCCATCCTTGTTTTTTTCTTGAAATTAGTTTTTTCTTCTTGCTTATGATTTTTCAGACGAGTCACAGTCTTTTGAGGCTGAGCTAATTCAGTGCAAATAATTAACCATGCTTCAAATATTGTTTAATGTTCAACAGATTG
This sequence comes from Melospiza melodia melodia, assembly GCF_035770615.1. Classification (NCBI taxonomy): domain Eukaryota; kingdom Metazoa; phylum Chordata; class Aves; order Passeriformes; family Passerellidae; genus Melospiza; species Melospiza melodia. The sequence continues at coordinate 8,527,972 of NC_086202.1, forward strand.
TCCTGATCAAATAATTGCATCCTGTCCAGATAATCACTGTATTGACCACTGGCAAATGTTTCAAATCAGTAAGTAACAAGGATGGGAACAGATTAAATTAACAATAAAAACAAGCATTTACCTTGTATTAGAATTATCTTTCATCTATTATTTTAAATTGGAAAAAAGTATGAATCATACTTACTTCTCTCTCACCTGAAAAACATTGAGATCTTGTTACATAATATATTATTTTTAAGAGCATCAAAGTGTGTTATTTGGTTATTTTCTAAATTTCAGATGTGAATCAGAGTTCATGTCCTCAAGATTTATTCCACTAATGTGAGAACCAGGATTTTTTTTTTTTTAATAAAAAATCTAAATTCTTGAGTAACCTTTATTCTCCTGAGGCTGAAGCATTTGTAACAATGGTAGCTACTCAGGAAATCAGAGAATTTCTGCAAGAATAAACAACCTCCTGTAGCAGAAATGCTGACAAACTTTTGCTGATCAGATATTGTTTGTGCTGCATGTCACAAAAACAAATGAAGTGACCATTCTTTCTCCAAGACAGTTTAGAACATGAAAAGGCAGAAAGTGATAAAAATAGTGTTCACATGTTGAAATATAAGGAAGAAAGCAGTGAAATCCCAAGGGCTTAAAAATTTCCCGTCCTGAATGTGATTTTGTGGTGAAAGAAACAGTTGTGAGTGCTTGATTACAGTGGCAGATGCTGAAATTTGGATGCCAGAGAACTTTGTTTCTGATGATTCCTTGCTCTGGAGCATGAACATTCCTAAAGGAGATTTCATACACCAAAAAATACACAAAGACATTTGGTATCCTGACTATGCCACATGTGCATACCTTAAGCAGGTGCCTACAAGCAATATGTGTTTGAGTCAGTATGTTGGTGGCCAGCCACAAATAGAAGTTTATGAAATTCCAGATTCTTTAACTAGTTAGAAAGACAGAAAGATAAAAGGAGTTAGATAACACGTGACTTTATGTAATGTGTCCTTGAGTAAGCTGATTTGCACTGAATTTTAATAGAGCCCTGATTCATCAAATCTCAAACAGAATTAAGGTATGGACTGGATCCTAATAACATCATGCTTTATATCCATGAAAGATAAATTAAAGGATGCAAAACTGCTATTGACAAACATTGATTATATGTACTTTGATGGACTTTGAAGTTGTGCCAGATGCGTCTTATCAGCCCCGGAAGTTTTCTTTTAAATCTCATTGCATAAGGCTTTTACTTTTTAATTATTTTTTTCCTCAGCCTCTTTGATCAAGAAAAAATGTAGATCATATTTGTGTGATGCTATTTCCTATGCATTTTAGTTAGATATGCCCTTGTGCACAGCTCATGATATGTAAAAAAATGTTACATGGCACCTAGTGATCTTACCCTGTTATCCTGGGTGCTATATAATACTTAATTGACCTTCTCAAGCTGCTGAGTGAAATCCTCCATGTGCAGAGAGCTAGCACAATGCTCACGGTCCTTTAATACCACATAAATCTACACAATAAGGTGCAAGACACAGGGTTGCTGCTCTCTCTGTGTTGCCAGGAGGATTTTGACCAGTGAGAATGTTCAGTGGATCCATTTTTATTTTGCCCCCTGACAGTGCCAAAGTGGTCCTCATGTCAGACCCAATGGGAAGGCAAACCTCCCTGCAACTCCTTCTGGTTTTAGGAGATGGATTGAAGTTTAAACAAGTGAAAATCCTTCTTTCACTTTCCTATATCCAGAAATATGTTCAGTAGGGAGCTTCAAGAAACTGAAAATAGGCTTTGGAACCATTCTGACACTTCAAAGTTGTGAGCCCACATGCACGTCTTGCTTTCCTTGCCCATCAGGATATGGCCACCCCCTCTGGGCATGGGAATGCATAAAGTGTATTGCTGTGCATGGCAAAAGGCTTCAAGGGTGGTGCAGGACTCAGGGACAGGTGTTCTTTTTTCTTGGGGGAATTGACTATTCCATCTCCAAGCCCATCCTAGCTTGCACATCAGACATGAAGCATTTCTTTGTGACAATTTAGATGTCTTCCAACAATAAACATGGAGGGGAAAAATATAAAAACCATCAAATCCTTTTAAATTGAGAACAAATAGATGAAAACAAAAGTTTGAAGTACTGGATCAGGACTATGGTGGGCTGGGGCTTTTCTGCATCACTGTTGATACCTCCTTGAACAAATAATTCCTCTAAATACTCCTTCATTCCCATCATAAGAGTGTGGCTAGTAACTTCTCTACTTTCACTATGTCCTGTCTGTTTAGATAATAAACTCTTCTGGCTCACTATTTTTTCCTGTGTTAATGAGCAGCTCCAGGCAAAAGACATACCCTGTCCTAGCTGTAATGTCTAGTATAAAAGAAGGAAAAAATAACCAGCCTAAAAGACTGCAGTCTCAAATGATTTATTTGGAATTACTACTGAGTATTATAGTCTATAATGCTTGAGCAACTTTGGTTGCCAGAATAAACATCAGAAACATTACTTTGTCCTTCTTTTTTTCCCCTTAAAATGGGAATTTCCACTGAAAAAATATTACTCTTGGATATTTTTCTGCCACTGTACAGATCACTTGAATTCTGATCCTGGAAAGCATTTCAAACCCTTCCTGGCTGAGAACTCCTCTCCATCCTCCAACACAAATGAATATTCTGTGCTGAATCTACCTCTGTGTGTCTGGTGCATGTGGATTATTATGCTGTTAGACACACTAACTGCAGATCTAGTTATTAACACCAAAATAAACAAATCACCACAGCTGTGAGAGAAGAGAGAAAATTCCAAAGATAAAAGCAAGATGAAAACATCTACTATGTGAATCTAACAAAAGCACAAGTTCTAGAAATTCTTGCTGGCATCAGCCCACAGGAACACAAGCCACACTCTTCAAGGGTAAGAACATCTTTCTTCAGAGTCAACAGCAATGCCATGGAATATGGATGCTTTGACTTTGGTCTTTTACACTGCTACCATTTTGTGGTTTTCTTTAATTAACCTAATAACTCAAAAGCCCTACACATGTTCATGCTTCCTCTTTAGTGTTCCCTCCACTTCCATTAAATACAAGCCCTTTCCAAACTGCAAATGAAAATAAGAAAGCAGAAGCCCTATTATTCCTCTTTCCACAGAAGGACTAGAGTTGAGAGAGAGTATAGGGAATTGACTTTTAATATAAAATCTGGGAAGTGGAGGAGGGGTATTCTCTATGAGAAATTCATCTTGGTGCAGAAAGCCAGCGTGAGGTCTAGACATCCCTTAAATCAACATTTAAAGTGTTGTGGTTGCATTTTGCTTCATAATTCTCTCTAGCAGCACATTCCCAGTGATGGTTTCAATTCTTGGGTTCAGATCAAAAGTACAGTTAAAAATTTCAAGACAATCAAACAAGCAAAAAACAGAATGAGTGCAGGCAGCAGAAAGTTCTGTTGGAAGTGTAAGAGGGCTCTTTCCTCATCCATCCTGCTATAAACCAGAAGTAACTCATCAAAGGCTTTATGCTAGCTCAAAGCTGCTGCAAAAAGCTGAGCTGGTTGGAGAGACAGGCAATCCCACCCCAGGGATGCACACCAGGACCAGCAGCCTCTATTTGGCATTGATTTGGTACCAAACTTCCTCTGAACGTGCATAAACACCACCTTGAAGAACAACCTGCCACGGTGGAGCATTGTCCATGCACTCATTCAAAGACTGACAGATGCTCAGCTAAAAGATTTTCTGTCCTCTTCTGGCCTCTTGGGTTCTCTTTTAAATCTTCCCTAGAAGAGCTCCAGATATTCTTGTTAGCTGTGCTGCTTTCTGAGCCCATTTCTGTGTCTTGGAGCTGCCTGCTAAAAGCATTAAAATTGTAAAGTGGTGGATGAAGGAAGACAGTTTTGCTTTCAAGCTGAAAAACATGCATCAAAGCCCCTGTAGTAAATTTACAGAGTATTAAAAACAAACAAAAATCTGACCGTAGGGTAACATCATTTTAGGAAAGATGCGATGGCCTACCTCAAAGTCTGCATTTAATGTGCACAGCACTCACTTAACCTGCCTAGGCTATAAATCCCAAGGGCCAAATTCTGTCCAACCATCCTAAAACAGAGATATTTTTAGACTGCAAAGGTAGAGCTAATATAGTCTCTCTGCTCCAGTTACCAAACACCTCCTCCACAGGCCCCATTGGTGATTCTCCAGACAAAGTGGAGAGCAGGAACTTTAATCTGAGGGAACTCATACAAGTAAAGATGTAATAAAATATGGCCCCCATGCTATTTTGCATGCATTAGAGGCAATCACAAATTAGAAAACACCTGAGTTTAAAAAAAAACCCAAGACACGCCGCCAAAATACATCATTAAATAATAACTGCAATTTTAAAAATTATTTTTCTTCCCATTTGCTGTAGTGTTATTACTTTAAAAAGGACTCACAAAGTTTTCATTGAGTCATCATTTTTTAGGAAAGGAATCCAACAGGTTCATACAGTAATACACATACTAAATATCTGTGAATTCTTCAGCAGAATAATTAATTATGCTGTTCAATGAATTGTCTGAATGACTGAAATAACAGAGACAAGTAACTTCAGGTGCAAAGATGCACAAATGTCATGAGCACAGCTATGCAGTTCTGACAGAGCCAAAGAATTTTCAGTAAGAGCTATGCAAATATTTCATTCTCCTAAAATTTTTAGATTTCTTTCTGCAGCACACAAAAGAAGTATATAAATCAGATTTTAAATTTTCATATCTTGTCTAATGGTCATTAGTGCATATAGACAGAATTATTCCTCTGAATGGCCAGCTGGAAGACTGTACCTGGTGGCAGACTCTGCCTTAACTTCTTGCTCTCCCTGTGGAAGTGTGACATGAGTAGCCTTATGTAGTATTTATCTTGGTTTCAGGTTCAACTTGGCCTGCCTGGTGTGATAAGCAGAGCCAATTTGGTTGAGCATAAAGATGTTGATTTATTTCAAGCTCAGATTCCCCAGGTTACAATTTCTCTTTTTGCTGCCTCATCTCAGATCTATACTTGACCTGTATTTTCTTTCTGAAAAGCTGTTTTTTCTGTAGACACTGAGTCAGTATTCAAGCTCATTTTTAACATAGTTGGAGTCAAATAAGTTGGGGGTTTTTTTGTAATTTAAGATTCTGAAACTTGTAACAGAAACAACACAGTATAGTTTGCACTTTTCTTCATATAGCAGTGGCAACCACAAATAAAACTGATCATGGCTTTTATCAGACTTTCTCAGATGATAAAGTTGTCTCTTGAGCAGCAATGCGAATGTGAGCACCAGATCAATAACCACATGGGTAATACTTTGTAAGCTGGTCACTGGAATTGTGAGCAGATCCTAAGGGATTTTGTGTCCTGTTTCCACTTAATTTATCTTTACCTTACTGTGAAAGTTTCAACTTGTTCTTCCTCCTAGTTCACTGCATTCAGCACAGTTTGCCTTCTTCCCTCTGGTCCTCTTTATCAGCCTTTTATTGGCCAAGCAGCTACCAAATATCTTTTTTTTTAACCTTTTCCAATCTCCAATTTCTGTTCCCATTGCAATCAAACCTTGCTGGCTTTAAAGATACACTGATGGAAGGCACGAAGAGCCAGACCTGGTGGAAGTGATGGAAGCAAGGTGTTTGCAGCCCAGTGGGTCTCTGTGCCCACACCACCAGCACAGACTTCAAAGGGAAAAACTGGGAATAGACAGACCCAGCACCATGAAAAATCAGGGTTTGGAGTTCATAAAGGGAAATGCAGACAGTGTCCAGTGAGCCTTCTCTTAAGAGCCAACAACTGTATCAGCTCACTGGAAAGTCACTGTGGTTTTCTCACTCCAGACTTCTCAAAGCCTCAAAAGTTGAGCATTTTTAAGGTTGAGAAATTTTTATATGAACCTACCATGACAATGTTTCATGATAGGAGCTGTCAAGTTCCTCCTTTCCTAACCCTTGGTAATAACATGAACATCCTGATTGACAATCTCCCTGTAAAGCATCATAGTCTTCCAGCAAGAAGAAAAGAGTCAAGAGTCACTATGTTCCTATGAAATACTTCACAAGAAGGATATCAGTGAATTCTTTTGGCTGTTGTTAAAAAGAACCTTCTGAGAAAAAGTTTATATTTTGTGTGCAAAGCAGCCCTTCTCATACAGTAGGTTTAGATGGCCCCTAAGCTTTCACTGCAAATTTGGAATGTGGAGGTGCTAGTATGGATGGCAGCATGTATCAGTGTTTACATTAAAAGTAATTACAGTGATGTTATAATTCCTAAGCCAGGCATTGAAAAACTGAATAATTTATTGTTAAAACTAATGCAAATGTGCTCCAAAGTGGAACTGATTCCTGAACAGCCTGATCTCAGCTCTTTAGTGACATGTTGAAGACAGCAAAGCGATATGGTTACCTTATTTTAAAGTCTGTGGTCTGTTATAACAGTATATAATTTTTAAAAACTGTATTTATTTTCACTTTTCTCTTTACCATGGTGCCTCCCTAGCACAAATGTTTCTCCTCTCTGACATCCTCACTTGTGCACCTGAGCTGGGCCCCAGAAAACCAGAGCAAACACCCTCCTTGAGGGAAGGATCTTTCACAGCATGTACAGGATACTCTGGAAATGAAGGTTTCAGGCAGGAGAAGAAGCTGGAAACCCCATTTTCCCTGTCCCCTGAAGCTGGTCCTGAACAGATGTTCCCATGGGGGAGCTGCCCAGCTCCTGGCATTGCATCCAGCAAGGGGGTCTGACAGACAGATGCTGCACATAAATCCACTTTACTCTGGACATTTGTGGTCCATCCTTCCAGGATCCTGCCCCATATACTGGCTACTCAACTAAATTCTACAGGAAGGAAAAAGTATGCCTGAAGTTACCCCTTCCCTTTCCTTCTCTGCCCTTCCCTCCCAAAATAATGTACCCCCCTCCATGGCCCATATTTCCAAACTTTTTTCTTTGAGTGATTTTCATACTCTGAAACAGCACCATTGAATTTTGCTTAGTTAAGGCAAGACGGCTCATGTCAGAAAATGTTTGCTAGATTGGGTCTCATTTTGTAACATTTCCCCTCAAAGGATGATTCAATGATGCATCTTAGAATCAGATTCCAGAGAGGGAACTAAAAGAAACATCAATAAAAAAAGAAACTGTGAGGAAACTAAATATAGAACAGGCCAATATGAATTAAACAGCATCCTAGAAATCTTCACACAATAATTGATTTGCTCATTTGTACTTCTTTCTATTCTTTAATCTTTCAGCAGGGCTTCAATCCTCCCCCCATTGCTTTTTTAATATTCTCTGTTCATCTGTTGTCTACAATATTGTTTCTGATCTCTCTCATCCCATCAATCATCTATAAAAAGAGACTAGTCCACACACTCTGGTCTCCAATCCTAATGACTGTAAAGAACTAATCACCTAAACTGAGTGATGTTCATTGTTGTAAGTGTCTCTTTGATTTATTAAACATCTCTGTATAAATTCCTGCATGTTTTGCAAGTTGTTTCCTAGAACCTGTATGAAGGCACTTTGAAATCCTAAAACTGTCTGCTTATGGGGTTTTTGGTTCACCTAATAAATGGATTCTAGTCATGAAAAATGAGCTTTTACTTAACTGAAAGGAGCACTCAATTCCAAATTCAGGTCAGAGCCTCAGTTTGAGCTTCCCTTGAATATACAGCAAACTTACAAAGGCCGCTCATATACACTTTATATTAATTTGAAAATACTGTGTGCATTGCTTTGGGATGTCTGCCTGCTGATGGAGAGCCACAGACACTATGGAAATTCTCCTAATGATGGCATTTTCCAGAGCTGTCACTTTCACATGCTGTTGCAAGCTCCTCAGTTGATCAAGTCGACTTCCAATCTGATTAATTAAAGCTTAAGAACTGAAAATGTTCACAACCTGTCCTTGTCAAAGCAACATTTTCAGCACTGTGCCATTGGTGTGGGGCTGCCCCACACAGTGACAGGGTGGGATTCCAGTGCTGAATCAGGGCCCTTGTGACCACACGTTGATGGTGAGGCCACTCCATGCCCACCAAGGGATCTGGGTGTCACCAAGGTGGGGGATTCTCAAAAGGGTGTGAGATCCAGGATTTGGGAGCTGCCTCCCCGTCTAACCTGGTCTCACTTGAAAGGAAAGGAGATACTAAAGACAGAGCAGAATTCAACACGAGCAAGGTAAGTCTGAAGATTTTGTGAGGCTTTTGAAAGAACGCAACATGATGTTCTGGTGAGCTAATTGCCAAAAATGGCAACCAGACAAAGCATTCAATGGGCACAGCTGTTGGTAGAACCACACTCCACGGACATCACTCAAAACAGAGGATCAGTTTCACCAAAAAACCCTCTCTGTGCTTTTCATGCTTTTTCACCAGCACCTTAGGCTGCAGGACTAGAAAGAATAGATATAAAGTGTTTGAATGAGGCCATTCTGGAAAGGATTCTTTGCCAAGGAGAAATCCACTCCCCTTTCTCATGCTGGATTTACACAGAATATCAAGTCCCTGCTAAAAATAAGTGCAGATTCCATAATGTTCACACCAGTCTTTACAGCAGTCCCTGGCTAATGAACCAGCCACTGTTACAGGCGGGTGAGCTTCATGCATTGATTGCCTTAGTGCCTCATACTAAGTAAAAAGGAGGTTAATAATCTTATTATTACAGAAACATCATGGAAACTTATAAATATAGATTCAACAGTTAATATCACAAATCTGTGAAAACCCTTTTTTTCAGCACAGTATGGGCAGAGTTATGCTGTCAGAAAAAAGAAGGGGGGAAAAAGTATGTATAAATTATTCTATAGTTTTGTCCACTTCTCATGTTTACAAAATGTGCTCTAATACCTTGCAGATTTTGTATTCTGTAACCATGAGCAATACACTTTCCTTCAACCCTCTGGTAAGAGAGCCATGCTGGTAAATCTTGGTTTGGTATATACAGCTCACATGAGTTTCCTTTTCAGTGTCAGGTTAGCAGATCGAGTGTTGCTCTTAGAATGAGATTTTGTCTCCTTGCATTCCACTTAGCATTCCAAATTTGCTTTTGCCTGTATCTCAGGATCTCAAGCAAACATCAGTGTTTTGTGATTGCAGTTGTCACCTGGAGTAGCCACAGAAAGTGGTTAGCTTCCCCACAAGTGCCCAGGATCGGAAAGGGCTGCAACATAAAAACACAGCAGAAGAGGGGTCTTTTTCCTCTATTTTTTTAAAGTAAATGTGACAATTATATTATGGGGAAAAATTATTTTCTTTCCCCAAATAGCTGAAAAAAAATAGAGATAAAGGAGATTTTGATTTCTGTTTAAGAAAATATTAGAGGACCTAATTAGTGAAGTTTGTAGTGTTCCCATTATGTGTACTCTTACATATACATAGTTGCTGTCAAAAGGTATTTCTATTAATATTAGGTGAGGGCACTCCATTACCCTGTTACAAGAACATAAATAAATAATAGCCATCTGCAACCCTGGTGTCAGCATCTTTATCAGAGGTGCTGATTTGGGCTAGATGATTTCCAAACTCTCAGGAAGGAGAGACTCATTTCTATTCTGAGAAGCTCCCACACAGGGGACTGTCACACAAATGGACAGAGATTAGGGACAACCGAAAATTTCCACCTGTGTGAAATCCATCCCTGCACCACAGAAAGGCTTGCAGGGAGAAATGGTTTTAAAGAGCTTCAGAAGTAAAGCACAGGCAGGGAAGGGGCTTTGCTTTGTGAAGAAAAGATCACCAACAGGAGAGCTGAAAGCTCACAAAGAATTTAGCCCCCAAGCAAGTTTAACAAAAATGTTTGCTTAGAGTCATATCACACCACTCTGCAGTTGGATCACTTAAACTAATATCATATCCTTAAAATATTTACTGATGACGGACACTGTCTATAAATTTAGTAGCACTGGTTTTACCGAGAAATGATCTGTGATTTTTCTCTGTACAACAATACTGGCAATTTTTAATCTATTATCTCACAACCTACCTAAATCTTAATATTTTTTTTCTCTCTTGTCAAACAAATGCTTTCCAAATCTATGTGGGATAAATATAGTGATGATTTAATGTGTTTTACAATCCACTGAGATTTAAATACATCAGCTCAGCTAGGAATGGATATTATATATTTTACAGCCCTGGTTTGGGAGAAAATCCTACATCTTGAAGAAAAGAAACAAAGAGCTTTTTTTTTTTTTTTTTCTGATTTGAGAGTGTTGTTTGAGTTTTATTTTCTTTTCTTTTGTTTTTCCCTGAAAGATGGTTGCAGCTTGAGAGGCACTGAGCAGTAAAGAAGACAGAAAGCAGTTAGTCTTGCTGGAGGTGAACTGCAGGGTTAGAGGGCAGGAGAGGAGGTCAGAGGTATATATGATCAATACAATATTGCACAGGAATTGCCACAGAGGACACCTCATGCCTACTTTGTGTGAGCACTTATAAATACCTGTCTGTATTGCCAATGCCTGGCTCAGCTGAAAAAGGTTCTGTATCTTTGACGTGAGGCAAGAAGATCTCCATCCCCGCAGTTCTACTGAGATTACTCAGCTGTGAACAGATAACTCGATACAAAGAAGAGGAAGAAAAAGCAAGGAAAAAAGTAGAAGCAGACAATTTCATAGAGCCCAAACCAGACAAGACTCTCTCTGATGACCAAGGGAAAAGCTTTGATAAACGGTAGGGCAGCTCCTCAAATCCAGGTCTCTGAAAGTGGGGGTGGAACACTGCAGGAAATAATATGAGAGTCCCTGCTGTGGGAGTCAAGGGAGACAGGGAAAATAGTTCAGGTAATAAAAAAAATGTTAATATTACAAGAGTGGAATGCATCTGAGTATAATTCCAGACTTTTAAGTTCAGTTTTCAAATGTTGGAGAAAGAAAGAGGCAGCCTGCTGCCATCTCACTAGTTTGTCACATTGGGTTTAAGGTGTAGAATAAATCAAAACTTTTTTTTTTTTTTTTTTTGGGAACATGGTACAAAGAAATGCATTAATAATACATGAAAAAATCTTCATCACGTTGGTGTGCATCAATGGCAACACTATTTTAAAGAAACTATGAGCAACACATGAAAAGATTTGACCTAGGTTTCACTTCTGATGTGCCAGGGTGGGGGCAAGGTGAGCATTCCTCTTACCTACTGATGTGTTACATCTGTGACTTCCTACTTGGGTAGAGAAGTTGGGTTCCCAAAGCAGGGATGATTTTTTTTCCCTACAAGCAAGCAAGGAAGTTTGAATCCTCTGAGCCATCCCCTCTAAGCGCGTTCAAGAGGAACAGAGAGAGAAATAAAACAAAACTTCCCAGTTAGCTGTAGCTGCCATGCCTTTTCTTCCTCTGCATGCTGAATGTTTAAATGTCTAAAGGCTCTGATGTTTGCTGAGAACAGCAGTGGTATTTGTGCTCAGCTTGGCACTAGTGCAGACATGGGACACATGCATACATCCTGTGCCCCTCTAAATGCTTGTGATTTCCTTCCCTTTTGCTTCCAGATACACACTTTAAAAAAATAAAATTAAAAGTATACAATTTCTATTTATGGAAGAGCATAGCTGCAACAAATATTTGCTTCTAAGCTAGCTGAATCTATCAGCAATCACAGTGTGGGAAAGATCAAAGGGAAGACAAGATAAACACAAAAATGTGATTTGGATTATGGTAGCGCCCAAATGCTCCACACAAAAATGGGACCTCCTGCAGTCAGCGCTGTACAGGTAAAAAGTGGGATTTTCTCATCTTCTCAATCACTAGGAGTCTCAATAAGCAAATTTAACACAAGGAGGATGAAAACAGATTATTTCTGTCAGTGACCAGCATGAGGAAATGCTCATTTTGCCAGGGCATCTCTGGTTAACTTGGTTTGCAAGAGCTGTGGGCACCCTCTGCCCAGCTGGGGATGACAAGGGATATGAGGGTTCCACCACCTCTGTGGGGCTATCTGTCCAAGAGGGAACCCTTTGGAGCCCTTGTGCTTCAGGAATGCAACAGCTTTGGTCCCACCAGCTCTTCCATGAGCTCCCTGTCCTCTCAGGGCTGGCCAACACTGTCAGACCAGAGAATTCCCTGCACTTAGCGGCCACTTGGTGGACAGAGAGCATGAACAATGGATGTGACTGCGCTGCCCCACTGACAATCTTACCCCACCCTCCAACTTTTGCTGGAGAACGCCTCAGCTGTGCCTGGACAAGCAGAGAGGGAAGGTGAGTGCTCTGCATCCAGCTCTGCGTGTCCTGCCAGGTGGGGGACACCCATCTGACAGCCCTCACAGGGCTCTTTGCATGCATTTCATTCCTGCCACTCCATCACCCTCCTCCACCCAGATGTTCAGGACAAGAGTCTGAGAAAGGGGGAATTCACTGCTCCAGCAGACAGCCATTGCTCTCCCTATGTATGCCTTCAGCCTGTTGTCACCATCTTCATTTGTAGTTTTGTGAACTACTTTTAACTTATTTAATAGACTCCCACAATAGGAAAAAAAGGCCCTAAGGAAAGAGAATAAAAGTTGTTACTTTGCTAAGACCTTGCCTGGCAAATTTCAACTCAAAAACCCCAGAGAATGCAAAAGAGATTAATGAAAATGCTGAGAATCACCATAATAATTCCAACTACCAGCACCAGTGTCAGCAGGCTCAGCAGGGCCTGTCATTAGAAAGCCCCCTTTTAAATGGGTGTCCCTCCTATTAGTTAAATTACCTACACTGCAGAGAAGAATATTCCAAGGTGACAGAAACCGAAACAGTACAGGCTGCTAAAAATGAAAATCAGATAATTGCTCATAAATTACTTCTGGGGTCTTTCAAGATCTTTCGGTCTTGCTGACTGAAAGGCAAGTCATTTGGAATGCAATAATTAAAATAAAAGCTGCAACATACAGGAAATGTGGTTGGAAGGAAGATATTAAGAGATGCATTGTACCTGCATAAATTATCATCTGGTTTTTGATAGCATCCTGAATTCACTCTTATTCTCTTTAAAAAGCAGGTAGAGATGAGAACCTTGACACGGAGAGCACCTCTGGCTCTGGTCCCCAGATCTGGATCTTCACATGTATTCCAGCCAGGGATAAAAAGGAATATTGGATGTTATTGTCCTTTCTCACACTTATTGTCCTTTCTCACACTTTTCCCCCAGTGCTGTCTCTGTGTAATGCTCAGTGACACCCACCCCTGACACTGGGGACCAGCAGATCCTCAAGGGTGGCCCAGCAGATCCTCAGATCTCCTTGTGACTTCAGCCCCTTCAGAGAATGGGCCCTGCCCTGCTCACATAAACTGAAGGGAAAACCCCAAATTTCCTCCCTTGGGATGGGATCTCAGGACTTTACCCGGAAATATTTTAAATAGGTGGCCTTTTCTCCTAATTTGCCACATCTGAGGGTAAAATTGATGTCACTTGGTGTTCAGCAGAGCCATCCCTGTATTAGTTTTCTTCCAGTAGTTTTAGATGAAAGTTGCTGAGAGATGGAAGGGGTGCTCTGATGAGCTGAAGGTCAAGACATCATCACCTCTTCAGCTGTATTCTCTCTTCATTTTCTGATCATCCCACACTGCTACCAACTGTCTGGAAGAGGATAGCCAAGCAACTCCAGAAAATGTCTGTTAAAAATCCATTTGACACTCATTTACTGCTGGCCATGTTTGGTCTGAAAACATTAAGAAACTGTTTCACCCCTCTTGGCATTTATTGGACTACATGGAGATATTTTTTCAGACTTTACTTGTTGTTTTTTTTAAAAGCTAGACTGTATTTTGTTAGTTGCCCAGAGGATTTCATGCATGGGGTACTCTATAAATAAGAGTTATTATTCCCCAATGACAAATGCAGCTTCTTTCTCAAAAGTTCCATAATAGCTCATGTGGGACAAACAGGAGTTTTCTGATGGTGTTAAGTTTCACAATTAAAGAGACACCTCCTGCTATAAGAGGGATAGATAGCCAGTTTTTAAACCACCATTTAATTGCTGAAGACAACAGATCCTCTGCCCATGGGTAGTGAGAAGGGGATGACATCAGTCACCAGCTGTGATTCCCTGAGGTTCCCCAGGGAAAAAAATTTGGTTCCCCCAACCCAATTTATAGCCTGGAGGCGGTAGGGGAAGCTGTAAAACCTACCAGGCTAGCATAACAGGCTGCTGCTGTTATCCTGATCTCAGCAAGGCCAAGGACTGTGCAAGCAGCTGAAATTCCCTGTGGAGTTCAAGATGAGGCAGGAGAAATTCTGCAGGACAACCACTGCAGCATGGGCAACACAGTTTCTGGGGAAGAAAATACAGGATTTCTATCTTCAGTGCTGCTTCTCTGCATTTTTTGCCAAAAATAAATTAACCCCATGAACATAGAACAAATGTACATATATTACAGGGCTCCTTTCATGAATAAAGGATGCCAGGTCATCAACCTCCATCCAAATAAGCAGCACAGGAAGGGAGAGAGGAGAAGTGAAGGTAATTTGATGTTACAGCAGGGAGGAGACAGAGGTTTGCTCATAGCTGAATCATCCAACAACCCAATCTGCCAGAAAACAGCAAATATCACACAACTTCACGTGATTTTCATCAGTCTGTCCCTTGTCCTAGCTGGAATGTTCTCTAGCAGGATCTCAGAGATGTTTCACAGCAGAGGCATCACAGCCTCCTGGCACAGCCCCTTCCAGCACTGATCTCCTGCAAGGCTGCTCCTCAGCACAAAGGAAAGGGATGCTTTTCCCAGTTATGACATCACTTCCTCACAGATAATGCTTTTCCCCAGCCCCATCACCTAAACCTCCCTTAATGCCTGGTGGTTTAGTGCATGTTCAGAATTTCCATTACAGTGAGTCTTTACCATTCTTCCTGCTTTTTAGGCTCAGGAAATACTTTGTGCAGGATTCAGGGCATGCAGGTGGGAGTGTTCCTGCAGCCTGACCTTTCTGTGATCTGTAATTCTCAGTGGCCATGGTTTCACCTTTATCTGGAAACTTATAGGAAAAAAATCTCTTTTGGAGCAATGAGAAAAAGGCTGATTAAATAACTGCCTGTCTTCTTCTGGGATCGTTATTCCTCAGTGAATGCCTGAAATCAGCAGTCAAGAACAAACAAAGAGCTCACACTCTTATTTCATGACTAGATCTCAGTGTTACACTGAAATGAAGCCTGTTATCCTGAGTGGCACCTGGGTCTTTTGGAGTTGGGCACAAGAGGCACCATGGATCTGGTGCTCAGAGGCACCACTGAGGAGCCTGTCTGCAACACGTGGGCTCCTCTTACTCATGTTTAGGGGTCAGAGCTGCTGTGCTGGGGGGCCAGGGCTCCCACTGAGGTGGGCTGTGTGCTGACAGTGTGCATGAAGCATGTGTGTGCAGCCCAGAGGAGATCAGGTTTATTTGTAGGCAGGGGAATTTTGAAGTTTCCCCGGGCAGGCATCCACTAGAGAGCAGGTGGAGGTCAGGCTGCAGAGTTGGTGTTTCACAGGTCTCAGCTCCTGCACTGCCAGTTTCATGTGCTCCTCTTACATTTCCCTGCTCCTTCACCACTCTGCTTCTCTATACTTACTGTTGAAAAGTATTTACATGAAAAATGTTCTAAAGGGAGAGAGGTTAGCAAAACTGTCAACTGGGCTAAAAATATTAAGCAAACCATTTCCAGCCTCCATGAAGTAATAGATTTCTAATGCTGCTTACTCAGGACTTCTAGCAGGCTGCTGTACTCACAGGAGGGTGCTTTTTTTGCTTATTTTATGCATCAGTTTCATGTAGAATGTTTGTTTACTTCTGTGAGTGAAAACCATATATTTTCTGATGGAGATTGCTTACCTCAAGGAAAAACTAAATGTAGATCTTCAGCCTTGAGAACATTAACTTTCTGTGCAATTTAGCTAACAAATCACAAAGTCATGGAATCATAAATACCATGATGGAAGGGGACATTAAGGGCCTGGTCCAATATTGCTTGGCAAAAGCACAGTCTAGACAACATGCCCCAGCACTCTTTCCAGCTGAATATTAAAGTGCCCCAACATTGGGGAATCCAAATGGAAAAGCATTTGAAATTTGGTCAAGAAATTCTTGAGGAATTTCTTCAAGCTGGAGCAGATATATCCTCAAAAAAG
The DNA here is from genome assembly GCF_035770615.1 of Melospiza melodia melodia. Classification (NCBI taxonomy): domain Eukaryota; kingdom Metazoa; phylum Chordata; class Aves; order Passeriformes; family Passerellidae; genus Melospiza; species Melospiza melodia. The sequence goes on from NC_086202.1 coordinate 8,544,050, forward strand.
ACCGTGGAAATGTGTTGACATTGAGTGTGACCTCAAATCTTGATACCTGAACATGAATTAGACCAGGTCTAAGCACTCCATTTGTGTGCCTTTTTTTAGTGGTAGATCTTTACATTGTTCTCTCTCTCCTTGGCCATAACTTTTTTTCTTCCACCAAGAGCAGGATCTCTGCCTTTCCAGATAAGCATCCATCCACCTAAACCTCTGTATCTGAGACAGATGTACTGTCTGTCCCAGTAAAACTGGGACTGCCTTGACAGCTCTCCTACAAGGTGTTGCTATGCCTTTTGATCTACCCTGCCCCTGCCCAACTGATCAGGACTCACCCCTGCACCTGAACAAACTGGATCATATTTTTGGTGAAGAAACAGGGAGGATAGAGGAATGGGTACCCTGCTGTGCTGGCTGACAGAGGACAGAAGGAGTAGAGGGAGGAGGGAGGGAGTCAAGCTGCCAAATGCAGCTGCAGCGTGTGACATTGGGACAGACAGCACAGAGGGGACAAGTACACATGGATGGAGCAAATTCTGCAGTTTGTTTGCTCTGCAGTGATGAAAGAGAAAGGTCAGTTTCTATACACCCTGGCTTATAGGCTGGCATATATGATTCATATATATGTATTTAAAGTCTTCTATATCTCTCTGGCTCAGGCTGCCACTCATTTCTAGTCTTCTAACAAGCAGGCTTTTGAACAGCATTCACGCTCACTTTTTAAGTTTCCAAAGAAGCATCTCTGGCTGTAGAGGCTGCTGCTAATGAGAGATGAGGCAGTGAGGAGACAGCACTACTCCAGGTCGTCTCTGTGCTGTGCCATCCTGTGCTGTGTGAGCAGATGACAGCCATGCTCTGCACTGCTCTGGCTGCACCATTTGGGTCAGAGTCTGTGTTAGCACACAATAACCATTAACCTGGCCTTTGCAACCAGCTTCCAAAAACATCTCTGAGTATTCACCTTTTGTTCTGACTGTAACAGTTGTATTCAAGAAAATGTCAGTGAGCAGCAAGATAGGGTTCAGTAGGACAGGAATCACAGAAAAGCAAAATCGTGGCAACACAGAATTTACTCCAGTCTAGGCAAATAAAGAAAGCCCCTCTCACTGCCTTTTCTGTGCAAAGGGAGCTGCATTTCAACTCACAGTCACAGCAAGGGGCTGCAGACACAAAGTCCCTCAGCTTTTCCCACCACTGGACACGCACCTGACATCTCTATGGCAGCAACTGCAACTTTCTGTGGTCTGCAATGGGAACACCGACTGAAATGGGTGCTCAACATCCCTTAGCCCTTGGTCCTTTGGGATTTTAGTCACAAAGCAGGCGAGTAACTCCTCTCTCCACACCTTTATACTCAATGCTAGAGGCACTTGAAATACTGAAGACTGAAAATGAGGTATCCTAGTTTGTATTGAAAGGTACCATTTAATGATTCACAAAATACAAGACTGAGAACTGTGTGTGCACACTTTTATGTTAATAATGTAGCAGAGCTGCCTGACCAGATGTGTTGGATGGTCCCAGTAGAAGTTTTGCTGGCTCCTGCGATCCATCTGCTTCCCTCCACCTTTTTCCAAGACCAGATACATTTCTTCTTAACATGGCTGGAAAAGTTGGGAAAGCAGGCAGAAGTAGCAGCTACCTCCATGAGCTGCCTCAATTCCACTGACACAATTTCCAACCAGTAAGAACCCCACAGAAACGTAGAGTCATGGTGCCTCTTCTCCTCCTTTTTTATTTTGTTTTTTGGAAAAACATCTTTATAAGAAACTTCCCTACACTTGGCACATCAGTTCAGCATCAGCAGAAGATAAAACCAGTGATTCGACAACATCTTAATGGAAGACTCCCACACCTTTGGAGGGCATCAGAGGAAAAACTCAGACCTGCTATGGTTCTGATTTGCTATGTCCCTGAAAATAAAAAATGATGTCTACATAGTCTTACAGAGACACAAAAAATAGAAGAAGGAAACATGACACTTGCTCAGTTAATTTTTTTTAAAACCTACAAGTGCTCTCCACCAGCTGTCTCTTTCTCAGCACGAGGCTTCAGGGGCTGGGCAGAGCACTGCTTGGTGAAATGGATATACTAAACATTGAGCAAAACCCCTTCTCATTTACAGCTCTCCTACTTTAGCAGAATTACATCAGGGATCTGTTCCATCTGTGGTACAGAGCTGTGCAATTCATACACCCTCCCCTCCCTTAAAATCCCCAAGCTGCACTGTACAAGCAAGGAAGCAATAAAAGACATGGTGCACAGACGAGGCTTAGTCTGCACTCAAGCTCTGATGCTGTAAAAAATGCCTGGCTGAAACAAAGATCTAAGTTCCACATCATTTATTTAACTTTCAAACATCATATCCTAGGTTTTACAGTGATGGGCACTACAGAAAACACAATGAGAAATAGATGGGTAATTACAGTGGTGGTTTTGACTTTTACCATCATCTAGAACTGTAGTAAAGTCAGAAGACACAGGTTTATGCTTCTTGAGATACGTGTTTAAATCAAGTTATGTCATAAGTGATCTGAATGTAATGGTCACAGCTTGACTCCTCACCAGTCTTAGATAAGCGACTGAGATTCAGAATTAGGCACAATTTTCTGTATCAGAGCACGTGTACTGCACAGTTTGGTACAAATCAGTGTGACTGGCAGCACACTCGGGACTAGGAGAAAGGTAGAAACTTAATTTCTGAGAGAAAGTTGTGATGTGTGTGGGGGAAGCTCCCTGGGCAGCTGCCCACGACCTGGCTGCTCCTGAGCAGAGTGCTGCAGCTTGAGAGAGGCACTGCTCGGTTTGGGGGCAGAGCAAGGGGCAGGAAGAGGCTGCTGATGGGGGAAAACCAAAATATTATGAGAACAAAACAGACATGAAAGATGTTTTAAATGCCACGTATGTATAGATCACAGGGGAACTTTGAAATGCTCCATTAGGTATTGAAGTAGCCATCACACAGCCCATAGCCCCTGACTGTTGCAGAAGCCCCACGCAGGCAGGGCTGCAGCATCCTTTGTTGCGCGGGTAGGCGACAGGAGCGTGAGGCACCGCGGCGAGGGACCGGAGCGGGGTCAGCGCCGCTCATCCCGCCGGCTGCGGGCTGGGGCTGTGCGGGTCCCCGGCCGGGATTGTCCCCGCTCATCCCGCCGGCTGCGGGCCCGGATTGTGCGGGTCCCCGGCCGGGATTGTCCCCGCTCATCCCTCCGGCTGCGGGCCCGGATTGTGCGGGTCCCCGGCCGGGATTGTCCCCGCTCATCCCTCCGGCTGCGGGCCCGGATTGTGCGGGTACCCAGCCGGGATTGTCCCCGCTCATCCCGCCGGCTGCGGGCCCGGGCTGTGCGGGTCCCCGGCCGGGATTGTCCCCGCTCCAGGGTGTCACCCGCGCCACACGGACCTGCGGGGGTGACGGCCACGGCGATATCCCCAGGGCTGCCGGAGGGTGCAGGAGCAGCCCAAAGGCGCAGTGGGGCGCGGGTGGCAGTGTCCCTGCGAGGGGCCGGCTGTGCCCGTGTCCCATATTGGGGCCGGCTATGCCCGTGTCCCCGCGTGGGGCCGGCTGTGCCCGTGTCCCCGCGTGGGGCCGGCTGTGCCCGTGTCCCATATTGGGGCCGGCTGTGCCCGTGTCCTCTCTTGGGGCCGGCTGTCCCCCGTGTCCTCTCTTGGGGCCGGCTGTCCCCGTGTCTCCGCGTGGGGCCAGCTGTGCCCGTGTTCTCTCTTGGGGCCGGCTGTGCCCGTGTCCCATATTGGGGCCGGCTGTGCCCGTGTCCTCTCTTGGGGCCGGCTGTGCCCGTGTCCTCTCTTGGGGCCGGCTGTCCCCGTGTCCTCTCTTGGGGCCGGCTGTGCCCGTGTCCTCTCTTGGGGCCGGCTGTCCCCGTGTCCCCGCGTGGGGCCGGCTGTGCCCGTGTCCCATATTGGGGCCGGCTGTGCCCGTGTCCCCGCGTGGGGCCGGCTGTGCCCGTGTCCCCGCGGCGCGGGAGCCACGAGAGGGCAGTGACACACAGCCGAAGGGATGGATGGATGGATGGATGGATGGACGGATGGATGGATGGATGGATGGATGGATGGATGGAGGGATGGATGGAGCGCTCCTGCGCCGAGCGCGGCTCCGGCTGTGCCGCCGCCTTCCCTCCCGTGACAGCTCGGGATAAAATTCCAGAACAAAGGAGCAGCGCGGGGATGCGCTCGTTGCGGCGCGTTCCAAGGGTCCCTTACCGGCTCTGGAACAAAACCGGGGCGGGTAAATGCCCCAAATACCCGACAGGGAAACGCTTTGTGCGCCGGGAGCTCGGAAGGTGAAATGAGGCTTTCTGCTGCGGTTGTTTGTCAGGGTAAAATAACAATTGTATCGAAATTCATTTTTAATTGAACTGTTCGGTGTGCTCGGGGAATCTGCACTGGCATGTGGGGAGTGCCCGTCATTGCTGTATCTCCGGGCTTTATCTGCACCATCAGTTAAGCTTAGTATGTTTTAATTGAAATTCTTTCAGTCTTTCAGCTGCTACTTCCCCCTTCAGATTATCATTCATATTATAGCTGCATTTCATGCTTATCCTATTCTGAATGATCAAAAGGATTTTTCTGCCATTATATTTAATGCTTCCCTCACTTTCACAATCACGTTTTATTATAAACTCTTGCTGTTATGAGGGAATTTGGTGCAAATCAGGTCACACCTTTTTGTTAGCTATAAACCAGACGTAAGAAACCCCAGCATTAAAAACACGCAGAAGTGAATGACTGTCATTCTTGATAACAAAAAATATGCCACTAAGATAATATTAAATATTTTTAAATATAACTGGAATATGCAAGATGTAAGTCCTGAAATAATTTTAGCAGCATATACCCCTAAAATTTCTAGGTGACAACCAAAAATCAAAAAAGGAATGAAAAGAGAGCCTGTTACTGTCCTGTTTCTACATAACATATTTAATTTTACTTCATGTAAATAAGTATCTTTAAAAATTTTTGTTGAACATTCTTAGCTCATCTTACTGCGAGGAAAAAAAAGGAAAAATAAAACTAGGAGATTTACAAGTTTCTTGTATGAAAGAAAAATGTTAAAATTGAAATTATTTAAGGAAAAGAGATCTTGATTTGTATTTCTCCAATAAATCAAAATATTAACTTAGTTTAAAAAAATTCTGCAGATAGTTGTATCAGTTAATACCCTCTGAGGATTGCATTTTTTTACTGAAGCCCCTGAAAATGCATTTTCTAACCTCTATTTGATATTTTTTGTCTCTCACCTCACCAGTAAGGCACTATTTTCAGTTTAAGCCTTGGTGCTGAAAGCTGCGATCCTGAGCAGCCTGCATTCCCAACCTCTGTTGGGAACAAAAGAGACAGGATGCAGAGGGAAGCTCAGAGAAAGGAACAGCGTTGGAGTTTGATTTTACTTCAATGGGAAGCATGACATAAGTGAGAAGAATTAGTGTGAGTCCAGTTTTGGAGGACAGCAGCCCACATCCAGTGCTGACAAGGGAGAGGACTTAACCTAATGGTTTGTTTCCACACCTCACAGCCACGAGCCTCAGCAACACCCACCAGATTCCTCCTGAACGAGGCATTTATTGCAGTTTCTGAGAGCTGAATTCTTACCAGCCATAACAGCATCATTGTGGCACTCAGTGTGGACCTGCACCTTCCACTGGGAGCTGCAAGGGCCCTGGGAGTGAAGCTGTGCTGAGCAACCCATGGTCACCTGCTCAACAACATTACAGGGAACTTTGCCATTTGTATGCCAGCATTCAGACCTCTGGAGTTTTTATCTAAATCCAGATAATTTATGTGAGTCTGTCTATGCCAGTATGGAAAGGGAAAACAAAACCAACTTTCTCTAAGAATATGTATTGCCTGGTGATGATTTCCTGAGGAAAAAGCAAGTTTTCCTCTCTTGTGCTAAATTTCAGAAAGCTTGTACCTAGGGACACCTTTTCATTAGTTACATATAGGCTCTGGCAAATTTTTCATTGTGCTTTCAAACAACTGATTCGCATCCACGATGTGTCTCAAAATATAGAAATGCTTAAACAGATGAGGGATACACTTGCATATATCATAGCTTATATTATGCATGCATATAAGCTCATGTATTCATATATAAGCTTATATTCTACATTCTATTGCATATATCATAGTATATATTCTATATGGTTCTATTATATATCTGCATGTGTATGCATACATGGAAATTCTGCATACAGCAGAGGGGGAACTGCCAGCCCAGCAGGGCTCCAGAAACTCTCTCCTTCGGGGAGGGGGGCAGAAAAATGTATTTTCAAATTCAACTTCCTCCCCCACCTTCTTTTTTTTTTTTTTTTCTTCCCCACTCTTTTAAATGTCAGACTCCTACACAGTTTCTTTGAAAGTTCGAACAGTTAGTTAGATCAGTCTGGAAGCAAAACAAACCACAGCACATTTCACCTTTTGGAGAACTTTCCAGGAGCCAACAAGCATTTCAGAGCGGTGACGATTCAGTGTTTAGCTCTCTGGGGTTGGGGTGTAGACTTAAAAATTCAAAACATTTTTTTGGTACATCTGTGTTGAATCAGGGCTTGTTTCTGATTAAGGTGGCTGAATTTTTTATTATTAAATTATTTTCTAAATTGATCACTTGTATTTAGGGACATCAGATGGAAATGCTGTTCTGCTCTAACATTGCTCACTCTGCTTAAGATCCAAGCTGACTGGGTTGGAAGGTGTCTGATTTTTCCTTCAGCTGCGTTTTGCCCGAGGTACAGCCCATGACAACAGAGCACAGCTCTTTGACCTACTCGTGGCAATTTCTTTCACTGTGCATGAAAGAATGAGCATCACTGGGAGAGGCTCAGGCTGCTGCTCTTTCCCTTGTCTTGGTGCTTGGCGGGAAGTTCATCTCCTCTCCCCCTCCTGCTTGTGGGAGGCTGGATGCTGGAGCATCTCAGGCTGGTGGCATAGGAGGCGCAGCTGAGATAGGCTCCCCAGGCAATAAAGTGCTGTGGGAGATACTGGTCTGATTTTGAACCCTGAGCTTTGAAGGGGAGTTTTTTCTGCTCTATCTTGCCCTGAGAACTGAGCCAGAGCAGTGAGATCACCACATAAGTGCTGGCAAAAGCAGTGGATGCAGTGCAGTCACTCCCAGCACACATTGTGGGGGGCCCATAAGCAGCCGAACACACCCAAACACAGGGCATAAATAAATAGGAGAGAAACAGGTTTGAGTCTTTACTGCACCTGGTAACAAGAGTAGCTTGTTTTTCCCTGTCCTCCACTCCCCAGAGCAGCATCAGTCTGGAGCTGAACTAGCTCCAGTGGTCTACCAAAATCATCTCTGGGGAGCCCTGGTTTTGTGTGTGTGTGTGATCACCCTGGCAGCATCAGCCAGGAGGGTCCCTGACATGCTGGGGGTGCACATGTGGACCCTGTTGTGCTAAAGAAAGAGACCTAATGAGCAGCAGTGGATCTGAAGGGCCCAGATAATGATTCATGGCTGAGGCAGACAAGGCTGCTGGCTTGCACATCATACAGGCTGTGGGAAGTGCACAGCATGATGCTCCAAGCACAGTTTCCTAACTGCTAAATGTGGGTTAGCCTGTTTATAACACATCCAGAAACCAGCAGGGTACTGTCCAGGCAGCAGACAAGGCAGCAGGCTCACACAGTTCACACCAGGAAAGAGAGAGGGCAGCAATTGTGTGCCCAGGGGAGTGCACAGGGCAGAACAAGGTTCTGCCTCCCCAGACAAATGAAACCACTGCATTTATAACTGAAGAGGGCTCAGCAGTGATTTGGATGGCCCAGGACCTGCCACTGAATGATGTGACCCCGGGCTGCCACAGCAGCTGGCTGAGGAAGCAGGGTGGGGGAGCAGGAGCACCCCTGCCCCTCTGTGGGGCCTTCACAGGGTGCCTCTGGCTGGGCTTTGGGACACGTTGTTTTAGATGTGCTGTGCCAAGGAGAATTGTGCTCATACCAAGTTCCAGCAACTCAGTTTGTGGTCGGGCAGGTGAGGGCAGCATGCTTGAGGGAAAAGCTGCCTTCTGGCAGAGCCACTCGGATTGCCTGGGATGCTGGGAGGGTGGGAGATGCGTGGCAGGGACGTAAATCACATCTGCACAGCACTGGCGATCACAATTCACCACAAGCCATCTCTGGCAGCTCTGTTTGCCTGGAGATGGCAGCTGAGTCCACCTCCACAGTATTTTCAGACTGTTTCATGTCTGCTTTTTGTATGCGCTGAGGTAATGATGAATTTTAATTAATTTTTTTAAGGAATGCATCATAAACCTTAGCAACCTAAAAAATACTGTGATTTCTCTATCTGGGACCATTGGATTTACCCACCCCACGTCAAACTTTATGCCCCATCATCATCCATCAGGCAAGAGGAACAAGGACACCCTTTTTGTAGCCCCCAAGCCATATTCTGTGACATCCTAATATGTTGCCTTAACTCCTAGCTCTCCAACCAGAACCCCCTCAGCTCTGAATTAAAGAGATGACAGAAGCACTAAAAGGAAGGTTCCTTCAGTAACAACTGTGACTTCAGAATAAGTGCTCTCTTCTCAATATTAGCAACACAGAAACGCTCTTGTTACCAAGCTCAACTCTGTGTACAGTCTGTGTATAACCTTTTAAACAGCTTTTGCTGTAAAACACAAGTCTGTGTTTGCTGTAACAGGAGCGTTTCATTCCTCACAGTAGAATAAAAGGGTTTGCTGAAAGAGAAAGGGCATTCCAAGTCCCTGCTTTGTGCTCTGAATTCTTTTCCAACATCTTCCTTTTAATACATCGCAAAAGGGGGGAGAGAAGAAAAAAAAAACACATTTAAAAAGAAAAAAAAGTGTTTTAGAGTGTTTTCCCAAGAAATATCACACGCTGAATTGAAACACCTTATCTACAAGGAGGTCCTGGTGGCAAGTGTAGAAGCAACACAGGAAAAAAATCAATACAGCCTGCAGAGATTAAAAACATACTGGAAAAACATAAGGAAAATGTAACAATTAATGCCAGTTGTACATATAATACGTGAAAACAAAGCGCAGAGGCATTAGTCTCTACACACAGATCTATTGGATAGGTAATGCTTTTATCTCAACTTGAAAATGGAAGCTTTATTAGACTGCTTCCCATCAGGAGGCATCATACCAAGAGCAGTGTAAGGCTCTAACTAGCTGAAAGCCTCTTCCCCCCACACCTTCCATCCCAATCACTTTGCATACCCGTGAAATTCAAATGGCTCAACCTCAGACTGAGGTGGTGTCAAACCAGGGTTCAGATTCACCAGCCTGCATGAAACCACCTCCAGTGGAAGACATGAAGCAGCTGGCCAAGATGCCTTGCAATAGGTGGGAGCTTTTTGTCTGCAATTTAAAAAGCCCCTCCATGATGCTGCAGCTAAAGATTGTTTTATCATTGCATTGTATCATGCTGTAGCAGCTATTAATATATGCCTGGCTTGAATAAAATGTCCTACACAAGTTTCAGCTGTGGGGGGTTTTGTAATTAGTGTGCTCAGGCGCAAAAATCAGGAACATATTTAAGGTGTCGCTCAGCTGAATGATTCCTCAAAACTCCCTCCAGCAGCTTTTCATTCATACAATAATTACACCCAATTTTATCATTTAACCCAGTATCTTGAGTGTAAACCCCAAGAAAAGGCAATAAATAGCTCTTTCTCCTAATGTTAATACACTCCTAATGTTAAAATACATGTTGAAGTCTAAGTAGAATATTTGCATCGTCAGTTTTCTGGATCAGGAACAATAAAGAGGAAAATCTCCCTTCTCATAACACTTACCATAACAAATTTCAATAAAACTACACAAGACTCACAGCAGGACTATAGATAAGCATCAGATAGGTGACAATATAGGAAAAATACCACTTTAACCTTTCTGCTGCCTTCACATCAAAATAAATCAAGGTTTACAAGTTTACTTTTAAACCCCAGAGAGCATAAGTGAACCTATGGTTTACTCATCCCCTTTCTGACACCAGCAAGTAGAGGGGTAGGTACAGGGTCACACAAGGGTTGGTGGGTTGGACACCTAGTGCTACTTCAAGGCCAAGAGCCAAGTGGACTCAACCATCTGAGAATCCTCTCAGTGAAGGAACTTTAAGGACTATGAGACCAAAAAGCATTTAGGCCTCTAGCTGGTGTTTTGCAGAATTTACATCCAAATACTCCTGCCATACTCAGCATTGCACCGAGGTCAGCGACGTAGCAGCCTCTTTAATGGAAGTCTGTGCTAGACAGACACAAACAGGAGCAGGCAAAGAGGGAGGTTTCATGGAGCTGGGAGCTCTGTTTCACACAGATTTCATAAATGGCTCTCAGAGCTAAGCTTGCTTTTTGTGGCAGGGGCACCTCCTGCCTTGGCCAGGCTCCCATTTTAGCATCGTATAAATCCAAAGGGATAAAGAACATGCTTGGGCACTGGTGTTCCCACTACAGACAGGCTGCCTGCCAGCATGGATAAACAAAAGTACTTTTCATTTATTAGTTACTAGTTTTCATTCAAACTCCCAGAGCGCCGATCCTTTTACTTTGGACCACATCCCATGCTTCCACTGAAGCCAGTTTAAGATTCTCCTGACCACATTGAGAGCAGATTCATTTGGAAACCATTTGAAAGGCTCAGCTCTGCCATTCTCACACAAGGTGTAAAGCAACATCAACAGGTAACTCCTGAGAATGACTTTGCACAAGTCAAATTCGCAAGGGTTTAATGAGCCTTGGATAAGTCTGAGAGCTTTTTTTCAGTAATGCTGTCCACTCTCAGCAATAAGTAATAAACATTCCCAACACCCCATGAGGCAAGGAGTCAGAGCTGGGCCTACTTTAAGACATATAAACTGCAGAAAAGCTATTAAGGCTTCATAGCAAGCCAATGATCCAGCCAATGCTTGGAGTGCAGAAAGTCCTGGCTTTTAATGCACATATGAACCTGTTAGTGCTAAGGTTCAACTTTTTCCTGTCAGTCGTCTTGAGTGTTTACTAAATCCAGATGGCCTGAGGAAATAAATGAGATTAAAAAGAGTCTGTTTCATTCTCACACTTCCCAAAGCCCTCTGCAGAAGTATTGTGTTGCTACAGATAACACATGTACCTGCAGGCATCGGTGCAACTGCTACAGACGTGCTGGGGACTCCTTTTACCTCGTCCTCAGCAGAGCTTAACAGCCTTTAACACTTCCACACCCATAGAGAAAAGGAACACCGCATTCTGCTTTTGTTCCTATTGAAAAATGCTGTTTATTCACTGTTTTTCCAAACTGTGAAACATTTTCACTGGCCTCTCCACAAATCCTTGGTGGCATCTCCAAAACGGGAAGGGTGGGGGGATCCTAACCTCTTTGGGAGATACAGGAAGGGCACACGTGGGGCATGGGCTCTGTGGTGATGGAGAGGTGGCATGTGGAAGCACTTGAGCTCTGAGAATCCCCACCCACACCAGAGACAAAAGCCCCATGGGTTTGGTTAGTCTGGAACTAAAGAAAAAGGCAGAGAGGGCAGAATCCTTGACGTGTGAATGGCTGTTGTGAGAGAGGAATGAGTAACAACCCTCTGTGCTCCACAGAGACATAAAGATATGCTGAGTCTGGGCCACTAGCCCCCTGGAGCAGCAGAAAGCTGTAGTGTGCCCTCGATGGAGCTGTTGAGGAAGACACCAGAAAGGATTTAGGGGTTGCTGAGTCCCATCCCAGTGAGGAAGAAGGATTAAACAGGCTCTTGGGGCTGCACCACAGAGGATGTACAGGGATGAAATGAGCCCAGCTGCCCTTTATATGGGGTGCAGCAGGAAAGATGGGGGTCTTTGCAGCCCCAGTCTGTCAACCAACACCTGGCCATGCTCCACAGGGGAATGGCACTCAGCAGAGAGCTGACCATACAGGGCTGAGCGCTGCTGTGCTTCAGGGAACAGCAGAATGGGATGCATAACCACCAGGGAGGCACCCAGGGTGATGGAAGATTGAGGAAGAGGATGCATTCAACTAATTTCACCTCCCACGTGGTGTTTGTGGGCACAGGCTGGACAATGTCATCTTTGTATGAAAGATTGGCGAGATCTTGATTTTTCACTTTTAACAGCTGCTCTTTGCTAGTAAGTCCTTCTCAGATCTCCTTACCCACGACTCTCATCCTTCTTCATTTTAATCTGATGAAACATTTCTCTTTGTGTAAGAAAAAGGCATCAGGTGGAGAGTTTAGTTGAGGATGAGAGGAGGGAATGGTGCTTGGGGTAAGGGGTTGTGGCTTGGGGAAGCCCAGATCACTGCTACCAGGGACTGGGATGGGTCTCCTGCTTGCTCCCCACTTCAGCTCTCTGCCTGCAAGTCAAAGATAACAGAGCTCTTTTCTTTCAGCCATTTGTCTGGGAAGATTTGGGGTTACTACACATCCAGCAAGAGGTGGCCCAGGCCTCAGCGGAGATGCCGGCTCTTTACCATTGTACAAACAATAGCACCTCTGAGAAGCAAGCCCTTGCTTTGTATATTTACTTCGTTTCTTCTTCAAGCTTTGTTAGGGAACCAAGGCACTTAGGCTGGTTACTAAAATAAAGAAGTGCTATAAAAAGAGATCAGCTCTTGCAAGGAAATCCAAGCTGCAGAAACATGAACAAAGATCCATTGAAAGGCAGTGTTAAATAAATACAAATTAATTTTGCATAGTTCCAAAGTCCTTCAGTCAATAAACGCCCATTCTCATTATTATTCAATAACATTTAGCTAATATATTTGGATTTGCAAGGCAAACATTTTCAAACATTTTTCTAAATTAGCACAAATCTTCTGCTTCGTCTTTTCTTCATCTACTGTCAGCGGAGCAAATAATCAGAGAACAAATAGTACTCCGCTTATAAATTCCTCTTGCCAAAGACTCGACCTCTAGAGACTTGACTTCACATTTGCTTTTCTGTAGAATTTAACAAAATTAGTCAAGCGCGATTTGTTGCGTGTTTGTCTCTTTTCAAAAGCTCAGAAATGTCTAGCTCCGGTGATTAAAGGAAGAAGGGAGATTTTACTAATAATGTTTAAGTGGAAGGATATTGGAATGCAAGAAATATTTATTAACATCCACCTGTAGGTAAACGTTTATAAAATTTCATCTTCTGTCAAGGTTGAGGTCATTCCCACTTACTGCCACAAAGTCATAAAATAACTGAGGAACAAATCCTCAGATGCCACAGCATCTTCCTGGCTGGGCTGTGGGTAGGACAGGCCAAATATTAAATTTCATTAAAGGATGATGCAAAGAGCACCTGCATGATACTGCCCTACCCTGAGGCACAGACAAGCCAAGATGATTAGGTATTATCAAAAGCTCATCCTCTCCCCTCTTTCTCATTAGAGCCAGAGGAACCTACTCTGGCTGAACCATTTGCAGCGTTGGGTGCAAGGAGGAGGCATCTGCATTTCAATGGGGTGCTTGTCAAGGCTGACAGCAATTGGAGAGCTACTTGTTATAAGGCTGTGTACTCCGGTTGCCACAGCCCTACAGTGTGTCTCTTTTTATTGCCAGTGCACTCTTCTGTCATTTGGGGGCCTTAAAGCATGTGAGTCCCCTCATGTGGGCTCCAACACCTCAGGAAAGGAGGAACAACAGAGGTCAGACCCAGCTTCTTCAACATGGTTCTACCTTCATTTTTATGAATCAGGCTTTCTGGTCTTGAATGATAATAAATGGAGGATTTGGAGATCAAAGGTAATTTGATTTCTGAAAGAGAGCTGTGATCTGTGATAAACATGCTACCTGGGTTCGTTTCAAGTCAGCAACATCAGGGAAGTTATACAGTTATTGCACTGTTGCTTCCCCTGTGAAAACAAGAAAAAGTCAGAAACTGGCAGCCCTGCTGTGCTCACTTAGGAGGGGCTGTGCCAGCCACCACACACTGGCCAAAGCCAGCAGAGCAATGAGGAGAACATTTGGGAAGAGTCCCGACTGTCAACATCCAGCAAGAAATGGCAGACACCTAACAAGCAAAAGAACTGCTTGGTTAAATGGAACAGAAAATTCATGCCAGATCTGGCCTTCTATACTCTGTGCTCATGGCTCTATCAGGACCTGTGCATAATAATAAGCATTATTCCCCAAACCAACTGACATTTGCAACCATGCCAGCTCTAAAGTGCCACATCTAAACCAAAACAAGATTCAGCCACTATTTTGGCATTTCCAAAAGAGAAGGAAGCATAGTTAGCCTCTTTTTTGGTCAGCCTTTGACCTGGTGCTAACAGGAGCTCCTCTGAAGTTTGATGACACCCTGTATGGGTGAACCCTCTGAATTTCACTAGGACTGGAATCAGCACAAAGGACAACACCAATGTTCACCATCAGATTAGAGCCTGGGGGATCATATTCCATTTTTCTCTATGATACCCTAAAATGCTTCATTCAAACCAGCATTAACACTTGTATTGGCTGAAAACAGTGTCTGAAAACAGTGTCCAAGCCAATATACTACAGTCAGTTTGTCTCTGCCTGAGAATAATAAAATGAGCTAATAAGATCTCCTCTGGAGGTTCATCTTAGGACCAATCATTTAGTACCAGCTGCCTCACTAATGTCTTTCTTCATTTCCATTTCTTCCATTTTCCCATATACTCGTCTCTTCTTACTTTGTTATGTGCTGCATTTCCTCCTACCTCTTCTTTTTGTGTTACTTTTCCATCATCACCTTTCAGCATTCAGCTTATTGTCTTCCAGTTCCACTCAGGGAAAAATTAAAGTTCATGAACAACATGCCTAGAGGCTCCTTCAAATATGGCTTATCTCAAGTGGTCCATTTACCCCTTGGCCATCAAGCAATACCTTCAGAAAAACAGCAAGTTCATTCTCTCTGAAAGATATATGAGGCAAGAATAGAGATACTGCCTCCTCAGTACATGTGCACATTTATGGGCAATAAACCCAGCAGGGAAGGCTGCCCCGTGGGTAAGTTCACCAAGGCAGGGTAAATATGGCAATCAGCTTTGCTTTTTGCACTTTTTCCTTTCCTATGCCTGACTAATGTCCTTACAGAAGAGTTTTTAGTTTCCCAAAATTTTATAAAGAAACAACCCCTCCCCTTCTCAAAACATGTGGGAAAAAGAAATTTCTTATTATTTTCACTAGGCAGTGCTGAGCTGCTAAAGGGGCGAACAGTTGGGGTCAGCATTACCCAGGTTGTAACAACCAAAAGATGTCTTTTTACACTCTGAGACAAGCATATTTTCTGAGCAGCCTTCTGCATTTAAGAGACAAACTATGGAAAAACCTGCTCTTGTGCTTTTCAGAGAAGTTCAGACCTACATAGTTATTGCAATCAGTTCCCTAAAACCACCAATAAGTCAAAACAATTATTCTGAAAGACAGAGCAAAAGACTCACTTGCACAGTGAAATGGCTCTTCCTGACACACGTCACGAGTCAAGACAGGTTAGCTGAACTCCATTTCACACTCTTCAAACACATGAGTTCTTGGAGCAGTGCACTGGGCTGCCAGGCACCACAGCTTGTGTCACTCCCAGGACCAGCAGTGTCCCTGCATGCTGGCACACCCAGAAGGTGAAAAACAAATATGGGAGGTGCATGGTGGCTTCCTTGATACTGGAAAAAATTATTTAAGAAAAGGATAAACAACAGGCATCTTATAATCATGCAACACTCAAATCCCTCATTGCACACTGGGCTTTTTCAAACACATCTGGATGTCCCTGAGACACCACTGGTGGGCTCTCCTTGTGCAAGGCTGGAATTCAACAGATGCCATGCTCTAAAACAAAGATGCACATTGGCCAGGCCACCTTTTGCTGGGTTAAGACATAAACAGTTGGGTGTCCCAGCAAATCCATCAGCCTCCCCCTGTGCACAGTACAGAAAGGGCAGCCCTGCAAAGCACATCCCTTCTGGCCTTCCCAGATCTTCTGAGGTGCAAGCCATCGTGTGCTTCAGTGGATGGAAACACACAACTCCTGGCTAAAAAGAAACACACAACAACACACAACAACTCCTGGCTAAAAGCACACCTGAACACTGATGAAATGTCCAAAGATGTTTCAATCAACTTCTGCAGCTGGCAGCTTAATTCACATCAGTGCTTTCAGAAACTTCACCCAGTGTTTCAGGTAAATTCAAAAGATATTGGATATGGTCGTCATCATAACCAAAATTTTGAAACTGGGTCTATTTCAACTGCCCTCAGCAGGACCTGGATCAGCCTGACATTTATGTTTGAAATAATGTATTTGAGAGCTTGCAATAAGCAAGTCTGTTCTAAATATTACACCAATCATTGTTTATATGGAATTATTGTGCTCCTGTAACTTCACCGAGCATTCATAAATGACCAAAATAGCCACTCCTTTGTGATTCCAGCTGTCAAACTCCTCATGGCAGCTAGAGGTACCTCTCAGCCTAAGTGACAGCTGCAGATGACTCACTAAACATTGAACTATTCAAAATGTTTTTCTTTTAAGGATGAAAATAATTTGTCCTCACTCTTCTAAACAAAAGTCTTTTAGTTTTGGGTAGGATTTTTTTTTGTTTGTAGGGTATTTGTTTTTTTTTTTTTTAATGCCACAGTTGGCCTTCTTCATTCTCATGGAAAAAAAAAAAATTAGAAAAAAAAATCAAGACAAAATAACCTGCTGCAAACTTCACCAAGTACAAAAACCACCAGAGGCTTAGCTAGCTGCTCATAAGGAGTTAAACTTGATGGGAGTAATTACTAAGCACCTTACAAAATAAACAAATAAGAAAAATAAAGAAAAAGTTTGTCTTTCTTAATCTACTGTGTTATCACTATGTTTGCCCAGAAATCCTCTGTAATTCTGATAATGTGAAAAATAATTTCTTTGTCCGTATGGACAAAAAGTGTTTTTCAGCTCATTGTACACTGGAAAAATCTTGACTGTAAGGTGCTTTGTAATTTAGTTCTGATATACACCTTGGCTAACAGGTGTAATTAAAAACCCATTATAATCATCCAGCAAGCAAATCAGAGCAGTCCCGAGAGGAGCTGAGCTGTGAGAGCCTCTATTTATAAAATCATATTTAATGTAGTCTTATCTCTACACTGAAAAAACCATCTGTTTAACATACTGTAAACAAAAATATTAACGTTCCCTGGCCTTTTTGTCAGAATGACTTATGACAGGATCTGCCACATATGCAATTAAGGTGTAGCAGAACTGCCCAATTTCTAAGGAAACAACTACAAAAACATTATATGTTTGCTCCTGGTTGATACTTTCAGCTCAGGAGTGAGAAAACAAGGACTGACATAGGGGGAGCTGGGGGGATTTAAGACAGGCTTGGTCAACAATGTGCAGCCTCTTTGTTTTTATGTCTCAGCCCAGGCATAATAGAGGTGGCAACAATCTTTTTTCCCTGTGATTTTGTCTTCAGATTGCAGGGAAAATGCACGTTGCCTCAAGTGTTAATGAGCTCGAATTAAAAATAAACCAAAGACAAAAAAAACACAAACAAACCACCAAAAGCACCACAGCAGAGTAATAAGCATATTTGCATAATCCACTCTCTCCCATGCATTTAGAGATAACCACATCTTATATCCAGGAGATGAGTTGCAGTTTGTGCTACCACGGGGATAAAAATGGGAATATAAGCACTTTATGGTTTAAGAAGTTCAACTAAAATAACACAATGAGACCAACAGAAATTGGCCATCAACCATTGTCAGTGTCATTCTAGGAAAGTCAGTCATGGAGCCAAATCTTTTGCGCTGAAATCAAGCCGCCCACACGAATACAGTGAATCTAAAGCTGGTGGATAGACAGTAAGCTGAGTGCCAGCACCAGGATGGACATTGATGAGTGGTTCTGTGCCCAGAGGCTGCTCTCCCTGGGACACCTCCAAACAACACCACAGCATGGCAAAACCCAAGGTGTTCCACTTAGCAGGGGGAAACCCACCAGCATCAGCAATGGTGCTGCACAGTGAGATTTCCTGGGGAGCTTCATGGACCAGCTTGAGATATCACACCTGAATTCTTGTCTGTATCAAAAACCAGGACGAGGACAAGAGCTGGAAATGCTCCGAGCAGGTGGAGTCTGGAGCTCAGCACTGCCCATGCAGTCACAGGCAGGGGAAGATGGAGCTCTGCTGGGAGCCTGGGCACCCTGAACCTCCCACTGCTTCATGCCAGCCTGGGCCAGCTGCCATCCAAGCCTGGTACACGGGCCTTTCTTGCAGCCTGTGTGTACTGATTATCATCCTCTTGCTTCATTTTTGTCCCTTTGTTATTTCACTGAGTCCCATTACAACTACACTGCTAGAATAAATCAGCTTCTCTTTAGGGATAAAGCTCTATTTCTCCAGTTTATTGTGGCCTGGCTTTTATAAGGGTGGATATTGCAAGCATCAATAATGTTTTGTGTTTTTGAGGAAACAGATAATTGCCTATAATTAAATGTTGATAAAGCATGTGATGCAGGTGAGCAGCATCCCAAGAACCTGAGGAAATTAGATCAGAAAATTTTTCACAGCAAGGACAAGGAACTAAATCATCCTACACTGCCTTATTTGTTAACTTCCACTTTTCACTTGGAGAAAGCATCAGGTTGTCTATGTGGTTTCTACTTTCTGTAGAAAAGGTTTTTATTTTTGGTATATTAACATGCCATTATGCAAATGGAGAGCCTCACATGCAAAATCCAGAAGCAAACAATCACATGGCACTTTTGGTTCCTTCAGAAGTGCCCACAAATGGTGTATGTATAAAGCACAAAATTGCTTGCCTGGGCAAAAAGGTGTCCTTGTAGTCCAGGTTTCAAAGTCATAAAATTCTATGATAAATTACTGGACTGGGAAAGAAAACCAACACAGGCTGAGGCAGCAACATGCACAGGTTCCCTAGAAAAATGTCCAGCTGTCTCATGCCCCAAACCTGGAGGCAGTAGGTGTTGCTGTGGTATCAAAACTCCTCATAAAAAAACCCTTGCTACGTGCGCTCCAAGCCATGGCCGAAACCCTGTGGCTGCTGAAGTCAATGAATAATTCCTGACACACAAAATGGCAACAGGATCCTGTCCTGTGTGACAAACCTGTTCTACTGGTCCCCTGTGCAGGCATGTGTGGTTAACTTCCAACATCTGCTCTTGTTGTGAGCTGGTGCAGAGGGTATCTTAATTCCGACAGAAGTGATTGATAATTATTGTCCCCAGAGGTGCCATGGCTGAGCCACCTACAGCAGCAGAATTGCCTGCTGCGTGCTCGTTTCCAAGTGGGTAAGTTGATAAACAGATGGTGTGTGGCTTGCTTGGGATTACATTATTATAGTTAACAGCAAAATGTACCTGGTTAAGAGAAATCACAGGACAATCCAGTTTTCAAGTGCTGTTTTTCCTTTGAAAACACTT
Source organism: Melospiza melodia melodia (assembly GCF_035770615.1). NCBI lineage: Eukaryota > Metazoa > Chordata > Aves > Passeriformes > Passerellidae > Melospiza > Melospiza melodia. The sequence goes on from NC_086202.1 coordinate 8,563,392, forward strand.
CCAACTGACTCCAGCGGCATAGCTGAGCCATTGCTCCGCTCTTCTCAATAGCACAGTTGAGTAAAAAGGGAAGGATTTCCTCTGATGTTCACTTGAGCCAAAAAACCAAAACAACCTCAGAGTTGAATTTACCACTCTTCCATAACCACCACGTATCAGAAGGGACTGTCTGAGATCACAACCAACACACAAAGAAATTAATTTGGTGTTGACACTTCACGGTGCTTTGAGATTGCAAATCAGAGGCTGCTTGGCAGGTAACAAACACCACCTTCCTTAAACACAAGAACACAGCAGCTGAGGAGGCTTTCTGAGTCATCAGGCACAGTCCCCTACTATCATGGACTGCAGCAGCTAATATCCCTGTTCCCTTAATAATCCTCATTATCACAGCAGCTAAGCATCTGGCAAAGTACACAACGCTGGCACTGTCTCCCCACAATGATCTGAGCCTGTGTGTGTGCTAAGAGGGAAGAGATATGATTTGTACATTTTGATAGACCTGTGAACTTCTGAAAACAGACAACAGTCGCTTAGAGCCCTATGGAAACCTGGGCAGGAAAGATCTTTGAAATACTTCTCAGACAAAAACAGATATAAAGCAAATTATTCTATTCCACTATATACCTGGAAGGGTCACATTATATTTAGGCAACATATTCCTTCCATGCAAAAGTTTAGTCCCAGACATTAAAAAGAACAAATGAATCTTTCTAGTTTTAAAAAGTCTGCTGTAGCAGCTTAGACAGGCACACAGCAGAGTTAAGTGAAGTGTGTATTCCCTGTGATAATAAATCTCATAACGGAAATCAAAGCCAAGCTGAACTGCATGTTAGGCATTAAGTGTGTCCCAAACTGCTCATCTTGCTAAACCTTCATAATAAAATAACATTACAGTCTCTATAATTACATGGTGCAATGATGCCACAGGAGTAAAGCCTAAAGAAAGGCTTAATTTTCCAGGCTTTGCAACAAGTGTGAATTGGTGTGGGGCTCAAAAGGCATCCACAGCCTGGACCCAAGCCTGGGTGCAAATAGGGCTGCCATATGTGACACAGAGCAGGCAAATGGTGTGAGTTCATGCTCAGAGCTGCCAAGCAGGCACCAGGAAGGGAAGCTCCCAAAGCCCCCAGGATTTATTGGAGCTGCCTGTTGCTCCTCTGGTGCTGTTTCTGACACATCTGAACAGAGGCACCTGGAAAGGTTTGGACATTTTTTGCACTATTGCTTCTGAAAAACCATGAAACAGTGGCAGCAGCTAAAACAAGGAAACAAGAAAATCTGTCAAAAATGCAAGTAGAACTTATAAAAGTAATGTGGAGAATGGTTGTCCATGCTCAACTGCTTCAGCACAAGGCAAACCATCCCCTGGAAGGGCCCCTCTTTGCAGGGTCTGCAGAGGCACCCTGGAAAGCCTTGGGTGAGATTCACAGCTTTCAGATTGTTAAAGTTTGGTTCAATCAGTCCTCCTGCTCAGCTTTTCCACTACCTTCTCATGGAACTTGTAACCCATGGGATACTCCACTGTTGTGAAGTCAACAGAAAATGATGAAATATCATCTGAAAGTTCATGGAACAAATTGTTTGGGAGCAAGTACAGCCAGAAGTACTAAAATGATAATTCCAGTATCTTACTAAAAGAACATTCTGGGGATTATGACAACATTTAGTTTTTCTTCTTTTGGTGACCTGAAATATTTCATTTTGAATCAAGCCATGCCAAAACCAAAAAGAAAAAGATCAGTGTTATACTAAGCTGAAATAAAATGACTTATTTAGACTCTGCAGAGAGAGACAGAATTTAGAAGAAAAGCAAGTTTTATTTCAATCACTTTGATTTTGTAAAACAATCACCGTCCCATTAAAATTATCCTCAGAATTCTCTGTCAAGCCCTACGACTGTGCGACACCTTAGATTTTAAATAATTCTGCAGATTTTTGGTTGTGTTACGGATCAGAGGCATCCCTCGATCTGCTCCAGAGTTGCATCAGCAAGAAGGAAGTGTTGGTAGTTATTCACAGACATGTAAGGCCCATAAGGGTCACATAAATAGCAGTGGGGAGTGAAGAGGTGGTGGCTCTCCTACAAAACCCTACCCAGTAGCAGGCACACAGTGACAGGTCAGGCATGGGGTCCCTGTGGGATGTGGGAGCTGCATCCAGGTGTTTGCACAGACACAAACTCCAGCTGGGCTGGAGAAACTACTCATTACGACAGCTCTATAAATGCTTTTGTAAAATAGGATGCCTCTCCCTACAGACTTCCCTCATACACTTTTCCCTTACCCACTCCTCAGGTGCTTTTGGCAAACATTAGTGAAAACAGACTCTTGAGGTGTGGGGTTAATTGTTCTCCTTTTTCTGTACACATAAATATTCTGCAGACTGAGAATTGCTGTTTCCAGAAATACACAAATCAAGTAAAAGTTTCATATCCCCAGCTCATGGATAATTTCAGAGCCTGAATCATCTGGTTTGCAGCAATTAAAACAAAGGGCGCTTGTTCTAAGGCATTGTTTTCACACTAGAAAGCCCAGTCTGCCTTCAGCTGTCTTTACCAACTAGGAATTCAAGAAGAAAGCAGCTATTAAAGTTTTCTCTACCCAGTTTAAATGTGGCACAACACACATTCCTGGCCAACTTTTCAGACTAAACATCTTAGTAAATTCTTCCTGACAATAGTTAGTGACAAGCATGTCAAAACCAACAAACTCAGTCACATACAAGGCTTATCAATAATTTAGGCTTTTCCCCCCACGAGAGACTGTGTGTTTTGCAATAATGAAATATATGATTTTAAAAATAAATAATAGGCTGTTGTCAGGCCGATTGTAGCTAGAAGTTATGAATTTGATTGATTGAACATTTGAGTTCATTCTCTCTAGCAAGATCAAAGCGAAACTCTTCCATTTGCCCAAGGCCACTTGCAATTTATTTAGAGATTGTGTTCATATCCCAGCAGGTAGCAATATTGGACTGAGGTACACAGAAAATCAGCTCTTTGAGGTTTTTTCTGAGTCCAAGGGATGCAACAAATGAGATTTTTTTTAGTTCATTAAATCATTAACCACTTAATCACTAAAAAACACAACATCAGTTGCATTTTCCCTCAGCTAGGCATAACAAGGAAGCAGTCATGGTATCGAAAACCTCTGTTTTAACATTGATGCCTTTGTCAAATATGACTAGTCCGTAGTTTTTATTTGTATGGTTATTTTCCACCTCCCCCTTTTTGGTTTAATTATCATGGCAGAAGGTAATGACACCCAAAAGGGACAGGAGTATGAATAGCAATGGCAAATCCTTTTAAGACCAACATGGAAAATAACACACATGCATGAAAGCACACAGAATATGTTTGTATAGCAGAATATTGCAAGCACCCTAGTGCAAAAAGAGCTCCAAACAAATCAGCCCAGACTAATGTGAAACCTTCAGCCACCCTGAGACATGGCCAAGATCAGCTCCCCAGACAGCACTCACATGCTGACTGCAGAGCTTTGCAAGGCTCTCATGCCAAAAAAAGAACCATTCTTTAGCTGTCCTGTTTTTGTCCTACATAAGATTTGGGGATTAGCAGCATTAAAAGGAACACAACCCCAACCAAAGCATGCAGGGTGAGTGCATGCAGAGCAGCAGCAGCAGCTGGTTGGCAGTGATGGGCTGGCATGCAGAGCAGCAGCAGCAGCAGCACCAGCGCAGGCACGGCGGGGCTGCAGCAGCCTGCACTCACTGCAGGATAAGGGTGGGCTGGGAGCAGGGAAGGAGGAATTCCATGAATCCACCTCAGAACACACCAGGGGGTTTGCAGGAGGCACAGCAGGTCCAAGGTGGGCGGTCAGAGGCTGTAGAGGATGGCCAGCGTGGCATGGCCAGGGTGCCTGGCTCCAGTGCGGAAATGTGGCTGTCACACCTTGTGCCAGTGGGCAAGGCCTGTGTCGCCCAGTCAGGTGGAAGAAAGACATCTCTTGGTCTGATGACAGCTTGGATGAGGTCTAGATTCAAGGCTCTGGTTAGGTGCAGCTTCAAAGGGCTTTGTCTCCACTGGTGAAAGCTTGGATTGGGAGCAGATCCATCCATCCAATGAGCAGCAGTGGTAGGGCCTTCTCCTGAGGAGTTGGCACTGTCTTGCTAAAAAGCAAAGGCAATGGGCATCTTGTACTTTCTCTGCAAGAGGGCTCCTTGGATCTCTGAACCCCAGCCAACACAAGCAGAAATGAGGAATTAGGGATCCAAGAGCTTTAAGAAAGAAAAAAATTAAAAATTTTAAAGCTCAACTTGTACAAGTTATCTCAGTATGAGCTGGGAACAGAAGCAAGCAGTCCCAAGCTTCCTGTTCCCAATTCTCCTGCTCATTAGGGAGAATTAAGTTATTCCAGTTGTGGAAAAACACAGTTAGAAGCACAGTTAGACCCAGTAATACTGGTTGCACATGTGCTGTTCCATATTGGGGAAAAACAAGGCACTGAGGGTTGTCAGGGAATGTGACAGCTATCATCTGCTCATGTTATCTGAAAAAGAGGAGAGAAGGAAAAGCTGAGCAAACACAATGCCCAGCTTTTGTGAGGGGTTTCTCACATATAATACCTTCAGTCTAAGCATGGAGTTAAAGAATAAAGAGTGAGTTTTTTCTCAAAAAACCCTAAACTTCAATGAATTTTCCCACAACAGACCAGTACCGTAAGTGGCCAACAGTCCAGCTTAGTAACCCTTCAAGACAGATGTACAAGATATTTATCAAGGAATACACAGGCTGTATCCAAAGTACAGCTCTTTACAGTGATCTCCAGTCACTAGAGGGCATTTATGTCCATGAAGATGTCAGACCCAATTTTTTCACCAAAGATATGATTAGTTAATGAGGCTTGACTGCTCCTAGAGTTCAGCTAAACAGCTGAACATGATCACGGGTATGCAAACACATAAGCGCAATTAGCTGAGCTCTTCACAGATTTTCAGAAATGTTGACAGTGAGTTACAAGATCAAGCCTAGCTCATTTTCTTTGTGGTACAGCCTGAAGGACAGAAAAAAACAAAGTGCTTTTGGTAGAATTAGCAAAGATTCAGGTCCCTCAGGATGGAGGCATAAGAGCAAAGATTCAATCTGCCTACAAAAATGACCTGAAGGAGTGGTCAGATTCTCATTCAGAAACAGAAGAATGGAAATGGTATTTTGGATCTCAACAGGCACAAAATAGTCAATCTGGGCATCTCCTCAGGTAGGAACTTAATCAGGAGCTTACATGCATGTTTCATGGTGTCATGACTTGGATATAAAAGTTTCCTGTACAAATCAGACTTTATTTAATAAGAAACTAGAAAGATAAAGCTGCAGGTAAACCAAATCAAAGCTGAAAAACTGCTTTGAATGCCATAAAGGAAACATGAGAGAATCATGCCAAAGTTACTACTTTTAAAAAATTTATTTCTACTACAAAAATTTAAAGATTTTTTCTTAAATGTTAGTGCCCAGGTGATTAAGATAAGAAATCAAACTAGACCACTGGTACTCTCTAGAACTTAGGAAGAATCTAGGTATGTTTAGAACAATTGATGGAAAGCTGGATAATAACATTATTTTCCCATCAAAACCCTTTTCTCTAAACACTCTCTACCCACCATTGAGATAGACCTGTTTGGTTCCAAACACTTTTCTGATTTCAGTGGCAGGTTGCCAAAAGGTGTGAAACACAGGCTGATCTTCTGTGCTAACACAGAAAGTGAATTGAGTATGTTGAGTCCGAGGCTAAGACAGAACTGCAGGGATTGTTTCAGAAAGTGAGCCTTAAGTTTGTGGGCAGAACAGGTGTTATCCTTTAAAGAGAGGAAAACTATTAACTTGGCCTCACAGAAAGTGATGAAGTGGCTGAGAACTTTGCTATGGAAAACTCCAGCATTTTTGCCTTTTGTGCTGTAGATACAATTGTTTAGGTTAACAGAAACATTAGAAAAAGTTCTGAATACCAGCAGTCTTGAATCAATGGTTTAAATTAGCTTTCACTTTTCTCAAACTTGCTCATCTGTTATTTGTTCAACCATGACTAAATATTCCATGCAGGGAGAAAAAAATTAACCACTGAATACTGGAGCAAAATCTGAGCTAAAACCCTGTAGCCTACAAAATCACTTGCTAGTTCATGAACAAAATAATTAAAGTCATGCCAATGACAAAGGATCAACACCATTGTGGCCCTGCTAGTCTAAAAATACAAGCAAGACAGAAGCAGTAAGGGAGAAATTACCTTATATAAAGTCAAATAGCTTTGCCTCTCCTTGAGCCCTTGCTTACATACACTTTGATAATTGTGGCTACAGCATGGAAGGTAAAGTTCACCATTTGTACAGGTGATGACAAAACAGGAGATAGATTAACACCAATATTTCAGTTTTCACCAGCTTTCTAGCTGGCTTACTCCCACAAACTCTGCCTCATTATTAACACAATGTGATCTTCCCCTAATGGATATTTTTGCTCCCTTTCAAACCAGCTTTCTGTGCACCTATCCCATGGCCAAGACAAAGTAAAGAAATTTTGGGGGTTTTTTATTGTCTTTTGAAAAAAAAAAAAAATCCAGTGCAGAGAAGAGAAGGTTTTACCATCATCTAAAAACAGCTGAAACTACAGAAAAGCTGATCAGCATTCAGTGTCTGAGAAGGTGCAAGCAAGTGTAAAACAGAACTTAAATCAATGAGACACAACTTCAATCCAGGAAAAAATCTGCAGGCTTAAGGCCTGGTGAAAGTTCCTGTTTCCAGAGATAATTGGAAGTTTTGTAACTGAGAAAAAAAGAAAAGTCAAATTGCACATCAATGAGGTGGAAGAAAGTTCTGGTTATCTACTTTGGCAGGGAAATGGTAATTAATGAAAATCACTCACATTCTCTGGCCACTGCCAGTAATGGCTGACAAGCTAAAATTGGCACATAATGATAGGCTGAAAAATGCTGCATGCGTTGGCAGCTCTTCCATTTCCTCTTGGTATCCTCCAGCTGCAGAATTTATTTTCAGTTTGTTTAGAGATTTTGGATTCCTCCACAGGTCTCTTTTTCTTGCTTTGGTACTACAGCATGGTGGCATAAGAAGTTCCCAGGCATTTAAGAAAACAAAAAATAGACCAGTTGTAGCTGTAGCAGGAGGTCTAATCCCGAGTAGCTGTTTGTGTTTATCATGTGGCAACAGCTGGATTTGTTTAAGCAGTCATCTTAAGCATGGTGAGAAAACTTGGAGCTGGCTCCACAGAGAAAATTGAGTTCCTGGACCTGCAGCTTCTAAGTTCTTAACCATCTCATGAAGGCAGCAGTCCAGAGTCAAGCCTGAAGGGAGCCATAACCACCTGAAAGTGTGAAACACAAAATTCAGGGCTGAGATCACGAACCAGGGGCAAGTGCTAAGGAAAGATAAGGGAGTCCTGTGTGATATCAATAAGGTGCAGCCAGAATTTCAGAGGAATATTTCACCTGTGAACTACTGAAGCAGCTTCTTACCAGGCTTGCTTACCATATCCATCCTCAGACTCAGTATTTTTCCTATTCTTACCCCACATATCAGTATAATTTCTTTCCATGTCACACAGGAGCTGGAGGCTCCTCCTAAGAACTCTTGCTGATGTGATAGTATGAAATTTCATTAATTGTTTCAAATCACAGCCACAAATACAACATCCTTTAAGAAAGCTCTGTATGTGTAACAGAGCCAAATTTACCCCTTAACATCCATAAAATGCGCTGGAACATTGAGATACAAGGCTTTAGAGAAGTGGACAGTAATAATTGAATCTGACTGCTCCTGTTTCAGCTGAAGACACCCTGACCTTCAGCTCAGGCACAGAAAAGCTGACAGTCAGAGCATCCCTAGGCGGGTGCTGTGCTGACTGTGAAGATGCTGCAGAGTCCACAGTGGAATTCCAGGGTTTTTCCTTGCCCCACGTTGAGCAGTGTAAAGGAAAACCAGCCACCATGCTTGTGCTGGAGAGCCGAAAGGTCAGTGACAAATCACCACGTGGGATACGGGTCCTGTCTCTCCACTTCTGTTTTGTTTTCCTGAGCACGCTGAAAAGAAATCAGTGAACCTACAAATGTGCTGCCCTGACCTCTCACATTGTTCCCTTGGGCTCAGACACCAGTGCTCCTATGAAGCAGCTCCAAGCTGGCATGGCATTGTGGCATTGACATGCAAATGAGCAAAGCCAATGAAGTATCTTCCTCTCCTTAAGAATGCTTGATTTTTATATTTTCTTTTTTTTCCTTTTCTTTTTTGTTTTTTATTTATTTTTTTGTGTGGTTTGGGGTTTTTATAGGTTTTATTTATTTTTTGATGCTTTCATAGTCTCCCAGAATAACTTAGATGTATTCCTGCTTCAACTGCTACTTTTTTTTTTTTCCCCAGCAGACTTAGAGCCTTAGTATGTGTTTGTTTATATATACATATAAATGTGTGTAAATTCAGCTTACTTTAGGAACAGGAATATTTTAAGCATTTCAACTACAAGAAAAAGCATATGATGATTCTTTGAAATTCCTCAGTGTAAAACAACTGCAGCTGCCCCTGCCTTGCTTTAAAATCATCAGAAAAATCTGAGACCTAACACCCAGCAATGATTATTCAGTTTGCATGAACTGGCAGCCTGTGCACCATCCAGGAGTCAAAAAAAAAATAATACATTTCCCCCTTTTTTGGCTCTTTAGGGATGAGCCAAAAACTCAACAAGCAAAACTTGACTGAAACTTTTACAGCAAAATTGTTCCAGAAATGTACTTTTTGCATAGTTTAATTGGGTTTAGATCCCCCAGAGTCAAAGGCAACTCCCCCGACCCCTCCTAGCAGCTTTCTAAATGAAAAAAACACTGAAACCTTCAGGGGGTTTCACTTGTGATAAAGGTACAGGGCAGGCTTTACCCAATATTCCAAGTGCTGAGATGCAAAGCTGTGGCTGATGTGTGGGCAGACCCTGAAGTCGTGTGCGCAGTTTGCCCCGGCGATGCGCGAGGGGCAGCGCACAACAGCACTCAGCACCGTCCACAGCACCTTTTGTGCACGGGCTCCCACAGGAGGGTGGGAGCACATTCGTCTGCCATGGCTGAGGCAAAAAAAAAAAACTTGAGCATATTTTTTCCCCCCGCATTAGACATCAGGGGACATTGTTAGCAATGAAAGCAATGGCAAAGCTCTTCTGCTCAAAGAGCTCGCTGGTTTCAGACACCGTGGAGATGTAGGTTGCTGTAAAAGGTGCTGAATGCTGTTTGTGTGCTGTTTCAAAGAGAAATGACATTTGTACCCTCCCAGATGCTTGCTGAGTGCCATTTCTGCTTTCTTCTACCTATTCCTCCCTGAACTGTAACTTTTTACATTTGTTTCAATTATCAAAAGTGAAACTTGACAAACACAGTAATGAACCCCAGGCCAGGCTTCTCATGTGATCTACCACTTCGTGCAAAGACAAGAAAGAATGTTTAGAATTTGACCAGCAAAAGGACCTCAATTCTAAAACATGCATTTTAAGGTTTCTCTGTGTGTTTTTGTTGGTTTTTCTTGTTTTGTTTTTGTTTTTTGTTTGTTTTGTGTTTTTTTTTTTTTTTAATGTGTATAGCAATAGATATTAAAGCGCCCAGAATAGCTGAAAATTCTAATGTTGCTAAATAATAGCATTTATTTTAACATCCGTGGTTATATATAGGATCTTGAGGTTCATGTCCAGAGGGAGGGTTTGTTTTGTTTGAACCACAGAGCTGTGGTGCAGTGGTCCAGACAGTCCTAATTTTATTTATCTTACGAAAAAACTGGAGACAAAGTGTTTACATCTCCAAGTATCTCAATAAACCCATGGATTATTGCTAATACCAGACCTCTGTGAATCTCACTCCAGGCCCAGTATTGCCATTGATTACACTGAGGTTTTCAACAAGCTGCCAGCCCATGAATCCTCCAGAGGATGAGAACAGACAAAAATAAGTGGGTGGGGTAAAGAGGAAGGGGATGTTTCAATTCAGAGGATGCTCTACTGAGCATAAATTGGCTTGAAAGAACAGGAACATAAACAACACACCACCCTTGGCAATGAGCAAGTTAGCAAACAAAAATACCCCAGGACTTTTTGTAAAAGTGCCTGATAAATATCAAAATGGTCCTAGATTTCATTTAAATGTTAAAACTGAATTTGGATCTGAAAACAAAGGATAAACATATTTCTTCTGACATTTAGTGATGCCTGATGACATGCAATTTCATTGCTTTTTCTTTATGATGCAGTTTTTGTAAGTGATACCAGTTGTCATCAAACGTCACAAAAGCCAGACTTGCCTCAAGTCACCAATATTTATTGTTCTCCTCCAGCAGAGCCTGGTTCGAGTTTGGCGCGCATGGATTTAATTGTTCAGCGGAAGAGTTGGGCCCAGCCTACCCTGCAATGGAACACCAGCCTGAGATGGAGCTGCTGACATGATGCAATTGAGATCTTCTGGCAGCTGGTGCAGCAAATGCCCTTTAAAGGAAAAACAAATGAAAAGAGGGGAGAGTTGGGGGTCTGGCTGGATGTTGGGTCAGTAACAGGATACTGGATGTTTGCTCCTGGGTCGGTCATCCGAGTCCTCCCGGGCTGGAGCCACCCCCTCCTGCCACTGCAGGGTCACTGGAGCAGGGGCAGGTGTCCCCAGCATTCCTCGTGGCATTAAAGAATGCCGTGGTTCTCTGGAGAAGCCAGGAGAGAGCAGTGGTGAACAGCCCTGCCCTGAAGGGTGGGTTTGGACAGAGCAGTCTGAGCCCCTGCAATGCCTGCCTTCGTCAAGGAGACACATCCAGCAGTGCCTGGAAAGGCTTCTGCTCCTTCAGCCTCTACTTTGGGCCTCAAATCCTATAAATTATGGGATCAAAACTAACAAAAAATCCCCCAAATCCCACACTTTCTCTTTACTACTTGTTCTTCCAGTGGTGTCCAAACCTTACATGTTCTAGGAACTCGTGGCACATCCCTCAGAGGCACTGTGAAGGAGGCACACCTTAACCCATGGACACCCAGAGTACCAGCCTCTCCCAGGCCCATCCTGACTGTTTATTCTCTCCTTCCAGGAGATTTCCAAGTCTCCATGCCCCTCTTCTTTTGTCAAAGGGAAGAAGTTTGACTTCATGGGTGTTTCAGGTCTGACAGGAAGAAAAACTTTTGGCTATGTGCAGCCATTAGAGCAAAAAAATGATCAGGAAAGGCCCATTTAAAAGAGTTGGGGACTGGAGCAGTGAAAGTTTGACAAGGAGAGGCATGCAACAAAGTCAGAAAAGATGACATTTTTGGAAGAAGTGCTGTAAGTTTGAGCCTCTCTAGAGAGCTGCATAAAATTCACTGGAGCAGCTGAAAGCAAGGAATAAAATTCACCTGACTTGTCAAGAGAACATGGTTCACAAAACCCTGATAATTTGGCTTTTAAAGCACACTGACTAACTTAGGTATGTGAAGACATTTACTTTAACTGGCTGGGATATTTTTTGGTTTTTCTTTTTTTTTTTTTTTTTTTTTTTTTTAGTTGTTGTTGTTTTTGTGTTTTTGTTTTGGGTTTTTTGGGGGTTTTATTTGGGGGTGATTTGTTTTTCTTTTTTACTTTTTTTTTGTCCACACAGCTGGTAGAGGGAGCTTGTACAGCTTCAGTTCACATTTGTCTTTGTGAATATTTTATGCTACTGCCCAGGATATCAGCACTGGATCACCAAACCACAGCACAGCACAGGTGCTTTACAGCTCAGATGTGCCTAGGATTAGACAGCCTAAAAATCTCACGCTGAAAAAAAAAAGGAAGTTAAAATTTCCAGACTTTACTTACAGTTTTAATTGGCTTTCTAAGTCTCCTCACACGTGGCATGAGGCAAACTGCATTTTGCTCACGGGCCCGCAGCACAGGGAGGTTTGGTCAGGATCTATTAAAACCTCTTTTCATCACATGCTTGACTTCCTTTAGCAGAGCTCTGAGACTCCATGGTTTTCTTTACTTGTTATTTTGCATTTATCATCCCTGGGTCCTTCATGGACGTTCATTAAGGAGGTCTCACAGCATGCCTGTGAAAGGGGGCTGCTACTTCTGCTCACTGCATTTCAGAGAGAGGAAAACCGAGCTGAGCAACAGCTTTGTGTGCCTCCAAGGGGGACACCAGGACATGGTGAGGAGCCCAGCCCTTTAGAGGGGGGTTTTTTGGAAAACATTCCCCCAGTGCCATCATCCTACCTGTGCTCAAGGTGCGACCATGCCAGTGGGAACAAATTAAACCAGTGTTGCTCATTGTTGCCTCTCCACCTATCTCTGCAGCTGTGAATCCCCCACAGGGGTGCAGTGGGGCAGGTTTGGGTTGACCTGCATGGGGACTAGAGGGGAAAGATAAGGAAAGTGCCACCAGCCACCCCTGGGGAGGCCACGGGGCTGAGCCAGGATGCCCAAGGGCTGCAGGGCAGGCAGTGCTGACCCAACACCAGCAGCCTGCTGGATTCTGCTGGGGCAGACACCTGCAGAGCAGCTGCTTCCATCCACACAGGCTGCTCTGTGCATGGGCAGGGAGCCCAGGGAGCAGAGAATGGCAGCGGGGCTGCCAGGCTGTCACCTGTCTGTGGAGAGACAGGTTGCCGTTTCCATGGGGAGCTGATGAGGTGTCTTGGGATAACAAGCGGCCTTTAAAAGAGTCTTTACTTAAAAAATTTATTTACCAGTGTTGGTTTAACATTCCTTGCTCAAGAGTGGCTGGGTGTCACCAAAGACAGTGATCTTTTCTGCTGCAGGCTGGGGCTGAACAGGGATGTGTTAGTTCCACATCCAGCACTGCTTTTCAAACTGGGTTCTGTGGGCTAATTCCCAACTGAACCCTGGAAAGTTTAGTTTGCATTGGCAGATGCTGGCTCTGGAAGGTAAACTGTGTGTCCTGCCTGTTTTAATGAAACAGACCTGTCTGTATGCACGTAACTCTCCCAGCTTCTTCAGGCCCTTTGAGCTCCTTGGATGACACTGGCCAAGTGCCAGACCTCTGCTGCCCAACCAGCACGTGGATAAACCCACAGGAGAGGCGGGAGCACCTCATGGTGTGGATAAAACCAATTTTGCTGAAACACCCAGAATTTTATCTTTATCCAAAACATCACTGAGCTGGGCCAAAAATACCATTAGCTATTTCCATCCTTATCCCTAATGTTTGCACAATGGAAAAAGTGAAACATGGTGTTAAAAAAGGGTTTGGGCTTTTTTCAGATGTAAGAAAATAGTTTCTCTGGAAAAAAAAATATCATTCTTGTGGTCATATCCATCTTCTGCTTTGAGGACTTGATCCTGCAGATCTCCTGGCTCCACCTCAAACTGTCAAGAATTACATAATGAAATGGGGGGGAAAAAAATCCCAATTTTTCCTTAACCCTAAAGCAATTGATAATATACAGTTAGGCATTCTCTTTGGAAAGACTTGGCCCTGGAAAGGCACCAGATATGAACTTGGGAGCTCCAGTGCTGGGCTGGAAATGTTGCTCTGTTCGAGTCAGGCGGTGTGTGTGGAAGTGAGTGCTGTGTCTCGTCAAAAAGGATGCAGGACAGAGTTTGTAACATGAATCCAGCACCATGTGGTTCACCACTGTTCATTAATAATCTCCTTTGTTCCTTCACACAAAGGTGTGCAGCATTCCAGCTGAATTCACTTTATGGCACTATCCACCTTGGATAAACAATACACAGTGTAGTGTTCCTGTAAACTCCTAGGCCAAATAATCCCTGGGATTCTTGTCAGTGGTCTGAAGAGGGAGGAAAAGGTCGTTCATGGAGAGAATCAGCAGCCACTGACCTCCATGCAAATATTTCTTTCTTGTACTTCCTTTGTCCTCTCCTATTTTATAACAATAAGACTGTTTTAGATGGGCAGGAAAGGAGTTGTTTGGGAATGGAGGTGCTGCATTTTGGTTTGTGGATATTTTTTTGCCTGTTTGGTTGGTTGTTTTTATTTTTTTTAAAGTGTATGTAGTTTCACAATTAGCCTACAGCAAAAATTAGCCCTTCATGTAGATTCACACACACAAAAAATAGACTTTTTCCTGGGACTGTAGTAAACATTTTTAAAACAGACGTAGCCTGAGGTGACGCTATTCTTGTGTTTGTGTTTAAAAAGGAAAGGATAAAAAAATTGTGAAATGGATCATTCCTGAGTGAATTAAAACTGTAAATGCCTGTTAAAAACACAGTCTCCAATCATATGGGCAGATACTGTGTCCTACTATATAATAATGTCTCTACCTGGAAAAAGGAAGGGCAATTTAATTGACAGACATTTTCAAATCAATAATATACCTTACAATGAGTCAGTCAGAGTTATTTCGAACAATATATATGTAATATTTCAAACAATAATATACCTTACAATGACTCAGTCAGAGTTTGATGCTGTAGCCCTTATTCTTGTCAGTAATCTTTGCTCACCAGAGCAGACTACTGGTTTCACCTTTTACCAGCACTAAACTGGGGGGAAAATGAAGAATATCCACAGATAAGTTTTTATCTTTGTTAAGGTGACACATTCTCTTCAACCATTCAAGAAATATCATCCTCTCTTATCACCCTCTCCAGGTCTTCAAGTACCTACATGGGAAGAGGTTTCTGATGGAAGAAGAGTCTTTAATCTAGCAGAAAAAGGCATAATGAGATCCAGTGATTGAAAGCTGAAGTTAGACAAATTCAAACTATCTTATCTGGGAACTTGGTAGATTCCCCATCACTTTTGAAGTCTTTAAGAAGATATCCAGTCTTGATGTAAAAGATATGCTCTGGATCAAACAGAAGTTATGGGTTTGATGCGAAAATTATTGGGTGAGGTTCTGCAGTCTGTGTTATGCAGGAGGTCAGGCAAGAGAATCATAATAGTCCCTTCTGGCTTTAAAATCTGTGAAGCCCAAACACGACTTCAATAAGGAAAAAGCAAGCCACCCTGACGACCTCTTCTGCCCACAGAACTTTAATTTTGGAAACAGAAGCTGGTTAAAGCAGTTCATCAGCCTTACCTGGACTCTGCTTAGCAGACTATTCCTAACACCTCGGGATCTTTCAAAGAAAGAAATTTAAAAACAGTCTAGTTTCTCTTTAATAAAAGAAGTTGGAAAGCGCTGACTGGCTTCTCAACCAGCTATTTCTTTTCAAACTATAACAAATTTGCTTTAAATTTTCACAGCAAGACTTTTATGTTGTTTGTCATAATTGTCAACATTTATTTATTTGATACTCCTTGTAACATATTCCTGCAAATGAAAAGGAATTGAACTAATTAGGCAAGATTCCTACATTTAATAGTATTTATATAGCTGTTAGATATGGAATAAATAATGTCATATAACCACATTATTTTTATTGCTTTTCTACTCTGTAGCTAAGTTACAAAATAATTTTCAATTTGAGTCCCAACAATACCAGCTTTCACAGTTTTATCTTGAGTCCTGATAATTTTTCCCTAAATTTCCAGCTCCAGGAGTCATATGAATATATGAAAATCTTGTCATTTCTTTAAAAAATAAAAAATCTTTCACAGTGGTTGCCAGCAAAGTTTTAAAACGTGATAACTCACTCCTCAAAAGACCTAAGCAAAGAACTAAGTAAATAAGCACCTCCAATTCCTTTTTCATCTTATAATTTTAAGGCAAATCTCCTGATTCTGGAATTTAAACATTTGAGGTTGGCAGTCACCAGGTCTATTGAGACTTGCCTTCTCCCATGGGGAAGGAAAATCTGGCTGGGCTAGAAAAGGCCACCTCAGTTTAACTGACCAGCCTTAAAAATACCTATTTTTCACAAATAAGCAATCTAAACCAAAGACCTGAACACAAGATGAAACCTTGGAGAATCTGATGGCTTTGTCCAGACCAGGGACTTAGTGTGGCTTCTCTGACAGCACATTTCCCTCTGGTTTGTTTGGTTTGGAGGGCAGCACTCAGCTGGCCCTTGGAGCCATGATGACAATTTGGGCAAGGATGCAGCAGCACACACCACAGCCCAGCCCCATTTCTGCACCACTGGCAGCCCCAGCCAGATGTTTCCTCACTGTGGTCTTAAAGAAGCTAAAGCCAGTTTTCAGGGACACAAAATGTTGTATTGACGTGGGGCTGCTGCCATTCTTGATGCAGCATTTGGACAGGGGGCCCTGTAGGTGTCGAGGTGTGTGGGGGACCAGAACAGGGTCCCCACAAAGTCCTGGGAGCCATCACTGCATGGGAAAGGGGCTGTGGGAGACAGGAGAGGCTGTAGGTTGCAGGAGAGGGTGGTGGTGGGACTGTCCCCACATCAGGACTGTAGATGCTATCACAAAATTCAGGCTGTCAAACCTGTTTGAAGGGTAACAGCAGCAAGGTGGACATAAACTTAAACTCCTTCAATGCCATGTGAACCTGCCCACACTGGCAGCAGCAGGGCCTCCAAATGAGCTGTGGTGCAGAAAGGATGTGAAAAATGGCAATAAATGTAAAAGCCTCCTTAAAACCTCCAGTCCTTGCAGAGGCACGGACACCCTGCCAGCTCTCCAGCTCTTTTCTGCTGTCATCTCACTCCAAACTGTCACAAGATGTCAGTGTTTTCAGATAGTCCTGCTATGGCTGAGCAAACAGCCTCTCCACACTGCCTGGCTGACTTTCAATGGCATAAAATTCATCCATAAAATTGAGCCATAAGGTTCTCAGCAGAGTGGCAGTACGACAAAGGGACTTGGTGCAGGAGCCACATCAGCCTCTGACAGAGGGATCAGGGTGCAGTTGCAGTTCACCCTTGTCCCTGGGGTAGCTGAAAGGCACCTGGCTGCCCAGGCTGAGGTGATGATGCTTATGGGGATCACTGAGTTTAATACAGCCCTGGTTTTGAACCAGATTTTTTTTTTTCCTCTCCTTGAAAAATTCTTTTAGAGTGTTCTGGAATGTGAAGTTTGTTTTAGCTGGTAAATTCCTTAATCCCAGGTTTTTCTGCATGACACACCAGTCATGATGTCCTCTGGTGGGTAGTTCAAAATCCTGTCTATTGGCATTTTCCAAGTTCCTTTTGCATCCAAAGCCCTTAATCCAGACTCCTCTCTTCACCCATATATACACAGAAGGATTTTCAGGGACCAATTTCATACACACTTCCCAGAAAACACAGCATATGCAATTTCTTATCCCTCTAGTGATCCTGCTACTCTGAGGCATGGGAGTTATAAAAAATGGTGTTTTGTGTTGAGAGTCCTGGGCTTTATCCTCCTGGTGAGTTGTTATTTCTACGAATGTTAAAAATCCACTTGTAAAATTTTAGAGGAACACCTTAATAAGAAAGGCATCCACAATCACAGAGCTGTCTTCAATGTCCCTATAAAACCAACACATGGGTAATGAAATCAGTGTGAGATCCTACTTTGGAAGCTTTGAATTACCTTTTTAAGGAGTCACTCATTGCCATCATTTAAATAAGAATATTCCACTAGGCAACAGACAGACTCCAGCAGCTGGATAACACAAATGTCCCCTTGTCACACCAGACCTTCCTGGCAGGATTCAGTGATCCCTGTAATGGGGACAAATGCTGCTGTATAAGAATTTTTTTTCCCATCTTCTTCAGGGGAGCTTTGTCCTTTTGCAGACCCAGAGTTTGTTTGTTGTTTTGTTTTTGTTTTTTTAAGAGACCTTTGTGGACACTGCCTGTGATAATTAGCATAATTTCAGATGGGGGTGTGTTACGGGGGGGAAAAAACGCCTGGTCCCATTGCACAGAAAATTCCTAGGAAAAATGAATAGGTTACAGTAATGTTTGCAGCTCAAACAGATCCATCCGAGTCGAGCCTTTTGTGCTCATACCAAGGTGTTTATTTCAGAGAGATGCTCTAGGTAGGCTGTCTCTGTATGAGACAGCTGATTTATGCCACGATTGTTTGCCACCAGCAGTCCTGCTGCCTCGCAAGCCACACCCTTTGCTGCCATCCCGAGGTTTGGATTTGATTTCCCTTGAGAAAGAGGCTTCTGTTCACATTCCCATCCACCTGTGCTGCCTCAATACAGCATTCTATGTTTCCTGCTTTTTTTTACCCTCCCCTCCCCACCCCTGCGAATTTGCTCTCATTGAGTGGCATGAAGAAAAATAAAAATAAAAAAAAAGACCACCTCCTACTAAGAGGACTAAGACCTGGGGAGCCAGCGAAGAGGAGAGGCCGTTGCCTCTAAAGTTCAGAAATAAAAAAAAAATGACTTGTTCTTTTGAGCTCGCTGTTCCCTGATGTGACACTGTGATCAGTATCAAATGCTTGGTGGCAAGGATTTTTGTCAAGCTTTCCCAGCTAAAATAGATTTAACCTACCAGTTGCTCTTTGTGGGTTTAACAATGTGTGTGACAATAAAGGGCTGCTGCCGCTGCATTGTTAACACATGAATAGTCCTGGTTCTCTGTATTTACTATTGTGCACTGCAGATTTCCAGGAAGGAGTGTTTGGCTCTGGCTATTGATACATGTCCTGTTTTGCAGAAGGAGCTGAATCAGCCCCTCAGTGATTAGGTGATGTGAAGGGGCAGTTAGGATTTAATTGAAATTAAGGAAAGCACCCGATTGCCTTTGAACTGCTCTCTGGGCTTTCTCCCCTGCTCGGAGATGGTGTGCCTGGGTTCCACACTCTGCTGTCACTGCCTTTGCACGTGAGGAGTTCACCCTGAGGGCAGGAAACTTGCAAAATGCCAAAATCAAGGCAGAAATATATTCTTGATAGCAGTTTGTAGTTTGTTCATGGCTAGGGCTGGCCAGCCGTGCTATGGACAGGAGGAAGGGGCAAGGAGAAAGAGACTGATATGCTCTGCTCCTCCAGGAAAAGCACTGTCAGACAGGTCTGAATGAGAGGGAAGCTTCAAGAACCCCAGGGATACTTCTGGTGACTCCTGTGCATGTAGTTGTGTTCTCATTTTATGTTACACAGCACCATGAGCACCCAACTGGGACTGGATGCCTGGGTTGGAGAAGGATGGTGAAGGCAGGAGGGCTGGGTGGGATGAAGGAGGATGCTGGCAGCATCCCACTGTGTCCCTCATGGGGTCCCTGATTCCTGCACAATGCTGGAGGTGTGTTCCCACAACTGTGCCCTTCTTCATTCACCTGAAATACCCTCACATCCTCCACAGAGGAAGGGAATTGCCTGTAAGCCCTGGCCAGCCCCATGAATGTCCCCTCAAGCAAACCTCAGCAACGCCTTTTCTCCATCCAGGTAAGGGAGCCCTTGAGGGCAGTGGAAGCCACATCTGGCTCACCCCTGGATGGCAAGAGCCAGATGCAGCCTCAGGTGACCCAGAGTCAACGCTGGGCAGGAAAGTTGCACTCAGGTGCTGAGAAGAAAGAAGGAAAATCCCCAAAGGGTGAAACACCTCTCCACCCTGGAAGTGATCTTTGCCGGCGTTCCTCTCAGTTTCATTTCCGTAACAATCAGCCACTTATTATTAAATCAATGCTGCTGGGGAAATGGAGTTAAATTAAGGGAGATCAGAGGCAGGAACGGAAGCGACATCTATATAAATATCTGCCTATATTATATAGAGAACTGTAGTTAATCAATCCTGAGAACAAAGGGCTTGGCTTGAACCAAGGAACAGCCCCGGCCAAGTGAAGGAGCCCTGCTGTGGTAAGCAAGCAAACAGCGCTATCGACAAGGAAAATGTTTATAAAGACTTCTCTCCCACTGAAGGAGTTGAAAAACAAGGGTTTTCAGCCCCTGGGGCAGGCACTGGTCCCCTGGCTCTTTGGGCAAGCACTCCTCTGAAGGTTAGCTAGCACAGGAGCCAGATGAGGGGACAGCAGCTTCTCTTAACTGAGGCAAAAATCTTATTGATTATACGTTCAATAAAAGGTCAAAACTCCCTTTGAGGGTCACCACAGTTTCAGTAAAGCTCTCCCCAGCCCCAGCTCCTCTCCCTGTCTGCAGAGTGTTTCGTGCCAGTCTCTCCAGGTGGACACCTGGGGTAAAAGTGAGCTGCAAATGAGCTAATCATCATTAATGTGTCGGTAGAACCTACCAGCCTGACATCCCTCCTAATGGCTGACAAATGTCAGGGTGACTTGTATGCTTTTTTTGTTAATTGAATTGGTTAATTAGGTCCCAGAGGCCTGGCTGCTAATTGTGAGCTGCAGTGGAATATGGGTTTAAAAAAAAATGCCACAACAACAAAAAAACAAAAAACCCCATAAAATCCAATGCAAGGAAGTTAAAACAAAAGGGAGAGATGGGGGGGGGGGGGGGGGGGGGGTATAACACCCCCCACTCAGTCACTCACTCACTCACATGCACACACAAAACCTCCTTTGTGTTCTTTACAATCTGTACAGTTACCTTCGCTTAATTTCTGACCTGCCACATGCTACTGCCTTCTTGATGTGTTTTTAAAAGGAGGGTTAGAGAAATTCCAAATCTGCCTTTTTTGACGAGAGCATCTGCTCAGTCAGAAACACAGTCATTAATTTTCTGCCAATTAGCAAAAAGAAAAAGAGAGAGAGAGGGAAAAAAAAAAAAGAAGAGGGGAAAAAACCCCTCCAGATTTGCATCTTAATTTGTTACTTTGTAAAGATGTTGGTTTTTTTAAAAGTTAAATACTCCCTCCGGTTTGCCAGCCATAGAAAGTGAAGAGATGATAGCAACTTCCCACCAAGAAAAGGCAATTAATCATTATATTTTGCACTTCTGTAGCAGCTTTCATCCCCTGATCTCAAAGCGCTTTGTGAAATTATTGTATTAAGTCTCCTGCCAAGCCCCGGTGAGGGTGGCAGTGTACCAGCAAACTCCTTGGGGCCAAGGTGGTCTTAATCTGCGTCTGCTGAAATGTGCCAAGGACACTAATAAACTTTATAGGAAATAATTACTAGTTTACCTGTTTCAGTAAGGGTTAAGCAGAGGCTCACGGAGCACTTGAGGGCTTCCTGGAGCAATACAACCTAGAGCTGGAGGGAGCATCTTGAACCATCTTCCTCCACTCTCAGCATTCCCACTCCTTCTTTATTAACAGCCTCAACTGGCAGCTACAGGCACTGAGATCCCTGGCATTGTGGGTATTAAAAGTATTAGAGCCAGAGCTGTTCAGGAACTGGCTTCTCTTCTGTGCAGAATACCCCACAGACCATGAACACCACATCCACTCTGTTCTGAAACAAAAAAAAAAAAAACTTGGGAATTCAACCATTTCCTTTCAGGCAAAAGTTGAAAAACTAATGCCCAATCACTTGAAACATCTTTTCATAAATGGCATCGCTTTGCACCATGTCTCAGCCTTGAAAACTTCTCTGTTCCTTCCCACCTTGCCAAAAAAAAATTTATCGTTTCAAAAATCAAAGCTATATCTTCTGCATGAATGAAATGAAGGTATTGCTGTTCATGGAATTTGCATTGTTTTTTAATCAGATGCTTCCCTCTATAACTGATTTAAAGCAACATGTCAAAATTCATACTTTTCTTCAGAAAAGGAAAAAAGATGTAATTATCATTGAATATGATGATTGCTCCTACAATAGCCTTTTCCTGAGCCGGTGCTGAAGTGGGAAACCTAGCTATTAGCCTATTTCCATGTGTATTTTAGATTTCTGGGTATTCTTCTTCCTTCACCCAACAGAGGGATGTCAGTGAGTCAGAAAATGGGAACCCAGGTGCTTGATCCCTGGCGCTGTTCCCTGCGCAGCCTTGTCGCAGCAGCAGGAGCCAGCTTGCCTCAGTTTCCCCTTTCCCCAGGGGAAGTGGATGCTGCCCCCAGGTGCCTCCTTGGCCAGCCAGGCACATGCCTTTGCTCTGCTCTCCCTCCTCACCCCAGACTCCCACGGGCACCTCGGGGCTCTCAGCAGGGGCAATTTGTGGATGCTGGCAATGGACTCGCAGCCCTCCCTCGGGCGAAGATAAAACACGGCGATTATCCTGCTTGCCTCCCCACCCCCCTACCTGTCGGATAGCAAAGTTGCCTCACGAGTTAAAATAAATTGCCTCACGCTCCCCACTGAAAGCATTTTGACTTTGTCTTGAATCGCGTATTCCAGTAGTCATTATACTTCAGCTCCTTCTTCTTCTTCTTCTTAGCATATGACATACATAGCAGTTCAAAAGTTGCAGCGAGCTGCTGCCAGGTCACATTCAAAGGAAAGTATCTGGGAAGCTGGCAGCTAAAAGTATCTGATAAGTTGGCACTGTTACTGCTCAGCAGGAGGAGGGAGAAGTGAAGGAAGGAAGGGGAGGGGGAGCCAGGCATGGGGGAACAGGGAAGGGGAGAGATTCAAAGGGCTTTTGTTTCTGGATCAGATTCTTCCAGACTCTGAAACTTTTGCAGAGATGTATGTGCCAGGGATTTTTTTTTCCCCTTCTCTTCCTCCTCTCCATAGTTTAATGCATTAAAATAACCTATTAAAAGGCCTATATTTGCTTTCAAGCAGACTCTGAAAGGCGCTCAAGATGTCACTATTAAAACCGGCGCTGTGCTTTGCAGGCGAAGGTCTGTGGTGAGGAGAATAAAGCAGAATTGATTAGCTGCTCCGACTTTGCCAGCCTCACAAAGCCTGCGGTGTGCCACAAGTTGCTAGAGAACAGATCAGCAGCTTCCAACCAGCTCGCCTGTACACAAGGGTGCGTCACTTTGAAATCCAGCTTGGCTCTGCAGAGCCTGGCCGGCCCGGCGTTCCCACAATGTCCCCACATTTCCCACTTCCCCATGTCCTATTTTCCCCCTTTTGTGAAGAAGAGTCCGGATTAAACCATCGTGGCATTGCCTCTGAACGCAGAGAACAAAATGCCCCCCTCCTGGCAGGCTGTGGAGGGTGTTCGATCCGAGGCAGCCACAGGACCCCAGCGCAAGCACCGCGGCTGCTGCCCCGAGAGTCTTGTTCCTGGCTACTTAATTGACAATGAATGCTGGAACAAACAGACTGGAAAATGTTGGAAAATGCTGCAAATGGCCAAAAGCAGAAAGCCAAGGCACAAAGGTAACGAGGGGATCGGAGCCCTTGTGCTCTGCATAAAAATGATCCACTCTGCACCTTTGAAATTAGGGGATGGTGTTCGTGTCATGCCGTGCATCAATCTGACAATCCACCCCTGAGTAGTCATTGTCATTATACCACGGGTCACATTTGTAACAACTCTATTAATGTGTATGAAGTTACTTCTAGTCTAACACTGGCCTAAGAAAATCAGGCTTAATTAGATTCTCCTTGTAATTAAATGCAATTTATTCTTATGCTTTGTGTTATGCTTCTGGCTTGCCCGTGCTATTGTCTGCTGATTATTAGAAATGTATTTATAAAAGGTGTAACAACTGTGTAAGAGCTGTGTTTTTAGCCAACATGCAATTAGCTTTGCTTGTACCAACCCCAGCACAGCAGGGCCTTGGCCCCTGAATGCAGCTGGTGTTGGGAGTACTGCACAAATAAAGGGACAGGCAAGCCTTATCTCATTTGCCTTGGTAGGTTAAGGTTATATCAGATAAAATCAGGCTGAGGCTCTGTGTTCCTTGTTTAGGCCTACAACCCTTCCCAAGGAAAGCTTTAACTAGCCCTGACTAGTGATTAACTTCAGCTCTGCTTTTTCAGAGGTATGCACATGATTAACCTGGCCTGTTAAAAACAGGGCCACTGACTTTAACAGAGATGAGAGCAATAAAATAAGCATGCATCAGTCCTTTAGGGGCTCAAACTCTGTGCTATTCAAACCAATGCAAATCAGCAGGAAAACACCCTTACCCCCCTTTACAATTATGCCAACAGCTGCCCAAGGTACAAGCAGAAGAACAGGTCTAAGGAGATACAAGACTGCTCAAGCAGGTTCACATCAACAGCTGCTCCATCCACACATCCCCTCACCAAACTTCCCAGTCACTGGGTTTTCATTCTTTGTTTTCAGGGAGGCATTTGCTGAATGGTTCTTCCATGCCTATTGAGGTCAATAGAGCAAATTGAAAATAATCCAATACCTTCAGTAATTTCCATTTAAATCAATGGTCAACTAGGTGCAAAGACCAAGCCAGATCTCCCTTGCTGCTACTTAAAATAGTTTTAATAGAGGGGAAACACCTTTGCAGGTGAGCTAGCTCAGGGAGAAAGAGAGTCTGAAACAGATTGTGGGAACAGTGACTTCCCCCACCACCACCTATGTTCTCAAATAACCTGGTTATTCTCATTAGCGCTGCATTCAGATGGCTGCAAACGAATAAAAGAAAGCAGGGGCGGGTAGTAAATCCTCCATATATGAATATGATGAGGAGTTTAGGCAGCTCCCACCCACTCCTGGTAAAAAAAAAAGTTTTAATCTTGGCTGCTCCGTGCATATTGACTGGCTGCATATTGACAGGCCACCTGCTGAGGCTGCTTCAGCTATTGATAACCAATGCCATCACACCGAAAGTTCAAACAGCCACCGGCGGCTTTCATGTTTGTAAACAGTATTGATCTGCATAAATCAGCCTGCCATTAGGCTGCCGGATTAAACAAGGACCAAGACAGAACATTTGTGAGATTAAATCCGGAAACAGTTAATTAAAAGCTGAGCAATAAACCCAAGCTGTAAACAGCAGGCAATTAATTCAGGCATCTGTAGCGGTGTGTGCGCAGTCCTTCGCCACGTTCCTGGCTGTGCCCCACAGCCCTGTTCCCTGTCCCCACACCTGCCACCTGTCCCCAGCACCAGCATTCTGCCTCCTACACCCATCACCAACACCCATGCTGGAGTGCTCCATCATCACACTGCTGCAGAAGGGGCCTCAAAAGGAATCTTGAGGTGTAGGGACATTTTTTTGTGAGGAGGGGGGAGAGGGAAGCTCTCCAGGCTTTCCTTGTGCTCAGCGTGGTTGTGTTGCTCCAATGTCAGGACCCAGGACATCCCTCTGGCTGCCCTGGGTGATTTGAGACCCTGGCAAGAAGCTCAGAGACCTTGGCACAGAGTCAAAAACACCTGTGCCTTCGATTTTAGTCCATGGAAAAAATTACCAACTTTGTGTGAAGAGTTACAAGCTACAAGAGTTGAGTGGAATGATAGTTAATTTGTCACAGGGTGGAAATGTAGAATTTTGGGGTTTTAGAATGGGAGTTCAAGAAGCAAGATGGAGGAATCTGGGCGTGTCCTGTCTTTCTTCTTCTCCTTCTTGTCCTCCATCTTCTGCTGTGATGGTGACACTTCTGGATTGGTTTAGAGTAGAGACAGACTGTCTAACATAGGTGGTAGGTATTGGAAAAGTATTGTAAATAAAGTACATGTAGTTCTTAGTATAAAAACCTCACACCACCCCAAGTGGTGTCCATGAACCGACCTGCTGGACAGATCTCAGCAGGCCAGAGAATGAATGTTATAGATAAGAAAATATAAACAACCTTGAACCGATGAATGTCTTCTTCTTCGGTCATGAGACTGGGAAAGAAAATACTTTCTAATACCTTGGGGGTCATCTGAACCAAGAGTAGAAGAGCTCACGTAGCTGCCTTGTGAGCAGTGATGGCCCAGATCTGGGAGACGAGCCAGGGATCCCTCTGGTCTAAATATCTTTTCTGACATTGGCCCCCATTACATGGCCTCAGGGTCATCACTCTGGTGCTTCACTTCAGATTCCCCAACTGCAGGAGAAGATCAGGCCTGGCCCTCCTTAATTCAGCCACACTTTCCAGTGACAAACAAACCATTTGATGAAACAGATATTTCTGGCATTCATATAAATATCCATTTTTGAGACAAAGAAAAAAAACCAGCCCAATGATCTCAAAAAAATAACCAGCAAGGTTTGAAGATTTTCAGGTTTTCACTCTTCCCTATTGACTTTCATCTCCTTCTTTCCTTCACTTCACAATGAAAAAATAACACAAAAGAATGAGAGAATTTAGGCTGCTTAAAGGAGGAAGAAAAAGTTCATTTAACTAAAAGCAAACAAGTAAATTTGGATAAAAATAAATGCAAAGGTTATTTTTAATTCTCCCTTGAAAAGTTTCCCACATTTTCTAACCAGATCTGTTAGTTACATGTCCTCAATCCGTGCCTTATAGAATTACAGTTTAGTTGGCTTCATTACAGATGATTTAATGGTTATTTTACACTGCCTGTGGAGAACTTGGAGGCTCTAAAAACAGTGCAGTGTGGCTGAGGCTATAACTGTGTGGGATTTATAGGGTCATACCCCTCGCAACATTCAAGAAGGATGTGCATTCCCCTACCAACTGTGCTTTCAGAAGCGAGGAATTAGGGCACAAAAATATTATGGAAAACCAGAAAACTAAGTCAGACCTCTCAAAACCTTGTCCAACACCATGACCAATGAGCTATCACTAGCAGCAAGCAGTGTGAACTGTCAGCAGATCTGCACCAGCCCCAGGGGCTGTTCTGCTGGGCTTTTCCTGTCCTGGTGCTTCCTACACAGTCTCATGCTGATTTTATAGAGGGGAACTGAATCCTGTTATTTGTAGATGGGCAGATGAATGTTTCTTACAGGGGCTGGCAATAGTCCTAAAAATGGTCCCAGTGAATTGCAGCTGACAGCAGAGGACGACAGAAACACCTCACTTCTCCAGAGATGGATTTGTGATGGCAACAAAGCCAACGCTTCTTCCAACTCTGGCTCCAGGACCACTCTGCCAGGTGAAACACCTGTACCTTAGAACCCGCACCCATTTTTCAGGTGTCATCCAAAGCACTGCAAACTACTCCCATTGAGGTTTTCCATTTACAGGATTTTCTCTCCCCTGGGAAGAGAACAAGAAAAAATACCTAATGAGCAGCCGCTTAAAATTAAATGTCTGCAACTCATCTTTTTGCAATGGTGTTCTGAGATCATGTCCCTAGTCCTCTGCTCTGGACCATGGCAAGAAAAAAGTAGACAAAATAATTTTTTTGTAGGGATTTCAGTTGCCTATCAAGTGTATAGGCAAATAACATGCAAAAGGAAGATTGCACAGAAGATGGGTGAGAGCTCTTTCTTTGATACCCAGCATCAGGAATTGGTACCATCACATGAGTCATTTTAAAATGGTGAACAGGCTTCAAGGGCATAGAGGGTATTATTTGTATAATAAATGTAAGATTTTCCCAACCTGCAGAAATCACCCCATTTTAGTAAGCAATGCCTGTGCTACCAGCATCTTGCCAGGTTTCATAAAAGGGACAAAAACCAAACAAAACCAACCCAGAAACAGGAAAAAAAAAAAAAAACCCAAAAAAAAAAAAAAAACCAAAACAAATAAACCAACTAAAAAAATCCTTTGTTTTGAAAAGTTCAAAGTTGCTAACTGCAAAAAGCCAGCTTGCAGCATAATGCCAGGGTACTTCATTGGTATATTCGAAGAACATTTGAATTCATTTGAATATTGGTATATTCTTCGATTATTGGTATAATTGAAGAACTCTTGAATACCTCAAGAACTCTTGAATACCTCAAGAGGAGGGAAGAGAGAAATGGTGCTGTGAAAAGCAGAATGATTCTGCTGGGGTAACTGGCAATGACTTCAACATTTTGAACACAAGTTTTGCTGCTAATGCTAGTTTGTGTGATGCCAGAGCTGCTGCCCTAAACCTCTGGATATCAGCACATATGTTCAGCATGGGCAGCAGGGATTCCAGGGGACACAGTCACAAGGTACAGCACTCTGGAGCAGTTATCAAAGCCAATGGCAAATAAACAGTAAAAGCCACATTGACTTTTCTTACCATTTGAATTTGGTCTTTTTGATTTCCCCATTTTCAAGAAAGGATGTGCAGTGCTTATAAATCCTTCCCCACAGTGAACCAGAGGAGCAGTGGTGGGAGCAGGCTGGTCAGCACAAAGGATGTGTCTGCTCTGCTCCCTGTTCCACAGAGACCAAAGCTCCCCTGGAAGTACCTGGCTGGAAGGCAGAGGTTCAGCCACCAGGGACTCCTTCCTTCAGTCCAGGCCATGTGGGGCTGTGGGATATATGCTTAATGGACAGAGACCCACGTGCTGGGAAATTAACTTTTACAAGTGGATGTGCTGACAAATGTGGTACAAATTGTCGTTGTCAGCAGTGACTTGTTCCTCCTTGCTGGCCCTGCAGAAGACAGCCAGGGCTGTGTTTGAGACCTAATAAGCCTCACCCAGTCACTGGCTTTGCTTTTGGCATCCCTGAACATGAGCAGCACTTGGGAAATGCAAATATAATGCTAAATCATGATATGATTTTAAAGTGACCTCTGGAAGTCCCCAAACCAGTGACAAGACCTGGCAGTGCTCTGAATGGTCAGAAAGACATTGTGCTGGGCAGGAGGGGAAGGTGTAGGGGCTCAGCAAGGCACAGACCTTTCTCCCTCCTCATCCCATCCCCAGGTGCTGTGACCACACACCAAGCAAGAGCCTTGTTTCTTTGACATGTCTCCACTTCATTTAGGGCTGAGCACCACGTACAGTTCAGAATCAAGAGTAGCAGGGGGCAGCACAGCCTTTGAAGACCCTTCTACTTGGCCTCCCTCCAAGGTTTTATTGCTATTTATTACCTCATGATGTTATTACTGGTATTTAATGATATTATTTTGGCACTATAGCTGCATGTCAGACATCTGTCCTGAACCAGAACCCAACTGTATTAGATGCTGTACAACTCCATGGGAAAAATAAATGCAGCACTTGTCCCCAAAGCTCCCAGCCTAAATACAGTTCAGAATTACAGCCTTTTCCCTTCATTCAGAGCCTTGTTTTTATCCTCCTGGATTCAGCTTGCAAATTCAGGTGCAAGGGCTGCTTTTTCCTTATAAGAACTCAAGTACTACCAGTGATGACCAGGAATGTTTTTGCTGGAATTATGAGACTGCTGCCTACAATGTGCAATGGAGCTCAACCTGGACTCAGCCACAGCAGAGCAGGACCTCTGAAATCAATAGGTGTTCTTCTTATCTGGGTAGGGTCAGGCTCAGGATAAGACAGTTCAGGGAAATTTCAGCACCAGGTATTGGAGGAGACAGCAGAGAGTTAAGGATGCTGCTGGTCCCCAATGACCACGAGTAAATGAATTCCTCTCCAGCTGGAGACTCTTATAAATGGCCTTCAATCCAAAGAACCAGGTCTGTTTAAATTACAATGTACGTGTCACAGTATGCAAGAACCTGCTCAAATCATATGGAAATAACTATTCCTGGAACACCCAGGTCTCCTGACATCACTTCCTTGAGAAATAGATCCAATTAATTCCACTGAGAGACCAAAAAATGGATGGGGGGAAGGAGGAAAGGAAAAGAAAAGCCCTGTCAGTAGAAGGTCAGAAATGTCTGCAGGTGGAGACTCTGTCTTTTTCTTATTTCTTTTATTTTTTTTCCTTCTTTTTTTTTTTTTCCTTTTCCCTTTTTAATTTTTTTTTTTTTTTTTAGAATTGTTTCAACTCTTCAGCATAGAGGAAGGAAGGATGGCTTGGTGGATAAAGGTAGAGGAACTGTTGACAGTTCTGAGTTGGCCCCTGTTCCACTCTGCTGCCGACATCCTGTGCAACCCTGAGCAAGTCATCACCTCCCAGTGCCCTTCCTCCTCCTCTCCAAAATGGGTTTAAAACCATGTTTGCTTGTTTCTGGGAAGGACACATGGCTTGGGGCTTCTTCCTCTCAAAGTCTGGAAGGGTCTTGCAGAGAGGGGAGGGAAAAAGCACCAGGATCCAAATTGCCAGCCAGCAAATGCTGGAGCTGCCTTGTGCCCTGTGAGGGAAGCAGAGCTGAGGAGTTGAGCTCTTTCTTTCAACCCCACATCCTGATGTTCAGCCTGCTCCAGGGGTGCTTGCAAGCAAGCAAGAGGTGATGCAACGTGACTTTGCTTTTGGTAGATGTGTTCAACAAGATAAAAGATGGATTGAGACAAAATATGTTCAGCAAAAACTATATGCCTGAGCAGCACCAGGGCACAAAACTTTCTGAGCAAGGCAGGATTCTGTGTTACCTCTCCACAAAGTAAATACTACCATATGTGCATTAAAAGGCTCCTATTATTTACAGAGTGCTGACATGCAACCCCCTGAAAGAGTTAGTATTTTGTTAGGTAAACGTTTTACCCTCTGAGCATTTTCCTCTCCTGCCTCTCCCCTCCCCCTCACCCAATAACTTACAGATGTTAGAACAATAAATTGAATGAATAGTTTCCCACACTGGAATGCCTGCATGCTGAAGAATGCAGAAATGATTTCTGGCCAGTTTCTGACACTGATCTACAACTACACTGCATATATTCTGTTGCTCTTGTATCAAGTCTTGAGCTGCTCCCTGCCAAGAATTAAGTGCTTGTTCCATAAACCTGGTGTAGATTATCACTTAGCTGTATAGATGTATCTAATAGAATTAAATAGTTTGGCTCCTGACCAGTAACAGATGTGCTACATATAATGCAATAATAATGAGACTGAAAGCACCATGTTATGCCAAGGGAACATTGTGAGATATCTCACATTTCTTCTGTTGCTCAGTCAAAGCTCTGTGAAAAATAAATCGAAAGTCCCATATTTATCCGAACAAAACAAGCTTTGGCTTTCCTTCTTTTTTCATTTTAATCTTACAATGGGTTTGTTATCCAGCCCGTGCACAAAGACGAGCAAGGGGTCAGCTTTAGTTTCGATGGAGCAATGGATTTGCTTTACCATAGTTTTATTTTTCACTGAAGTTCTCCTGTAACTTAAATGGTTATAATAAAATAATGTTGAACCAAGACATAACTATCTGCCTGGGACGTGTGAGCCCATATAATTTAATCCATTGGGGACAGAATGGGCTGGGTAGGAGGAAGGAGGGCTCAGCTGTACACATAAACTGACCTTTTATTTTCTAAAATAAAACTTAAAAAAAAAAAGAACAAATTAATTTTCTAAATTTAAAACTAAAAAACAATTAACTAAAAAAAAATTAGCTAAATTAAAAATTATCACGTCAGATCATCCTCCTGGGATGAACTGTATGGTTCTTACAAAGCACCCAATTCCTTTAGGATTTCTGTTGCAGGGGGGTTCTGGGTACTCCAGCAATGAGGTTATTGCAGCCTTCTGCAGGGAAGAGAAGGGAGGGAATGCTCATGTGGAAAGCATTGCCAGCAGAGAGCAGAGGGGCCATATCCACCTTCCCACACCGCCACTGCCTCACTTCAGGTCACAGCAGAGGCTCAAAGAGGAGCAGTGGCACCGGTGGCAGGGACGTGACCTGCCCACCAGCTGAAACGAACCCACATTGTCCACCACAGCTTTTGATCAGCTCTGCAGATACCTGGTGGCAGGGCTGGGGGAAGAAACTGCCCCGCCTGAAACCGCGACAGGGCGGGTGGGGGACATCTCTGGAAGGCGCAGAGAAGGCGCCCAAACAAGCTATTGCTGAACGCTGGCCATGGGGCTGTGTTGTGTTTGTTCTTCAAGTGTGGGCATGGTTAATGAGGAAGTTGTGAAGGGAAGCGAATTCCCCGAGTGCCTGACAGTTCCAGCCTTCCCTGACCCGCGTCGGTCTGGGTACAGACAGAGAGGAGCACAGAGACTGCACTGCACGGGCAGCCCAGGTTACAGATGAATATCAGGGCTCCAAGATGTTATTGTTAGATCTATCAGCTGTCTTTGATGCCCTGAGGTATTGTTGAGTTGCTTTTGATCCTCGGCAAGAATAGATGGGACTGTGCTCTGCTCACTTTTCCCTTAGCTTTCAGAGAGATCTCAGAAGGTAATTTTGGATAACTGCCCCAGTTTATTGACCTTCAGGGAACACTGCCTGATGTTTCATCAGTAATGTACACAAAAACAGTGGGGGTGATTAATGAATTGATACTTTTTTTGTAATTCTCTTGGACAGACAGAGCTATTATTAGCATTGCACAAGTGCCTCTGATTATATATATTCTGCAACCATCCATTCAAATGCAACATGGAAAGGCCAGGCTGTCATGGCGATATTCAGACAAAACCAGTCTCTCCAGCTTCAGTGGGAAGACCACAGAGGAGAGTGTTAAGAGGGCTGGTGCTGTAACAGAGAGGAGCTGGTCCCTTGGGAGAAGAAGTTGAGTTGCCATTCTCTTATTGCTAGAGCCGGCATTCAAGCCCTGGAGAGGATGATCCAGATGAACAGATGTGACTGCTCCTTCTCCCTGCTTCCCCCTTTTGAAGGGAAGCACTCTGGGTGACGGAAACACTCCTGTGACCACTTTTTAAAGAAACAGTTATAGAAAATTCAAGCAAAACTGGATCCCCAGAGCTATGACTGACAGCAACAGTATGGCCAGGGCCATGATACTCCACCACATGCCTGATTAAAGTGAAACCACCCTCCTTGATTTTTCAGCATCAAATGGCTGAATTGTGTTGCACAGACGAAGAACCAATAATCTGTGATGAGAAATTCTGGACCAGGCATCAGGCTCAAACTGTGCTTACAGATAGTTCTACAGGACAAGAAGCAGCAGCAGCAACAGCAACAACAAAAAATTTGGTAAATAAATTATTCACCCAGCTCCATTAAAAGCAAAAGAAAGGGACAGAAAATAGTCATGTGGCAAAAAAGGAAAAGACAATTATCCTCCTTACTGTGCATCATCCTTGCGATCATACTCAGGGAGAATGTGACAATTGATTAAAACTAATTGGAGGTTAAATTAAATCATAATTAGCATTAATCAATAGCAGTGTTGGCATGCCAGTGCATCCCTCCTTTAGGCAATTCACCTCCAATCTCCCACACTCCAATAAGGCTGGTGACCTGCGAGCCCAGCATGTGCTGCTGCCATCAGTGAGGAAGCAAATCCCAGCAGCACTGGCCTGCAGAGCTGCAGGGAAGAGAGCATTTCAGGGAAAGGCAGCCCTGCCAGGACTGGGGATGGTGCTGCACCTCTCCCCTCTCCTGCAGCCAACATCAAAGGCTGGGGTGCCCTCAGATGATGGAGGCTGGTAACAACAGCTCAGTGCCCGCCTGCTCTCGAACAGCACATCACAAAGAGCCTTGCCTTTAGCGTGGTTTTGATAAGGATGCTCGTTTCTCTTCCTCTCTCCATTTATGGGGTGTTTTTTTGTGTTATATTGTTGTGTGGCCCACAAGGAATAGCCATGGAATAGCAGAAACAAGGAATAGCCATGGAACAGCACAAGGAATAGCCATGGGATAGCACAAACAAGGAATAACCATGGGGTAGCACAAGGAATAGCCATGGGATAGAACAAGGAATAGCCACGGAGCAGCACAAGGAATAGCCATGGGATAGCACAAGGAATAGCCATGGAATAGCACAAGGAATAGCCATGGAGCAGCACAAGGAATAGCCATGGGATAGCACAAGGAATAGCCATGGGATAGCACGAGGAATAGCCATGGAGCAGCACAAGGAATAGCCATGGAATAGCACAAGGAATAGCCATGGAATAGCACAAACAAGGAATAACCATGGGATAGCACGAGGAATAGCCATGGAGCAGCACAAGGAATAGCCATGGAATAGCACAAGGAATAGCCATGGAATAGCACAAACAAGGAATAGCCATGGAGCAGCACAAGGAATAGCCATGGAGCAGCACAAGGAATAGCCATGGAATAGCACAAGGAATAGCCATGGGATAGCACAAGGAATAGCCATGGAATAGCACAAGGAATAGCCATGGGATAGCACAAGGAATAGCCATGGAGTAGCACAAGGAATAGCCATGGGATAGCTGTGACAGCACAAGCCCCAGTGAGGCAGTGCTGCCTCCTCTCAAAGGGCTGGGTGAGTGGGAGCCTGGGGAGCTTTCTCCAGGGGTGTCATGCGCAGGCACAAGAGTCAGGGAAAGTTTTGTTCTGTTCTCAATGTTAAGTCCTAATTTGTGAATGTGTTTAAGGGTAGAGGAAGAGCCATTTTGTCATCTGCCCAGAACAGTGGTTCAGCTTGAATAAATAACATGCAGGCACCTTCTGAGAGCACTTGAACAGTGTGTGCATCTGTATGCTGTGTGCTCAGTGCCCTGCACACACCCATCAGCTCTCCAGAACCCAGCTGCCAACAGATGATGGAGACTCCCAGTCTGAGGCAGGAGGATTCAGGACCAGCCACACATGCATTGAACTTCCACCTGCCTCCTATCCCAGAGCTGCCAGTTTCCACTGCAGTGTTGAAAATAGATTCTTCTCAGGAGGCTTTGAGCAAGGATTTGTCTAAACACTGTCAACTTAGAACAGTTCTTGGGAGACTCTTTGGCCTCTCATGCTTCCCCAGGAGTCTCCAGTTCAGACCCTGGAAGCACAAGGTTGTGCTGAGTGGACACCTGCAGGAAAATGAAAGAGGAAAGTGCTTAAAAGTTGCTCACATCTCACACATTGCTTTGGGGTGAGTATGGGGAAAGGAAGCACAACTGCTTCCTCTGGCTTTCCATGACTTGTCCCTGCCAGGAGCAGGTCTGGAGGGAAACAGGCCATGCACAGCCCCCAGAGAATATCTGCACTATCAGTTACCTTTTTTTTCTCACATAAGCAATGAACAAGGAACATTTATTTGAACTCAACCAACTTCTTGTCTCCATCCCCAAAGCAAGGGAACCAGGACAATGAAAGAAAAATTTACCTGCCTTTCAAAGTTTCCTCAGCACAGCTCACAGAAATGTAGACTCCTACCCAGTGTAAGAAATGCCAATATCAGCATTTTTATGCCAATGCTAGGGAATTTTGTTGATTTCACACTGCAAAACTTTTCTTTGGGGTGTTAGACAATCCACATAACATAAGGTGGGGAAAAAATCCCAATTTTAGTTGATGCCACTATGCTGTGAGAAATCCTGATGCCACTCAGTAATGGAAATGCAATCCTGCTGGTAAGGGTGGCTCATTCCTGCACTTTCAGTCCTTGCATATCTGCCAACTGCCCAACCTTCCTGTGGATTCCCACATGGTCCTGTCCTTGGGGAGTCACCCAAAAGCACTGCACACACGACTCTGCCATGGGTTTGGGGACCATCTCTAGCTCCCACCTTTCAGTTTGGGAACTGCTGGGAATGGATGTGCTCTGTCATCAGAGGAATGCTGTTGCCTGTACAAGACCATTTACCCTAGGTGGAATTGCCACTGCAATGGTCCTCAATTTTAGCTTTTTGGTGCATATTAAGACATTTATGGCTGTAACCCTTGGCTGTAACTCTTGTCCTCTCCATGTGTCATGCACGCTGTTGCTCAGCCTCTCCCAAATGAAGGCCATAAACTTTCATTTTCTGTTGTGTTGTGAAAGAAAACAGATGTTGGAATGCATCTCTAGGCAGCACACCTTGGCAAACTCTTCCCAAGG
Source organism: Melospiza melodia melodia (assembly GCF_035770615.1). NCBI lineage: Eukaryota > Metazoa > Chordata > Aves > Passeriformes > Passerellidae > Melospiza > Melospiza melodia. The sequence continues at coordinate 8,598,556 of NC_086202.1, forward strand.
CCTGAATGCCTGGAGGAACCAATTCTACTCCAGTGGCTGGGGATCTACTTCATCACCTTGAGCCAGTAAGTCACCTGCTGAGAGCAGACTTACCAGCTCCAGTGAAGCCCTTTGTTACACACCCAGCCTCCAGTTCAGAGCTGAGCTGCTCATAGCTCACACAGCAAGTGCCAATTTCTCTGCAAAAGGCTGTGGTGACCTACAGAGACACCAACCCAATCTTCTCTGCTCCACCAGCATGAAAAGGAAGGGGCTGTGCAAGTAACAAGATGTTTAGATTGCACCCAAGACAATGGGAAAGGGACAAAGAGAAACATCTCTCCAGCCTAGAGGAAAGCATGGCTGTCTTTGCACTGACCACACACATCAAGCATCTTTGATCAGGGGGAAAGCAGGTGGTAAAAGACAGTATATAAAAAGCTTGGTCATGCCTAACACGTCCCTTTCCAGATCAATACACACTTGTGAAGATATAATCTTCCTGCTGTAATGCTGACAGGTTAATGACAGCATGAGTTACCCACTATCTAAATGCGTGCATCAGTACCTGAGTTAGATTAACCCCTGACACACTTAACTGCATAGCCTGTCATCACAACACCCTCACCTGTGACTTTTCCTGCCTTTTACTTATTAAACCATCCTGCTGCAGGCCCCCACCTTCCCCTGTCTGTGCAATGCTGGGTGTTGAGGGTGGCCAGGGAATCCCTCCATCTCCTCTGAGCTGCAGCCTGGGCAGGTCTGTCTGCAAGATGAGTGTCTCCAGCAGGGACACTGCCAGTGTAGGCACACCCTGGGTGGGAAGGACCCTCTTTGCCATCGGGAGGAATGGAAAAGTGGAGATATCTACTCTGCCAGTGCATCTGAGAAGTGAAATAAGAAGCAGAGACCTGATTCTATAACCACCCCAGCATGTGGCTCTTGTAAATTTGAGTAGATATTCTATTTTAAAAATTACGAATCAAATTTCTGTCTACGTTTTTTACTGGGTTCAGGTTTTAAGTGTAATTCAGTCCTTCCCTGGCCTCATGCCCTTCCCCGCCAAAAAAATACAGACAGATGCTGCAACATTCAGTGGGTTGGAAGAGGAATGAGACCTGGCTGGGCAGCATCCCCAGGATCCTGCCCTGGCTTTGGCCCAGAATTTGCAAAGTGGATTACTACAGCACATAGCTGGGGTCAGGATCCAGTAGCATTTGCAATGACTAGTCTGCACTGTTGCTGGCTTGGGACTCAGGGGATTTAAGCTTTAATCCTGCTTCTGGTCTTGACCTCCTGGATAATGTGGGAGAGAAAGGCTGAAGGTACAAAGATCTAACAAGGTAATTGAAATCTGTTGGTTTAAATCTCATCAGAATAGCCCTGCCACACTCCCATCAGCTTCCAGAGGAATGCCACTGTCAACTTCCAAATTGCCTTGTGTGCTCTATTTATAAAGCAGAGACAAGTGCACAGAGTGCCTGGCTGGGCCTGAGTGTGTCCCTTGCACTCTCACATCCTGAAAAAGACAAAGAGGGCAAGTTGGGATGAGCAGGGTGCAAACATCTGCCTCGCCTGCCTGCTGTGTTTGGGCTGGAAAGCTCTCACACTCTCGCCTGGGAATATTGGTAGTTCAACTTGTAGCTGAATTAGCGGCAGGAGAAAACAAACCCCAAGTGACTGAGCCTTCTGACAGAAGCAGCTTTGATGTCCCTCTGCTCAGGCTCTGCCTCTGAGCCCAGCCACCCCCCACCTGCACCCACCCCACCCCGTCAATAAACTGTTTGTTTAGCCTTGCACAGATTATTCATTTCTTGGCACGCAGCTCTCGGCTCCAAAGAATTGACATTTGGATTGTGTTTGCTGGCTAGTAAAGCACCATCAGTACAGCTGGGATTCGTTGCACAAACTATTTTGATGGGGGAAATCAATGACAAACTGAGAAGGGGAGGATCAAACAGTAAACCCTTTCGCAATCTTTGTTTGAAAACATCATGTTGGTGATATTCAGGGTTTCTGAAAGTGGGATGGGTGGCAAATAAGGTGTGGCAATCTTTTCCCAGGTCATCTTGCTGAGTCCCACACGCAATAAACTGACCCCAGCCCAGTCCTAAAATAGATTAATCACAGAATATTACATTTTAAACCCAAGATCATGAGTTTTTTTTCTCTACAGAAGAGGAGACTCTCTGAATGTTTATTGCTGTTGTGATGGAATTTCTCTTTTTGGTCAGAGAGGGATTTGAAAACGAAATACATTTCCTGTTGGAGGCCAAGGGCTGTGAGCTGCAAGGAGAAGCATAGCCTTTGGCTTGCTTCAGCAGTAAATAATCACTTGTGTTCCAAAAAGTCATTCACATTGGCAAGGGATCCCAGCACCTGCAGATAGAAGTGCCCGGGGCAAGTCCAAGCACTTCATTCAGACTGTCCCTTATTAGGATCAATCAGACCCCATTCCTTGTAGCCACAGGAAATTCTAGGCTTAACACACTTGCCTTTTAAAATTAAAAAGGTGGAAAGATGTGCAGTTAAAGACACAGGAAAAGATACAGGAACAGAGGAGAGTTTTTCTATGTTTGCATGAGAAACTTTCTTTTTTACTCTCCCTGTAAATCGTAAGCACACAAAACCTTCATCTTATCAGTATTTTGAGCCTTGGAGAAGTCTAGTAGTTTCCTTCATCCCCATTCTACCTGCATGGTTTTTTTCACCTTGTTTTCCATAATACAGGCACAGAGAGGATATTTTATATCTTCATCTTCCTATTTTTTTATGTTGAACTTTTGATACTGCATGAGTTAGCCCTTTTGGCAAGTTCTCACTAAAAAGCACAAGTGGTATCAGAGCCCACCAGGCAGCATGTTTGACCCTAACTTTCTAGAGAAAGGCTAACACAGCAGGACTATTCTTTTCTGGTGAAAAAATAATCAAAAACCAAATAGTTAAAAACCAACCAACAAAGCAAAACAAAAAACTAAACAAAGCAAACAGCTGAAATCCTTTATATCTCAAACTACAGCAGTACACTGACAGACTTCTCTTCAGGATCAGGACCTGACAAAAGTCTGTGAGATGTGTGTGTGGGGATTACTGCACGAGCAGGGTTGGGGGTCACATCTGGCTGTGCTCAGGATACTCCCCCACTTCCTCACATCCTAGCAGAATTCAGTTTCACACAATGTATTTCCTAGCCCAGGTGTCACAAAACAACAAGTGCTGCCAGCAGTCACTTAGGGCTCTGCTATTCCTCCTTCTAATTTCTAAGCTGCTGCCAGAAGAGATAGCATTTTTTAAGGCAACAGAGTGAATTTTTTGCATTAAAAGCCCTGGAGCTTTCACCACTGCAAGTGTGAGCCATCCTCCTCTCCTGACCACAGTGCTGCAGAGTCCAAACTGGGTGTGGGCTGCTCTCTGTCACAGATGCAGCCCTGACTAGCCCAGAATCTCTCAGTCCTGGCTGTGCCAGGGACACTTGGTGCATCCTGGTGCTATTTTTACCAGCACTGGGAACACTGAGTTCAGGCTTGCTCTGGCACCAGCCAAAGAGGAGCTGGCAACACCTCTGGCAATGTGACTCCAAGTACCTACCCCAGCACTGTGGTGTCCCTGAGCACCAAAATAACCATGGATGTAGGAACATCTCAGGCAGGGACAGGGAGCCGTGATTCACTGAGATCACACAGTGTCAGGTTGCTTTGCTGTACAAAGACAGTTCATAGCACAACAGAGCAGCATCTGCTTCTCCCCACCACTCCAGAGATGCTAAAGGACTGTAGCCTGGGACTGCAGCCTCACTTAATCTGCTGCTGGATTTTGTACTAATGCAAACCTGTCACTGCAAGTGCCTGGCTGTGCATGCACTGCACCACAGCTAAAGTTCACTTCAGCAGATCTTTGCAGGCAATTAGTCTGGAGCAAAGCTCAACCTCCATCTGAAATGCAATGAAAACACCAGAAAGGCAGCGCTGGGTCCCACTTGGGCAGACTCCACAGGTTCCCCTTTAACCAAAGCCAGGTAAGTGGAGGCTGCCACCACCCCTGCTGCTCCCTGGGCATCGGGGGCACTGTCCATCAAAGCAGCACCTGAGGAACAGCCCTGTGTCAGCACCAGCTGCCAGGACAAGGCAAACTCTCATCCCCCTGCTCAACAATACAAAGGGCTTCTTTCCTCCCCCTCCACTAAGTAAACTGTTAAGGACCATGACCTCTGGAAAACAACAAGAGCAGAGGAATTCACAGTCGCATGTTGCAGGTCAAGGCATCGAGCGTTTCACAACCTTGTGATTCCAGCTAAAAGCTCCTCTGTCTGTCTGCTCCATGCAGAGGCAGCTCCCATCCCCACAGACACTCATTCACATGGATTCACATGGTAAAGTGGGTAAATGAAGGCTCAGCTTTTGGTTTTTGACATTCCTGCCATAAAAAAAGTGGCAAAGACACAAAGGGCAACTTCTTCACAGAGAGCTGAAAAACATCCAGTGGGCATTTGCAACTATGAACGTACATGTCCCATTGTACAGTGCCTGAATACAGCTTATTATGAGGTCAGTGCTAAGATTCAGTCTAAAACAGAACAGAAAGTGGACATTTTGGCTTAATTTGAGATGTGATGGGGAATTTCTTGGGCTAGCAGAGCTGGGGAAAGCTGGAGCACCTGACAAAGGTACAAACTAAGCAGAAACACTTGGGGTGTGCTTGGGAGCTTCCTCCTCATTTCCATTCAAACAGTGCCACAGAGTAGACCTGGGCTTCCCAGCTGAGCCAGGCACACCTTGGAGGGGAGACTGGGAATCTCAAACCCTGGGACACAGCAGCCTTGCATTAGCAGAATGAACACAACACAAGGCAGGGCTCAGGCGTGGGCTTTGATCTACTTTTACAAATCCTAAATGGGAGGTTTGAGTAGAGCAACTAGTGTGAAAAAGTTAAGAGCTTTTTAATTGTTTGAGCAGGACTATTTAATTTTAATGCCTTATGAATATTTGGGGTAAAGTACTTCTGTGCTAGGGAATGACTGCCATAAGAAAACACTATTGAGAGACTTCTTTACTGACTTAGAAAGATGAGGTATTTGCAGTACTGCGAGAGCAAAAAACTGAATTGCAAATCTCCTCTTGAAGAAATAAAACCTTGTTATTTTCCTATGCAGCGACCTAAATTAACATATTTAATGAATCAATTAAAAATATGTACATATAAAGTAAGTTACTCAGTGATCTTTTAGAGTTCTTCTAGAGATCTTCTAGAGTGCTGTTGTATGATCTTTTCAAACCATTGTGGAAGTCTTGTACTGAAATTTAATACTTAAGACATGGTTATGTCTGGATTTCAGACTAAGAGCTGGACTTAGGAACTTCTAGGTGAGGAGTGATATATTTAAAATGTATTTGTATTTATATTAGCTATAGGAGTGTACAGAGGACTAAACATAAGATTTGATGTATAGACCCAAGGATGGACAGCCCAGGATCAACAGATTCCTAAAGCCAAATTAGCCAACTCCCTTGGCTCAGGCCTCTCACAACAAGCACAGGCAGGCTGGCAGCAGGAGCCCATATTTTCATCCCTCTTACGTCTCAAACTTCTCCATCCAACAATTACCAGTAATAACAACTCTAGCTGCAGCCAAACAAGAGGCTGCTGCTGGCATAAAGCAAAGAGGAAGCAGAGCCTGTTCTCACAATGCAGAGTCTGCAGCAGCATTTGCCAAAGTCCTCACAGGAAATGTGCTGGCAGCATCTCAAGGGCAGAAAACACCTCCATGTTCTGCTTCCCACCTTCCCCTGCAGGCACTCACAGACACACACAGAGCTGGAAAGAGAGAGGCAGATTTAAAGAGCACTGGCAACTCCCATTTTTTTAACAGCTCTGTGTGATTCCCTAATGCCTTGGAATAACTTTGGATGCTACTTTGGAATCCCAGAATTCAGTGAGGAGCCCACTACCTGAAAAATCCCTAGGGCAAACTCAGCATTGTATCCCAGCTATAAAACCAAACTCCCTCCTCAACATTTGTTCAAGTTTGCCTCCAGATCCAGTTTTCCTCTAATTTCACCCACTCCTTGCCCCAAGCCTTTTAACATGAGATGTAACCCAAAACCCAACAGAAGAACAGAGAGCCAGAAGCGAAATTCTGGATGGTGAGATGTGTCATATTTGATTTTTCCAGCTAACAGGAAAGTGAAATATTTAACGCTCCCTTTCAGATCCTTTTCTCTGTTTCTCTGCCTTTATAAAACACTGCTGCATGGGGAAGAGGCCAAAAGAAGAAAATCGATTGTCTTTCTCAGTGCAGAGACCTTTTCAAAAATGGTGCCCTGTTCTGCAGGAGCCCAAATGTTTTTTTCAAATGCTTCTGGCAGAAGAGCACGGAATCCTTCCAGGACTGTGCTTTATCTGGTGAGATGGCTGTCTGTGGAGCTGAGGCAGGGAAGGCTGCTGTTAAAGTTTCTTTTTTTCTTTCTCTTTCTGTGACTTTTTGACAGGGAGAATAGCTAAGGGAAAAAAAAAAGAAAAAAAAAAAGACAAGAGAAGAAACAAAATACTGCTCCAAAACAAAAAGCAAGAACATTGCTGTAATGCAATCATAGGCCTCCTGCTCTACAACTTTCTGGAGGTCTTCCTCTTCCAGACCACTTTGGGCTGCAGTTGGAAGTACCTCTATGAATCTTCAAAGAGTTTTGGAGCAACAGGTGTTTTTCATCCCTTTAAAAAAGAATATTTTAGTCTCTTCTTTAAATTGTCTAAGCAACAATTTAAAAAAATCTGAGAAGGATGTTTCTGGCAATATATTACAAGCAAGGTCTGTCACAGGCCCTTGGTCGCTCATTGACAGTTCTGTCATAATAAATAACAGATTTCTGGTTTTATGGTTAGGTATCTTCAAGGCAATTCAGGTGGTTTGGTTTTACTGTCAACACAGGGTACAGCTGCAGCCTTAGGATCAATTTTAAGTCAATCCAGGGGAATCTGCCACCAGAAGAGGCAATCCTGCCCTCACTCCTGCTGCTTTCCTCAAGAATGGTTGATGCTAGTAAAAAACCCTGATCCTCCATGAGAAATCACTGCTTTCTGATGGATCACCAGCTGCAGGACAGTGTTATCTTTTTCCCCTGCAGGTGTGCACATGGAGCTGCTGAAGGTGGATCTGAGGCCTAGGATCTAGCTGCTGAGGCCATGAGCTGCCAGGGGCCTTGTCACCGGCTGTGGGGTGACATGGCGGAGAACTGCACCTTGGGCATCTACACTGCAGATTGTGTCTGCGACCACTGAGATTTGGAGCTTAAATTGCTGACGTGTCTTTAAACATGCTTTTGTCAGCCTTAGAGATTTTATTTGTTGGTGGTCTTCGTTTACAGGGCAGGCTAGCAGTGGTGTGGGACTCGAGTGTGGAGAGAAAAGAAGAACAAGGGGAAGGTCTTCCAGCTCCAAAAGATTCTCCTCTTTGGTTTAGGGTGAACAGAGGTCAACGTGAGTCTTTCTCTGGATTTCAGGGAGCTTTGGATCAAGCCCAAGGTGCCTCATTATCCCATGACAGAATAAAGACACATACTCATTTTTATGAGTGAAAACTATTCTTTCTCTCCAGTGAATGGCTGAGATCTGAACACAGCTGCTATTTTGCTCTGTGCACTGAATCACTTCTGATTCTCAAGTATTGCAAGTATTGAAACAGTGACATGCATCCCCCCCGCCTAACATGGGACCTTTCTCCATTATTGTACCATGAGAAGAATATAGTAATTCATGCTGTCTTTATTTTTTAGCTTTATTATTTTTGGGACTCCTTTCACTTCAGGCTGAAAAAGCAGGCAACTGGGGCAGAGAGGAATGCTGATGTTATGTCAAAATACGAAATTTCTGAGAATGGGAGATCCCTGAAAGTACTGGAGTACTCAAGCACCTCTTCACCAGCTCTTAGGCAGGAAATGCAGGAATGGTTTTATGTGAAATAACAAAGAGATGTGGCCAAAAAAAACATCCACTTCTTATTAATTCTTAAGTAGTGGTAGATTTTGCTCTAAGGACAAGTTTCTGGCAGAAGGGGCTGTGCAGAGGAGCCTTCATCCTCCTCCTCGCTCTGGCATGTGCCACGGATTTGACAGTATCTGCCTGATAATTCTTAATATCCCACTGCAAGAAAGCATTGTGGCAACTGTAAAGCTTTTAGGAGAGATAAACAGGAGTGATCAGAGACCTGGGGAACAGAAGATATGAGGAGAGACAGAAAGAATGAAGCTTTTTCTGTCTAGAGAAGAGGTAGTTTAGAGGAGACAGCCACAGAAAAATAAGGCTAAGGGGGATCTTTGGAGGTCATTCAATCCATTCCTCTCCCCTGAATTAATCTCAGCAATTCCTAAATCACTGCTGATAGACATTGCTTTGACCTGTTCATAGGGATCTCCAGTGGTGCACAGTCTACAAGCTCCCAAGGCATCCTGGTTTACTGCTTCTTGAGTGACACTACTAAAGAATTTTCTTATCAGCTGATTCTGAATCATTCTTTCTTCAGTTTAAGTTCTATCACCTTATCAGCCATTGACAAAATCAGACTTTCATTTCTGTTCACCACTCCTGTCTAAAAGGAAATAAGATTACATGACTTTTTTCTTGACAAACCCACACTGGCTGTTATTCTTCTTCTTTTCCCAGATGCACCCAAACAACTAAATTGCTTGATATTTGCTGGAATATCTATAAAAATATAGATGAGCTGGTATGTAATTCCCATGTTCCTCTTTTTCCCCTTCTTCTGTATGAAGATAGGTTTGCCCTTTCCAGTTTTCTGGTAGCTTACTTAGCTTTTCCTGGCTTCTCAGAGGTAACCACAGGTATCTAAGATCTTTTCAGTCCACTTTCAAAATATTCTAGGATGAAGATCATCAGGTTCAGCCAATTATAAAACATGAAGCTTATCTAATTTTCTCACTTCTTTCTTTATTCTTTGCTGAACTCCCATCCTTTTTCAATTAATTTTCCAATACTGTTAGCCTCCTGCTCTCAAGTGATCTTTTAAATGAACACTGATACAAAAAAAGGCTTTAAACACTTCACCCCCTTGGTATCATCTGGCGATACCTTTCTCTTTTCATCTTATGATAAATGTATTTGTAGAACAATTTCTTGGTACTTACTCTTCATATATGTAAAAGAGCTCTGCACAGAGAAAAGGAACATGCCATTCCTCACAGCCACCAAGGGCAGGACAAGAAATAATGATCTTCAAGTGAAGGCTAGACATTAGGGAAAGTATTTAACCTGTGAAAAAAGACCAGGAATGCACTATCTTGGGAACTTCATAAATTTCATATCATAGGCAGACTTTAAGCACAGGTTACACAAATAATTTTTAGCCTTTTCCAGTCTCTGAACTAACATTGAATCTCACAGGGTTTCACATACAGCTGGTATAGCCCAGTGTTACTGGGATTTCTCATGCTCAGATTTGCCTGAGACACTCCCCCACATGCATCTCCTCCTAGAAATGCTCCACAGAAAAGCAAGGATCTGTGGTTTGCACTTTAGGAATCCATGGATTAGATAAACTTTTGTGAGGAGCTGGGTCAGGGATTCCTGCCTATCTGCTTTTCTACAATTCAGTGATCCCAAAAATCCCATGTACTATATCTGCATCATTTGTGAGGTCTCAGAAGTGAAACAAATGCTGTTTGCAGTTTCATTGGTTCCCTTCACTGAACAGAAGCTCTGAAATGAACTTTACTTTTTAAAAAACTTGATAATAACTGTTTTATCTGCCTTATAGACCAACCAATTGGTGACTATCAATGTCCAGCCTATTACACCCACTTTGTAGTGCTGCAGGTCACGGAATGATGCTGTAGCAGAGCAGAGACAGATCTTCTGAACTGGCTTCTCATCCTCCAATCTCCAGATCATTTTCTTTAAATCTCACCCTTCTGTATAACTGCACTGATGTTTGGATAATTTGCATATGTAAATCTGAGCTAAAGAGAGACCCTCATGGCTACTGCAGAGAGGAGCCTGCTAAACGCTGTAAATTGAAACGATTTCCTCCCCAAGCTAAAATGAAAAGTGCCCTGGAGGGTAAATTTCTGAAGAGTTTGTGACTAACCTGATTAGTCACTGTAAATTGTGATAGATGGAAGGAAAAAGCAGTTGTCAAACAAGGAGGAAATTCCAATAGAAGAGTAAATTTGAGGATGACAGTGATGATAAATTCTTACAAGCCTTAGAAAAGATCAGCCTTTTGTGCAGCTCTCATAAGGAGCACTGAGTGCTCACTGTAGAATGGGCTGCTGTTTGGGTAACTGTGGGAATGTGGTGGTGATTGGTTTTGAAAAGAAAAAGAACACCTCATGTCCAGATAATTCTGCATTTATTTTAAGGTACCTGTAACTAAATTTTAAGAACTCCCCTTCCTTGCTCCTCCTGAGCTTGAGACTGCTGGGCCAGGGGGATGCGCTACAAGAAAGGACAGTGTTCAGGGTTAAATAATTTCAGATTAAATCCAGGTATACATTTTTATCTGCCAGTATTGGGAAAACTCAGCAAAGTTTCTGCCTAATTTTTGTCACCAATAATTTCTACATAGAAGTCAGATTTTTCTAGTGGATGCGTTCTGTTTGCAACAGGAACTGGATCTGTGAAGAACAGAGAAGATTGAACAGTGAACTCTTCTAGGTTGATTATTGCTTCATGCTTTCTTCTTACTGAAATAAATAAAAAAATTTCATCTTAAAACCCATCTAAGAAGCCAACCAGTGTTCTGTTCCACTCTGAAAAAAATTTTTCCTCTGGAACTGGTTTAACAGGACATGGAAGAAAGGAAAGTAAAATATATCCCCTCCTCTGTCCAGAAATGCATTTGTTTAGCTGGCTGAAAGCTAAAGGCAAAACACCAATACATTTCATTGACTTTTTCCCTGCATTTCAAATTTTCAAATATTGCTAAAACTTAACAATTCCAGCCATTTCTCAGATCAATATCACATGGTGAATACAAGGGTCTGATATTGCTAGTGTTGATAGCAATCAATTAGTTTGGGACACATGCAGAGGAGCTGCATGAAGAATTGATCTGTTGTGTTTTCCAATTAATTTAGTTGCTTCAGCATTTGAATTTTCACCAGTATGTGCACATTAATAGCACCCAGGAGCTTCAGTCATGGGACAGAAGATTATACATTACAAAAAGGCAGCCCATGAGCCTGCCTGGCTGTCACTCAGCTTGACACCAACTCTTAATAGGTCTGCCTAGTTCCTGGCTGTGAATTATGTGAAGTTTCAGCCAGAAAAATCTGAAATTTTCTTCAGTCACGAGTCTTTCCTCAACAGTTGAATTCTGTATCTCTACTAATGTGGTCACTTCTAACCAGTGAGGTCAGAAGTAGTGACTTCTCCCATCCATGACAATGAGTTTTATTTTGAGCAAGCCATGTTTTTTTTTAGGGGATGGGAAAATGTCAAAATGTAGAAGTGAAATTGTAGCAAGGTCATAAATGAACGATGCTGTTCCAGGGCTTGGAAACATCATCATCCTCAGGTACTGGTGTTTCCCAGTACCTGAATATCTCAACCACCTGCTGTTCCCTCAATTGCTTTTTTTTTCCTTGTTTTGGGAAAAAACCATATCATTCTATCCCATAAAACTGCTACAGTGTTGTCAACACACAAAAGTTGTGGACACTTGTCATTATGGGCAAAATACTTCAAGCATCTCTTTGGAGATCAGGAACACCACTACAGCCCAAACACAAGGGCTCTCTATTATCTTGCTGACTTAGTCTGAAGCAGGAAGCAGATCAAATCTCACAATAAAAGTCTGGTTTTGTGAGATTTCAAGCAAAAAAAAAGCATTTTTGAGAAATGTGTGTGTGCACTCAACTCCCTTGTCCAATATGCTCACCACAATTCCAACCATTGGTTGGATAAACTGACAACTCTAAAGGATTCCTTCAACTAAGCCTGGCTCTTGGTTAGATGGGATAAGTGCTCTGTTCCTGCTACTGCATGTACATTTTTGAACAGGGAATTAAAACATCATGAGTTCCACTCCATCCAAGATTTGGCACAATCCCTGCAGAGCAGTAGATTAAATCAGGATTTCCCAGACTTCCGGCTAGATGTATCCTGCTGTAATAAAAGCTTTTTTTATTTGTTTATTGCTTTAGCTCATTTCCACTAAGAAAATGATGCTTTTGTCTAACCATAAATCTTTCAGTCTGAGGATTCTATCTATACACTGATAGACTACAGGAGAGAATTTTCTCATGTTTTCTGTGGTAGCATTCAACACAAACTATAAAACAGGATCCATGGGATTTCCTCTGTGTTTCAAGGACTTACTGTATCCTTTCCTGTGTCCTTTCCCAATAATAATTTCCACTGAAGCAAAAAAAATTAGCCAGAAAACAAATGAAAACAAATGATATTTTGGTTTATTTGAGAACTGACATAACAGATACAGGGGTGGGCAGCCAGGGTAAAACCTCATTGCAGATGTTAACTGTAAAAATGTGTATAGACATGCTACTCTACACGAAAGGAGGTCTCAGTGAAACTTCTCCCCCCTGATTCAAATACCTTTGCTGCAGCAAAAGACCTGGATTTTGGCTGAATTTCTGTTGTCTCCACTGGTCTGCAAATGACTTTGTCCATCTTTGTCTGTGGAGTGGTGATGGTGGTTAAACTTTGCAGCAAACATTCTGAGGTGTGACCCACCTAGAGATAATATAAATTATTTCCTCATCTAGTTAGATGTCCCATAACTCCAAGAGCGTGATAAAGTTTTCATGTAGTCCTGTAAAGTCATGTGGAGTTTCATTGCTGATGAATGCAGTGCCAGGCACGGTGGGAGGCATCATTCCAGCTCCTCATGCACATGACTGGTTTCTAAATTAACTGTGACCACCCTGGAAGATGACCAGGGCATCACTGCACAAAGTTAAGTGGAAACTTCTGCTCCCTGTATAGGAGAGAGAAGAAAATACATTCTTTACAAATACAGGCCCTGAATTCTTAACATGACAAAATTGTCAACAGGACCTTTCAGGTGTTTCAGTCTTGCTGGATTAACAACCATGTCTTTTTAATCACGGAATTCCCCTCTAAACTTTCAGGCATCTTTTCTAAACTATGAAACATCCTCTTCCCACAAGAGTAGAGCATGGATTGAACATGATGGCAGATAAAATAGCAGCAATCATGTGTTTGGTAAGCGCCCAAGGTACCTCCATCCGTGCTCAAAAGTCAGAATCTTGCTTTTGCTAAGTGCCTTGACTCCGACACGTTTGTAAGCCATTCCCTGGCAGATAATTTGGCATGGAGAGGGGGGATTGCTGCATGTGCTGACCACAGCAGTTCCCTCCATCAGACCTAAGACCTCTGCAGAGATCTTTGACAAAAAATTCATCTTCCTTACTGGGTGTGCAGGAGAGATGATACATCCTTGAACAGCACTTTGTTACAACAACATGTCACAAGAGCTAATATTGCCTTTAGCAGCGCATGCATTAGAAGTGTGATAGTTATGATAGTATGATAGATATGCTAAGTGATTTTTTTAATAGACCTTGTTAAACATGTTAGCTTCAGAGACCTCAAGCTATCTATCACTAGAGCAAGTAATTTTTTTTTTGTCTTTCTAGGGCTCAGCAAAGCGAACTAATTTTTTTCTGTAGATTTTCTGCACACATTTATTTTCAATAATACCAGGCCCTCTGAGAGGGTGTCCTCTCCACCATCCTCCTCTACGTGGCAGTGGGAACTCCCAAAAACATCACCTGCAATTGTAACTGGAATAAGGCATGAGGGGAGATGGAGCAATGGATGGAGTGTGCCAACTTAATTAGGGAAACTAAACCCAGGAAAGGACAAGAACAGTTCAGAGAGGTAGGAGTTTGCCAGCAGCTGGAACAATTAAAAGCCTGAGGAAAATGCAGTCTGCTTTCCATCTTGTGGATGAATGCCACCTCCTCCTTTCCCACTCATGCCTTGGTTTAAAGACTCCTTTAATGTTTATTAAGAGCACAACACACTACCAAGGCTGCAGCTCACCCCTATATGGGAACATCCCTATCCTCCCCTCTTCCACAGCTGGCAGTGCTGCTGGAAACATGGTGGGGTGGTTGAAACTGCATTTACACTGAGTTTTGCAGCTGAACTCAGCACTGAATTCCAATGTGGACAAGTTCTGAGACAATAGAAGAGGGGAGGAGGTAGCCAAGAAGTTCAGGATGCTTCTTCTCAAGGGGCAGCTACATTGGTGGTGTCTAGGGCAAATCATCCCCCCTAAGGTATAGGATTTCTGGCTTTTCTAGCAATAAGCCAAAGTGAAGGGTTTAGAAACAGAAGTAGGAATTCCCTTTAAATCAAACAAATAGCCAGGATTCCAGTACAAAGGGTCAGAAAAGAAGGTTTACTTCTGGTCCCTGGAACGGACAAAATACCCTGAAACTATATAATGAAATGAGAGGAAAAGATATGGTTTCCCCACTACTGCTGACACACAATTAATGTAAAATAAGGAGCTTGTTTGGTGTTGGTTTGCAGTGATCCATCCCCACCGACACAATGAGGGCTAATGAACTAAATCTGAAAGCATCAGCATAAGATTTTGACAAATGCATTGTTTGCCTATTGAGAGGGTAGAAAATGATTATAAATGACAAGCTGGGCTTGTTTTCAGGCATGGACACTCCAGGAGCAGTGGCATTATGGCCTCAGTTGGCTGTTCTCTGTGTAAATGATTTCACACTTCTGCTACTGAATCAATTGGGTGTTTCTCCATTTAAGAATTGCCAAAATAAAATATCTCCTGCTCCACAGTCAAGGCATGTTCTTGGCTCCCAGGGAGGAAGAACAGTTTAAAATATCTGGATTTTTTTATTTTAAAGTGAAGTGTTGGTCACAATGTAGTGCACTTTCACTGCTCAAGATTCATGAGGATATTGAAAATTTTAAGCAATTATTAACAAACATGGTGGAAACACAGAATACTGTACTACAAAGTTGAATAAAAACTCATATTTCATGCTTTTTTTTTCTGAAAGGACAAGAGAAGATGTATATTTCAATATTTTAGCTATGAAAAGTCTGGACACCAAACTGAGGTGAAGGTTCTGGTAAAAACTACAGATCAGATAATAGTCAAATGTAATTTAAATTCTGAAATCCCTTATTCCAGCATTTCTCTCAAAGAAGATAACGACCTACATAGACATCTCACAACCTAACTTTGCTCCTTGTTTCTCTGGCCTGCCAGTTCTTGGGCAGAAACTCTGTAACAGTTAAAATTCCCCAATGAGGTAGAAAATGTTATAGAAAGAGCAGGAATGAGAAGAGTTTTGGCTGATTTACTGCTCCCCTTTGCTCAGTTCTGCACACATCTGTGCCATTATAAACATAATGAATAATAAATCCAAGCTCATTTTTAGGGCTGCATCCATTGCAAGTATAAATACACAAAGGCAAAGGATTTCTCCTTGGAAAGTCAGCGAGAGGGAGTTTTATGTAATTCTTATGAGACTTAATGAAGCCCTGAAGATGAAACAATTTCCATTTTGACTTCATGGGAGCAGACTGAAGCGAAACTGTACCTTTCATTCCTCTTTACAGAGGGAGGTTCAGAGCACCAGCAGGTGGGCAGGTTTAAATCAGCACAGTGCAAGCCTGGCAAAGCCTGGTGCCTGGGCTCAGGGCAGGGAGCCACATGAAGCTTGGATGCTCTGAGCTGCCTATCCTGAGGTGTCCCACATGCTTGCCCAACCTCCAGACTCCCAGGGGATGGATTCCAGCGTGGGGACTCCTCTGGGTCGTGTTGATGCAGCCAAGCCAACCTACAGCTCTAACCCCAGGCATGGTGTTGTTGCATGTGTGGTCTCAAATCACCCTGCTCACTCAGGTTATTAGCATTATCCTTCATGCAAGGAAGCAGAGCAAAGACCCAAGAAGAAGAGATCCACTTCTCCTGCACCCCAGTCCAGATTTCTGCTCAATTCTTCTGCCCATGGATTTCCCATCTGGTAACTCCTGACATCTGCTTATCAAAGAGACTTGTCACTGCAGCTTCTCTTCCCTAATTTCTCACCAGGGAATGCATTTCCAAAACTTCTGTACCTGTTTGCTCGGGGTTAGGTTAAACAGAAACAGGCAGGGCTTTACTGTTGGAGTCCATGTGATGTTGAAGGGATTCAATGCTAGCTCCCAAATTCTCATGCATCCTTGGAGATGCACCTCTGAAGATATCTTCCTTCAAGCCACAGGTGAAGCAGGCCTGGAGAAAAGGTGTGCTGATCCTTTCTCCAGCAGTCTCTCTAAATCAGGATGGTGAGCTGCATTAGGAACATCCTTCTTCACACTTGTGACTTGGCACACTGTGTCTCTGGCAAGCCCAGGTTTCTCTCTGAACCAGCACACAAAAACACCCAATGTGCAAACTAAGAAACTCTGGCTTTGCTTAGCTTTAGGTAGTGCAAATCCAAACAAAGTTACTAGCGTGTCATTTGGGGAAGAATTAGGAGAATAAACTATGAAAGAGTTTTTCAGGACATTTGCACATTCCAGGAATCCAGTGAGGTTGAAATGAGTTCTCCTCCTCCCTGCAGGGTGTTCTCAGAGCGCTGGTATCACCCAAGAGAGCAGAGGTGGAAACCTCTTGGCTTGACCCTCAGGCATAATCCTACAGTCCCCAGGCCAAACTCTATTCTGACAAAGATAAAATGGAGGGAAGGATTTTTTCCTACAAACCTCAGGCTGTTTCTGACTGTTGCCTATTGTCTCAGGTTCTGACACAGAGTCCATTTTCCTTACCCCCCTCTCTCAGCCATGCAAATCAGGCAAAGCGGAGCGCACAATGGAGCTCCAGCATCTTTTCAGATCAGTGGTTCTGAGCCCCCTTGAGAAATCCATAAAGGCCCTCCCTGGAGTATTTAGCAGATAATGCTGCCTCTTTCCGCCTGCGGTGTTTTGAAAAGTGCAGCCCATAAAATGTGTCTGACATTGTAGAGCAAGCCCAGCTTCCCCGCGAGCGCCGCGGCACCAACACGGCTCCCATTGTCAGCCCTGACCCGCTGAATGCAGCCAGGCCAGGGGGGATTTCTGTGCCCTGCACAGCAACAGCACATGACTTGGAAGGGAAGGGAACTTCTCAAGGAAAGCACATTTGATCAGTCATAAAAACCTTCCCGGAGATGTATGCTGAACTCTGTGTGTGAATTACAGCTGGCATTGTTAGCACCTATTGCTAAGCTTGCGTGAGATTTTCCCACACAAGACCTGGTTTGGTTGCTTATGACCTACTTGGTCAGGCTTTAACAGTTTGGACTGATTTTTTTTCCATGCAGAATAGTTGCTTCAGGAAGAATATATATTGGAAATTTCTGCCAAGACAGATTGGGCTTTTTTTCAGAGTGAGTTTACAGGGAAATACATTATTTTTGCCCCTGTTAAATCTTACAAAGATTTTATTGAAGATATGGTTTTTTACCTCATTGCTTTGGTATTTGTAGGGAAGGTTTCTGTACTAGAGATATTATTGTTAACCCTCTCTTCCTCCCTGTTATATTTGGGTCAAACTGGGAGGTCACTAAAAAAGAGCAATCTCTTCAGACATGCTAGAGATAGGCAGAGGGTATCTCAGAGGTTGCACAGGATTTTAATTATAAATATGTCAGCTTAGGTGTTCCTGAACACTAAAACAGAGAGCTGGGCAGCACAAAGTTCCTCTTGCTGCTGCCCAGGCAAGGACAGTGCCCAAAGAAGAGCTGGAGTTTTGGGAAGAGCGTTCACTCAAGGAAATTCTCCTCTGAGATGGAGTATATCCACCTCCAGACACAACACCTGCCCTTGCCCATCCCCAGTTCTCAAACAGAACACGCAGGAGCGTAAAACGAGCTTGGGAGGGTCAGGGATATCCTTCCTTCCACCTCCCATCCGCTACTTTGCTTCCCCCATATCTCAAGTCCATAAGCTCTATCAGCAATGGAACGAATTGCATGAGAAAGTGCAGGGGGTGGCAGGAACATCTGGGCCACATACTGCACATGCCACTGCGAGCTAACCTCTCACACGCTGCTGTCGGATGCTGCGCACGTCAGGGACACAGCTGTGCTTCACACGCACAGCTCCTGCAGGCAGGACCCACCTCGGGCTGCAGAGAGGAACAGGAAAGAGAAAAAATGAAGAAGAATATGGAGATGGGATATGGGAGATGGGAGATGGGAGATGGGAGATGGGAGATGGGAAGGAAGGCAAGGCAAGACAAGGCAAGTTAACCTCTCACACGCTGCTGTCGGATGCTGTGCATGTCAGGGACACAGCTGTGCTTCACAAGCACAGCTCCTGCAGGCAGGACCCACCTCGGGCTGCAGAAAAGAAGAGGAAAAGAGAGAAAAAATGAAGAAGAACATGGAGATGGGATATGGGAGATGGGAGGAAGGCAAGGCAAGACATGATGGATGTTTTTGGCTGAGGGGCGGTGCATCGCAGCCGAGCAATACAACAAATCCTTGGAGAAACACCCCTTGCACACCCTGTGTGTAGTGCACCAGCAATGCTCTGCATGAGTCAGATTTGGTTTAAATGGAGACAAAAGGGGCAAATCCCAGAGGAAAATGGGAAGG
Organism: Melospiza melodia melodia; assembly: GCF_035770615.1. Lineage (NCBI taxonomy): Eukaryota > Metazoa > Chordata > Aves > Passeriformes > Passerellidae > Melospiza > Melospiza melodia. The sequence continues at coordinate 8,617,137 of NC_086202.1, forward strand.
AGGGAAGGGAAGGTGCAAAGGGAAAGAGACTCTCAGAGCACTGAGTTTTTGCAGGCTCTCCTCGACCCAGATAATCAGCAGAGCTCAAGCTGACAGCAGGGGATTTAAACACTTATAGGGGGAGCTCAGCTGGATGTCTCAAGGGAAAAAGGGTTGGCAAATGCAGTTCTGTAGAAAAGACAGAGAAAGAGAAAAGAGCTGTTAAGTAGTGAGAGAGACATCTGCAGCATAGCTGTTCATTTTGGTTACACTCTGCTCTGAGCTGGCAATGGGAATTCATGAGAAAACACCTTCAGCATCCTGAATCTTTTGAGAAGAGACAAAGGAAAGGGCCCAGGCAGAAAGTCAAGCCAAGCAGGCATCAGCAGCCCAAGTCCTTGGCTGATCTTAGGTACCAGGGCTGCTACCTTGCAGGAAAGGACCTCCCAAGTTCTGCAAACTGATTAAAGATGCTTCCCACAGGCCAATGTCATTGTTTTACTCTTCCGTACTCAGATGGGCCAACACACAAGGTCAGGAGAGATAGAGACAGGCAAAATCCAGAGCACAGTGCCTTAGGAGGAACTCTAAAACAAGCCACTTGTGAAATCAGTTCATCACTAGGATGAAAAATGGTCCCACTTCCAGGCACCATCTGATGAGAGGCCCTTCAGTGCAGTGCTCCATAATACAAGTTATGTAAATTTGGACAGTTAAAGATTGTTTACTTAGAGATGGGATTAATGTCCTAATTGATTAACAGGCATGCAGACATGTTCTAAGCAAACAAGCATATCTGCAAAGAAGAGAAAACACTTGCAGAACCTCTGAAGGCTCTGAAGGCCATGTACCCCCTGAAACTGTACCCTGGGTAAAAGGAAATTTTCTGTTCTCCTGGTAGCAAGGGCAACAGGGGATTTTCATCCTGCTCCTGCCTTGCCCACTCCCAGTTATGTTCTGTTGAGCATCCTCTGATGTCTTCTGGAATAATTTCCTTTGCAAATATCAATGGGGTTGAAGAATAGGTTAAAAACAGAGACACCCATCCTAGGATACTTTTTTAAACAACACTTTCTCTTTCAGAAGCACTTCGGGTTTTAGGGACTCTCAGTCTTTTAAAACTCTGTATCAATTAGAATATATTAAAAGATTTTTAGATATTTAATTACCTCTGTAAGCATATCTTTAAAAATATATGCCCTTAGAAGAATACAGGTTTATATATGGCATTTAGGATCCACTATGCAAGTGGCTCCAGATATGGGATTCTTCTCGCATTTCTCTGCTTCAACAATAATATACAACTCACATATGCTCTAAAGACAAGCTCTGCAGAAGCACTAAACAAAGAAAGTACCAGAAGAATTTACACACACACATGCACAGTTAATTTTCTGCTTGTAAAGCAAATGAATGCTTTATTACTTGCCCTTTCTCTAGGTCAAATTACTCCACAATGCTCATTAAAACTGACTTTTTCTACCCAGGGTGTTTTAAGGAAGCACAACAAAAGGGCACAGTGACCACTGTCTGTTAGAGAATTACAGAAGCATTTGGAAACAGCAGCTGAGATTTGCAGTGGGGCTGCTGTGCACACACGGGCTGGGGCATCCCAAACTCCTTCCAGTCCTTTCCATGGCCATCCAGGCCATGGGGCAGGATTGGAGCCTGCACTGGGTGGGAGGTTTCTCTCTCTCTGTCCCTGCAGAGCTTCCTCTGCAGGGTGTGTGGCTCACCCTCAGGCCTTGTGGAACACCCTGTAAATGTGACCTACTGTGCTGTTCTTTAAAGACACCTTCATAAAGCACAAGTGTGCCTAAATGCTTTTGCAAACAAGACTCCCACCTGCCCGAGGTGCCGTGGATCAGGCCTCACTCCTGTCCCAGCACCAGCTGTGACCTGGCCCAGCCTTTGCTGGCTACCTGTTGGGCTCAGTCGCTCACTGCCGCTGCAAATGTGTTTTGCCTGTCAGGGAGGTCAGCCAGTTTTTGTGCCACAAGAAGGGAAGTAATTCATTTAACAAAAGCAACACGTTTTTATAGCTTCTGGAAACACTTCCGTTGCAAAAACAATAAGGTGAAGGAGCAGGAGGGGGCAGTCCTAAGACATTCTTCAAACAATGGGCCTTTTCTTTTAATAGGTATTTATAGAACCCCAATCTTTCAACGCTGTGTGTCCCAAAATATATTAAAATGCACTGCATGCAGCCAGTTAGGATTTTTATTTTATACTTGTTTAAGTTATTTACACTGGTGCCTATTGATACAATGTGAGCGCATCAGGTGCAGACTCCATTCCCCATTCCCCCAAGGCCATGGCACTGCTCTTCCCTGCTCAGTTCCTTTCCAAAAACTAGGTCAGGTTGGGTTGGTAATGTCATGCAGATTACATTCTTGGTTTAAGTATTATTTGATATTATAATGATTGAGGCAATATCTGCCTTGGCCCCTGGTGTCCATGTAAGGATTCTGCTGGCTGTACCCCACGTGGGCATGACAGCATCCATACAAGGAGTCAGCAAGAGACAAAGTGTGTCACGCCAAATAGTTTAAACCAGATTAAACACATATTGCCCAATCCTACAATAAAGGATTGCCACTATTCCTCTTACCACTGACTCTAAAAGCCTTTATTTTAAAACTGCACTATCTGGGGTAGGAGATTTGGAACAACACACTGCTATTTTGGGATCTAAGAGCACACACACACAAGGAATTAATTCATCAGTAGTTAATCTGGAATGATGTCATGCGTGGACAAGTCCCATTTCCAAGACTGTGACAAATATGGGGGAGAAGAGACTGTGAAGTGTCTTTAATTCCTTTTTCTCCTATGCCCTGTATCCTGCAGCAGCTCCATCCCATCCTTCACGGCAGTGAAAGGGAGTTTCAACAACAGATGCTCCCTCCAGTGCCTCATGAGCTCTGCAAAAGGGACAAACCTCATTGCCTGGCAGTCTGGGGGCAAGGAGGAGGAGGAGGGCTAACGTGGGGGTCTTGCAGGAGAAAGTGAATGGGGAGATTGGAAGGCAGCCTTTGCAAGAGGCTCAGGGGCCACTTCCCAGTGCTGGAGTGGACCAAGGGCTGCTTCTGGCTCTGCAGGGCGGTGTTTGGAGACACATCCCCTCAAATGGCCACCAAACCTGGAGCAAGCCATTTGTTAAAGGGAAAGATTTTTCCAGGGTCTGGAGCATGCTGGGCTCCTCTGCTCCTGGGTGGTGGTGCTTGGGTGACTGGTTTTATTCCTGCCCTTCCCTGTGTGCCTTGTGAGAGCCCCAGGAAGAAGCAGAATTGCTGGTGTGGAGGCAGCTGGCTCTATCTCTGTTTACACGTCAGGGGGTGTGCAGTGCCCAGTTATCTACCTCCCTGAAAGGGAAGGCTGCTGTACAATGGGGACCTAACAGACTGCATCTGTTTTGTCTTAGTCTGAAGCATTCCTTTCTGGTGCTAACTGGGAACAATTTAGCTGGAATTTCCAATTGAAATGAGCTTTTTCAACTTCTATATTGACAATTTAAGTTCTTCTCAGGCAGGGGATCTGCCTTGTGTTTTACAAATAGGCCAAACCAAATCTCGGTGTTTTTACACGTTTTTACTCAGACCAAATCTGTTTTTCTAAAGGACTGCCCTTTTACTCAAACATGGATTTCCATGCACAGTCACAGAGGGTACCCAGTAACAGCCAATGCTGCAGGAATTTGGATTTCAATCAGCTTGAAGAGATTGAGGAGGTAGGTAAAGGAATAGTCCTGGAAAATACTTGGGGAGGAAATTGTTTAGATGCATCTGCAGTTATGTGCAACACAGCCTACACAAAGAGCAGAACTTCTATTTTCATTTAAGTAATAACCAGACTAAAGGTTCAGCACTGTGTATAATAGGGAACCATGCCCTGGGAAAGCATGCAAGTAACAGGGCAGAATTTCTCCTATCATTTCTCCTATCCTTCCTCTGTAGTCTTTTCCAGCAGTGACTGATTGTGCCATGTCTATGCCTGGGATCCTTCTCCTAAAATGCCATTATCTCATCCCCTTTTCCAACCCATTTCACCTCACCACGCCCTGCAGTGGATGCTTGGGTACCCCACAGCATGGCCCACCACCCAAGGATTCCATGCCAAATCCCAGGGACCCTCAGGGCTGCACTGCAGGGAACCAGCTGGGATGGAGCAGAGGGAAAACCCCTCTGAATATTGCCTATTCCTGTCACCTCAGGAGAGGCACAAACACTGCAGAGCACCGCATCTGCTTAGAGCCTCTCTGCAGAATCAGAGAACGCTGGCCTTGGAGATTAATTGAGGCAAAATATGTATTAAAAATCATAGCCTCTTGCTTATGGACATCAGTTCAATAAACTTATTTAAAATTAGGCAAGCCAGTAAGCCTTGGCAGATGGGTGGCTAAGAATATGAGCCAATTCATTTGTGACAGACAAGGAATGGACACAGCAAGAGGAAGCCATGCTGTCAGCTAGAATTTAACCCAGATCCCTTAAACTCCATTTCAGACTTAAAGTGATCTGTGATGCTTCAGGATGGGTAAAAAAAGGGATATAGCAGTCTTGTGAGAATAAATATGCCAAAGAAACAGAGGTGCTTGGGGATGGGTGACTTAGAAAAGTAATACAAGCATAGAAGAAAAGATAAAAGCTCCGGCACAGTAGAGGAACAATAGGAAAAAATTACTACAGAGATAGGAGGAGTAAAGAGGAAGGGGGAGGGAGATCTTCCATAAACCATAAACTGATTCATAAAACTTTGGAGGTCTCTCATGACACCAAGCCTGCAGATGCAAATCTAATCTTCCTCCTGGAGAAGGATCTGATGACACTCTAGAAAGTCTTTGTTGGTTCATTAAGAGTCCCTTTGCCTAGGATCTGGTAATGCTATTCCTCAAAAACAGAGAAACCAAATATCTTGAGCTGCTTCCTTCTCCCTGTTCCACAGCATTTATCTGTTCATGTGAATATCTTTATTGATGAAGTGTCCCCTCAGCAGGTTTGAAGACAACAAGGTGGTGTTGATCTGTTGGAAAGCTCTGCAGAGGGATCTGGCCAGGCTGGATCGATGGGACGAGGACGTTTGTGTGAGGTTCAACACAGCCAAGTGCTGGGTCCTGCACTTGGGACACCACAACAAAGCACTACAGGCTGGGGCCAGTGTCTGAAAGTGGCTCACCAGAAAAGGGCCTGGGTCAACAGTGGTTGAACAAGAGCCAGTGTGCCCAGGTGTTCAAAAGGCACGTGGATGTGGCACTTAGGGACGTGGTTTAGTCCTTATCTGGGTTAATGGTTGGACTCGATTGTATCAAAGATCCTTTGCCGCCTAAATGATTCTGTGATTCTGTGAACCTTGCATTTCTTTCCTTCCTATTTCCCAGGCTGCCTTTGCTACACAAGGAACGTGGCTGCTGCTCTGCCACTGCCCTCTCTGCCTTCAGTGCAGATTGTTTGCAGTGGGGATCTCTGCTTGAGGCCAGTGGGCCTGAAGGGTCATGTTCCACTCAAGTCTTGCACTGGGACCTCACTCCAATGAATTCTGCAGCTGCGCCAGAGAGTCCCAGGCTCCTGCCTAATTCACTACCCACATGTGCAGGGAGAAAAAAAGACTACTTCCCCTTGCCAAAAAATTAAATAAGTTGTAGGCATCAATCACTCTCTAACATGCACATTTTTATTCTCAAACAGCTTCATTTAGAGTGTTTTAATATAGAACAGCCTGACAGAAACAATGCCTCCTAAATAGCTGTATGGGACTCTTTAGTCAATAGTACATACAGTAAATATTTATTATAACGTAACACAGGTTCTGTTTGTTTCTGCTTGTTTTTGCTTTTTATACTTTGCATTTGATGTGAGTGGGAGACACACCAAATATTGTAAATATTTATAAAGTATTCAGATTTGATATTATTTGCTCAGGTACAAATGGCTCCAGTTACTAGACTGTCACAAATGAGAAAACCACAAATACAGAGCAACACTGAATGAAAACACAGTGGAAACATGACATAACCACATCTACGGACTGCAGTAAACATTCCTCACAAGAAGGAACTAAATAAAGGTGCAAATACCATTTTTAAGAGCTGTTTTGGCAGATATTTTAGAGACATCAGCTTGCTGACAGGGGTTTTGTTCCCCACCTTCTAAGTGTCACTAAAATATCTTATGTCTATACTTACATGCAATTAACTTTTGGCTATTTTGTTTCTAAAGAAAACCTCACCCTGGAGAGCGTAGATAGATCGATGAGGTGGGGTTCTTTTTTAAGACATTCAGTCTTGCTTTACAAAATAAACACCCCTTTAGATAAGTTACCTGAGGAGTCTTGAATATTTTATTTTTTTTTTGTAAGACAGATGATGCAGAGGGTCGCGGACCTGCCGTCATTCCCAGTTCAGTTGTGGGGACACTACCAGATGTGTCCTATTAGTCTACTTGTTCTGGTTACCTTAGTGACTCAGTCCATCTCTGATGCCTCTAAATCTTTCACCATTTCAGCTGGATCCTCTTTAGGCTGGGGGTGAATCAGAGGACCTGGCACTGGGCTGTCTTGCCCAACAGCAGTTTGGCCATGCCAGGAGAGGTCCCTCTCCATGTCCTTGGAGCCAGCATTGCTGCCTCCTGGCCTTCCCAGATTCCAGCACTGGGCTCCGAGCCCGCTGACCCCAGCAAAGATGAGGCCCGCGTTGGTCATCCTGTGGCAGGACACAGCAGGTTCACGTGGGTGTTTCACCACCCTGCTCTGGCTGGGGGGATTCCCACTGTTGTGGTTCTTGTTCCCCAATCCATCACAATTAATTTTGTCTACAGTTTTCACCAACCATGATTCCGAAGGGTTTTTCTAAGGCTGGTTTGAGTCATAACCAAAAATCTGAACTGCAAACAAAATTTCTGGCTGGTTTGTGTTTTATCCTGAGCTATTTCCCCAGTGCTAGTTTGTCTTTTATATTTGCACAATCAATAATTTTCCTCGCTGATCATACTTGGTATATCATTTATTTCCTTTGAATAACCCCTCTGGATAAAGCATGATGAAGTAAATACCAGAGACAAACACAGAAAACATCTGGAATATGTTTTTCTCTCCAGCCAATTCATCATTTCAAAATGTACTGTAGGCTGAACTGGTAGCTCAAACAAGACTAGGTATTGATAATATGTTTCTGCCATTTTTGTTATTATTCTTTATTATAATAAAGTTCTGTTTTCCCCCTCACTGGAAACTCTTCTCTTGTTTTATGGTTTTTCCCATGGTGTAGTAACAGAAATGTATTATTGGCATGGCCTGTAGTTCAAGATCTTTGACATTTCTTTTTTCAAATGTATCCCTTACAAGGGCCAAAGAAGAAGTTAATAAAAACATTAAAACCACCTGTGAATGGTCATTTAAATGCCACATTTAAATTAATGACAAGTAATCTACACCTTCAAAAAATCCTGACTGACATGTAGGTTTGCTTGCTCCCCTTCCAAAGTATGGGCTAAGTACTAAAAATAAAGTGAAATAACACTCTAGTGCTAAATAGATTATGACTCACAGCTGGAGGCAAAGAAATTGTAACTTTATCCCAATTACACTAATTTAATTGGGTGTTAAAAAAATCCTGGGTTCCCAACAGTAGTAGCCAAGGCAAGGTTATAGACATCTAACAGGTAAGGGAGCCATCTCTAATTTTTTTTTGTTTTCTTTTGTTTTAAAAGGTTCTTCCTGTGCTGGTAGAAAAGCCTGCGCAGACAGGAATTTCTTCATGTAAAATTAGTTCATAGCACTAATGTTTGTGTAAGCAGCAGCAATCCCTTCATGTGGGAGGTGAGCTCACAGCTGTCTGACACTGCTGCTGCTGTGGGCAGAGGCTCTGTGCTAGAAGAGAAGGGGTCAGGACATCCCCAGTTTATCCCTTCCACTCCCCGGGTCTGCCCTGCTAAAACCAAACCCTGGGATGAAGAACAAGGGCTTTGTGCCAGGCTTTGCCATCTCTGGGCACGGGGACACTGATGCTTTCTTTTCCTGCTCAGAAAATGAGGATGATGACACTGAGCAGGATCCCAGCATCCAAAGCAGGTGTGCACTCATCCCCATATCCCATTCCATCCCATCTTATAGAGCCTTCAGCAGGTGATGAGCCTTTTCAAAGCTCCCAAAGGGGCTGTGAGGACCTTTAAACTCACCCAGCGTGGGGGCACTCAGTGGTGGTGTGGGAAGAACCAGCAGCACGTGGCCCCGCTGGCCTGGGAAGCCAGGGAGCAGAGAGCTGAAGGCAGGATGCAATCTCCTGCTGGGTGGAAGAAAAGGGAATTACTTCCTCCCTGGGAATACCCTCCCGAGGCTTTTTCCTTCCCCTTTGGTAAAGATAAAAGAAACACGGTGCACCTCCTGCGCTGAAGAGCTCCCATTCCTCCCCAGCCTTCCTCTCCTTCTCCTTCTCCTTCTCCTTCTGCTCAGCCTCGTGAAAGCAGAGAGCCACTGGCAAGAGGAGTCAATAAGTAAATAGCAAAGGCTGGGGAGAGAGGGGCACTGGGCTTTTGCTGAGCACCAGGAGTGAGGATGCTGGAGGGATCAGCCAGGAGCCACCTGCAGGCCCAGCACCCCTCCTTGCTGAGCACCTCCCCATCACAAGCCATCACCTGGGGAGACCCCACAAGCATCACCGGCCTTGGACTTGAAGGGGCGTGTGTTTAAGGGATTTCCTCTGAAAACATAATAAGCAAAGGCTCCTCTGGCCACACACATAATGAGTTTGGCACCAGGAGAGTGTGTTTCTCTTTGCCTTTGGTTCCTGCAGATTGAGGCTCCTCACGGCCCGATGAGCATGGCTGTGCCTGTGCCTTGTAGCCACAGTGTCCTTTTACAGAGTCTCCTCTCTGTGATCTGCACATCCAAGGGGAGCCTTCTCTCACCAGTCAAAGTTGCAGCCCTGTGTTGTGACAATTTCCATTCTGCCAGACGCTTCTCCTTCAGCTTGGGATTGGGCTGCCGTGAAAGGGAGCTGCCTGAAACACATTAATTCTTCAGAATATAAAAAGCAGCCATCAAACTTTCCGTATCGCTTTCTAAGGGGAATAAATAGCTTCAGGGCCAAACATTTTTAAAACCTGAAATTAAGAATTACTTCACAATAGTAATAAAAATAATAATAATATTGTTAAAAAGCAACAACAACAAAACCTCAATACAGCTAATGCATAGATTCTGCTAACGAATTATAAATAAAGAAGCCGTTAGTACAGAAGCAGAATGACAGGAATGAAAGCTCGTGAAGGAGACCCGAGCATCCCTCGGTGCCGACCCGGCGGGAGCGGCGGGGCCGGGGACGGAAGGTGGCAGTGCAGCCTAACGAGAGCCGAGCGCGTCCGCCTGCACAGGCACCGCGCTTATCGTTTGTTTATCATCCCCGAGATACAGGGCTAACAAGTTTAACCATTAAAAAAAAAAAAAAAAAACAAAAAAACCAACACGTCTTTAGATTTGGCTGTTGTTTGTTTTTTTGTTTTTTTGGTTTTTTTTCATTTTCCTTTTTTTATCTTTTTGTTGCGTTTTTTTGGTTGTATGGTTTTTTGTGTGCTTTTTTTTAAAATGCGCAGATCAAGCTAAAATTAAGGGGAAAGCAGGAGAATCATTTAAGAAAACAAGAGCGAGAAATACAAATAGAGATGTGGTCTGGTTTATGCACGCACACAAAACCTAAACAAACATGAGACCTTTTCGCCAAGGCGAGCAGAAAAGCTAAGAGTTACAGTGTATTGTCACAGTCACTCACACATCCCTATGCTTTTGGTATTTTTTTCTGAGCAACAATCAGAAAAAAATGTTTTAAAAATTTAAATTTTAAAAAATCCCATAGGCTACATTCATATTAATATATTCCTTTCAGCTTTGTCTTTATTTTCAAATCTTATTCTACATTTTCCCTCAAATACTTTGTTACAGCATCTCTACCTTTTCTTTCACAAATAAGGGACAGTAGACATTCAGGGAAGTGAAGAAAAACGCTCTTGACTCCGTTTACTTCCCACTGAGAGCCAATTGAATACACGACCCATCAGAAAAGAACGATTTTTCATTAGTTTTCAACTTCCTACGACTGAAATAACTTCAGTGTTCAAAAAAATCCTTACCCTTCCCAAAACCAGAACAAATGAAGTCCAGTTCTTGCTTTGTGTTTGGTTTACAGCATTCAATATTCATAAAAACAGCTTTAAAAAAAATTGAAGGGACATTAACTTTCTACATTTAAAAACATATATCTGTTTTATAATTATTTTCCCACATTTTCCATTGTTTGATATATTAGATATCATGAGGATAATAATTTAGGGCCTGATCCCATTAGTCTTTCCTCAGAGAAATACTATTCTTCAACATTTTTTTTCCCCTGTATCTGAGGTATTTACGTCTTTCCTCAGAGCAATACTATTCTTCAACATTATTTTTTTTTTTCCCCCTGTATCTGAGGTATTTACCAGGTGGATAATTCAGGGACAGGGTGGTTGGGACCAGAGCCAGCGTCCCCTGAGCACTGAGCCCACTGAGCTGGGGGTCCCTGATTCCAGCTGAGCATTGCAAGGTGGGTTCTGCCCTCCCTGCTCACACAAGGCTCCATCAGAGATGCTGAGGTTTCCTTTTCAGCATCCACGGCCCGGGAAAAGGGGACAGACTCTGACCTGGGACCAGTGCTGGAGTGAGCATTCCCAGCTTTCCTGACTCCAAACTGAGTCACCCAGGAGCTGGATCCGTTTCTAAAAAACACACAGCACAGCTTAGCATTAAAGATACCCTCCAGAACATTTAAAAATAAAAGGGGAACATATTAAACATAGCTTTTTTACGGAAAATTATAAGCTTACATAAAAATGCTTCACACAGTGGGGAGGAAAAAAAAAAAAAGAGAAAAGGTCTTAAGTTTTTTCCGAAGCTTGAAATAAGTTGATTCTGCTTTAGAAATTGCACCCTTTTGGCTGAGGATGTTGTTTGTTTTAGTTTTTTTTACACAGTTTTGTGGAAATATACAGGCTGCAGAAGGGAGGAGAAAACATCAAGAAATGTGTGTGCGGTGGAGGGGGGGAAGGGAAGACTGACAATAAAATAGATCTCCCGCTAAATGCATATTCTTCTATTTATGTATTTGATAATGAGACAGAAATGCCCTTGGCACTCCGTAAACAACAGCTCCACAACCAGGAGGGAAGGGCAGAATAATGCATAGCTACGTTTCAAATCATAGACTATTTCAAGAGCTATTAGCATGCCAGCCTGTTAGATTATTGGGGATTTTAATTTTATTTTAAGCTAATGTTTACCATTCTTAAGCAATTTTGCTGTCTTACCTAATTGCTGTTTTTGCAGGTTTGCAGAAGACTGTTTCTTGTGAAGCTCCTTTCCTGCAAGAAGTTCTGAGAAGGAATAGTTGATTTAACTCCAATACCCCTAAGAAAATTTTTAGCTTTGTATCAATACAGGAAAATGTTGATATAAATGTTTTTTACAATATAAGGCTAAATTTAGAGTTTGTTCACCACAACAAGTTGGCAATGCAATTCAGAGCTCCGTAACTTTCAGAAGAGGAGATAGGAGAAGTTCACATTTATAATAAAAATAGATATTTTTCCTGTGCTTTTAAAGATGCTTTTTGCATTTTCAAACAACATTCCCTCATGATAACAAAATGTGTTTGTGTGTAATGTTTGCAGTGTCAGATGGTATAGCTATCGTATGATTTAAAATTAAACAATGTAATTACCATTTGGCAACCGATATTTAAAGCTGTAGCAACTATTTCGTCAGATATTATTTAGACTGTATTTAAAAATACAAATGAAAGCTATATTTTTCCTGTACATTAATTTCAACACCTTGGAGCTGGAGTGCTTCTTTCTTTCCTTTTTCTTTCTTTGTATTTTTTTTCACAAAACTCCAAATTATTTCTGTTGGAGAAAATTTGGTTTGTGATATGCTGAAAAAAAAGCTTTTCTACAGCTGTTCAAGAATCCTGCTGCACTGAGATGGGGAGTGGAGAGCTGCAGGAGAAGCTGGAATATCTTCAATTGGATTTTATTACTGAGTTTGTTCCTGTGTTCTTATCACTGGATATGGAGATGGGAGCTGGGGATGACTGGTAACCATTTGGAATTAACATTTCTTCAGTCATCCGATTCAGGGTGTTTAACAGTTTCTAAAATTGACACCAACAACGATAAAAAACCACTCATTTGTATTACAAGATGCATATAGGCATCTGGTTTCTTTGAAAGTGGCTCATTACCAAAATTTACCACAGCTTTGTCTTGGTCCTATGTTTATTCCAATAATTAACCAAGTCATCATTATCTGCTAGTTACAATGAATTTTTCCAGCATTATAGGAAATTTTACATATTTGTTTTTAGAAGCCCATCATATCTATTGGAGACAGAAAAGTGGGATATGGAATTTCTCCTTGTAGCTGCAATTCTTTTCTGAAGCTCAGGCTACAGAAAACAAAGGCATTATATTTCCACGAATCTACTACAGCCAAACTAGAAATCAGAAAGGCATTTTACTTCAAAATATCTACATGAATTTTGAAAGTTATTTTCAACTGGATGTGTAGAAATGCCCATTCTTCTATTTTCTTGGCAGGTATTATGTTTATTTAACTCATCAGGGCTTTTTTTTTTTCTCTCTCTCTCTCTCTAATAAAACACCATTTTTCTCATTCATTTCTGAGCCGATTAATTTAGTTAAAATAAAAGAACACAAATCCTCCACTGCGGGAGGGAGGCAGTGAAACTTTTCCTGGCCTGTTCCTGGTGCCGTTTCAATCCATGAAGTGTGTCAACAAGCAGAGCAGAAGCCAGCAGAGAGAGAGTCCCCGGCAGCACAGGCAGCGCTCCCCGGTGCGCGCGCAGGCTCCAGCACAGCTCCCCAAGCTGAAACCACATCTCCTCCAGTGCCCGTCTCACATGGCAATTTGGGATAGAAAAACGCTGCTAAAAACATCTCATTAAGGGCTGAGAGGGAAGCAATTTTTATAAGGGGTACAAAAAAAGACAATAAAAAGGGATATTCTTACAATTCCTCTAGATGCTTGAAGACAGAGACGTTTTTGTTTTATTTTGTTAAGCTTTTCCCCAATGTTCAGAATTTTTCCAGCCCAAGCAAAAGATTTTATTTCTATTTTATCTTTTTACTGCCTCATTGTGCCTGTAAATGTTGACTTTCAGGGGATTTCATAATAGTAAAAGTATCAGCCAGAGACATCAGCACTGTAGAAGTTTAGCAAATGGTGGATTAAAAATCTTCTGATGCAGACATTAAAAATCAAGCAAGTCAAATTATGTCAAGCAATGTCACTTGCATGCTAACTTACCTAATGGGAAATACTCAGTGCACTCGCACTGCAAAGATCTCGGCTCAAGAACTTCTCTTGCTAACAGCAGTGAGAAATAACCAACACTGAGGAATTTATACGAGCAATATCTCCTCTCTCTGCTGATAGCTAGCCACATGTGTGCCAGGGTGGCACGAAGCATTGTTATCTCGTAAAACACCGCAGAGCTATCAGCTTTTCAGCGGGTGTGTGAATCATGAGGCTGCCTTAGCATGAATGCATTTAATTGTGTGAAGAGGGTATTTCCCAGCATTTGCTTAAACCTTCAAGAAACAGCTTTGCTTGTCAATTGTCACTCAAGTTTGTACTGGAACAAACAGGGAGTAGAAGCACAAGGGAGGAGTACTGTGGGAAAGGGTCTGGGGGTAAGTTCAACTGTAAAATTCCAGAAAAATGCTGGGAGTGTTTTCTTGTGGTTTAATTTCTCATTCCCCAAAGTGCTCTGCTTCTTTTAAGTTGTTGATCTCAGGCTGGAGGCCAAACAAGCTCTTGAGCCATGGATGGGAAGGAGGAGTTCCTCCTGGTCAACCAACACGACATTACAGCCTGGCCAGGTTTTGGGGCCAGGCTGCTCTGCTGGGGCCAAAAGAGGTGAATTTTTGTGCCAATGGACCCTGCTGGGTTACTGTGGGGTGTTCATGGCACACAGCCCTACAGGGTGGGCACCTACAACCAGCTTTTCTCAGGGGAATTTCACAGCGTGCAGGACCCTTTGGTCCAGAGCCATCACAAGGACAACACACGGTCCCCATGCCACCCCAGCAGGACTTGTCCCTCCATGGGGACACTGTGCTGATGGGTCAGCACACAGCAAAGCCCAGCCCAGATTACATCCTTGCTGCCCCAGAGCCAGGCAGTGGCTGCATGTTGAGCCAGGAGAGAGAAACGCGGGCTCCTGCAGCCGCTGCCTCGCATGTGCCAAATGAGAGATGCTTTTCCCCTTTTCATTACACGGGTTTCTTAATAAAAACTGAAAGAGCTTTTTTTTTCAGAAAATGAACCCCAGGGGCCCAATCAGTGAAATACATTAACCTTTCAACTGTCAGCCAACCCCCCCCCCCCCCTTGAAATTAAGCAATACCAGCCCTTGAAACGGCTAAATTACCTTCTTATTTTTTAATTGTGTAATGATGGTCCAACAAAAAAAGGAGCAACTCAGGACTAGTAAATATTCAATGAAGAAATTTATTGTAGCTCTTATAAAGGGAATACCCACAGCTTTCTTCACATGGACTTAAATCAGACAGAAACTGGAGCGATAGGCATAAAATGAAATAACGGATGCACTATTTCTAGTGGGATTTACATCACCATTTGGTCTAATTATTCCTGATATTTCACCCATCATATTAGAAGCTTCTTCAGGGAAAGAAATAACAGTTTGTCTCCTTGAGAACAAAGAACAAAGTGTCTCTTTGCTCTCAAGAAACTCAGCTATCACTATGAAGAGAAAGAATCTGTCCATTATCAAGAAATCCCACTAGAAATCTTGAATATCTTACCAAATAATTCCTGAGCACACTAAAAATACCAGCAAATGAAAGAGGGAGAAACTATGGGACCTTGGAAAATAAATAAATAAAGGAGGCATCATGGATGTTCCACAACTTGCTCATTTTTTTTCTCACAGAATTATATTAATCCAATAACCAGACTGTGGCTGGCATGTACAGTTAATCTAAGCAGGACAGCCACCACCCCTCTATATTCCTTGTTCAGCAAGGCACACTTTCAGCTCTATCTGTGGTCCTGGATTAAGTGGTGGGAATGCATTTGCATACATTTGCACGGTGAGTAATTCACCATGAGTGATTATGTTCAGGACCCACTTCCAGAATGCGTGAACTTTTCGAGATTGGATTTCATGATGGTAAGCTTTAGGAGGAATTTAATACAGACCTAGGACCATGCACAGCTTTCAGAAAAGTCATTTCTTAGGACATACGTAAGAGTTCTTTGTTCTGGGTCTTGTATTTAATACTGCAGTATCTAGTAAAAAAAGCATTTTAAATGAGCACATGGAGCCGTGGGGTTCAGGTGCACTAATTTGACAACTTCCTAAACAGGATCTTGCTGGGTCAACTTGTGAACTGGGAATATCCCCGGGTCTGAGAGAAAGAGCAAGCATTTCCCAGCATCCTGCCGTGATCCTGCACCTCTATAGGCAGTCACACTTTGAAAAATGAAAGAAAATAAAACCTCAGCATGCAGAGATAAGAGGGCTGAAAATATCGGCTTCGTGAAGAAAATGTTTTGCCTTTTTCCTAAAATACAGGAACTTCTCCAAGTCTTTCCAAAGCTCCTTTCCAGTCCCTAAACACAGACAAATGCTGCTCAGTCGCTGCCAAAGGGGATATTGAATGTATTTGACCTTGTATTTAGATGTTGTTTAACTACATTCAGCTTTATTGCTTGTGAAAATCATTGGTCCTTGAAAACAGAGTTCTTAAGTTTAGCAGCAGTGGCACAATTTATACTGGTACATGGTGCTCAACATCTGGGAAACTCCACCAGTAAATCAGAGGGGAAGTGTGCAACTGCAGATCTCTGGTTCAGCGTGTGGGAGTGGGGCTCTGCCCCAGTGAGGAGTTTCATGGCAACAGGCTGTTATGTTATGTTATGTTATGTTATGTTATGTTATGTTATGTTATGTTATGTTATGTTATGTTACGTTACGTTACGTTACGTTACGTTACGTTATGTTATATGTTATGTTATATGTTGTGTTGTGTTATATTATTATGTTATGTAGAATTGAATACTCCCTCAGACAGTTTGCACAGTTCTTGTTGAAATCAGGAACAAATCTGCTCCGAACTGTGAGAGAAAATAGCATGGATTTTGCATGTGGACTTTCTGTGGTTACTGTGGTCCTATAAAGCATCTGTAAAGGATTGAGTATCTCAAGGAACTATCTGCCTTTGCCTTCTATTGAAAACAATTGCAAGTGGGATGCATGCCCTAAATTGTGATGTTAGTGAAAGCTGAGCATAGTCCCAGATTGCAAAATCAGGCCAGAATGATGAAAACATTTGTAGATGTGCTACTCTTTTATTTTCTTTGGCATGCTCTAAGTAACCTCTGACCTTTTCTTTCTCCATGTAAAGCTGGTCTTTGTTTGAATGGAAACAGAATGTGAAAATGATGACAAAGGGATTTTTTAAACAAATACAATAGCAAATAACAAAGGCAAATGAACTTTCACTGAAATCCAGTACCCCATCAAACTCTTATAAGTGTACAAAAAAGAGCAAGTTTCAGGACTATGAGATAATTTTTTCTAAGAAAAATGATAGGCTGAGAAATATAATTTGCAATGTGATGTTGAGGAGCAATGCCAGTCTGTGGTGGTTTTGTTCAGGAGGCAATGGAGCACCCCCAGGCTAAGCTGTGTCTCTGGGAAGTGGTGTCACTGCCACCAAGAAACTCTTATTGGATTGATAAATGTGAATGTAAATTATCAATGGGCCAGTGGATCTGCTGTGTTAAGAAGCTGGTGTTGTTTAACCCCATACAGCAACTCAGTGCCAAGCAACCACTCCTTCCTCTCCAAGCAGGATGGGGGAGAGAAACAGAACAGTAAATATTAGAAAACTTGTGGGTTGAGATAAAGAAGTTTAACAGAAACAGCAAAAGCCACATAAAAATGAAGCATAACAAGGAATTTGTTTCCTATTTCCGGTGGTCAGGCATTCAGCCATGCTCAGGACAGCAGGGCTCCATCACACCTGGAGGTTTCTAGGGAACACAAACACCATCACTCCCAGCAGCCCCACTTCCTTCTTCTCCCCCCAGCTTTACATACTGAGCATAAGTCCTTATGGTCTGTACTACCCCTGTGGTCAGCTGGGGTCAGCTGTCCTGGCTATGTCCCCTTCAGCTCCTTGTTAACCCTCAGGCACCTTGGTGGGGTGGGGTGAAGAGCAGAAAAGGCCTTGGCTCTGTGTAGGCACTGCTCAGCAGTAACAGCAACATCATGAGTGTCATCAACACTTTTTCCAGGACAAATCCAAGACACAGTCCCATGCCAGTTACTCTGAAGGAAATTAACTCCAACCCAGTTAAACCCAATGTTTCCTGGGCTGTTTCCCAAGCTCTACCTGCAAGACGCACATCAAGAAGTACAGAAACAAAATTCCTCCCAATTTAGCTATGACAGCTTTAGAAGAAGAATTGAAGTGATCACAACTAGTTTGAGGCACAGGACATCATCCTATGGGAAGCAAGAGATTGGTGGGATTTCCTAGTGGGAAATGCACAGAGGAGCACTGTTCCCAGTGCTGAGTATGGAGAGGGCCATGACATTTCCCCTGTGGGGTACACTGCTCTGCTAGCAGCCACTGTTCACCAGCTGTCAAGGAGAAACTCAACACCTGCAGGCATGAAACATCTTACCAGGCCACCAAGGTGATGGTTCCTCTCTTTTCCACATGAGGAAACATTACACCATGATTCTTCAGTTTATAGTTTCTGCTCCAAACCCAACCTCTCCTGGCTCTGTCTGTACCCCCTCTCTCATTCTACTTTCACTCCCCCTCACCAGTCTACCTCTTTTTAAGGGAGCAGACACAACGACTTTCCTTTCTCATTCCTCTTCTAGAAAGATTCCCTTGCCAAAAAATGTTTTTGAAAATCACCTGGATCAACAGGATCCTTTTAACTCATAGTCTTCTCTTGAACATAAAATGTGTTTAGCCAGACTCATCAAAATATGAGGAACTCTCTTGCTTGATGATACAGCTTCTTGCAGGCAAGGCACAGAACATGTTAATATCCTTGTCAGCTGGTGGCTGGGGGTTTCTGCACTTGGTGAATATGATCAGAGTTCAGTGATGTGTCTGAATCACCATCAGTTTGAACAGCTTCCATGTTTTGTTTCAAATGCTTTATGTGCTAGACAAGCCTGTCTGTAGTTAATATCCCAGAATAAAAGGGTCAGAATCACCTCACCAGTTTTCTGATGTGTTTTTTTCCATGGGATGGGTTGCTGAGAAAGTCTTCTCTCATACTCGACTCATTTAAGAAAATTTACTTTCTTGCTTTCAAGACCTGTTGGAAAAAAAATCAGGGGATGATATTCCACAGATCAAAGTGGACTACTGCCAAAATTCTGTCTCAAAACAGCATTGCTGTTCTTAAAAAGATTTTGTACAGGAAATGTACAGTGTCTTTTGAACGTGTTTATTGAAAATTGAATTACTGTATGCAACACATTCACCAAGAAGTTTTAATTATGTTGGTGGAGAGAGGTCACATATGCATATCTGTGTCAGTGCTGACTTTCACTTCCTCTGTTCTAAAAAATATTTAACAGTGAATAAGGAATCAAATTCTATAGTTGTATATTAGACATGCACTTAAAAAATCTATCCCAAGTTCCAGATGCTCTGGGAAATTTTAAAAATACAGTGTTTAAAAAAACCTCTTCGATGTTCAAGCTCCAAAAAGGTAGAACAAAAATAGCCGGTTGCTTGGACCCAATTACTTTTTGTGAACCACAGATAGTCAGGATTAAAGGCAGTAGATGTGGAGGAGTCTTTTTTAAACTAGAGGTGACTGTTATACTTAGAACAAGCAATCTGTAGGTCAGCAAAAAACTTACTCAAAAATTATTGACCATCGCTAAGTTAGGGAATGTGTGAACCAAATCTTTAGGAAACAAAGGAGGAAAACATTAATATAATATGTTATCTCCAGCCAAGAGAGGGAGGTGCAGTTATCAGATGCAGACTGATTCCTTTAAGTAACATGCTTCTGTTTGTTAGATTTAAAAAGCCAGGAAAGCTTGGTAAGAGCTGAAAGATTTCCTTCAGTAGAAAGTTTGTTGCTTTTAGGACAGGGTGAAGGCATCTGGAATTCAAATCAGCAGTGCTAAGAGCTCCCAGTGCTTCAGGAACTAGGGATTTTGTTTTGGTATCCTGAGAATTAGACACAAAGGTTAAAGGTGTTGAATACAGATGCAAAAGTGTAGGCTGAGTTTCCAGGAATGCTGGGTGTACTGGGGAGATTGATATCAATACATTGTGGAAAGCTGAGCACTTTGGGTAGTTCTCCATCACATGTGGCACACAACCCTGGGATCTTGGGTAGCTGGGTGAGCTCATCACAGCATGGACTGAAGAGCCACACGGGAAAGTGTCCTTTCCATAGAGCCCTGGCACCTGGCAGTGCCGTGCCTGGAAGCAAGGCTGGAAGCTGTGGTGCTCCAACAGCAGCAGCTCCCATTGCTGCCCCTCTCATGCTGGTAAAACAGGGAGTCACAGCAGAAAACTGAGCCATGCAAGCCTCACATCTCCACTGTTTGTAAAAACAGCACAACTAAGAAATGATTGTTATTTTTTGGGAATGCCATGCTGAACTAATGTGGCACCATGAGCCTAAAATACAGCTTTTCTTGAAATGCAGAGAGCTGACACATATACAAAGTACCCTTTTCAGAAGTACCCCTAAAATAAAAATTTCCCTTTGGAAGAGGGAAGTCAGAGGACATTCAAATCCAAATACAGTTGTCAACACATACTGAGGAGTAGAAATTACTGCACAGGTGCTCATGGTTACACTGCAAGAAGATTAAGCCACAAACTTTCCCTTTGATTGCAACCCAAATTTTGCCGCTTGCAGAGGGCACACTCTGTGAAGCACCATTGCCCATCTTTCCAGGCTTTTCATTTGCCAGAGTCTCAATTAAGCAGATTTGAGAGATAACCCTTCTCAAAGGGCTGCAAACTTCCTGGTACCACAGTCCCAAGGAGTAACTACCTTTATTCCTATACAGGAGCCACAGGGCCCCCTGCAATCCCCCACGGCTGTGTCCAGCCAAGCTGTGACTAATTACCTCATTTTCATAGTTAATACATCTAGGGAGGAAGGAGTAGTGAAGACTTTGAAGGAGAGTTCCTGATGGCTGGACTTTGATTTCTCCACTCAGAACAGAGCAGGGAGCCTGAAAGTGTGTCTACTACAGAAATAGTTATTTTAGGGGAAAGTTGGGTAGGAAGTGTTTCCACTGACAGTGCTGGGATGCCTGGGGTGCTGGAGGTCCCACAGGGAGGTCACTGGAGCAGAGGGTGCTCCTTAGCACATAGCCCTGTGTCCTGCAGGTTTTACCAGTTTCAGGAACTCAACCATCCTTTTCCACACCTTTGTCACCACAGGCAGTGGCAGAGGGACACCCAGCAGATGATGCAAATCTGAATGCAATTTTGGAACACTTGGTACTATTTTACGTGTCTGCAGCTGCTTGTGCTCCTAAATGTCATCCAATAAATACCTAGAAGGGTTCATGGAAGGAGTGATCAATCGAATCCCATCTGAGTTGTCTCTTGGTCTCTGTTTCCCTGGTTCCTTTGTTACGCTTGTTGCATTTGTATACAGACAACTCAGAAACTTTCCTAGGTGACCTTTGAATCTCTGCCTTTCTTCCTTTGTTCAATTTCCTGAGTTTTTCACTTAATGTTCTCTCTGCACTTTTTTCCTTTTCTGTGGATCTTGCACTACCTGTGTCATCACTTATGAGTTTTTTTCTCTATTGTTCAAGTATTTACCTCAGCAGCCTCTTCTTGTGGTCTGTGTCCTTGCTGTAATCTTGGCCTCACCCTTCTGCCCATTTCTTTAAATGCTTCAGTTTCTCTATGGGGCAGTCTTGAGTTTTCTTTCTGTTCAAATTAATTCCATCCTACCACTTACTGACATATTCCAAAATAAGCCCTAAATGTCCAATAAAAGTAAAAACCTCCTAAGTTAGGTCCTGCTCCAAACGTGATGAAGTCAATGGAAAGGCTCCGTCAGCTTCCAAAGACTGGGTCTGATTTGTGCAACTTTCTGATTCTCTCTGGTGCACATGGGCCCTGTTGCTATTTTTAAACCATGGATTTCAGATTGCAAAATATTTGTGACTCTGTTCTTACAGCCTTGGAGAATTATGAAAAGGAGAAAAAAAAAAGAGAGAGGAATCTTTTAGGATCAAAATTAAAACTGGATCTAAAAATAGAATGGGATTGTTAGCCAAGAATTTAACCTCAGATGCCAGTATTTTTGTCCTGGAAAACAGACTAGGTTTGGGTTTCTGCCATTGGGTATTTTCTCCTCCACATTTAATGGCATAATGCATTTATTTTTCAAATTCCTAACATATTTGGAAGCATCCCTAGTGACTTCTGAAAGGTGTAAGATTTCTGCAAAGCCTTAGCACTTTCAACATATGCTGAATGAATATCTTCATGCCCTAAACTAAAAGGACCCAAATCACTAATTGGTTTTGAATCTTTACACCAATGCATTGTGTTCTTTAGTTCAAAATTAATGAAGATGTAAAGAAAGTGAAAAATATTCTGATGATTAAAGTTTCCAAAACAGCTTCAGAAACATTTGAGAAAATCAAAAAATTTTAGTGTGGGGTGACAAAGTCACTTGACACCTCCCTGCAGCCCACAAGTTCTGGTTACCCTTTGGAAAGGCTTTGATTCAGATTCAGCGTTTTGGTCTTTGCAGAAAGCAGAAGTCCAAAATTGATGAAACACAGAAGTTAGGGAACATGAAACTCTCCCAAGATAGCCAGAGAAAACTTATTCCTGGTAACTGCCCAATAATAGAGGCAGTGAGTGTTATCATAGTAATAGTGAAATATTCTTAATATCAAAAAAGAAAAAGAATGTGGCATCTGAGTTACTGTGGAAATTTTACTTGCAAAGCAGAAGTCTAGAGAGTCAAAGGAAATGTCGTATTCTTGCAGCGTGGCCTTTCTGCCACCATCCATTCCGCTAACTACTTTGTTAGTGACACCTGTATTATTACCTGATAAGAGCTGAATCCTTCAGCTTTAATGAAGGCCCTGGAATAAATTCCCATTTGGAGAGAAAGGGTGTTTCAGCATAAGGTATCTTAACCTCCTCAAGGTCTTAGGCAAAGATTCTTCAAGATTAGGATGTGGTACACCTCACAGAGTTTTCTGTATTTTGTTCTTCTAAAGTGTAGAACTAAATAACAAAAAAGGGGTTTCTATTTCTTGATAAAGACCAAATTCCTTCTTTTATAACAATCTGAGCACCTTTTAGTGTCTGGTTCCTGCTAAAGTGGAAGCTGTATCAAGTCCATGTGGTTATATTGATTTTAAGGTTTGATTAGCAAGGTACTTCAACCTGGGTTTAATTTTATGTCTGTGAGCAGTGACTGGACTCAGCAGGAAAACTCATGGCCACAATCTGATGTGTGTTCGTGTGCATTTTTTAAGGGCAAGCTAAAGGGCAAACACCTCAACCTGTTTTGAGACATAGGCTCAGGCACAGTAGGGAGTATTGCTGTTACACCGAAAAAGAACAGGCCTTCCACTGGTGCAGGAGCGAACAGGTTCACTGAAGCCAAATACAACAGGTTTATGAGACTTGCACACCTGTCCTGTTGTTATCACAAAGTTACCAGGAGCAGCTGGACAAAAAAAATAAAAATTAATTTCATCCTCCCAAGTGTCTTGGCACTGTTCTTACTCCTTAGAGCTTGATTTGGAAGAAAAATGCTGTCCAAAAGCCCTGTTGGGTCATCTTTTGTTTCAGAGTTGGACAGATAACCTGCAGAGGTGCCTTCCAGCCTCAACCATTTGGTCATTCTGTTTTATTACTCTTAACAGTTTTTTAACTTTTGAGAGATTTCTCTGCCAGAAAAAAAAAAAAAAAAAAAAACAAAACAGAAAAATATTCAAAGGAAGATGGGACATGATGGGGAGACTATAACCATTACAATGGCAAAGATAGTATATAAATCTGTACTACCTGATAGTAAGGAAAAAAAGAAAACAGAAGAAAAGTGGCAAAAATAAAAATCCCAGGTGTTTGAAATCTTTTGATTCTCGAGAAATAAAAGTGGCATTATTTCTGTTTCACTTAACTTGAGAGAGATTTTTTGGGAAAAAAATTTCAAATAAGAGATTAGAAATATTAAAAACCTAATTTAAAAAAATGTTTTTTTAAAGAACCCAGTTTTTGTCAGGAAAATTCTGAAGTATTGTCTGACATATCTAATGTCAGTATCTGCGTTTTCTCTCATTTTTCTAGTCAGGATCAGAAACAAAACCAAACAAAACAGAGCAAATGTTAAAATCTGTAATCTTTCTGACAACTTCTGACAGCTTGAAAGAGAAATGTGATAACCCTCCCACTACTAAATATGTCATTTTGGTAAGGGAGCTTTAAAACTGAACTTGAGGATCCTCATCTCATGAGCATGGCTCAGCACCATCCCTATGGAACGATGCCTATGGAAGTCACACTCAGGACCAGCTAACAAAATGTACAAGGCAGCTGTGCAATGATAGAGAAAGGAAAGGGATGGGAAAAGGGAATGGAAGAAAAGGGAAAATTTGTTGCCTCTCCCTCTCCGCCTCCCTTTGTCTGCTGTGTCCCTCAAGGTTCAGCTGCGTGGGCTGCATTGTGTGAACTCCTCTTTGATATCAATGGGGACGTCTACTTAAAAATTGATGCCATGATATGGCCCCAGGTATTTAAATTAACGAGATGTTAAATACTCTGTAGTTTTATCTGTAATTAGATGACATCGATGCAGCTTGATCCCAAGAGTGATTTGTAATATCCTGGATTGTCCACTTAAGGCTTGGGGCCTGATCCAGTCTGCTGACATCTGTACCAGTCTTTCCTTTGTCATTTTTGGAAGCAAGGCCCCTGGATCACTCACACACAGCTCTCATTCATTTTTCTATCTGTTTATCAACATCTGTATGCAGATGTCTGATCTCTCCTTTCCCCTATCTCCAAATATTTTGGTTTTGCATCAGTGAATGTCCTTAATTTGGGGGTGATTTCAATTAATTTTTAACTGCTTTTTCCTTTGTAACTATATTTTACCTCTTCATTCCTGGTTAATTGACAGGTTTTGTTCAATATTTACCAGTTTTGCATTGAGTCATATTTCTTATGCTAATCCTCTTCATCTAATATGCTCACTAGGGATGGTTGGAAAAAATTGAAATTTTTTAAAGAAAAAAAACCAGTAACATTCAAGTCCTTTCAGGCAATTTTTTACTCCAAAGCTTCCACTGTTATCTTTCTTCTGCCTTGCATAAGACAGTTTCAGTCTCAGTACATATCGTAAATTTACCACATGACTGCAGTATTTAAACACATCCTGATCAGTGCAGCCTGTGCTGGCAGCACTCTGAGGGATGCAGTTCCAGGAGAGCTCATGGAAATCTTGTCCACTGGTCAAACAGAAGTCAGTCTTGGAGTCAAGCATGGGAACCCTCTTAGAAACTCCATCCCTGCTTGAACTAGATCCGCTGGGGAAGATAAAAAGGCAGAAAGTCAGTTACTGCTGCTCTCATCACCCCACGCTGAACCTCTCCACACGTGAGAGAAGAATTGATGAGGCTTTTGTGGCATGAGAGTTCCCTGGCTGGGTGTAAATGTCCTTCAGAGCACATAAAAGGCGTTTGAATTTTAGCATCAAGAAACTTCAAATTATGTGAACACTCTGAGTAAACAAGCAAAAAGCCAGCTAAGGGGGAGAGGGAAACAAAAGGCAGGAGAGTGAATGCCTTGCTGGTGCACCCAGGGCATTGCCAGGCTTTCTCCTTCTTGGAATTTTGTCACGCTCAGCTTAGCTCCAATGAAACGTCCCCAAGGAATGACGTTCTGCAGGAAAGCCTGGACCTCTTCTTTGAGGAGGCTCACTGTTCTTTCACAGCCAAACCCAGAAGCTCCTGAGGTTTCGGTTGTGTCCCCCTTGTGCTCTGTATCCCCCCATTTCTCCCTCAGCCCTCCTGGAAAGGATTCCCCTCCCTGCAGTGCATGGGGAGCGGGGCTGCCCCATCACTTGCCCTGTGTATACACGTTTCAGTCTTTTAATCTTCCTCCTCGTGGTGCCTTCAGCCATGCCTGGCTCCCCCAGTTTGCCTGTGGTAATGAGGTGCCCAGTGCCGAGCGCCGCGCTCCAGTCCCGCCTACGCCTGCTCCCAACCAGGGGACCACGGGTCTTGATGGCACATCCTGCCTTTTCTCTTCCTTTTTTATTTTTTATTTCTTCCCCCCCCTTCAGTCATCATCATTCAAAATTAAAATAACACGGAAAGGCAAAGCAACTGAAATCAAAATCTAATGCATAATAAGATACAGCGTGAGACAACAAACACGTCTTTGCTATCTGCCTCTATTGTAAACAATGATTACTTTACATGTTCACTGTGCCATGAAAGAAGAAAGAGCCTCTTGTGATGTTTTGTGAGAGCTTTGACTACATTTGCCCACTTTTCAAACAACAAAAAAATAAACTCACACTAACAAGGTGTATGTTTTCAGTCCTAAAATATGGGGTCACTCTCTGTTAAGGGGTCCATTCAATGATGAAATGAGATCAAAATGGTTGAGGCCGCTGAAAGAAAGCAAGAAGGATTTGTCTGAAGTTCTGGTATACTGGCTATTATTTCAACCAAATAAGGATGCCTGGCTTTATTCTTCATGCTCCCTTGCCCCTTTTGAAAAGCTGAAAAGAGAAAGGAAATGGCTAAGTTGTATCATGTATTACCTTGATGAGTGCCTATAACTCTTCATTCAGAGTTAATCATTAACCCAGGTTTTTGTGGTGATTGTTTTAGCTATGAAGTTTCTACATGAAATTTGTGCAGCACATCGCCGTGAAAAAGAAAAAGCCAACTGCAAAAATCAAATAAGGTGATTAGAGAGGGCGGATGTGCATGTGTGTATAGATCTATATATCCCACTGGTTTTATTTTAATACACACGTGAATATTTGTATATCTCTGTCAAAAATGCTGACCCTTAAATTGGAAGTGCTTTCTTGCTCAAAACCAGATTGCTTTGATCTATTATTTTTAATGTATTTATTCATTTATTCTGTCCAGCCTCTGATATTCCTGCTTAGCCTGAGCAGTACTCTCAAACTGGGCAAAATAGCGTTCTCCTAATCTCTTGTGTATTTAAAAAAATATATTTTTTTCTCATTTTGACAAACAATGAAAAGCCTGAAAACTTCTGTAAAGCAAAAAAATTATATCACTTCAGGGCTGTAGAAACCTGTTTGTGTTTTGATCATTCTGAGACATTTCATTTTAGTACTGGGATTGTTATTTTTGTATGCTAATTAACGTACATTTCAAACAATCTTGTTTTGAACTGAAAATCTGGAATTTTTTTGTTTTGAAACTTATGTTCCAACAATTAAAAAAACCTATTTAATTAAAAATGCAAAAACATAAACATTTTCCATAGAAAGCCTTGATGCCAAGAAATCAGCATTTTCTGACAAAAGGCTTGTTTTGTGGGGTTTTTTTTTAGAAAAAGTCATGACTGTTTCTAGAAATAAAAATGTGATGTGGAAAAGGGGTGATCTTTATCTATTCCTGATGTAGCATAACCTAATCTGTCACCCACTAAAACACACCAAAACTTAATGCAAGGCAAAAATATGATGAAATGCTAGAGTATTCCTGTCTGACCCTTAGAGTGCAATAAAATATACGCTTGAAAAATACACTTTATTTAAGTGCATGTGCATGAGTGTGGGCACGTGTGTTTGTCTGTGTGCACCTCATATATAAATTATCTCTTGACCCATCCGTCCATCCATCCATTCATCCATTCATCCACTCACACATGGTCTTTACTCAAGCACAAATAGTTCAGCTTCCTTTTGGAAGGATCTGTGCATCGTAGTTGTTTAAGGGAATAATGAACTGTTGTTGACTTGTTTGTACTCCATCCATGCACACAGCTATTAATTTATTAATTAATCCTCCTCAAAAGTCTTCTTTCTCTATTAGTTGTCCTCATTTTCTGTTATTTGACATCCATCCCACTAAACCATCACATCTTGTTTTACTGACTCAGATCCTGAATCAAACAGCTATTTCTTAAGGGTTTTCCAGCAAGTATATTGCATCTGTGCACTAAACTCTTGTGGTTAGATTTAAGTCTTGAATGATTATTATTCAGAAACAGCAAACTATTCAGCTTGAAACAAGAGCATGACTTTTTTTAGGTTTATTAAAATTGCATTGAGAGGTTTGGATTTTTTTCTAAAGCCAGTACTTAGAATGGCCAGAATTGTAATGTTTTTATATAAACTGTGTTTCTGCAACCATTGACCTGGGTAATAAATAATTTATTCAGTATTTCTTTAAATACTATTTTGTTTGGTTTAAACCCAAGGTTAAGCATATATATTTGCAAGTATTGTCTTCCTCTGCCTTTTTATATATATACAATAAATATTTAAAAGGTCATTATGGTAAAGATGAATGAAAAAAATCTTGACTTTTCATCTCTGCCAGCTCATATGCTCTGACTATTCTGGTGGCTCCAAAAATCTATTTTGCGCTGCAGATTTTTCACAGAAAATTAAAAATTGATAGCTTAATAGATCATTATACTTACTTTATGCATCTCCTCTCAGAAAGCAAACAAATGGATTTAAACAAACACAAAAGTGGGCTGAGTGCAACATGCCCATTGTGAATAAAACACCGGGGGAAGTTGTAATAGCTCTAGCTTGCTTGTTTCTGTTAAATGTGAGGTGAAGCCACCTGCACAGGAGCAGGCAGAGCAGGAGGAGGTGCTGGGATGGGAGCCAGCCTTGGGCCACCCAGGTGCCTGGCAGAGGCTCTCTGGTACCTGCACATCCATGCCGTGGTCACTGGAATAGCATTTTCTGCAAAAATAACATAGATTTTTCTTAAAATAAAAAAAAAAAAATTTGGAGCCCAATCCTTGTCCTGGACCGTGGGCTTTCTTCCTCCTCCTTGCACATGCATGCACATGCACACACACACACACACACATATGCACACACACATACACACACACATGCAGACACTCGCCACCATGCCCTAGCCCCTCGGCACTCCCTGCCTCCTTTCAACTACCTCTGCTATCCTCTGCCCCCATCTGAATAGCACAGTCGATTAAGAGGACTTGAAGGATCAAGGCAAAATGCCCAGCAGCTATAATTTTCCCATCCTACCCCAGGCAAAATTTTTCCTGCGTGAATGAAGCTGGGGAAAAAAGGAGGGGGGGGAAAAAAAGTATTTTGACAACGGCCCCCAAAGATAACTCGAAGAAGCTGGTACATCCATTTGATTAAACCTCACAGACAGCACCAGCTCCAGGGTTTTCCTAGATCTGAATCCCCCAGCACTTCCCATCGGATTTCAAGCCCCCATCCCTCAACATCTCTTCGCACTGCAGTGAAAAAAAGAAATAACCAAGCCATCCCTTGAAACAGCTTCTAATCCCTCTTGTTTCTCTCAGCCTCTGTCTGGGAGGATGTTTTTCCCGGTGGGGGCCGTGGGTTTGGTGTGGGCCCAGCTGGGGTGGCCGTGCCCTGGGTGGGCTGGGGGACAGGGCAGCCCCTGCCCCGCCAAGCGCAGGGCGGCTGTGCCCCGCTGCTCCCACATGTCACCAACAATCGCCCTCATCGCTCATCACATTGAGGCTGTCAGGGCTCTCTGACGCCGATAATTTGTGTGAGTTGATCATACTTTGGTAAATCAACAGGTCACGACCCCTGACCCATCAGCCTGGTGGCTGGCGGAGAGCCACCTACAAATCTTCCGGCAGGGGGGACAGCAGAGGGGCTGCGAGCTGCTCGAGCGCTCGTGTCTATCAGCTGCCACCAGAGAAGCCTGTCCCCTCTGCCCTGCACCACTGGAGGTGTGTTTTACTGTGAGCACAACCTCCTCTGCAAATCCATCTTAATTTCTTCCCCATCACTTTGGGTGTGTGTGTGCGTGAGCACGTGAGCTTTTTTTTTTTTTTAATTTTTATTTTCACTGCAGTCACTCGTAACGAACTTTAGCCTCCTCCATGTGTTTTTAATAGAGGATCCCAGCATGGGAGATAAGAGGAACGCTGCTCAGGGTCCTACTCCAGCGCCAATGAATTGCTCTCACCCTAGATGCATGCAATGGTTAAGTTTCCATGGCAGCTTTATGGGCTTCTTTTATAAAACTTTATTGACTCACATGTTCTCAAGTGGTGGCTCCGACTCTTTCTTTTCCTTTAGTTACAGTGTGTACATTCAAGATGCCTTTGGTTCTTTGCTGCCCTATTTTTTTAACATATAGGATTCCTGACCGAAGCCTTGAAGTAGAGACTGTTGCAAGGGAGGGTAACACAAGCGTCTTTCATTACCCATGGTCTTCAATAACTCAGCAGCTAAACCAGCCAGAGGAGAGGAGAGACCTATGAACTCCAGCACGAAGGATTCTGTGTGGATCAGCTGGAGGGAAGTCAGGAACGAAGTGGGTTCAACTTCCAAACTGCAAAGTTGTTGAAAGTTGCATGCCCTGCAGTAAAGACACAGACAGAATTCTGTAGCAAATGGGAGTTGCAGGCACAGCTGGCTTAAAAACTATTGCTTCTTACAGGGAAAAGGCAAGGAGAGTTTCTTTTTCTAGCAGATAGCCCAAACGTTGTCTTTGGCTGCTGCTTCTCGAGCATATGCACCCAGAGCTAACTCCTCTGCTTTCATGGCTGGTGTGGGTGCAGTAGGGAGAGCACGGATGGTGTGAATTTGTAATTCCGATTACAAAGGAAACAGCTGGCTCTCCCTGCTTTGATTGCCAGGTGTTCATCTGATGCCACATGTTCATTTCTGGGCCTTTTATAAATATGCTGAACAAATGAAAGTGCCCATACTCCCCTCTCCCACACTTGAATTTAAATGCAGTGATGTGAAAAATAAATAGTACAAACTTAGCTGTGTGGGGACCCAGCAGAAAGCCCAGTGATTAGTCATGCAAATAAAGGAATTGAGAGGTTTCCACTGCCCTAAACATTTTCCACAGAACTTTGCTTTTCTTCCCATACTTGAGCTCTCCTGCTTCACTGTTGGCTACTCCCCTGCTGTGGAGCAGGCAGAGCCCTGGCACACAATGTGCTCCAACCTTGGGCCTGGATTCCAGCTTCAGTGATCCTCCAAAATAAGCAGAGGTGGCAATGGCAAAATCCAATTTTCCCTCGGTCATTACCAGAGATGTTGTGGGCACAGAAAAAATTAACAAATGGTTTCCCACCTGAAAATGCCCATTTTTCTTTGCTACGTTGCACAGGGTTTGTTTGTCTCTTTGGAATAAATTTTGGACTAACCAGAAGCGTCTGCTTTTTCACTGGTTTTATAACAGTGCCTAGAGAGCTCCAGGTGCCCCAAGGACTCAGAGTGTGAGCCATGTGAGAGAGCAGCTTGCTGCTGCCCCAGGGGACAAAGCTTTCCCTGTGGCAGAAGGAGAAGGAGAAGAGCAAGAACGTGAAGGAAGGGAAGAGAAACAGACAGTGAAACTCATCTGCCCTGCTCTGCAGCTGGTGTGATCCAGCTGTGCTCATGCTCAGGAGCCACTTCCCCCTGGCAAGCCCCACAATGCCCAGAGGGAACGTGAGCAGTCCCTTGTGCAGTCCTCTGGGTGCACATGGCAGTGAAGGAAACCTTCCAGCCTGTGTTTTCCCAGGTGCACACATGGCAGATGTCCAGGATATTCATAAATTTCCAGTTCCCAGGTCATTGCTACATAGCTAGGTGGCCATTTCAAGCATATCTCTGTGAGCATGCTGCATTCTTACTGCTGGATGACATACCCCATATTTTCCTAAAAGTGCAAATCACTGTGTTCTTACTACCTGTCTTGAAATGCTTACATCTGTGACTTTGACAATGTTTGTGAGACTGGAGTAAACTTCAGGCTGGGGTGATGCTTACAGCTGCTGCTTCCCAACATCTGAACTTCTACTGCTTGGACTGCACCCATCTTCATCAGAGAATGGCAGGTCCAGCAGGATTTATCCCAGCCCAGCTTCCAAAACCAGAGACTGGTCACAGAGGAAGACATCAGCGACATCCTGAACTGGCAGCAAGGCTCCTCTCCTCTGCCCTGGGTGAATGGGAGTGCTCCAGAGAGCAGAACACTCGGGGTGATGAGATGCTCACTTACCATGCCACACCAAAACCACAGCGAAAGGAAAAGCCTGACCTGCAGCCATCCGTGCACAGATTATTTTACATGCAAAAGAGCAGCTGAACACAATTGTTTTGTTGATAAAAACCAAACAGAGGTAGGAGAAAGGCAGAGTAATCCTGCACGTTAACTGGCACAGCCACTGGAAAAACATGCAGATTGTCTCCTCCCAGGCAGAAATGAAATGCAATTGGCTCTGCCACACTAGAACAGATGCTCCAAAATTTATTCACTGAATAAATAAATGTGTCTATGTATAGGTGCACACTTGTGCACAGAAAACTGTTTATAACCCCAAGTTCTTTCTTTTGCCCTGTGAAAACTTAAATTTTTTTACCAAAATTATGGTTTAAGGCTGGAACCACTTATATTGAAATCTCAGTTTTTTAAATGCTAAACTAACATTCAAACATTACCTATTTGAGCTTCTACTTTATTTCATCTTAATTAATGTGAAGCTTATAATTTTTTAATTGCCTGAAAAAGGTCGTTTTCAGCAGTACTTTCCCACTTTTTTTACCAGTACATTTTCACTGTTAGTTATTGGCAATGCAAAGTGGCTGAGCAGTTGTACCAAATGAAAATGTGTAATGGTTATTTGATAGCAGAAATGAACAGAGTTATCAATAAAACAAAACCAATTTCAGCCTGTGAACAGAGGAAACTGTCTCTCTGTCAAGCCAAATATTAAAACCACAACAAAATTAGATTCAAGTAGAAGAAATGCAAGATCTGAGAGAAAAAATATTCCAGTGCTAGTAATATTTAATGGAAAGATGAAGCCAAGAGAGATAAAAGAAGTCTAGGAGTGATAATAGGCAGAAAACTAAAAATTGTTGCCACAGAACATGGCACTGAATAAAAAATTGGCAAACAGACATTGGAAAGATAAATGCAAAGAGATAATTTCACTGTGAAGAAGTTCTAATCCATGACTAGTCTGATCACAACCACATTACACATTCATTTTAGGGTGTCATGTTGGCAGGGAGGGCCTGCAGACCTAGTGGAAATCAGATGAAAAGCAGTGACAATGGCAACTTCAGCTTTCCATAGCTGTGGAAACCCATTTTCTAAATGAAGTGTAAGGGATTACCAGTTTTATTTCTCTTGGCTAAAAGGAGAAGGGTTACAGGTACTGAAGGAAATTCCCTTCTCTCCCTGCCTGCCCCAATATTCACATCAATTTGAGCAGAGTATGCTGGGGGTACACAGGAGAGACTGGGATTGAGGTGCTATCTTGTGGAGATCAGACTCTTGTGGGGTCATAGGAAATGAGAAAAGGAAAATTTTAAGCAGATTTCAGCCTGACTTATTCGGAGCTTGACAGGACCAGAACCAGCAAGTCTGCTTCAGGCTACATGCAGTGCTCTCAGGAAGATGGGAGAGATGTTTGTGTCACAGAGAACAAGTTGGAGCTTTTCAAAAAAAAAACCTCTTACCTGTTCTGTTGGGGTTTTTCTTTTCAGAAAGAGAACTTTTTCCTATTTTGATTCTTTCCCCCCTGTTTTAGTAGCTTCCACACACCTATATGTTCTTAGCATGTTCTCTTTTTCCAGCTGGTAATTGTATCTGGCCGTAATTTGAGCGTTTTGGGCTTCTGCCTGACTTCTGGGAGCCATCAGACCCAGCTGGAGCAGCGGCTTCTGAGGTAGGTGGGATCCTCTAAACTGGCATTTTGCAGCAGGAGCTCTCTCTCTCTCTTTCCCTCTCTCTCCCTAGGTTCAATTATGAGCTCTTACTACAACTACTAACACAGTAATTCCCTTTAACAAAAAAATAGAATATAAAGCCTTGGCAATAAGGAAAGTGTGGACCACCATGGGTGCCAGCTTCAATAGAGTGTGTCCCCTTGTAAAAATCCTTATTGTGAGACACAGGAGCTGCCCCAGACACCTCAGCTCTGCATTATCCATGTCTAATCCACCTGAGTCTCTTCTCACTGCCTTGCTTAGGGTTTTGCAAAATCAGAGCCAAAATGGCCTTCCCATCACAAGTCAAGAGCCATGGGAGGGTGGGTTCCCAGAGTCCTGCCTCACTCATCAGCAGCCTCTCTCTTGATAGGAGAAAACAAAGTTTTTTTGCCCTTAAACCTAGACCAGAAAGTCAGTTGTGGGTAATGCTGAGTGGTTTTGAGAAGATGGAGTCAGTCTTTTCTTGTTTGCTTAATCAAATGCATGTGATTTTTGTGCAATTTGTAGCGAACAAGGGAAATACTCAGTTTGTGTTAGCTCCTGTTAGCCTGGAGGAAAATAACCATTAATTTTTTTAAGACGAGTTATTTTGAAAAATTGGGAATCCAATTGCAAGTGGAATGGCACCAAGTGGAATTCCAGTATGAGTGAACTGCAAATCCTGATGCTGATTTTGTACTACATGAGAGGGAAAACTGAGAACTCTGAGGAAATGTAGTCTTTGTTTTTGAGCTATACAATTAATTAAGGACAAGACATTTATAATTTATTCTTTTATCAGTGATTCTCTAGAGTACCTTGGTATAACACCATTTCATTTTTTTCTGTAGTCTGGGCTGCAAATCCCCAAGTAGGTTATACTTTCTGTCTTCACCCCTCCTTGTGTCATTTATTACTTTTAGGAAAGCAAAAAATTTCTGAGTTTTATTTTTTGGTAAGATGTTACATACTGTTCTCTGCACTCCACAGTGACTTCCTGGACATCAGCCTGGGTCAGGGTGAGCTAGAGAGGAGCTCCAGCACTGCACAGCTGAGATCAGTGAAGGGCCACCCTCAAAAGCAAGGCAGATGAACCAGGTCATCTCAGTCTCTGTCCACCTCCTGCTTCTCCCTGACTGGTTAGAAAATAACATGGATTTCATCTCACTTTCTTCCTGTCTTCACTCCTCCTTCAAACGAAAGCAGGAGTTCTTCCTGACAGTTGATGAAACAAAGCCTACTTCATCCCAAGCGAGCTATTTTTCCCCCCTTAAAATTTCTCCCTGCGTTGAGAGCTGACCTGGAAGGGTTTTTGATGTTCACTGGGTGGGCTGGGTAAACCAATTAGCAGGGCCAGGAGGAAGGACAGGCTTTATGTGGCCGCAGGTCAAGGCTGGGGTTTGAGACTGAGGTTCGGTTCTCAGCCCTCTGGCAGGCTTCTCTCACCTTGGTGAGCATTTTTAGAGCCTCTGCACCTCACACCAGTGAAGGAAGGGGATCACACTCCCCTTTTAGTCCTGCTTCCTTTCTCTGTTGCAGCAGAGATCACCTCTTGCTGAGCTTACATTCCTCAGCACTGTAAACTGACCCGATTTGGCTTGAGAGCTGTAAATGCTAAAATTTAGCAGATGTGCATTCACAATTAAGTGAATCAGATGCCCAAACACTCTGATGTGTCTGGTCAGACACTGGTGCCTGGGGAAAATTTCTGCGCTGATTGTTACCTGTTGCCTTTCCAGTATCACAGAACAATGAGGTGGCTGCCTGGCCTAGCAAAAAGGTGATACCAATTCTCACTAATTTTCCCTATCCATATTTCCAGACTGCAGCCCTTGACAGATTATTTAACTGCTCTATTTTCTTAAGCTTATCTGACTACTGCAGGAAAATAAGAAACCTATATTCATTGCCTTATTATTATTATGACAACTGCCCCAAATTGTAAACTGAACTAAGACAGAAGAGCACCGAGTCCCAAGTACTACAGAAAAATCAGGATATCTAATACTTTATGTAGTAGTCTGAACATATTAGGTACATTTTCACTGTCACTCTGAAAAACTTCTAAAAGTGCAGCCTGACAATAAAATTAGAGGCTAAGAAAGAAGCAAATTCTTCGCTTCTAGAGAGATAAAGAATGTTTGCCTTGAATCCCTAACCCCTCTGAAGTTTCCCTAGCAGCTTTAATTTGATTAGCAAATACAACTCTAGACCATAATATTATTAACCTTTGGCTGTTTTCAAGGAAACAGACTTTTCTTGACATGTTCTGTGAGTCTTGAACAAATGATGTCACCTTTATGAATCATTTGTTTCCCCACACGTAAAATGGCATGAATCAAAGAATCAGGAAGCAAAATCTTAACATACCAAATGGCACTTGGTGCCTAAATCCTGTCAATGAGCTGCTCTGCATTTGTAAGGAACCTCTCATGAAGTATTTATACTAATGATAAGGAAAGTCAAACAATGGGAAAGGTGGTCCTCCTTGCTGTAGGGACTATTCCTGGGAAGCAATGTAACTCAAAAGCTTTACAGACTGAATTAGGTGTAATTCTTACGGGATCACTAGCAGCTCATAAATAACTTTTAATGAGATTTCCAGCAAGTAAAATTGCACATGGGAGGGGAAAAACAGAGAAAGCGAGGGAAAGAGAGAGGGAAAAATGCAAGAGACAATCTGAATAAAAAATTCAAGTGTTCATGCTATCCCCCTGTTGTTTCGTATGTGTACACAAAAAGAAAACTGGGGTGGTTTAAGTAAGGCATTATTAGTATCCAAAATATTTAATTAACTGATCCAAAAAGGGAAAGACTTGCTAAAGGTCACAGCAAATTCAGTGACACTGGCCACTAATCTATTGAAACTTATAGAGCTAAATCTAAGGCATGTTCCAGAGTTAAGCAGGGAAATAAATCAAGGTTTGCAAATGTCATTTAAGTTTTCACCTGTCCCAAGATTCAAAATTATTGGCTCCACAATGAAAAGCATATGTTGAGCCCCTTGCCTGGGGAATAGTAATGAAGTGAGGCAGACACTCTCCAGTTCTACACTACCATCTCTCCCCTCTTTATTTCCCATCGAGTAAAAATAATTACTGTATACTTGAGGGAGCATTTCTCTCAGTCTGCCGATAACTGCTGCCATGTTGGCTCTTCATGAGCTGCTCTTCTTCCTTGTGGGACTGTGATTTGATTTATGAGAAAATAGTTGGCAAATTGCGATGTCCATCTTGATGGATGACATCATTTGGGCCATTTTGCTGATCATGTATGACTAACTTTTTTTTTCTAGTGCTGTTGCAATTGATCAAGTGCTGCAGCACAGCTGAGTTAAGGAAAGGAGCAGGCCGGGGGGGACCAGGAGAGAGGGGAGGAAAGAGGTGACAATTGCCTGTGCTCTGTAGGAACTGGAATGGCATTCACAGAGCAGAATCCCCTCTTTTTTGGTTGGGCTGTAATCTAATTGAAGAGGAATATAAATTTTATAGACTGAAAATAACGCAATGTGTATGCAACATCGGGATTAAATACAAATGCCCCAGCCTACCACATTAAAATTAAAGGGGAAAAAATAAGTAGAATAAACCCTGAGTATTGTGTTTTATGCTGGACCCACTATGTCTAATCCCTTTGGCACTTGAGTTATATTACCACTCATTACAGTTAACTGCTACTGTATATTATGTAGGAAGGGAGGTGGGTGTATGTCCTCTAGGTCAGATTTGACATCTACAGGATTACTGCAGATGTCTGCTTCAAATTTAAGGAGATTTTGGTCATTATAGGTCCCTGTTTTTTATGTTGTGATCTCTGCAATCCTGTGTCCCTGAACGATGACCAGAAAAGCAAACCCTTCCCAGTGAGCTGATCAGAGAGCCCTTCCCAGCACCCCCAGGTCAGTCAGGAAGGGCTGGCAGCCGTGGTCACCTCAGACAGGTACCCACAGCCAGGCTGCCCTGCAGGGTCTCTGCAGAACCTGCAATGTCCTTTTCAGCTCTGGATACCTCAGTGGGCTCCTGGCTGCTGCATGGCAGTGCACACTCCAGCCTGACCACAAAAGGGTCTGTGTTGGAAGCAGAAAGAAAAAATTGCTGCAGTTTTTGGGGAGGTTTGCTGTAATTCATTTGCAGAGGTCCGCAGTAGACTTTGTGATTAGTTTTTCAGTTATCCCAACCATGTACACGTGTGTGAAATCAATCTACATCCTCCAGAGTTGTTTAACCTCTTCCAGTAGCTAAGTGGCTGATATTGATAAGACATGATCGGAGATCCAGAGGCCTTATGGCAGCAAGAGCCACTGCAGGATGACAGGAGACATTATTTGAAAGAAGAATTGTTTTACCATGAAGACAACCAAGCTGTGGGATGGAGCTGTCTCCATCCTTGGAAGTTTTGGGAGCACAATTGGATAAAGCCATAATCAACCTTCTCCAACCTCATTGCTGAACATTCTTTGAGCAGAAGTTTGGACTAGAGACATGCTGATGCTGTTTCCAGCCTGAGGTATCCTGCATGATGGCTTTACAGAGCAGGGACTGTTTGAGGGCGCTCTGCATGGACAGGGAAACAGGGAGTCAGGCAGCCAGCCTGCAGTTCCCTTATGCCAATCTCCACCTGATCCAAGACAACTGCTCCTCAGAGATGAATGTGCTGTAGTGTCTGGGAGATCTTGGTGGCAAGGTGCTAACACTTCATTTATCCTTGCATGTTTCAGATAATTTCAACCAGCTTAAGGATATTGCCGGCAGCAGGGCTCAAGCCAGAGCTGGGATGGTGCTTCAGGCTCTACCAAGCAGAGCCAGCCCCAGGGAGGATGGAGCCTGCAGAAAGGAGGGGTGTATCTGAGGCCAGCTACGGTCCTCTAAAAGCTCACCAAGGAAAGACTGCTCCTGTATGTATAAAGGGTGTCAATGGTGCTAACAATTGGGAGAAAAAAAAAATTTTAAAAAATAAAGTATTTGATAGATTTTGAAAGAGCTTCATATCGGGCAAAATTACCTCTCAGACTAATGGATTCATAAATTGGAATGTATTAGCATTGCCTCTACACAGCACATGTGCTTTTAAATCAGTTTACCCAACTGTTGCCTTAGTTTTGAAAGCCCTCTCTTGCTTATCCTGAGGCATATTTGTAGATTGGATTTTCCAATATGGTACCTTCCAGGGGAATTTTCTTAAAATCATGAACAAGCTATGAAAATCTAGCATCCTAGATGTTTTTCTCTTCCAGAGACTGCTCTGGATTTCTGGTTGACTCTAGGGCAATCATTTGCCTGTAGACTTCATCAGACAGTTGATAAAACTGTCCTTGTCATGTCTAGGTGTCCTTCTGAGGATGTACCTATAGAACATATCCATTACTCAATATTTCCACCAGATTGGGCTTGCCTAAAGGAGCTGGAAAAAAAATCTGTTTTATAACTGAGAAATAAAAACTATGTTCAGGAGAATTAAAAATTAGTATTTTTCTATGTCTCAGTATTTCTGTTTTGAATATGTCAATAGTGGGTTTTTCCTAAATTCTATTTTTTTCTCTTTTGACTAGGTCACCTAATTCTTTTTATGGACATACTCAGTGGCTTTGATTTCAGTTGGGGTTTTTTGAGGGGGGAGGAAGGAGTTTGGGGTTTTTTTTGTTTTCTTTTAACCTGGTTTTCATATTTTGCTGCAGGGGGTAATGCATAAAAATTTACAAGGTTTAAGTTTTCTTTACATTTCCTAAATGCATGGATCTGCTTTTCTCATTAGCTAACTGCTGCTCACTGATGAACTCTCTGCCCTTTTAATTCATGGTAAAACACATTCTGCACATTTCAGTGTTTCACTGTTTTATAGAATGGTCACAGCCTTTAACCAAGGCTGATTTTTATCTGTTGCTGCACTTCTTCAGCCAACTTTATCATGTTGAAATTAAAATTTTCAAAGGAATTTCCTTTCTCCCCCTTCTCTCTTCTAGTTGTAATCTAAAGTGCTTAACTTTACTGCTATCTGAATCCTGCCAAAAGCACACTTTTATGGTACCAGTTATCCAGAATGTCCTGTAGAAGTGTGGGACACAGAGAGAACAGAGTGTTTCATATAAACTGCTTTTCCATTAACTATAACAATAATCATCTTGAAATATAGTGTTTCATCTGAGGATATCTCACTGCCTCAGAAAGCCTCCAAGTTGGTAAATTAAATCTGAGTATCTTCTGGCTTGGTGGGAATGAGCAGGCTGGCTTAGGCTAGCCCTGAGGTCACCCTGACATATTGATGGAAAAATATGGGAAAAGGTTTGGAAAGGATGGGCCTTCACTCCCACCATTGCCCCAACACTGAAAAGATTCCAAGAGTTCATTGGCAGATCATGCCAGTCCCATGGCACTGGCCTTGGACACAGCTTCCAGAGAGAGCCAGTGGCCCAAGCCCTGAAATAATACGTTTCAGAAAAAAAGGACAAAGAACATCATCATTAATCTGTTACAGCTCCATGGTCTCTGGACCTCACTGGGACACCTGAGGCTACCAGCCTGTGGCTACCAAGGGACCATGTCAGGGTTGGGAAATGCTGCAGCCCTAATGCCACCAGTCTCCCCTGGTTCTGCATCTTCTCCATGATTTGTCTAATTGCTGCTGACTGTCCTGCTTTTGCAGCCCGGGTAAGGATGAAAAGGTTAGGCCAGCATGGTGGGACACAGGCATCCATCCTGGTGAGTGAGGAACACTCCCGACATGAAAATTCCATCTTGGAAAACCAAGGCCATGGAGGAAGAACAGACCTTCCTCTCTCCCTCATGTCCATAGCCACCCCAGCTGGTAAGACATGACATCCACATGCTCTGCAGCTTTCTGGGCATGCCGAGTCCCTCCAGAATTTCCTCACTAGAACAACCCAATCCAGCTGTCAGGGTCAGTCAGCCTGAGCCCAACCCTGAAATCACCTGTCCAATGCCCTCGCCCCTTACCCTGTGGGAGACACTGCAGGGAACCCTTCTATCTGCTTTGTCCCTAGGGCTGCTTTCTTTCCCAAAAACCCAAATGGAAGTCAGACTGTTTGGATTGCAGCCAGACATTTGTCAAGTCCAAGAGCAGTCTTTGCCCCCAGGTGAATTTTAACTTTTGTGGATTTTTCTCCTTTAAACATGGGGTAAGAGCTCTCCATGTAAATATCTTAGGAAAAAGAAAAAAACAAAGCAAAACAACAACAACAAAACCAACCAAAAAAACCTTTCCAACCTAAAAACCAACCAAAAACATACATGTCAATATTGCCCGCACAGAGAATACAATCCCTGTCTACAAGATGTGAAGGACAGCAGGATTTACCAAAACACCTGAGCAACAAGCTTGGTTTTCAGAAGTACTCTGCCTCTGGGCACTCCCCATGCAGCCCATTTTGGTTTTTCATTCATTTGCATCAGCAATAATTCGTGTCCAGGTTTCTCATCTTTCTTGGAAATATCTTATTAATTTCTCAAACCTACTGATTGTGGTGGAGAAATTCCCAGGTAACCAGTGTTCTCACAGGCATGCCAAGACTCACTCCTGGGCTCACTCAGGCCATTGCAAGTGTTTTCCTCCTTATTGCCAAGTGTCCTGCTACCCTTTATCTGTATTGGAGCCTGTTGCTTGCACCACTAAAATACTTTCTAAGGGCCAGTGGTTTCTAGGAGCACTCTGGCACCAGCAGTCCTTGATCTGGGCAGGATTTTGCCTCCAAGACATATCCTATCAAGCATGTGCCCTTCAGATGCCGATCCAGTCACACCACAATGACATCCCGGCTATCACTTTTCTCCAATAGACACCTAAGCCCTGTACAAGTGAAAACATAAGCACAAGCAGAGTGAAAACACCCTCCTGGGACAAGCACATGAAGAAGGGCAGGAATCAATAAGGAGAAATCATTTCCATGCCAATACAAGGCCTGGGAAGGAGGGCACCCAGGGATGCTCTGGCTTGCGCATTCCCAGCCCACCCTCCCACTTCTGTGCAGCCTTTGTTCCTCCCAGAGATGGTCTGCACTGCTGTCTGATTGCCAGCACAGGGGGTCCCATGATGCAGGAGCCTGCAAGATCACAGTGCTGCTCCTAGGAGGCAGCAGGGATGGTGGCTGATTTTCCACAGAGAAAATTCAAAAGCAGAGGGGGGGGGGGGGGCAGGGATAAAATGACCCCACGGTTCTCATATTGTAATAGTTATTTATTTTGTTTAGAGAGCACACATCCCAATGCATCTGGTTAAAAAAGAAACTTCCTTAATTATACATAGGGCTTTGACTCCCAAAAGATATGTTATGAGAAAGAAAAAAAAGAATAAAGAAATCCAAGAAACAATCTACTGTTTGTTTGGATGCTCGATACATTCAATTGCAAAAGAACTGTTCCTCTCCAAGCCATCATTACCTATGTCTGTGCATTTTTATTTGAGTCTCAGCTTTCTGCAGAAGCCTTCTGCTTTGATTCTCAGCCTCTGTACCTTTCTTTCTCAGACTATAGTTTTCAGGGGGGCTGCAGTGGAGAAAATCAAGTGCTAGACAGAAGCTGCCTGATTTCCCCAGGAATTTTTATGTGGAATCAATCTATGATTTGGAAGAAAGCAGAATAAATCAAACCAAATAACACTCTCACTAAGCATATTGATGAGGGCATGGATCAAGCAGGACAGACATCCAGTTATGTAAATGATAGCGTGGAGAGCACAGCTTTGTTAAAACAACTCGGGACGG
Source organism: Melospiza melodia melodia (assembly GCF_035770615.1). Classification (NCBI taxonomy): domain Eukaryota; kingdom Metazoa; phylum Chordata; class Aves; order Passeriformes; family Passerellidae; genus Melospiza; species Melospiza melodia. The sequence continues at coordinate 8,658,838 of NC_086202.1, forward strand.
CTCCCAGAGGCAGGCCTTGAGTCAGAGTAACCCAGGATTTCCTCTTTGAGTAAAGGTACATCAGTGTAAATGAGAGCAGATCCATGTACTACAAACCCAGCGTGTTTTCCCCATTGGAAAGGGAAGTGACAGCAAAAGCAGTGAGGACCCTTCACGTTTCTCCTGGTTTTGGTGAATTTTTCATTAATGCCAGCGGGGCCCACAGTGCCTGAAGCTGCACTCCCAAGGACACTGGTGTGTGGCATCATTTTGGCAAGAGGCAGCTGCAGCCACTTGTTTCCTGCAGCCCACAGATGCAATGAGCACCAGAAGCCTTGCAGGGAGGCCCTGTTCAAGCTCCCTGTGAATCCAGCACTGGTGTGCTGGAAAGGCAGGAACAGAGCAGCACATCCCCTTTCCTTTGCTGTGTGGGTGACTGGGCACTGGAACAGACTGCCTGGAGGAGCTGGGGAGTCTCTCCCTTGCTGGAGATACTCAAGAACCATCTGGACACAATCCTGGGCCCTGTGCTCCAGGGTGACCCTGCTTGAGCAAGACATTGTAGCAGGTGACTCCTATTGTCCCTTCCAAGCTGAGCCAGGTTCTGGCAATCAGCACCTTTTGGGAGGCCAAGGACAGTAATGTCTTACAACTTGCTTCCCCAACACAGCCTGAGTGTTTATCACCCATATGACAGCACCTTACATTTGTCTTTCCACCACAGGATCTGTGCTGCTTTGTAATTTCCAAGCTCTAACTTTTTAGGAATATGGACCATATCATATTTAAAGAAGTGGAGCCACACTTCCAACTTCATTGGCCAATGGCTTTATAAGCCATTAAGATAAATCCTCTTGGTGCAACAGCAAATTCCATTTTTCCTGGCTGCTTTCACAAAATTATCCAGATATATTGCTCCTTCTGAGTTTTTTTTCCCCTGCCAGAGATACTTAGAAAATAAAAAGCAAGCCAAGCCAACACACCTGAAAAATCTTTGGCAATTGTACTTATCCTTTATTTGTTTCAAAATAAGTTATTTTTGTAGTGTTTGCCTGGTTATTTTATCAAGCAAGTGAAGTCTGTGTTTGAAGCAAAGATGATATTTGCAGGAACAAGGAGTAGTTTCTCATCCCTTAAAATGAAGGGGGAATGAATCAAAATAAAAATGGTTTTGATTATAAAATGAAGGCTTAGGGTGAGCAAGCTGTATGTGGTTTTTGGCAACACTATTTGAGTGAGTAAGAATTGGAGCCAATCCTGCAAGATGAGTAGGTCTGAAGATAATGTAGACTATAAAGAAATATTTCTGTTCTCTGTTTCAAATTCCACATGTTAGTTGACTTATTTGCACCTCTGAACAGCTCTGAATTAACATTCTCTCTTAATTGTTTCTTGAGCTGGTTTTTTGTGGGTTTATGGGCTAATTTGCAGTGTCAATGTCAGCAGTTCTGGTTTGGAGCATATAAAGGCATCTAAACAAAGGGATTTTTAGGCTGAAACAACGTATGGGTTTGGTATGTGTGGAGAAGTAGTGCAACACTGGAAACACAGAGCGTAATAGATTACAGGTCATTGTGTAAGGAAAATGCCTCTTTTGACCACTATTTTTAAGTTTTAAAAGCATTTAAAATCTCAGAGACATTAAAGAATGTTTTATTTGAAAAAGAGGGGATAGGACAGAAAAACACTGTAGTCCAATAGATGGCATAAGTGTAACAATGGAAATTCAGGGAAATAAATTAGAAAAGAATCTTTTGTCTTGTGGATTTACTATTGCCCATCGCTTGTGGTTTCAAAAGTGAAGGGGGAGGGAGAAAGAGGAAGAGAGAGAGAAAAAAAAAGGCAATTATAATTTTCCACATTTTAAAATGAAAATCCAAGGAAAACTGACTCAAAATTCCAGCTACAAACAACATTTGTCATTATGAACATTTGGTTGTTACTCATGGATATGTATTAATAAAATGCACTGATTTCAGCCAACGCCCCTAGTCCAATTTAGAAGTGTTTAAAGGTCAGGTCTGGATTCATATTGCAGCAAATGAACCTTATCTCTGCACTGTGCCAAAAAAAAGCCACCTGAGTCTGAGCAATCTTGAACTTTAAGCTGCTTAAAACCTTTAGCCAGGCATGACTCTGGTGAAGTTTAGTCATTTCTAACCATACACTTTCATCATCTGTAGAGCCTACAGCATTAACCCTTTTGCTTGCGTGATCTTTAAATGGGTGAAGAAAGAAAAATACTCTCGAATAACTATTCTATGTCTGGAAGAATAGGAGATCATGGACTTGGTCATAGGTCTTGCTGTCTTGTGAATAAAAATAATCTACATTAAACCAAAAAGAAAATTACTCATTAGGATTATGTAAAAAAGCATTACATCTCCGTAAGCATCAAGTTACCAAGATAGGTTTTTGCAAAAGAAAAAAGGTCAGTTACAACTATTAAACTTGTATATTGTTTTATACTAAGCCCTTCCAATGGCCTCTCTGAGGGACTGTTTAGTTTGTATTACACTCTAATAAACTCCAGGTGTGGAGGACAAACTGAATAATAAGAACCCGATGGACCAGACTAGTTAAAAATAATGTGGTACATTCCTAGTTCTCTGCATTTAATTTATTGTTAATCATTGTTATTACTTACATTTATTGGGTAGTTTTTCTGGATTTATTAGGCACTACATTTAACAGTGTTATCGCTTGTAACTGACTATCAGTGGAATAGAAAACATATTTTCTTAAAGAGTCTTACCCTAATTAGTAAGTTGTTTCCCTATTGAAATAAAACAGACCCTAGGAGAGTCAAGTTAACTCACTTTATTTAATTTTTTTTTTTAAGTCAGAATAAAAGCTAGGAAACCTGTGTTTTCAAGACCACCTGTCAGAGCAGACAAGCAGAATTATCCACGTACCCTGCACAGAGCTCTGATAGCTGAAATACTTGGCTGGGAACTAGCAAGTCAGAAGCTTGAAGGTTTTCAGCTTCATGGCTCAGATATCGATGGATTCTGTTCCTGACCAGCGTGATGTGCAGGGGAGAGCCATTAAGAGATGAAACAAAAGGCAGTTTGAGCTGTTTACCCAGCAATGCCATGCTGTACAGCCAGGGCAGTGGGGCACATGCCAGGGTGGATGATGCTGCAGGGTGGAAGGTGGCCCCAGAGGCACGCAGTGCAGGGCTCCCAGGGGACAGGGCAGGCAGCAGCTGCTTCACTTCTGAAAGCTGCTCATGCCCTGGGCAGCAGAGCCCCTTGCAGGTCACCTGTGACAGCCTCGGGGTGGGAGCCAGGCACACCTGCATGGAGATGGAGCCCTGCAGCCGGGCCATCCCTGAGGTTGAGAACCTGCCCCACGCAGACCTCGGGCAGCAGGGTGAGCTGGGTGCCAGCTGCCATCAGCACCTCTTCATGAAAATAAAAGGGTGTGATCAACACGTGTAGCTCTGTGTTCATCTGCCTGGATGGACAAATCAAAACTGCCCCTTTGGTGGCAAGATAAATTATTCAGCACTGATGATAAAAGCAATAACCTCCTTCCAAATGCCCAGGGCTTAAGAACAAGGTGTGCAGTCTGAGAACCCTCTTTTCTAATCAGTAGGCCACATTCAATTAAGATATTCAATCTGATGTTCTTAAGCACTTTCTCTTTGGAGATGTGAAAGGATTTTTCACACAGCACAGAGCAGTTTGGAGGCTCAGCACGAGAGATACCTTGGAATGATCTGTGTTGAAGGTAAAGTCTGGAGGAAACTCAGAGCTCCCAAGCTCTGCATTCAGCCACTGTAATCAGAGGTAAAGGGATTGTTTTTAGAGCTTTACACCACTGTAGGCACGATTACATTTTAGCAGTGCCTCGGGCACTCACCCACACCATGGGTTCTGCTCATGACAGGCATGGGGAGCCTCCTGGTGACAGTCATGGCTTTACTTCACATCCATCACGACCATCCAAAACACCAAAACCCTCAACAACCAGGGTGGGAGTGAGGACAGGAGGTAGGCTGGGTTTCTCTGGCATCCACACAGCTGCTTTTGCAAGCCATGAGCTCAGCTTCAGGTCTCTGGTGACTGTGGTGTCAAAGGTTGAAACCTCCCCAGTGGCTTCTCTTCCTGTGGAACCAAACATAAATCACTGCTGGAGGAAGTGCTGCTTGCAGAGAGAGATGGAGAGGGAGAGAGGGGAAGCAAGAGCCAACAGATGATTTGCTGCTCTGCTCATCCTAAATCCCTGGTATTTAACTCACAGGAAAGCAGCAGGAAATTTTACTAGTTAGAAGGAAGAGGGGATGAACAATAGTAGGTCAGACGAATCCTGATGACAGCTCCTCTACGCTGCCAAAATGGGAAAGTAGGGATCACCAGAGCAGTTCCTCCACTAAAAGCACTTAAGTCACTGCTGCTGGAGACAAAAAATCTAAGACAATCCATTCCCAGATCTACAGGGAGCAGATGGCCCCTTCTAACTTACAGAAGCCAGGACGTGTGGTCATAGGTGGAAATGGACTGCTGCTCAGCCCCTTGGCTGGCTGTGCCTGAGATCTGGTGCCACAAGCTTTGCAATGCCCCCTTCTACAGCTGGAATGTCTGCTGCCAGCTGGAAACCCCCATGGGCAGCACAAGGCTTGTCTGAGTGCTCCAGCTTTCCATGGCTCAGCAGTAGTGTGGGCAGCGCTTGCACTCAGGGGATGCAGAAGCCAGGTTAGCCCAGAGTGCCTTTACCCTGCTATTCCCCTTTTGCCCAGCCCCATAGTCCTGCATTTGCTCTGATATTGTGATATTCTGAGTCTCAGCATTTCATTTTGTGCTGGTTGCTGGCCTTAGGATTTTTCCCTTCTCTCTGCCTCAAATTTGGTGGTGCATGTTTGCAGAGGTACAAATTGCTCAGAGGATTATTTTAAAGGGGATTTTTTGTTATTGGTCATTTTACATGTATGAAAATACGTATTGCTTTTACCACTGATGATATCTTAGTGCTCCATCTTGCCCTATCATCATCACATGTGTTTTCTTCAACTCTCCCTGATTATAAATCACCCTAAAAATCCCTCACCAGGAAGACTGTTTTGCATGCTGCTCCTGTTCAAAGCAGACCTCCCATCTGGCATTGTGCACTTTGGTCTGAGATCCACATACTGGAAATGGGTCCCCAAATGTCCCTTTCAGGCTGTGGGTACACTTAGGGCAGGGGAAAAAAGCCAAATAATTGCATCACTTTGCATGTGCCAGTAAAATGATATCTCAGGCAGTGAGAATGCAAGTTAGTTCATTACTACTACTACTACTACTACTACTACTACTACTACTACTACTACTACTACTACTACTAATAATAATAATAATAATAATAATAATAATAATAATAATAATAATAATATTTCACACTTGTATAGTTCTATATCTCCATTAAAACCATCCAGGTAGTCTTTGCTCTGAAAAAGCCCTCTCTGCCTCCTTCCTGTTCCTTCCTCACATTCTGAAATATGTTGTTAGCTTGGGGCAAAATGTATTTTAATGTCCAAAAAAAAGCACATTAGGTCTTTCTAACCCCTTTCTCAGAGGGGTTGGATGCACTGGGCAGGGAGGAGTCAGAAAAATGCATTTTCCTGTAGAACAGGAGCTGCTCAGAGGCAGAGAATGGGGAAAGCTGGATTCCTTCCTGTGGACTTCCAGCCCTGAGGAAGAGCTCCCCCAGCAGAAGGGGCCTCAGAGGAGGGGACCCTCTGGGGTGGCTGTCCCCACTTGGGAAGTAAGAGGGACACACACATGGAGATGTGCTTTATTCAGCAGTGGGGCAGGAATCTATGGTGTAACCGAGGGTTGTCTTCCCATCATTTGGTGTGAAAATTATTCCCAGATGTTGGAGGGTAACCTCCTAAATATACCAAAATGTACTCTCCCAAAACAGAAGAAGAAAACAAAATAAATGGGATTCCAACCAGTCAGCAAGCCATCCTCTGCCTCTCCAGTGGTCTGCAAAATTGGCCTTTTTTAAATCCTGATGGCACCTCCTGAGCTGAGTACCTGAAGAGGCAGGAACAGAAGAAATCCTAATTTTCCTTATGATTCACTCTCAAACAGGAAGACAGACATGAGAATTCAGCCTAGTGTGAATAAACTTATCCATTCCTGATATTTCCCATCATCTACAAAAGCAGTTTCTTTTGCTGGTTGTTGTTTTGTATATTTTTCCAAACAATACCCTTTAGCAACAAGACCTCCCGTTTTTTTTAATGCATTTCCAGAGGGATTTGAGTCCGGATCACACACACACAAGGCAAGTTTCCAGCATTCTTGTTCCTCCACTGGAAGAAATAACCAGAGCCAGCATCTCTGCACCGTTTCCCAAACGGTTCTGTTCTTCTGCCTTCAGTGACAGCAGTGCACTGTTTCTAATCCATTACAGGAATTTATCACAGTACGTGTCAATTTGTTTCTCTTCTTGCCTCTTCTCACTTTAAAATTACATCAGGAAAGAAACTTTACAGCAGGGCTGCTTCAATCCAAGTTTTAGCGACACTGAGAGCACTTAACTGGATCCTAACTGTGCACATTAAGTTTTAAGGGCATATACTAAACAGATCAGGTTTTACTGTAGTATAGAATTTCCTTTGTTTCCTTTTTGGTGGTGATCTGTGTTACAGTTTGAAATACTTGCAAAAAAGCATCTGGGTTTCCTTTTTTTTTCCTTTTCTTTTTCTTTTTCTTTTTCTTTTTCTTTTTCTTTTTCTTTTTCTTTTTCTTTTTCTTTTTCTTTTTCTTTTTCTTTTTCTTTTTCTTTTTCTTTTTCTTTTTCTTTTTCTTTTTCTTTTTCTTTTTTTCTTTTTCTTTTTCTTTTTTTCTTTTTCTTTTTCTTTTTCTTTTTCTTTTTCTTTTTCTTTTTCTTTTTCTTTTTCTTTTTTTCTTTTTCTTTTTCTTTTTTTCTTTTTCTTTTTCTTTTTCTTTTTCTTTTTCTTTTTCTTTTCCTTTTTCTTTTTCTTTTTTTTTCTTGTCTTTTTCTTTTTCTTTTTCCTCCTTTTCTTTCTCTTTTACTTTTTTTTCTGCTTTCTTTTTTCTCTTTTACTTTTTTTTAAGCAGCTTGTCCTAAATAGATACTTTAGAGCACTATAATAGGGAGCACCCATGCTGTAACACAATAGGATGATCCCATTTGGCAATGGTCCTAATCTGACATAGAGGAGAGACACATCTATTACTGAAGAAATCTAACATGCATACCTATATGTTCTTTGGATCAAATCCTTCTCTGACAAGTTACTACCTTCTTTACGTGATGCAGTAAGGATTAAAAAAAATCTCTGTTCTGAGTATATTTTTTCTGCCTGAATAGCCAGTAGTTAAAATCACATTAATGAAAGAAAACGCTGGGGAAAACTGCATCATTTCAAGATTCTGAAGGGCCCAATCCTACATCACTTATTTTTATGACTCATTGTGTGAACCAAAGCTGAAAGGATAAATCAAATGTGTGAGGATTAGCGTATGAGTAAAGAGTTCAGGATCAGGACCCTAACTCTCAGCCTCATAAATTTCCTACTGGAGATGATTCGATGTTATTCATTCAGCTTTTAAAGAGGGAGTTGGGAGGCAGTTGTGTCCTTTTTCTTTTTAATTAGATTTCATTTATTTAGATTGGTATGGAGATGGTCAACCACAATAGGGGACCAAAAGCAGAGAGTAGGACAATTCCTAGAAGCCTGTAACAATCAGCATGGGATCATGCTAAGTGCTGGGCACTTCATTTCCATGACACGTTGTTTGATTTCCTCAGAGACGAAATAAAAATGGACATGACTGAAGTTTATGAAGGGAGATATCTCAGTTCAAGTGGGAACATTAAGACATCCCCAAACCAACAGCCACAAAGGGCCAAAGAATGAAGGAGAGAAAGAGATTCAGCTTCAAATGCATTCCCCAGAGCAATTATGGGAGAAACTGGAGGGTGGGGGGCAGAATTGGGGGTGGCCTTTGAATGGGATGAAAACCATGAGCATTACAAAAAGAAAAGGAGAAAAGGGGGGCTATGGGCAAACAGGATGGAGGAAGAGAGCATGAGTGGCAGATGTCACTGATTTCATTCCATCATCTTAACTTACTGTTTGAAAAAACTCCTCATGTGTGACCTGAAAAGAGAGAGAAACAAAATGAAAACAGGCATCAACAAAGCACTCGCTGTACGATTTCAAAAAAATGTAAATTAATGACTGGCAGTAAGAATCTCCAAAGGAAACAACATCCCAGTTTAAGCACTGCCATCAACAAAAGCTCAACAGCATATGGTAATGTTAACTTTAATATGAAAAGATAATAACAATCTTTAAAAAGTGACTTGAGAAAAAACCTTGCTAGGTGTTCATCCTTTTCAACTTGCCTAAAAAGAAAATATGTTGGAAGGTTTTATGTTTTTCTTTTTTTTCTCCCTCTTTCCCTAAACTGTTCACATTGTATAGTTAAATGAGGTTGAGATTAGTACAAATTTTAAATAAAAGTGCCTAGGATCTCTGACTAACAAGGCAGAAAACCAAATTTGTAACGGATAATTACATCTAAACTTATTTAAATGTAGGTCTATTGATTGAAGTAAGTTCTTTAGAGCAGATTCAAGGTAACATTTCCTCCCCTACCCTTTTTCTAAAAGTGTTGCTGTTGTTGTTGTTGTACAGTTGAAAAATGAGCATCCTCTCATGGCCCATCCTGTGCACTTCCAGCTGTTGGCTGCAGCCTTGCTCAACACCCTTCCCTCCTTCAGAGGCCACACGTTAATTATTGCATCTGTGATATGTTAAACACACATGCACATTGCATGCTAAAATATTTTTTGCTCGTGCCATTACTTTGTGGGTTAATGCAAATTTCTGCCTTTCCAAGCACAACCTTCTCCTTTTGTCTTTGAAAATCTCTTCTCTGTCCTATGCTGTAATCAAACAGAAGGAAATTACTTTATTCAGGTCACCTTATGAAGGCCTGAGAATGCTGTTTACCCACATGAAAGATGTAACTTCAGTTTGGACTTATATGAAAACGGGCAATTGATGTCATTATAGTGCCCAGAAGGAGATGCAGCCTCACATATCACTTCTGACCCCTGAAGAATATCACTTTCTTAACATGCCTACAATGGGCCAAAGTGACTAATTTTAAAGGTAAATATTTAAACCAACAACACCTCCATGCAAATGCTCATTACAGTGGCATTTTAACCCATGATCCCACAGTGAGGGCTCGGGGATATCATTTTGCAATAAAGAGGCATTTCATGGTCAATTGGCTTTATCCAAAAATAATAGGAAAAGAAGCTTGCAGGGGGAAAACCAACCTAGTTTGGCACAAAATGCTAGCACTACTGGATGTGAGTAGAGAAGAGTTTAAAGGACTCTTGTGCGCTTAGCCGTGCGCTGAAAGAATCACACACAAACAACAGCCACCACATGAATGCATCCATTATATCCTTTATTGAAGATCACAACAATAGTAGCACTTCATTGAAGAAAAGATGATTCCTCTATTATAGACAGGCCCCTCAGATCGCCCAGCTCAGCGTACAACTGCAAGATGTACAGTTCTCTCTGCATTTTCATGTCATTGCCAAAACACACAAAGTAGATTCTCAAATGCCTGGGGCTAAATTACAGCCCCTACGAACCGCGCTGGAAGTTTGAGAGCCCAGAAAAAGTTCTGAAGGTTTTCTCTCTCTCTCTTCATGAGAGAAGCCAAAGCTCGTGGGTACGGTGTTTGTCATGTGAAACAAGGCTATTTTATATCATTTGGGGTTGTTTTATTAATGGTGCTGAAAAATTGTTCGCTTCATTTCACTTTTGTCTCCTTTTGAACGTAGCGGGATGAAGGTAGAGTGTTTTTAACACATCCAAGATAAGAAAGAAATAGACCCTTTTGTCTCTAGAGCTGTATGCCATCACTATTAAAAATCTTTCATCTCATCTCAGACAACAAGCAGAGAGCATGACAAAAAATAGAAGAGTCAACAGTAAAAAGTGTGTGGCAGGGGTGTAGGCTGACAGGTAGAGAGAGGCACCTCTTTGCCTCGAGTTTCATCCTGGAAAGGTTGGCCAGGGCAAAATCTGTCCTTCTTGGGCAGTCCTGCTCATGTTTTGCACAGGACAAATGTCAGAAGCCCACTCACAAAAGTCACCCATGGGCAGGTGAGGAGAGCTGTGGTGCAGGAGGAAGAGGAGGGGATGATTCAGCAAATGGAGGGATCTTGTTCTGCCCTGGCATCATCCCTGCCCTACTAAGCTGGAGCTCCTGGAGCCCAGCAGGACGTTGTCAACAGCGTCAGGGGTGAAGGAGGACCAAGGAGGGACACTGTGGGCTAGGAGGGACATCAGGGGCCAGGAGGGGAACGTCACAGCAGGTGCTGGAGTTGGTGACTCCAGGGAATGCTCTGGGGCTGCCACAGCCTCAGAACTGCCTGCCCACTGCTTGCCACTGGATGGGTTTGCCCCTGACAGCTGGCAAGTGCCATCAGTCACCACCTGTGGGAGCGGGCACCGGGTGTCAGCTGAGACACCCTGACATTTCAGCATCCCCACCACCTTTCCCCACCCTGGAGCAGCCCCGGGAGGAGCTCTCTGTGTAACAGGATGAAAATAACCCCTCTCCAAGTCAACCAAAGGTACTTGTGGATCAAGTCTAAGTTCAACACGCCATCCTAATCCACCTTATAAAAGAAGTTTTAATGCATTTCCCTTTGACATTTCAGAAATAAATGCTTGGATATTTCATTTTGAAAGAAAATGTAATTTGGAAATTGAAATTAAATTTCCTTTATGAGAGAATGAAAAGCAACAATAACAACCAAAAAGGGATTAATTCTTTTTCCCCAGCCTGAAATTGCTTCCTCATAAGGTTTAATTTTATTTTTTTTTTTTGGTTCATTTTGGGGCTACAGGAAGGATAAATATTTCTTTCAGTTACCTTGAAACACTGTTGTACAGTCAATGACTAAAAAAAGAGGAGCAAATGCACCCAGCACCTGTGTGCAGAGCTCTGCTTAGAAGCCCTTTTCAATGTGTCACCAGTCCTATTTCTCTTCAAAGATTTGTCCCTCATTCAGTGATTAGAAGTCCAGTGGCATCACCTGTGGGTTTCAGGGGTGTGTGTTTGTCAGGGTGGACCCCACAGATTTTATACACAAACCTAGAAATACCTACAGAATGTAAGATTTTCTACCAGGACTTGTAAGCATCACTTTATAGACCTCCTGCCCACAACAGTAAAAAAATAAATCAGCAAAATATAATTTTTGGCAAAAGAAGTCAGAGCTGAGGAGGTTAATGGCAAATAGAAAAGCTTGTAAAGTCTTGGAGGTCCCTTCAGCAACTCTGATTTATCTTTTGACTTTTTATGTTTATCGTCACATTTTGCCAAAAAAATTGTGTTTGCTGTTTCTAATATTTTTTTAAATAACATCGTTCATCTCCGATTTCCCCGAGATGGCAGCACTAAACTCAACAGTGCTACTGAAAAACACACTATGGCCTTCAAAATGTGTGTGATCTAAAGGAGCAAGGTTTCTGCTCCTTCCCTTGGTCAAAAATTGGTGTCAGCTCCATGTCAGCTTGCTTTCTAAATTGGGGGTGACATGCAAAAAATCTGCTTGGAAAACTGCTGGCCTTTAAAGGAGACACTGTATTATTCAGTTCAATGGGGTGAGACTGGTTTTAAAGGTTGATCAACAGAACTGGTACAAAACAGATTTTTCAGCTCATTGAACATTTTGAACCTTTGTTCTAGTTCTTCCTGTTGACCATCAAGTCAATTTATGCTTTCAGTTGACCAATTAGTTGAATATATTAATCTTGAATGGTTTATTGCTGTGAGAGTTGGAAAAAAACTTACACTTTTGATGAGATGATTTGAGATTGTAATTTAAAAAGAAAAAATTTTAGATTTAAATAAAAAAAACTGTAACAGGGGAAAAAAACCTCCAAGCACAATTTTGTAAGTTGTTGGCATCACTCCAAAATGCATTTTTAATTTAGTGAGTTTTGCCATGAAAAATTTAGACCAAAAGCTGAACAGAATTTCAAGAAGGAATGTGAACAGCAAGAAACTTTTAGCCCTAACAGTTAGATTTTTCTCAGCAGGATCAGTTACTATTCTAAACAGTGTTTAGTCATCAAATCAGTTTGAGGGGAGTGTTCATGATGCTGCCAAACAACCAATGCAGATTCAATGTGTGTATCTTGTGTGGCTAGTTAATAAGCATGTTTATTGTTCAGTTTTTAAACGAACTGCTAGGTCTGGCATCTTTAAAAACTAGTGTTTACAGTCAAAGTCAAATCACCAGATCCCAAATGACTTAACTGGATGGTTCCAAAGTTCAAACTGGTATCTGAGACAGAAACATGGCAAAGCACTGGCAAGGGACTTTCTGAACACGAGAGATTTTGACATCTTGCACTTGAAATCCCCAAACTGGGACTTGCATTACCAACTCTGAGCACAAATCTTATCCCAATTCAATCTTAGAAAAGAATATTAAGACCAACTGGGTCCTCAACATGAGGCAAATTTTGAGAAAGGTCTCCCTGCATCAGCCTTACCCTCACACTGTGGTTGATGACCATCTCAATAAAAGTCAGGCTGGGTTTAGAGTCTGAGCAGCCAAGAGGGTTTGCAGGGTTTGTCTGGGAGTATGCACCCACTTTTCCCATTGCAAAACCTTATTTTTGATATGTTTCTTAACCCCTGCATCAGGGGCCATGAGAGCTTGCTCTCCATGAGGTTGAAGCCAGTGTGGTGTGTGGGAATTTCCTTATTACATTTGGTGCCTTCTATAAAAGAACAGAGGATATAAGTGAGCATATATTCGCCCGAAGCAACTTCTTCATAGTTTGCAAAAATTACTTCTGATTTCATTTACGGTTTTTATCCTGTTACTTGTAGGTATTGACAGTGGGTTGTTGGGATAGATGGTTTTCCTTCAGTCCTGTTGGTCTGCAGGCAGAACCATGGTGTCCTAGAGCTGCCAGCAGGACGGGCAGGCTGCAGGGAGCTCATCCAGGGGGAGCTGGCCTGGGGCTGCCTTCGGCTGGCTCTGTGAAATGTATCTCCAAAATGTCCTCTGCAAATTCTTCTGGAAAGAGAACATACCAGAACATTTTTACTTAACAGAAAAATAAAAAAAGAAAAAGAGAAAGAGAAAGAGAAAGAGAAAGAGAAAGAGAAAGAGAAAGAGAAAGAGAAAGAGAAAGAGAAAGAGAAAGAAAAAGAAAAAGAGAAAGAGAAAGAAAAAGAAAAAGAAAAAGAAAAAGAAAAAGAAAAAGAAAAAGAAAAAGAAAAAGAAAAAGAAAAAGAAAAAGAAAAAGAAAAAGAAAAAGAAAAAGAAAAAGAAAAAGAAAAAGAAAAAGAAAAAGAAAAAGAGGGAAAAGAAAAAGAAAAAGAAAAAGAAAAAGAAAAAGAAAAAGAAAAAGAAAAAGAAAAAGAAAAAGAAAAAGAAAAAGAAAAAGAAAAAGAAAAAGAAAAAGAAAAAGAAAAAGAAAAAGAAAGGAAAAGAAAAGGCTTTATGAGTCAGTGCTGCCTCTAAGGAAAAAATCCCCTTGCCTCCCCCACCTTGCGTGGTTCTGAGTCACTGCGACCCTCCCAGCTCCTGCAGGAGCACCCCTTTAAGGAAGCATCCATCAGAGCTTTGGCACTGGTTAGTCCCCCTCTTGCATTACCTGGTGCTTTGTTGGCAACCCAGTAATTTCTCTCTGCCTCTCCCTACAAGCTGGCTACTGTTGGTGGAATGGCTTCTGCAGCTCCTGCCATCTGGAACAGACTCCCCACCCTGCTGGTTTTGGCCTCTACTTGTTTCAATTCTGAGATGAAACAATATTCATGTCCCTTTTCTATGATTCCTCATTTCTCCCTAGCCTTGCTAGTATTATATATGTATTTTTTATCCTAGTAACTGCTCGACAGTGGTCACTTGTTAGTATAGGCTAAAGAAAAGACACCAAAATATTTCCAGTCACAAGCTGGTATTTATTTTTTGGGATTTATTTTTTCCTAATGTGGTGGCTTTCCCTAGGCAGTCTTCTTTTTGTGGCTGAAAATATTATTGCATGATGTCTCCTGAAATATGATTAACATTAGTTTGAATTTTTGACAAAGCTTAATCAAAGTCGCTTTCAACCATTTTTAATTATGTATGCATGAAAAAATATACACATTTCTGCTGTGGAAAAAATATTGTCACACATCCTCATCCCACTATACATTCACAAACACATCAGATGACTCAGATGTTGGTAAAGCTGGAAAATGGGATATCAAATTAGCAGAGAGTAACTTTTATGGACTCATTGGACATATAGGTCAGGGAGGGATCTAGTACTGTGTCTCTCATAAAGAAGAGAGGATTTTTTTGTTTCTTCCCTTTTCCTGCTATCATAAACCTGAGAAATGAAATATTCCCAAGACACAAGAAAAGCTAAGCTTGCACTAATGAGAAAGCAAAACCCCAAGTATTTTGGTAAGGGTTTGAGCCCTCATTCTTCCAGGCACAAAGGAGGCTTCCGCACTGGGGTCAGGGAGATATTTCGCGAAAGGTCTGCTGCAGAGCCTTGAATAACATCCTCAGGGGTATGGGGTAACAGCCTCTGCTTGAGACACTCTTATCCTGCTGTTTCCTTCTGCTCTTGCCATTCTTCTCCAGCCACCGAACAAAGACGGGTCTTTGTCCCATCACAACTACGTCTCTTGGATTTGAAGGAGTGGGCAATTAGTCTTTGTGAACCCATCAACAGCATTCTTCATCAACCACATCAACCTGGCAGTGTCCTGCTTGCTCTCCCCACTTAATAAGAATGTCAGGAAAACACATTTCAAACTGAGTCATCAGTGACACTCATTGCCACATGGTACCATCAAGGCAAATTATTTAATAGGATTAAAAAATCTAAATTTCTATTTATTTGTTTGGGCACCAGGCAGTGACACTGGATGGGACTGAGAAAAGACAGAAGGCACAAAGGCCTTGGTGGGTGTAAAGCAGCAGCAGCTGTTGTGTTAGGACTTAGGAACCCTAATTGTGGATGCAAACCCATTTATAAAAGGAGCTGTGTGAGCATGGAAAGAGCAGCAGGAGTGACCTGAGATGGTGGGATGACAAGGGATGATGCACTGAGACTGAGTGACACCAGCAGGGGCTGAGCAGCAGCAGCAATATTTAAGGGACCTGTGTTGGGGGAAAGGAGAACTTGTGTGGAGAGGGTGTAAGTGGCTGCAGGCAAGAGGGAATGATGGCAGCAGCAGGAGTGAGCAGAGTCCATCACGGGCAGAGCAGAGGGCCTGGGAGCTGGCACAGAAAGCAGCACAAAGAGGCGAGTGCAGGGAAGCTGAGCTGAGAAGAGCCTTGTGTTTGAAGAGAAGAAGCCTGAAGGAGAGTTTTGGTACTTCGGAGCTCCTCTTGGCCTGGAAAGCACAAGACCTTATTGAGTAATTGAGCTGGGAACCGCAGGGTACCACAGGAATGAACCACTGGACCCCAATGGCTTTGCTTGATTTTTCGTCTTCCATTTGCTGCTCCTCTGTGTTCCTCTCTCGTTTGACTGTGGTCGATTTGTGGGGTTTGTTTTTCTTTACTTCATTCCACCTTTTCTCTTTCCTTTTATGTCCTAAATTGTTATTCAGCTGTTTTGATTTAAATTATGTTTATGTACAGTTACTCACAGCTCTGACTGTTGCCTCCTCCCTCCTGCGACTGTCTCTGATGCTTGCACATTCGCTTTGGCTCCTTTACAGCAGATGCCTGGAGCAGTAAATGAAAGCAGCTCTTTTATCAGTGAGCCCTTTCACCTCCAATTTTTTTATTTCTTATTAAGGCTCCAACCAGTCCTGGCTTTCTCTTCAAACGTAGTACATGCAACTCAAAACAACAACAACAACAACAACCACCACAGCCACCAGAAACCCAGATAAACTGGGAAATTATTGGCTCTTCTAAACCATCCCTCATCCCTCTCCCCCATTTTTCAGCAGTGCAACACTGCTACTCGTGGAGGGTGTTACAGGGACCCCACTGTGGCACTCTGAACACCACATGTGGCCAATCTAATTTAGCCCATGGCTAAACAAATCCCCAAATGTGGAATAAACCTGCTTATGTTATTAACAAATGCTGTGAGAAAATGTTTTACTCAGCTCTGTGAACCAGAAGCTGGGGAAAAAAAAAGGCTCATCATTTCTTCCAGGGCACAGAAAAGTCCTTGTGGTCAGCAATTCACCAAAATGTGAATATTCAAATATGTATATAATTCAGTGTTAAAGAAAAATAAGGGGAGGGGCATTTTCTTTTACTGGAGATTGCAAATATCAGCACTAAAAATATGGAGGCTCCTTGAAGATTTTCCAAGGAAAGTGGACAGAAGCAGTTCAGCTTTGAAATGAAAGCCTCTGTGGATCCTGAGGGATTTGTGGGTTTTTCATAAAATGAGATGTTTTTCATAATTTTGAAAAGAGATGCATGCCCCTATAAATCCACCCTCAAGAGTGCCCTTCTACAGATGAGCTCTGTATGCCAGGGTTTGAAAGGAAGATGAAAAATGCCAGCAGTGTTAAACATATTACTAGTTCAGTGAAAGATAGTTTGTTGGGGTTTTTTTTAATTATTATTTGTAATCTAGACATTATGCTACCATGCCAAGGGGGAAAAAAGAGAAAAGAAAAAAAAATGCCATATTAGAAAAAAATTCCATCAACAGCATGTTCAAAAGAGAAATATAATCAGCTTTACAGCAAAGTGTACTCAGCAGCCAATGGATACTTGACTCAGGAATTGAACTCACAAGTGCTTACTCATGTGAGTTGCCTTTCCCATCCTTTTCAGTGATGGGAAGAATCCCTGGTCAGCCTGTAGCCAGCCTCACTAAAGCTCTTCTGTCCTTCAGAGACCTTTGCTTCACCTTGCATGGAGATGGCTTCATCCTGCATTTGGAGTGACTCTAACAGGTGGAGAGTTACAAGATCTGGATGCAGAGGCTCAAACTTGCAGTAACAGCGAGATAAAAGAGCATCACAGCTCAGTGTGCTTGGAATGCTATCAAGACATAAGTAATAAAGAAAAGACATGTTCAAGGAAGCATAATAATAGAGTAAATACAGCCAGTTAACATGGATGAATTTCAAAGAGGGAAGAAAGAAAACATCATGTAAAGAACTGCACAACAATGGATCTGAAAGATATCCAAGTAAGAAGGAAATAAGTCCTGTCCCAAACATTAGAAGGCTTCTGCCTGTCATTATGGAAGATTATGCTATTATTCAATTACATAATGGATGCTTATGTAATTCATCCAATTGTAAACAGTTACTTCAAAAATCAATTTTATCCCACCCACAAGAACATAACTTTTAGGAAAGAACCACTTAAACCTTTCCTACTTCTTCCCTGCCTGTACAGCTTATGTTTTTCATTCACCTGACTACAGGGTTTTCTGCATCCTTTCTGACCAGCACCAGAACCCTCTCCAGATCAGAGGCTGGAGCATCTGAGAAAGAACATCTTCTGCACAGCTGGAACTCAGGCTGAGCAGGACCACACTGTTAAAAAGGTGCTCAGCAACGTCTCCCAAAAGCCCTAATCTGAGGAAACAAGAGAAAAGAGGGGCTAGGCAACAGTCCCAGTGCAGAGAACCCAATGATACAAAAAATAATAATATAAATAATAATATAAAAACAATTTTAAGAATTGGTAATTTTACAGGCCTGAAGATTGCCACATTGAATATCTTTCCTCAGGCCCAAATGCAGGGAATGGTGGAAGTTGGAAGCAATTAAGTTAAATCTGCTTGGAGTGCTCATTCTCAGGGCCAACAAAAAGGAAAAGAGAACTGTGGCCAAGTGCAAGCTGGTGTTTAGGCACACGTCAGGCAGAGTTGTGCTGAGGAACAGGGGATGGATGCTCCAAAGTGGCTGCTCTTGACAAGGTCCTGCTGTAGGCTTTGCTTGTGCCCAAGCAGGCAGACATGAACAAGACAGGAGCCACCAGAGGAGACAGACAGACAGAAAGCCCTCTGAACATGGAAAGGATTCAAGAGAAAAGAAATTGACCCAGCTGAACTCATCTCTATTAACAAGGGATAGCTAAAGGCTAAACAAGGGGGAAAGCAGGGGATTATCAATATATAGATTTATCATAAAGGCTGAATAATTACTTTCATTTTTTTTAGACATTTAAGACACATATGTACATATATGGCAATACTCCATTCACACATATGATTTTGAGTGAAATACACTGATTATTTGGGGTAATCCTGTTGCAGAAGCCACAGAAGAGAAACTATTTATTGTACCTTAGTCATTTTATGGCACACATCTCTCATTCAAAGTCTTAAGCATTGACTTGTTCCTCTGCCTAGCAAAGTGGAAAAATACCATTTTTCCTCTTCTCCACTGAAAAACAGGTAACTTTCTAGGGTCAGACAAGAAGCATGTGGCAGGGAGAGGAATTGCTTTCACCTCTCCTGAGTCACTAGCCAGTGCTGCCATTTCCCAGCTATTCTTTCTCTCTATCTGTGATCAGTGTTTTCTCTTATAAGCTGTGAAAAGATAGGGACAAAATGCAATAGTTATCTCCTCCATTGATGGTGGTTCTATTTTGTTTCACTGCTCTGAAATGAAAAAAAGTAAAACAATAAAAGGCATGCAGAATTTTGAGGAAAGATCAATTAAAAAACAGAAGAAAAGATTGGATGCATTAATCATACTGTTTTTAAGAGATGACTGGCAGACAGCATAGGACAAAGAGGATTCTTTTGAAAGGGATTCCTCTCAGTCCTGTGTGTCTAAATGGTAATGGTCTCTAACTATATGTCAACTCTTTCCAACTTCATTCATCAAACAGAACCTCTAGAGAGACCATGTTGATCCCCATGGCTATAAAATTCCCTCAGTGCTGTAATGATCTGAAGGTACAAAAATTCCATGGAAATAAATCCCAATTAAATACCCATTAACAACGATGGAGAGATCACTGGGGCTATTAGAGGCAGCCCTAAGACACAGTAACCACACACACAAAATTGTCCAGATCCTTATTTATCTGCTTTAATCACTGTAGTGCAAAGAAAAGCCTTCCTAATATTTCAATAACTAGTGCTAATTTATTGCAACTGAACTCAGTAGCATTTTCATAAGGCTTAAGTACTTATTATTTGTATCGTGGTGCCAAGTAGCAGTCTCAATCCAGATCATTCCCTTTTCCTCAGAGTTATAAGACAAGCTGCTTCTACTATTCTCCAAAGCAAGAAACAGTGGAAGATGTAAGACCCCAATTTTACCTGAACAACACAAAGAGCTGAAGGAACTTTTCCCATTTTACTTGGAAGGTTGTGGCAAAACCTGGAACGAGCATACTTTTACAGGGTTTTAGCTATAGGAGTCTCCCCTTTAACAGTGGGATGCTTTTAAAGTTCTTGCTGATAATAGGCTTGGATCACAAGGATGCAGTGCTGGCTGATTTCTGCCGTGGTCCAGAGATTTAACACAGAGTTGAGTAAGCAGATTATTTTTGAAATGCCTACTCCCATGTTGCTGTTCAAACACAACTTTGAGCATTCAGACATGTCTGATCCCAAATCCAGCGATGCATCACGTTCCCATGGAAAATATGACAAGAAGACAGTCCTCAACCTCTCTGGCAGTACCATTCAGGAAGATGAGCAGAGGGCAGCACCCACATAGGTTTGACCTTTTTATTTACTGATATAGCAAAGGCAGTTTCCTGCTTCACCTTAAACCTTTCTGCCTTATATGAGCAAAAGGAATCCTCACCACTCTGTGAAAATCTACACCAAGCAAAAATCTGGGCTTTGCAACTTCTTCAAAACCTCACTTCAATTATAGCTACAGACCCACAAAAGTCCAAATCCTGAATATTCCTGATATTCAAATAGGCTGTGCCATCCTAACTGCACTATCACCTAAGGAGAGATGTGATCTGTGTGATACACTCTAGTCCAGGTTTTGATCTCAACACAGCACACAGAGAACATCGTTGAAAGTGACATGTGATATCTTACTGAATTTGGGCTCAGGGAAATTGCCAGTACTTATCTTGCTTGACCAGAGTGCAGCCTTCAAAGCAGTAATCATGAAATCTTATTACTGTACAAAGATTGGAATTATACACTGGTATCTGTGGTTCATACTTTTTTGATTGGTTTAGTCCTTACCTGACTGGGAGATACCAGTTTCTGTCTCTAGGAAACTATTCTTTGGTGCTGCCTTCTTTCTGCCAAGCACCTCCCTTCTCCAAAGGGGTGTGCATTACACATGGCTTCAACAAATTTTGTCCTAACAGGTAGAAGCACAATTAATTTGTTTTCCCTCAAATCTGAAAGGCCACTACACTCTCTTATCCAAGTGACATGAATGAAAGTAAAAAAATGGACGTTTTGCAAGCACTGTTACAAATTGGAACCTGTGGCTCTGTATTTTCATTCACTGCATTGAAACACTTACTTCCTCTGCAAATAATGGACTAATCAAATTAAAACTTCCTCAGGAAAGCAAGTGGTTCTGACCTGGCCAGTGTACTTTTCACTTCACACTAATAAATCAATATTTTCCTACTGTCCTTTGCCTTTCTTCCTGCAGGTTTCCAGTAGTCTCTTTGCCCAGTGCTATTGCCTTTGTCAGCTGGATCCTGGCTTTTCCTTTCTTTTTGCTGGCACCTGTTTTAAAGGTCACACATAGCTCCAGAAAACACTGTCCATCAACTGACTGCATTAGAGACTCCTGTTTGCAGTGCTGCTGCATCCCCTGGTGCAAGTTTCTGCCCCAATGTTCACATCTGGAGGGTTTAGTGCATCAGTTTTGAAAGAATAAATCATTGTGTACCCCACATAACCACCTTTAGGCAATTTCTGCAAACCATCCCTTGGCCCACATTTCATTAAATAAGAAACCCTCAGGTTTCATTCACAGCCATACAAGAGGCCTGTAGGAACCACAGCAATCGGCTCCAAGAAACAGGGCCTTAAGAAACTGTGTCACGTATTTTTAGTGACTTTCAATACATTTTGTCAGTTGGAAATGAGGACAAGCTAAGATTACATGACCAATGTTTCCTTGCAGGTACCTCAGCATCACTGTGGGGCAAAGGCTCAAGCACCAGATTAGAAAATCAGCTTTGATCAAATTCTGACTATTAAAAGAGACGAAATCCTGGAGCAGGACACAAACCCTTGGCTTTTGTTTCCTACTGAGAATACACTTGCACAGATGTGAGGGTTTTGGGGGGTTTTAGTAAGATTGATAATCCAAATTTAAGACTTTCCAGAGCAAAGACTTTTAATAAAATCTGTGAAAACTGAGGTAGAGTGATGCTGGTAAAATAAATGAACTTTGCTGAGCTTCTCACTGTAAATCCTTGATTTTTCTAGGGTTTAGATTCCCCTAAGTGTAACTGTTTGGGATAGGTTATGTTTACCAAATGTCCATCTCATGCTGATTTTTCTTGTGCAAAAGTTCTATCAAAATGACCTAACCAATTACCTGAATGGGCTTAGGAGAATCTGCATTTCTTTTTCTACTGTAGTAAGGGTCTTTCTGGATACATATCCTCCAGTATGCTCTGCTGAGTGCCAGGATACTCCCTGGGAATAAATGCACCCAGGTGGGGTTATGAACTCATAGCCCTGTTCCTTTTCTTAGTGGTGAAACTGGGTAAGATTACTTTTTTTCATTGCAGATGGAAACATACCCAAATGTGACTGTGTTGAGGGTCTTTGAAATGCTACAACCTCCAGAATTCTGCATAGAGACTCATTAGATGCTGGAGTTTGATTCTCAATAATTCCACTGCACCACTTGGTTTCCTCCTCACCTCGTTCTGACCAGGTTATACAGATGCTGAAGAATAATGAAATGTTTTTCCATTTGGACTCTGTGGCCCCCTTTCTCCTGCCCTAAAGGAAATGTTTAGCGTTGGAATTAACGTGAAGTATTGGAAAATCAGAGAGCAGGAGCGGACTTGTGCTGTTGGGCTGAAGCAGTAGAAATGCTGGTACAGGAAGGCTGGATGGAGAAGGTCAGGTTTAGAAAAGTAGGTACAGATTCAAAGGAGTGCTTAAAAATGAGGAAAGGTGGATGGCTGGGTGTTTGGGAGGACATGGTAGGCAATAGGAGTCCTTAGGTCCTGCAGTCTGCCAGAGAGTAGCAATGAAAACACACAGACAAAACAGCGTGGTTAAATTAATGCTAAATCTAGGAGAGATTCTTGAGTCAAATCCTCTCTTGTGCACTTCAAGCCATGTCAAGTGCTTGAAGAGACCTGGGACTGTGGAACCTGTGACAGCACTGCCAGCACACTGGGCCAAGAAGTGCCTAAGGTATCCCCAGTGTGATTTAACGGGGAAAGCAAGGGGAACAGGGAAAGTCTGACATTCCCACCCTGCATGCCCAGCACCCACCACTGCAGACTCCTTCCCTGGAGGTGCTCAGAGGGCTGAGCACAGCTCATTGCAGCAGTGATAGCTGCAGAGCCACCTCCCACAGAATCTGCAGCCGCAGTCGGCAGTGGAAGAGCCAGGACAAGAGCTGGCACAGCCCAGCTGGGCTTCCTCTGCCCTCTGCAGCACAGGGAATACACGATCCCCACAGGGACACTGCTCTGCTCCAGCCCCAGAGCAGAATCTCTGTGCATGGGGGCCGATGGAAAACACCAGAGGGGACAGAACTGCAACCAACGGATTTGGGATCTGAGCGAGCCATGGGAGCCCTTGGCTTGACCCCAAATCCGTTGATGTTCTTTGCATGAAACAGTCACTGAGCAAATTTCTTCAGTACCCCAGCCTCATTTGATGAATAGCGAGTTATACAGTATTTCATTGCAACCCATAACTCCATTATTGCTAAGAGGCATGAGGTGAAACTATAGATATTCCTTGACTCCCATCCTATTACTAGTATGAGACAAAATGATACATGTGCTGATAAAAGGATTTGAAATGATGGTCTGTGTGTCAGAAGTGCCAGTACAGTCAGAATTATTTTTAAAAGATTATATTAAAGCATAAATTAAAAGGCTATCCAAAAAGAAAAGTACATGACTTCCAATAGGGTATAACATCTATCAAGGTTTAGCATACACTGTGTAGTTACCCTTAATGGGCTCAGTCTTTCTCATAGATTATTCACATATTCTGTGGGAAGTCAGGCTGGATCCTCTTTCTATCCCCTGTAAACCACGGTTGATAATATCTTTCCATTATATTCCTAAGGTGTAGCTATTTCATTTTTACCCAAGGGATCCCAGAGCTATTGTGTCGTCCCTAGAATGCTTTAAAACAATTTGTCTGTGTAGCAATTCTTCTTTATTCCTCCCCATTGCACAAAATCTCACATTTTCTTAATTTGATCACATGAAATGTTTGGGCTCGACTACTGAAAGAAATTACAATCTTTTAAAGGGTAAAAAAAAAAACCAAAATGTCTTGAGAGGTTACATGTTGTCTGTGTAATGCATGAACAAACAGTGCTCGGACAATCAATTGCTTGATTAGATACTAATTCCCTGTGGTTTATCTTAAAGGTACACAGTTCAGCCTTTTAGCAAGTTCAGCCTTAAAAGCAGCACATAAACCTGGACAAGCCAATAGAAAAAAGTAACAATGCTAATACAATGAAGATGTCCAGTCTTCCTGCAGAGGATTTTGCCCCACAAATACTTCTATTTTTTCATTTTCTTTTTCTACTGGGATTTCCACAAATTACACAAATAGAATATCTGCTGGGAGAACAGTATTCCAAATGACTGTTAACTGCCTAAATATTGCCTGTGAGTACATTTTGGCTTTGTTATGCCTAATAATGATTCATTACTGGATCATCCATTACTTTATTGGATATGAAGACAAATTAACAAAGCAAGTGGAAGTGTTCTAGACTGAAATGCCTGTTATCTTATGTTCATTGAGATTATTTCTCCCTCACCCTGACTTCCCAGAAAAAGTCTTTGCTCCCCCACGGTGTCAGGTTTTAACCACAGCCAGCAGCCATTTGCTCAGCCCCCCACCAGCAGGATCAGGGACAGAACTGGAAAAGTAAAACCTGGAAAACTTGTGGGTTGAGATAAAGACGGTTTAATAGGGAAAGCAAAAGCAGTGCACACAAGCAAAGCAAAACAAGGAATGAATTCACTGCTCCCCATGGGCAGGCAGATGTTCATCCAACCCCAAGAGAGCAGGGCCCCATCTCATGTTACAGGGACTTGGGAAGATAAATGCCATCACTCCAAATATCCCCCCTTTGTCCTTCTTCCTCCCACTTTGTACCCTGAGCATGATGTTATTTGGTCTGGAGCACCCCTTTGGGTCACCTGTCCTGGCTGTCTCCGCCCAGCCCTGTCTCTGGCTGCCAGGGCTGCCTCTGCTCTGGGATGCTGGTGGCACTGGTGACCAGGTCATCCTGGCAGGGACGTGGTGACACGACAGGAGCCAGCTCAGGTTCCCTGGGCAAGCCCAGGTTTTCACCTGCTGGGCTGGGGCTTCTGCACCCTGGGATTGCAGAGCCAGCAAGGACAGGGCTGCCTTCAGGTCTGGGAGGTTTCTGTCCCACGTGGGAGGTTTGAATGCTGCTGTGACTTTCTCCCCTGCCACATCTAGATCCCAGAGGGGCTGGCTGGGAGCACTTCAATCACAAGGGTTGCAGCATCAGCAGTCTCCAGTGTGGCTGGTGGAAAGCATCTGACCAAGACAGCTGCAAGCTCAAAGGCTGAATTCTGATGTGTTAAAAGGGCTTGGAGCTGCATCTTCTGTAGCTGCTCTAATTCCCTTTATCTTCTCCCAGAGAAGAGCTGATGCTCATCCTTCTGCCTTACAGAGTTTCTTGGTAAATCTAAAGACCAATAAAGTCTTTACAGCAAAGCCTACCACAGTCTAATATTGCTCATTAAAAAAAACAAACTTAAAGAAGTCTTACCAGTTAGTTTCATCTAACAACCTTCAAGGCAACAGGTATTAGTCACAAATGCAATTATTATTAATTTTATTATAACAACAACAACAACAACAACAACAATAATAATAATAACAACAACTGTGTTCTGGTACCTATATCTCTGTGATTTTGTGTCTGTAACAAAAACCAAGCAAAAATAAAATAAGAAATAAAAGAAAAAATAAATAAGATAAAGAAATAAAGAAAAGTGAAACCCCATATTTTTCCTTTTAAGGCAGTGAAAAGGCCATGGAGCTCTATAAATAATTCTTTAATAAAAAGAGCAAAACTTCATTTTCTTCCTCTTATATCTCTTGAGAATATGTCTTGACTGAGAAGAGTCTGTTTTGAATGAAAAACAACAAAAAACGTGGCCAAGAGCAGGAACACCTCCTGTAAGATGTAGGAACTGAAGTAGCTTTTAATGCAACCATGCAACCAAAAGGTCAGATCAGAACTTCAGCCTGCCTAACCCCAACTTAAGGAAATCCCAAACCTGAACCTTCTCCGAAACCGAACCGTACAACAAGAGCTATGATGTCCCCATCTAAGACTCCTGGCTTTCAGAGCTTGTACCAAATCAACAGGTCTGGGTGTTGTGTTGGATGTGTTAGTGGGATAGTGCTAGTTCAGAACAATGAAATCTCTTTGATTAATATAATTCACACTGGTCCTGAGTGTGACATTGGACCTGCTCACCACTTAATTCTCAACTAAGCCCTCAGGCTCAAGTGAAATTTATTTGCCTTGTGCTGACTTTCTGCACAAGGGTGAATTTTATTCTGCGTGAGATCTGTCCATGCAAAGATGTAAAGAGGAATAAGAAATGTCTCCCTCCATTTCCACAACGTGTCCCTGATTTCCTCTTAAAATGTCTCTGCTAATTGCTTTCAAATGCTGGCACGTAGGCGCTCTTTGGAGGAGGCACTCCTTCAAGGAAAATGTGCAAATCTCCAGCGCTGAATTTGGTTTTCAGAGAATGGTGTCCCCAAAAACAAATCCTAAAAAAAATAAGAAGTTGCTGTTTCTCCAGTGAAAGTATCTGAAGAGCAAGACTTTTTTTTTCCAGCCTGACAGACTGAAACATCAATACTGAGGAACATTTGCATGTAATTACGTAACTCATCCAGCTTTTCCTGATCGAGCGATATGGCATGCAAGCCAAGCACCAGTGTACAATAAAACAGACTAAATCCTTATTGCCAAGATTAGCTTCAACTGCTTTTGGGGTTTCTTTGTGAAAAGGTACTTTCATGTCAGCTGATGGCTACATATTATTGTCCCACTAAAAAGCATCACAAGGGCTAAGCACTCCAAACTCCTGCTAGTGCAATAATTTATTCCTTTTGCTGATCTAAAGATGCAAAAGTCCTCTTCTTCTCATCATAACTGACTTAACGAAAATCTCCAGTGACAAATTGATTTTTTTCAACCTGCCAAGTTCCTGTTGTAGATTTGAAGTGAAACAATCTTTAATTTATTCCTAACATTTAATCTCAATAAAACACTCAAACAGCAGCTTCTGCTGGCATTTGGAAAGCAGCAGTTTGTGGATGGATTCATTTCTCTTTGTCTCTTTACACAATAGACAATACCCATGGTTAACCCAGTAACATGGTTCACCCCTGAACTGATTTTACCATGGTTTGGATTATGATACTTGGGCCCTCTCATGCACAGGCTCACTGAATTCATGTTAGGTTAAGGCTGTAGATACACCAAATTCATACAGATTGGTGTTGCCGCTTCATCAGCCTTAAATCAGTTTGTAGGGGAAAGCTGCTCAAAGAAGCAAAGCCAAACCTAATGAAGTTCAGAGTTTTCATCTCTCATTTCCACAGGACACCCGTCAGAAGGTCACTCCTGGGAATGAGCACTAGATGCATGGATCTGCTCCTGCAGCACAGTGTTTCAGGAAAGAAATCTATTGTTAGCTACAGAAATACTCTCCAACCAGACACACACACACACCACAAGTGAATATTCTCTGCTTCTCAGTCTCTGTTGGTTTCTGACACGTCTCCTGCACACAGTAAGAAAGTTCACATTTTGCTGCTGTTTAAGTGTCCAATGCTGCCAGCAATGCTGCCAGCATTGACTCTCTTGGTCTCCACAGAGCCTTTCACAACTATAAAGCACATTTTTTTTCTTCCACCCTAAGCTTTTTTGTTCACCATTGGCCAAATAATGTTGATAATAATCCCTTCAAGGGAAAGAAGTTTACAAGCATAAAAATTACCTTTGTGTCTTGTAAGGCAACACAATCTCTGGCTCCCTGTGGTCATTTGTCATAGGAAAATGAAAGTGTTTAATGGTATTGACCAATGCCACATGCTCAATCATCTTTGAGAGCCCAAAACTTTCAGTCACGGGTTAGATATTAGCCAGCCATGTATGCTACATCTATATAAAACAGAGATCTTTAGTTCAAATTTTGCCCTTTAAAAAAAATGTTCATTGTTCTGGCTTTTTTCAAATAAGTACTACTAATTACTGTGTGTATGTAATATTTTTTCTGACATAACCTCTCACCTCTCATAGAAAAGCCACTTGAGAGGGAGGAAATTGCGCAAGGGGCCTTGTATCTCTTACCAACCATTTCTGACCTTCTCAAAAGTGATGGCAAAGCCCTGTCCAGAGCTACTGGAAGAGCTGGATGCACAGTCCTTTCAGAAGGGTCAAATAAGAGCGTTTTTGGCTGTGGTCAGACATGAAAGTGTTAAGGACAACATAACAAAGACGGGTCTGCAAGTTCTGAGTTTGGGCTGAGGAGGAAACCACTGAGACTACTGCCATCAAGCTGACCTGTTGTGTCTCCTGGTTTCTTTGCAGCTCTCCATCTGTCTCTGTCCGCCCGGTGACCCTTGCCTTCTACATTTGTTGCAAGCTCTTGAGGATTTGGGGCTTCTGGCAATTAGGGGCTTTTGGGGCCTGTATTGCACATAAGTCCATAAGTCCTAGTCATGAGTGAGGGTCCCTCATGTGATAATATTGGTGATAGTGATGGTAGAACTGCCATCTTGTGGGAAATCCTGATGTTGGGATTATTTTCTCTTCTGGAACCAAAAGCACATATTTCACCCACAGAAAGGTTGGGTTTTTTTCTTTTAATAATGAGCACTATCAAGTTATTTAATCTGAATTATATCAAACATAGGTCTGTTAAGTACTGCATGTAAAAACACCAGCATAGTATTAACAGTTGTCAATATGACCTAAGAATCTAAATAAAATTAATTGAAATGCCAGTGACATAGCAGACCTTTTTATCTTTGAAGGAAGGAAAGATCCTCTTTTACTGTAACAAAATGTTTCAGGATTACTAAAAGAAAATGATAGTGTCACAGTTATTTGTTTCAGCTTCTTATCTTTGAAAACATCATAAGAGTTGACACATTTCTGCAAAATATTTCATAGTATGAAGCCTTGCTTGTTGGATAGGAAGATGATCTTTCAGAAAAGCTCTGCTTAGAGAGTTTAGCTTTGGTCAAATGCTAGAACTCTGCATAATGAAATTATGAGAGGACTTGCATTTCATGGAATCATAGAATGGTTCGGGTTGGAAGAGACCTTAAAGACCATCCAGTTCCCACCCCTCTGCCATGGGCACGTACATGTTCTACTAGACTGGGCCTGACATTTCAGAGATAATGAAGATGTACTGTGAAAACACCAAGTTCACTATTTCCACAAATGCATGGAAACCAATAACAATTTTAAAAAGCCAAAGTGTTAGTGCTGGGCTCAGAGAAGTGCTTTGAGTTCATTATCCTCAGAGGGCTTCACAAAAGCACTCAGTGTCATTCTTTGAGCTCTCCAGCATCACAGTCTTGCCTCGGCATGCAAGTCATAACTAGGTAACTTTTCTTATCTTTTCTTATTAAAAGAGACAGAGAAAGAAAGGTGCAGCAAACCCAAACTGATTCTAATCCAAGGACCTTTTCCATCTCCCATAAAATATTCACATTTTTTGGCCTTATTTATAAGTTTATACTAGCAGGCTAGCATCATAAATAACAGCCCTATTTGAAGCTGGCAAAAAGACGAACCACATCTGTGAAATGTGGCTCACCTCCATGAGTCCAAAGCAGGCTGTGAAAATACAACTGACCTGATTCCATGAGACAGCCATGAAAGGCAGTGTGCTGGACACCAGGCTTTGCCTTTCAGGGCACTGCTGCTGGAGGGCTGCATAAGACTGGGCATGTCTCCTTTAGGAAGGTGTCTTAGGTATAAAAATGAGGGAAGAAAAGGAGGTATTAGATGGCTGATCCATCACAGTTTCCCTTAGAGCTCTGGATCCCCACACAGATGGCAAAGGGAGGTCAGCACATTCAGAACTGTGTGTGTATATATGTATACTATGTATACAAATATATATATATATATATATATATATGTGTGTGAGTGAGTGTGTGTGAGTGAGTGTGTGTGAGTGAGCGTGAGTAACTGCTGCCCTACTGAATTTCAATAGCCCAGCTTTATCTCACTTGCTTTCTGAGTCACGTGAACTGCAGAAATGCTGGGGTGTAAATTTGCAACCCATCAGCTGCTCCGCAGTAACTGTGTGAGCTTGTGAGCCATGATGGATGCAAGGCAGCCCAGCCCCTGCTCTTTGCCAGTTAAGCTACTTCATATTTAACTTACCACAGGCACCTCAGGGGCCTCGTGCAAGTGCAAGTCACCACAGACCAGCTGATGTGCTGTAGGTTTGCACCGTATTTCACAACTTGCTGTAGCAGTAGACAGCTGCTGGGCATGAAGGGGATAAAGGCAGCAAGACCAGCTCTGGGCTCAGGTTTCCATGCAGAACAAAGCTCATCAGAAGGTAGAGCACATTGTGGAATGAAACTGATAGGTCAGGCTGAGCTCAGATATGCTGTGGTGTGTGGCAGGAGGGAGCTGATGTGAAAGAAAAACAAATTTACTCCCCAAAACCACTATCCAGCTCACTATGCAGTATTATAAACCTTTAAAGTCCCTTTCCCTGCTTGTGTCCGCACCTCCACCCAGCTTTGCCTCCCCAGGTTCCTGTCACAACCCACCATCGTCCCTCTGGGAGCCATGTGGGGACAGCAGTGACAGAATTGCAGCTGTATGAGACAGTTTGGATTGCAGAGCTGAGAATCCCTCTTGGATTTCCCATTTGTTTGTATGGGCATATTCCAGTTCAGTTATCCAGCTACCAGCCTTGGTGGAGGAACATTCCAACACATGGCAGATAAGGATACCCCTGCTGAGACATGTTCCCAATATCCCCAAGTTGAATGATAAACATAAAGAGTTTAGATACAGTTCAAAGGACATTGAACCCCAAATCCTGAGTCTGCTGTTCTTGGCCTTTCACAGTGACCTAAAGGAAAGCCAAATTTTTATGAGCGTGATTGCTAAACCAAAATTGACTGGAGGTGTTGCCTTAAGCCCAGCTCTGACAGATTTCGGGCACAAACATTCCCTGACAGTGAAAAAGCCTTTTCAGGTGTCTCAAGCCAGGCATTCCAAATCAGTGGCCACTTTTGAAAATAAAAATGTAGGTCTGGGAACCCATTCCCACTAAGTCTTGTTTATGCGGGTGCACAGCTACAATGGACTGCTTGTCTGTGTAATGGCCAGACTCTGAGTAAGGATTTGCAGGCTCAGGCTCCTAATCACAGTCAGTGGAATCCTAGCTCTAATGAAATCAAGGGAAATTTCCCTTTGACTTCAGCTGGGACCTGGGTTTCACCTCCTGTGTTCCCACCTACAAAATGTGATTAACCAGGCTACTTTCTTCACCATAGTGTTGGGAGGCTGTAGTCATTAGTGGCTACAAAGAATGATTTTGTTTCTTGGGGTGGAAGCTGCTCTTGAAATCTAAAACATTGTTAACCCAGCTCTTTAAATCATGTCGCTTTTTGAGCGTTTTGCAAACAAGCAAACAAAGTGCCTGAAGCTCCCCAAAATAAAATAACTTCACCTTTAGCGCTTGAATTTGGAAGTGCCATATGTCATCCTGGGAGTGCAAAGTCTGCTTTTCATGAGCTGCAAGAACTCCCTGGGGGAGATCTGGGGACCGCCAAAAGTTCTTTGGGGGACTCTCTTTTGTACTGAAACTAGGGAAGTCTCAGCGGGCTTACCCAGCTGCTGGAAATTCTTCCACAGACACTGATGTGCAGCGCTGTTCCAAAACAAATATCTGCGAGTCCCACACTTCATCCATCTGTTTCGCATTTCAAGAAGTTAGTGTTCCACACACAAGTGTGTTAAGAGACTGAGAGAGCAAGCTGGACCAACAAAGGCTCATTAAAGAAGGGGGACTAGAGGGGAGGGGGAGGGAAAGAGGAAAAAGGAAGGAAAGATAGAAAGCGAGCTATTTTCCAAATATTTTATACAGAGCCACTGGGCATGGTTAGCATGGAGCTGGCAAGGCCAGTGAAAAATCAAAGGATCTCTCCTCTAAAGCCCCTCTGAAATATAAAACGTTAAGTTCCAGTTCAGAACAATACAGAGACCTCAAGCAGAAGTACATTAATGTCAGGGGATAGTGCAAGTCAAATTTATCCCTGATGTCTAATCAACTGTAGAGCAGTTATGCCAGGAATGAAGGAGGCTGCAGGTTCCTATCACTTGACCTGCTTTCTGCTACATTTAAAGTCATAAAAGATAGCTGGTGCTGACCAATAAAAAATTTTTAAAAAGAAAAAAATTCGGGGGCATTTCTGTAGTTCCCTGTGTCTGATCCAAACTCTTCAGACTTCTGGAAACCTAAGTGAACTGCTCCGCAGCTTTTGTTTTCTGTAATTGTCCCCCACACAGTGCACTGTGGGGACTGCTGAATGCATTTCATACATTTTTTGGCAGCAGCATTCCGTGTTGTGTTAAGGGTTCATTAATCTGCTTGCCACTAGGCCCCTGTGAAAAGAGGAAATTGTTTCACACTTGCTGAAAGACCGAGAAAAGAGTTTAGAAAGGAAGGAGAAACAGATTAAATGGGAAATACAAGCAATGGAGAGACAGGTTTGGGGCAGTGCTTTGTCACGTCTCGGATCGTACAAAGGCTAATATGTGAACTCGTGGAATGTGACAGACTTTTGTTCAGGGGAACTGTGCTACTGTGTCATTAATTAGCCCAAGACAGGAGATTTGGCTGCAGCTCATCTCTGCACAGAGTATGTGAGCTGAAACAATCAAGGCCCGTTTCCAGGCTAGGATGGCAAAGGAAATGAGGGGGGCGTAAGAAAGATATTAGTAAAAGGAGCAGGGTTTCAGTAAACTGAAATCATGAATCAAAGAAACAATAATTTCAAAGGAGAGAGGTCAGTGGGCAGGGAAGAAATTATTTTCCTGAGAAAGGCAGGGTGGCACTGGTCCATGCCATGTAGCAGCCCAAATGTGTTCACCCAATTAACTCAGTCTGGATTTGCTGTGTGGTACCCAAGGCATTCCTGCAGACAAGGCTCAAAATTAAACACCCTCAAGGCCTGGAGATACATTTCATCTCCCAATATGCTTTCTAAATCTTCTTCTAAACTCCCTGGCACACAAAATGGTTGGAAAGAGCATGGAGTACTCAGGTTTCACACTGCTGTGGGACTGTGGATGGCTGGAAGGAAGGACCAGGGGAAATGTCCTCCCAGCCTGACTTAAACCTTGTGGTTAGCAGCAGCTCCTCTGCAGAGACAAAAGCAAGAGCAAGAGCTGTTATGATCACTTTTCACAGCAAACAGGTCTTGGGGAACGGTCCTCTGGGTCCCACAGATTTGGATGCCTTTGGCATACACATAAGGGTTTCAGGATCAGGGCCAGTTCTGTGCTGAAGCAGTGTGGATCAGACATGCGGTAAGGATGACATATAGTGTTTTTACAAAAAAAATAAACAAACCACTGTGGTTTGAGTGTACAGACCTATCAAGCATCCCCCTAAACATGAACGAAAATTCTGATAAACAGTTTCAGCATTGCCTCGCACAAAAATATGCTAACCAGGATGGGCTTTCATTTTTTTTTAGTGATTATGAGCTGATTAGGCAAAGCAAAATTTGAAAATAATATGGATTGGAATAATCTACTTTATTGGAATCATAAAAATACAAGACTGGAGTTGTTGAATAAATTCTTAGTGCAAACCAACCCAAAAAAAGAGCGTCTTCCTTTGCTACTCATGAGCTTTAACAGAAGTTAACTGATTGCACTGGCCAGATGGCAATAAGTTTTGCAATACCAAGTTTGATGTGTTTTAACATTTTTGGCCTGTCCTGAGTGCAATCACCTCTTGCAGAGAGACATTTGGACTCTACCCATAGCTCTGCTGCTCAGAAACAAGATCAGACATTGTTGACTGAGAAGTACCAACATTTAAAATTTCACCTTGTTCTTACATTCACGTAATTTGATTGGTCCCTCTGCAGAAGGAGAGGATGTTTTCTCCAAATCTCTGATAAACCTTCCTGCCTTGCCTGTTTGTGCATGAAGGTAAAGGAACATGAGGTGGGCAGATGTACTTGCGCATTGACTTTGCACGTAGCATTTGGCAAGACACACTGCTCATCCCAGGAGTGGCCCTCTTTTTCTTTTTTTCTTTTTTTTTTTTCCTCTCCCTTTGCTGTTTCATGGAAATTTGCAACCAGCCAAATGAACAGGAATAACCCATGACATTATGCCTCCCACCAGTGAGTCACCGCTGGTAGAACTGGGATGGAGCCCTGAGCTCCTGTACCACAAAGGGGCCTACAGCTCCTCAGATACTTGATTGACTGCTAAATGAACAGCAAGCACTTCGTTTTCTGTAGTGTGTCATGATTAATTCATCTCCCTCTCATACCCCCACTGTACATGTTGTAGTGGGCTTCATTCATGAACCAAAAAGGACCTGAGTAATGCTCCCCTACTTACAGTTTTGTTTCTCCATAGAAGGTCGCAAAATATACCATGGCTGCAGGTGGTCTTATGTAAACAAAGCAATCTGGCCACAGTTCAAGGCTCAGCAATGTAATATTGTCAAGTGATCATTTTGTTGAAATAGTTGGATGCCTATAAAACATCTGCAAATGCTAAATTTAAAATACAAATAAAGCCCAAAGTTGGAAACTCCTCAGACTTCTGGTGAAAACATTGTTTTGTAGAACACAGCTCTCTTGTCCCATGTAAATCTGATGTTGAATGTGGACAAACAGCTTAGTTCCTAATTGTGCCAAGAAAATGGGCTTTCTGTGGGTGCAGAGCTCTTTTATTCCTGTAGGATCATAGCACAGCTTGTGATGGGAGAGCAATAAAAATCCGTTGGGGAACTAAGGGGAGAAGGCTCAGGGTGATATTCTTGCAGATTGTGAAACTTGAATTAAACAGAAGAATGAAATCATCTTTCTGTTACTGATTTAGCACTTGGCTGAGATGTTAGACCCTGTCCTGAGAAAAGTCCATAAATGGTATCACCCCAGGAGAGAAACGGTGAAGGCATTGAGTCATGGGGATGCTCATCTGAGACAAAGGTCCCTGCTGGCTTTCTGATGGCCCACAAAGGGACAGTCCCTCGCTGCTGGAGCAGGGGAAGATGAAAATGCCTCCTCAGTCTGCCCCACTCTTGCCTGTCTAACTGTGGGATGAAAAGCAAAGGGGCAGAGCCAAAGCTCCCTCAGCACAGCATCTACCTGCTCCAGACAAATTGAGGGCTTGCAGCAGCATGGCATCTGCTGAAGGAGCTGTGGGAACTGAGGGAGAGAAAAGTCAGGAGCTGGGTGATTTAGAAGGGTACAAGATCTTCCACACGAAAGGGCTTGAAAGGGCAGCTGCCACCTCACCTTACCCCAGAGATGAAGGATTATGTGGTTATAGCCTCCCACTAGGTACCCAGCAGGAGCCCTTAGGTTTTGGTTTAGCACTTAGCAAATCTGAACCAGGGGAGGAAGAAAGGAGGGAATGGGAAAAGGATTTTATACGTATTTTTCCATGTTTGTTTTTCAGCCCTGATGACTTTTCAATTAACACCCTTACTCACATTTCCCAGGGAAGGCTGACTGCTGTATGCCAGGGGTGAGACAGCCCAGCAGCGCTGCTGCTCTCAGCACATCCCCAGCAATCTGAGCAGACACGGTGCATTGTAACAGCAGGTGGTGTTGCAGGTTAGGAGTGAGCTCCAGAGCAGAGTTTTGCTCAGCTCTTGACTGCACAATGCCTGGCTCCAAACACTGCTATCAGTCTCCCAGGCCCCGTCTGAGCCACAGCTTGAGCAGCGCTCTCTCGCAGCTGTGCTGCCTTCAGAACTGTCGGCACATCTTTCCTGCTATGGTTTTGCTATCCAGCTTTGCAGCCTGGGATTTCTCTAACAATTGTGTGAGCCAAAACCATGCTCTTGACTGTCCCTCTGGGCAATATGTCACTTAATTGGTTAATATGCTTGTAATATAGTTTAAAGTCATAGCGGGTGTGCACACAAATGGCTTTGAAAAACAGCTTCAAATGCAATTATAAGCCTTATTAGCTTTGAAAAGAAAGAGAAAAAAAGACCCTCTTCTGTGTGTGGCATAGGTGGGACTGATCCTGTAGATAGGGCAAGAAAGGCCTTTGGCATTTTTACCACGGCACCAGGTCATTGTTTCAAGGAGTGTTCAAAGGAGCATTTTCTCCTCTGGGCAGCCCTCAGCAAGGTTAGGTGATGCGATGCCAGGCTTTCCACACACTCTGCTGCTGCTGGAAGCACCTTTTTCTCTGTGACTCCTGTGAGGGTCAGCTGTGGGCTGTGAAAAGTGGGCAGTGTCTGAGGGCAACAGCCCACAGGGAGCGGTGAGATAGCCACTGCTGAGATGCTGAGCCCTCCAGCAGCCTAGGCAGTGCAAATCTGCAGTTTTGTCTGCTATTTGCATGGGCATCTCCCCCAGAACTCCCCCAGTTCTCACTGGGCGTCCCTCAGGAGCAGTGCTGTTGCCCACAGGGTCAGGCAGGGCTGGGGCATCACTCCTGCTCTCAAATAGGACACCTCACTAAGGCACAACTCCCCTATGACAGCTTTCATAAATGAATAAATAACCAAATTCTCTACTCCCCGTTACTGGAAAAGTGATGAGGGCTTACCTGAATTTTCTAAAAGCACAAATGTCCCTCAAGTATTAAGCAAATATTGCTTCCCAGTAGCCTACAGACACTGCTGCCCTATAGATGCATACAATTCACTTCTTGCATGAGAAAAACATACACATTAATGATATATTCAAACTGTAACAAAGCGCTTAATTCATTTGCTAATACATCTTTTCTGCTTTAGAGCCTATCAAGTAATGAACATTTAATGACCTATTCATTTTCCTAAGAACTGCTGCATGGCATGGTGGAATCAATACAAAAGATGACCATTTTCACGCATCAGATAATCTTATCTACAAGGTTAAGATAATATTATGTTAATGTTTCCTGCATTATCTTGCATGCTTTTGACTCCTTTGAGAGGTGTTCATTTGGTTTTAGCAGATTTTGCTAGCATTTTTTGCTTCCTGGATAATTTCTGTTTCATTTTAACTTTACAGTTATTCCCTGTGCTTGGTCAGTTCCAGCAAACAGTAGTGAAAAAACAATGAAGAAATAAATATTAAAAAAAAAAAAGAAAAACAGCAGTGCAGGCAAATACTGTATTTAATCAGCTTTAACCTCCAGTTTACTCTGTAAAGATGAACCAGAGCATACAGCAAAGAAAGGCCAAGCTGCAGCTCAAGTATGGCTCTTGAACTGGCTTCTGAGTGCTTGCTACAGATAATAATTGAACCTAAATTAAAAACAAACAAAATCAAAATAAAAACCCTTCAGACTAATATCCCTTCCTGCCTTCGGTTTGTTCAAAGCCAGGCCTGGAAGGCATGGAGACAGTGCCATCCACATGTGGATCCTCTCATGGCAAGGAACATATTCCCTTGGAAAACAACCTCCACCTCCCTGTGCCATCAACAGAGTCAGAGGTGCACCATGGATTTAGGGTGGCATCCCAGGGTGTGCTCTGGGGTCAGTACATGGCCACAGGGAAGGATGCTGGGCCAGCACATGTCTGGTACACTGAGCAAGGCTGTAACACCTCCCAGCAGTGACAAATACACCCAGAGGTGGCACTTGGTGCACCCAACATTGGAATGCCACGGTGTGACCAGAGCCCTCACATGCATTCATTGTAGCTACATAGTAAGCACATTTAGGAGTCCCTGAATACTCATTTACCTCTCCAAACACAGCCATGAGTCCAATTATGGTCTGTTGGGTCAAGACACATTTTTTAAAAGTCCCTAAGCACTGATTTTATCAGTATGCCTCAACAGCACCAACAGACATGCCTCTAATGCACTGGATAAATACATTAAAATACATTAAACACATTAAAACATCCCTGACCAACATTGTAAGGAAGGTGCACATGAGGCTGAGTGCAGTAGCTGGGCTCCACACTGCCCCAAGCCCTGTTCACTGTGGAACCAAAGGGTGTTTGCACCACAGCCAGCTTCACATTCCCTGGGCTCTGGATGAAACCAAGCCCAGACAGAGCCCCAGCTCTGCTACCAGAGCACAGGGCTGAGTTAAACACCGCCACTTCCACCTCACTGGGTCTTTCTTTAGCCCCTTCTTCCTGCAAGTGGCACCCAGGTTTGGGGACCAAAGGGGGGGACCTGGCCCTTCCACAGGCTGCTGGCTGCGTGCTCCTCCAGGCAGCTCCCCTCTGCTCTGAGCAGCTCTTTCATACAGAGACCCAGGAGAAAGAAATACTTGTAAAAACTGGAAAATGAGCTGGCAAAGCCAAAGAAACCTGGCAAATGTGCTGCTCAGCTTGGTGTTTTTCATACTGACACAGCCTGTTTCTCAATTCTGTTCTTTTGCAGCGTGTGTTGTCTACCATCTCTGACCAGGTCTTTAAATGCTACTCCTCTAAAACAAATAAACAATTTTAATATGAAATGAATGCTGATACTATGTTTTTCAAGCTAAATTCCACATCAAGGTGTCACCATTTGCTGGCTTTGAAGACATGAACACATTCCCACTGCTGGCCAGTGCTGCCAGCTCTCCGGTTTTCTACTGGGTTTTGCAGTCCTGGGTGTGCTCCTTTTGTCCCTGAAAGCCTGCAGCCTGCTGAGCTCAGCTTTTGGTCTGACTTTGCCTTCAGCTTCTGGGATGGCACTGAAAATCCTGAAAATAAGGGTTGATCCAGACCTGCAGCTCCAAAAGCTATGGATAAACATAAACAACAGCAGATGTTGCTACATGAGAAGGAGAAAAACATGCCATCAAGGAGACACAGATATTACAGAAACAATGGAAGGAAAAATTAGCTTGTCATTTCGTCATGAAAGTTATTTTTTTTTCTTTAATTGTGAAACATACTGAATTTTTTTTTACATAAAAACTGCAATTGCATTTCAGGGTCTTGCTGTAGTGCTTAAGAGTAATAGGCTGGAATAGTATTACTGCCTATAGGTAAAATAAATAAATAAATAATTTTTTTCAATATTTTTGCTTTATTTTAACTTTGCACAATATCAATATTTTAACTCTGCTGAGAATAAAGTAATTCTGTAGGTATGATGACTCTTCTATGCAGGCAGCCCTAGCAGGACAGAAGATGCAATCAGGTGGGCATCTCTGGGGATGCTTCATGGTATAAAGGATTTTATCCTGTCTGAGCAGGAATATCACTCTCAGATTCTTATGGGATGGGAGGGGAGACGAGACATGAACAACAGATTTTGCTATGCACTGTAATAACAGAGACATGGAAAGTGAAGTGGAGGAATCACTAATTGTCCAATTCTGTCAGTCCTGTTCTTTGAGGGGACTATTGCTCACATAAACTTCTCAGGTGTTTCCATTGACTTCCTGTGAGTTTGGACCAGATCCTTTGCCAGTGGCTAAAACTTTCCTGATTTGCTCAAGCTTGCAGGTTAGTAGAGTGAGGGATTCTGCTTGCCATGGCAGTGTAGAGAAGCATCAGCCATAAGCAAACCCTCAGTAGCAGCAGGACTTAGGAGCAGCCTGCACCACCAAAGTGAGCCACGATGATTCTGTTAAGACAAATATGTCCCCCTCCTCTGGGAAGGAAACCATGCTAGATCTGAAAAAGCCTTCAAGCAAGAGCTATTCTTCAGTATTCTTGCAAAACCTCTTCTGTAAAGCAGAGGAGAACCAAAGAGAATACTATAAAGAAGCTGCCTTGAAATGAGTGGAGACATCCCTTGACAATTGGATGATAGGTTAGAATTAGTCCCACTACACAAAAGCGACTGTTCTGGTCAAACCCATGAGAATGAAGCTCTAACACTGAAGAAGAAAAACAGATAGAGAGACAGGTTGAGAACACAGTTTTTACATAGCTCCACAGATCAAAACCATCTACTATTGCTTAGAATACCAGTCAAAATGACTGGGAAGGGATTTTAAAGGAATAGGCGCTGGAGAGGCCCACAGGAAGAAAAGACTCAGATTCTCAACAGCCGGGATGAGGACAAAAAAAACCGAAAAAGACAAGATGAACTTTTCCAGAACACGCCAGGAAAACCCTGTAAGATAGAGTCTTTGCAGCTAAAAGGCCTGACAGGAAATGGAAGTTTGGATGACTAATTGAAATTAATGAAAACTAAGCTAAAATGGATGGGTTCTGTTTCTACTCTTTCAATAACTGACAAGGTGAATGTCTCCATTTTCCCACCTGTAACACACGAGGCCCAATCAGTCCTGTGTCAGCAGTGAGGCAGCCCAGGGTTAGATACAGTTCAAATTGCTGTGAGAGTCTTGTATGCCAAGTGTTGTATGGATTGTACTGGACTTATTTCTGGGGCTGCTGCTTCCAGAGATGAATCTGTGAACAGATGGGGCAGTCCAGCAAAGTGACCTCCTGACATTGTTTCAGTTTCATACTCTTAACCTCACTTTTGCAAGGAGCACCTCCTAAAAGTAAATGAATGCTTTCCATTGCCCTTACTGACGTTTCTGGAATTGCCTTCTCCATGGGCTCTCCTGTAAGAAAGCACCAACTCCCACTTTTTCTGCTCTCCATATATTCTCTCTGCTCCTTCTTTTCCTGCAGCCTGATCAGGAACTGGCCTATTGTCTTTCAAGCTTATGTGAATTGTTGTTTTCCCCCTTACACAGTGGATTCTCATTGTTAATATGTGAGTTATATGATTACCCACAGCTGGTAATTCACTTCTGTAACCATATAGCTATTTCCTGTATTTTTAGAAATGGCTTTTTCCAGCCCCTCTTACATCTAGTCCCAGTAGTACTGGTTTTAAATAGAAACTTATATTTATCTACAATGTACTACGTCCTGGCATCCCCCAAGGGACCTAAGAATCATTCCCCATCTCACACACATGACAGGTCTACAGAAACTGGTTTGTGATGGTGAGAGGGACCTACAGCTTGAGCATTGCTCTTCTACAAATGGGCCTCACAAGCATCTTTGGTCTCTTGGGGCACAAAACCAACCTGCAACCTACAGCCTGTGCTTAGGCATTCCAGCAGTTGCTCTCTAAAGGGGACTGCAAAGTGGTTGCTTGTCAAAAGTGTCTCGGACACATTGAGTGCTGCACAAGATAGGAAGGTCATTTGCTGTTTTTACAGCTAACAGCAGCTTTTACTTCTGATTTTACTCAGAAGGGCTCTTACAGGTGTCCTGCCTTGAGTTTATAGGGGAGAGACAAATGGGTTTGGGGAAGGATACGCTGCTGCATTTGGTCTTAAAGACTAGAAGAAAACAGTGAAATGAGTGCTAAGACAAAGGCAAGATGAGTGCAACAGAGGCCAAGAGAGGTCCCTGCCTTCACTGGATAGTTGTCCCTTATCAGAAATGCTGTATAATAGAAGTTGAACATACCACCAGCACACAGGTTCCAACCCCTGGAGGCCACTGCAACCCCTCCAAGGTGTGCACATGTCTGCAGGAAGAGAAACCAGTGTATTGATTGGGTATAGTTTTTTAAAAGTAGTGTGACTGTGAATAGCATGCATAAGTGATCCACGGGGTTTGTGAAAGGTTCTCTTATCCTGCAAATGGCTCATTCAAGAGGAGCAGTGCATGATACAGGACATGCCAGAATAATGCAAGCCTTGAAAACTGTAACATGAAAAAGGGAAAACCTTTTTCATTTGCCCAAGATAGTGGAGATGACAATGACATCTATCAGTGATTCTTATCTCTCCTTCCTTCTACTCAATTAAAGTTGGCTCCATAAGTGCCATAACATTATGTGAGTAATGGCCTGACACAATTGTCTGTACAAACAGAAATAACTAGCAGAAGGCCTGATGATTTTGACAAAATTATATCTGAAATTGAGCCAACTAAGAAAATTACCCAAATGGTCTGATGGCCAAAATAATATTCTCCTTTTTAGTGTTGTTGAGATCACACCATTGACTTGTCTCAATACTATAACTCCGAAAACTTCCAATACCTTCAAAGGAAAAGGAAAGGTGTGAAGCAAACTCAAAATGCCTCCTCACTGGACTGCAGCAGGCATGCTCCCTGCTGCCTACCACCTGGCATTCAAGAAACCAACCAAAACCAGGTCCAGCATCTCCTGGACTTGGGAAAATCTAATAATTCTGAGGTTACATCTAAAGATTGCCATACCCTTACAGAAAATCCTGAGGTACACCAACCCAACTGGAAAGTCTCCACAGGGCACTGCTGTCTGAATGCATTAGCTTGGGATCAGGCATGTCAAAGTCACACAGGAGACTTTGTGAGACCCAGCTGTGGTGCTCCTGGAGCAAATATTGGCTCATATTGTGGGAGACATATGCCTCAGTGCCCCACACCCTGAGCTCCTCTCATGCCATGGGGAT
Source organism: Melospiza melodia melodia (assembly GCF_035770615.1). NCBI lineage: Eukaryota > Metazoa > Chordata > Aves > Passeriformes > Passerellidae > Melospiza > Melospiza melodia. The sequence goes on from NC_086202.1 coordinate 8,700,561, forward strand.
GCTGTGCAGGACTCCCTTTGTACAGAGACGAGTTGTTTTAAAGCTGAGAGATCACATCCTGATCATCTGACTTCTGCTGTGGGATCTTTTCTTTTAGGTCTCTGTTACAAAGACATATAACATGAAAAGGCTCAATTTTCCACAAAGAAATATTTTGCTGTACAAGTGTTCCTGTGAAGACATCATTTCATGACTGCCCTGGTTCAGTTTAGAGAATGCGTGCAGGGAGGAGGGGTTAAAAATACTTAAGAAGAAAGTTTCCCCAGAACTACTCCCTGTTGAGTACACAGGGGGGATAAGCTTTGACAGTTTAGTTTTAAACAAGAGATAACATCAAATAGGCCCATGGGACTGGTTCCAATTATCAACCCAAACAAAAAGAACAGCTGCACCCAAAAAGGCCTGTGCTTACAGCCATATTTCATTTTAACCACATTACAAAGGAAAAGTCTCATGATATACAAGGCTTTTGGGTTTTCTTTTTAATTCCACAACGTATTTAGTAAGCCACCACATCATATGGTATAGAGATGCACAGTCAATTAAGCAGGCATTTCATTAACATTGCTTTTATACTCACATCAGAATGTCTTAGGTTAATCAAACCATTGCATTAGAAGGGAATGCTACAAAAAGGAAATAACTGACAACTCTACCTACAAAACCCATGACTTGATGTGGATATTGTTCCTGGTTGCCTGTCGAGGTAAAGTATCTTGGGATTGTATTTCCTTGGAGTTTTCACAATGATAATGAGAACAATTATATTTCTCCATCTGGAATCCATTAAATATGATTATGATTGCTGACTTTCCTATCCTTATTACTATCTGGATTAGCTAACCCCATTACAAAGACCATGCTCCCAAAGCTCACTTGCAAATATTGTTATGTGATTTCCTGTCATCCAACCAGAGTGTCTTTCTCCTTCTCTCTCCCTCTCTCTCATCTTTCTATTCATGTACCATTTCACAAACTATTTTGCCCTTGTCTCAATTATAAGAACCTTAATAGGTTCAAACTCCCAGATGACCTGCATTTGCAGGTGTTTAAGCGGGGGAAGATCAGCTGCCCTATGTGGTAATGATTCTTGCTTGCCTCAATCAAGAAAATGGGTCTGGCCTGTAACTTGCAGGTGCTACAGGGTGGAAATTTAAACATCCTGACCATTTATTTCATGCAGAATATGCAAAGATTAAGCAGGAACTATTAAGAAAACTGTTATTACAGAGAAGGAGAAAGACAGGAGTTTTTTTACTCTAACCTTAAGAAATGATCTTCTCAATTCAGAAAGCTGAGTTATTGGCTTAAGTCTTCCCAAAGTCTCTGGTTTTCATTCTGTGTTCATTTGCACTGTTAGTAAATGCTGAACAACTCCACTAGTTTTCATTGAAGTTGCTCTAAATTTACACTAGTATAATAAGGTATCCCTATTTATCTGAGGGTTTCCTTATTAAATTTCATTAAGGAGTCTGTTAAAAGCAGAAATTTTACTGGGTAAGTGTCAATTCACGGCGTTTTGGTCCTGTGCTGAATTTATCTCTATGTTTGTGTGTCTTCAGCTGCACAGTTTAATGTGACTCTTTGTAAATAACAGTATCAGTAATAACAATAAGAAACACCAGAGCTGTGTACTTCACTCCTTGACACCAGATACATGTCTTTGGGTCAGAGCTGCAAGGGTTTCCTGCAGCACTCTAGATGAAGTTATGTCAGAAGAAGGTTGCTTCACCAATGCTCATGGTTCCACACTTTTCCCTCAATTATTTCTTCTGCTGTACATCAACACTCATCTGCTGAATTGGGCATTAATTTAGAGGTTTGTTGATACATTATAGCTTTGCACAGCCAGCTCAGAACTTTCAAACTGTTTGCTTTGTGCTTTGATTATGCATTCATTTTGATTTGAAAAAGGATTATATAATAATCAGCATCATTTTAACACAAGCCAGTTGTAGCTGTTTCTATCTGTAATGATTGTTTAATGACTATTTAAGATGTGCAGCCTGGGGTTTTCTAATCAGCCAATTTTTATTAGCTTTCAGTGAGTGAATAAAGTGGTACCTAATCAGCAGTAAAACTTCAGTATTGAGCAAGGTAGAGCTTCACATAGGAAAAGCACGAAGGTCAAAAAAAATTATTTCATAGAGTAATTTAGGTTGGAAGGGACTTTTAAATTAATCTAATCCCAGTTCTCCTGCTGTGGGCAGGTACACCTTCTCCTAGACCTACACCTTCCTCTAGACCAGGTTGCACAAAATCCTGTCCAACCTGTCCTTGAATACTTCCAGGATGGAACATCCACAGCTTCTCTGGGCAACCTGTGCCAGGACCTCACCACCCTCACAGAGAAGGATTTCTTCCTAAAATCTAATTTAAGACTACCCTCTTTCAGTTTAAAGCCATTACCCCTTTTGTGCTTCTATTATCAATTATTATGGTGGGCATTTATGAGGCAGATACTGTCATGGTATCCTATATCAGAGCAAATAATGTTGTCCTGGCTTTTCTTCACTAAGCTGTGGAAGCTGGGTTTGACATCAAACTTCTTGAAGTCAACACAAAACCATCTTGGTAAGTCCACTGTCTTTGGATGAGGCTTATGGCTTATGGCTTAGGTAAAAACAGTTGTTCACACCTTGCTAATTTTGAATCCATTTCAGCTGCTCTGTGTCACAATCACATTTTATTCTTTTTCTTACAGCTCCACTGTGGAAATAATGCCTTCATCAAATTTGAGGAAGTACAACTGTGAAGGGAATTTGGGAACCAGGTCTTGGGGAAACATGCTAGGTGATCTGAAACAAAAGGTACATTTCTCCCATTTTTTTTTCTCAGAGAAATCAGATACTTTTGATTAGTGCACTCTGTTCAGGAGCTGAGCACCAGCAATTGACTGTACATGTTATTTGTCCAGTTCTGTGTGGTGTTTGCTTAAAACTCACTGGAAGAGGTTTACACTGACTCACTATCTCCTCTTTGGGCTGAGGGCATACATGTGCCACATCCCACAGCTCAGCTGACATACAGTAGTTCATTAAGCCACAGTAACGTGATCATGTTTTAAGAATCCTAATTTTCATAACTGTGGCTATCACTAATTTACTGTGGTTGCACTGAAATCTACCAAGAATCACCAGTATGAAATCTTCATTAAAAAGTAAAAGCTTTTTAATTACATCTCCTCTACTGCACAAATTAAATATCCGAGTTGCTCAGTGACTCATTTCCTAGTGCCAGCAGCTCAGATCCTGTTTGCTGTCTAAAACCAACTCTTGTTTTCATTTTGTTTCTGTCCAGATCCTTCTGTTATTTATTCCTTGTGTTCATCCTTGCTAATGACAAATTTGCAAGGCAGAGCAAGTTGCCCAACACAAGCAGTAAGAGCACAGCTGTAGGAGCATTGGCATTGATGGGCCAGCAGAATCAGACTGCAAAGCAGATAAATGGCCTCACTGAAACTACCACTAGATCATTAGTTGTCCTGCATGTTGCTTTCTATTCATGGAAAAACATCTTGCAGCAACATGGGCATCTCAAATCCAGCACTTGTGAGAAATTTGCAATGTGAAGGACAGCCCTTCTCTCTTGTGATGTGGGGCTGGAATCCACACAGCATTTGGACTGTTGTTTTTCTGTTGTTCAAGTGCCTGGAAGAATTATAGCTTACATGCTCTTAAGGCAGGGTGTAACAGGACATGATCATACTTCCCACCTTGCAATCATCATGGGACACACAAAAAAGAGAAGGTTTCTTCATGTCCTTATGCAGATCTTCTTCGTAAGGCCTCATCTTGGAGTCGTCTACTGAAAGACAAACCAAACCAGCAAAAACATATCATAAGTTGGAAGTAAACTTTTTATGAGATGAACTATGAACTTTAAAAAGTCTGGAATCTTTAGCAATTGCTTATTGCCTGCAGGATAGATGCAGTTAGTATAGTGCCTTGTGGGCATGCCCTTAGCTGCAATCCTCATTGATGTTCTTTTGCTACTGCTTTCAAAACTGTTAAAATTCCTTTGCTTAGGTGTTCTTAGCACTTATGTTGATAGGGAATACTTCAAAGGATACATCTTTACTTTATCAAATCTGCTGTAATTTTGTAGACAGAATCAAAGAAGTTCATTTTAAGTCTAGTCAAGTTTGCCAACTGTCCTAAGCTCAAGAAATCAATTCCATGTTGCCATGTAATCAACCCAAACAATAAGCCTGGAACACAGCAGTGCAAATTTCTTCTTGATGAAACTACATTTGCTTCAGCACATTTAACACTGGAAATAATTTTGCCCCATTATCCTTACATTCTTTTTCTATTTCTCCCATTCTTCTTAAAGCTTTCCTGGTGTATTCAACTCCATGGCTGTATTGATAAGCAGCTGACACATCAGTCCCCAAACACAGCTCTCAGTGGTGTCTGTTGAAAGCACAGCATCATGTACTTGCTTTTTTTCCTCACAGAAGTTTCCTCTGGCACAAAAAACTTGCTGGGTGTTCTCATGCCGTTATTACAACAGCAAGGCATTTAATGAGGGTCCAGGCACTTGGCAAGCTTTTATGAACAAACAGCAAAAGACAAAACAGGAGTTTTGCAGCTGAAGTCCTGGGCATTATCCTGCACCTACTGTGGCAACAAAAACACTTTTTCCTCTTAACAACTTGAATACAATTGTAAACCTTATGCCAGTGCTACTGACTCATCCCTCATGTTGTGTTTGGTGCCACACATAACTGTGATTCTAGCTGAAGCTTTAGTTTGGATTATTATGAATTCTATAGTTATGATACAAAAGGGATTTTTTTGGTTGTTTTTTTTCCAACTTGTAAAATATTTTTAGAGAAAATCTAAACTGAAGGAAAGGATCTGAACACACTAAAAAAATTCTGCAGGGAAAATTGTGTGCAAAACTTGGAAAGCTATAAATCTTTTTAGTGAGGTTCTTATTCTCACTGGGAACCAGATGAAGTATTCAGAACAGAAATTACATAGGAGAATTATCAATAATATTCATCCCTATCCCAGTTACACAAACAGACCTGTAAAAACCATTCTTACCAGTGTGCAAGACCTGGCCTACCTCAGAGTTTAGGAATCACAAGATCAGTTTGGTTCTGCTCCTTCTGAAAGTCTTTTCTCCAGTGTAGGCTCAGGCAAGTTTTGTCTCAAATGAGATACACAGCCTTCAGAAGCATTATTAGGCTCCTTATGATACATCTTGCACCACAGACAAAGATTGCTGATTATTGCCCTCTTGGGAAACATGGCTCTCAGAAGATATCCAAAATCAGCCTGAATTCAGAGATGCAAAATATATGGTAGAACAGTTACATTACTTCCATTAAAAAGCCCCAGAGATGCAATATTAAACCTGCCTCAGCAATAGCAATTCACTCTGCAGAGTATCCCCAGTTTCCAGAAGGAGAATATTCTTTCCTTGTGAATTTAACCTCAGAAAATTTTCCCTGATATTTGTATTGAGATTTTGGTTTCCGTGGTATTTTGATTTGAAACACTAAAAAAAAATATGTCCTGCTAATACTATATTCACCTTTAAAACACAGTTCTTAACATTTTCAGCATTGGAATAAAAGACTGATCCTGATGCAGGTAATGGTCATAGTCATGTTGACTTTAACAAGGTTTCCCTGTGAAAGAAAATCTACTCCATGTAGATTTTAATTCCTATTTTGTCTTCTACTTACCTCTTCTGACAAGGAACTGACCTTGAATGTGTCCTGGAGCCTAAAAGAGATATCAAACCAAAGGCAAAGCATCTACAGCCACTTATATTGGCTCCAACACACTGCTTTTTAAGTGAATAAAATTTCCATGTTCTCACCAGCTAACAGCTGTAGTAAAGTCCCTGGAAGAAGGTCAAACCAAAACAAAACAGGTGAAGTATGTACAGAAAAATATAAACATGTATTAAAAACAAACAAAATCAAGGGTTACAGCATAGCTTATATATCACTTTCTTTGTCTTGTGCTTCCAGCTGCCTGGCTCGAGGCCTTCACTACATGAGACATTTGTTGGCATGGAGTTCAGGCTTCACAAGGCTGGGTTTCTGAGCAGAAACTCTTCGTCTGTTTATGTACTCACAGATTTACAATTAAATGTATTTGTTCTGTTTAAATACAATGATGCCCCATCTTCTGCCTGAGTATCAAAGGATGGCCACTGAAGTAAATGACCATAAATTCACTTTGACATCACACGCACAGGACAGCAGATGAGGTGTAGGTATATGTCCTGGAATGCAATAAACCAGTGTACAAAGGACAGATAAAAAGTATCTGTGGCTATCATAGAATCATTAAGGTCAGAAATTATTTTTAAGGTCACTGGATACAAACATTACCTTAATACCAATCCAGAAATCATCTGCGTGCTTGTGTGGAGAGCTTTCCACCTGACAGGACACTCTCACACCCACCTACAAGGCGTGCGCTGACAACCAGAGGAGTGTATAGAGTGTGTGTGAATGTGCCAATTAGGCTGACAACTCCCGTGCTGACAAGCCATGGCTCTGAATCCTGCAATTCCAAACAGGTAGCAGTGAGCAGCAGAGTGGCTGGATCCAGTGCTGTGTGGGAGACAGGCAAAGAGGGAGCATTGCTGTGATTGACATTAAGCACTGTGCTACCCTGAGAGTCTTTGTAGTGTGACTTTATGGTCTTTTTTTTTTTTCCCTGGCACTCCCCACAATTCATTTAGTCTCAGCACCACTTAAAGAGACTGTGGCATCTGGTGGGGGGGAAAGGAGGATATCCACTTAAAATAAAAGCAATTTTCGACAAGAAAGGTTCTCTCAATATTTTAGTTGTCTCAATATTTCACAAATGCTTTTGTGTTTCATACAAGCAAGAAGGTGAGGGGATTTTCACCTCTGTCCATGTGTGGTGAAAGCAAGCAAAGAGTGACACTGCTGTTAAAAGGGCCCATTTCCAGAGTTTAGAAGAACTCTCACTTGATATTCCCAACAAGGGATGTCCCTTGTTATTAACCTTTACATTAAGTTTGTGCAATTCCTGAGTGCTTTCCCCCAGACAGATATTCCCTTACCACTGTTTTTTTCCCCCTTTCTTCCCTTTTGAAATGGGAGTGCAACAAACATGCAGACTGACCCTGGTAGCAAAGCAGGCAAAATGTCCCCACGTCCCACAGCTGACACAAACCTCCCTTCTCCTGGGGCATGAAGAGGGAGGGTTGCCCTTCCAAAGGGTTAAGGCATTTTTGAATACAGATTTGTATCTTGGGCACAGAAAACAGCACGTGGGGATGAACAAGAAAAAAAAAAGATCCTGTTTAGTTTCAGTGTGTGACATTTGCCTGGGGGAAGAAAGTGCAGAGCTCATTGGAAATCCTATTGTTGAAACTCTGACCAGTCCGTTATGAAGTGTCATGATTTAATATGCCAGGGTTGTTTCCATTTTCAGGGTCGATCACTCCATGTGTGTGTGTTTGTGTGTGTGTGTGTGTGTGTGTGTGTTTGTGTGTGGTGAGCCTCTGCATTTAAAGAAACACTTTCAGGTTTTACACTGTTAAATTTCCTTTACAAGAATCCTTTTTGTTTCCAGCAGAACAGATCTCCAGCAAGATTTACTCCTTCACAGCGCATGGAGGCACGTTTTCCAACATCAAATCCCCTGATCAAAGCGGCAAAAGTTAGAGATTGAAGCAATAATTATGACCTTGATCAGAGTTTATTCTGTTACATGATTAATCATACCCAGTATTTAAAAAATCAGGTGCCTGCCTGCTGAAATATCAACTGAAAACAGCACTTACAAAATAGATAGAAGAAAGGTCAACAAATCTGAGCTTGTTACAGCAACCTGCAAGTCCTACATATTTCACTGTTTAGACATCAGTTTGCGATACCTGTTTTCTTTTATGACTCTGGGCTTTGTTACCAACTTACCATTAATAGGGTTCAGCCAATGCAGATCTTTTGACTCTTTTTCTCTCTCTGTCCTCACCTGTCAGCCTTCTCTTCATCAACTATATTTATTACAATCAAGCCCTGTCAACTGTCACAGCTTACATACAGTCTGCCAGTAAATATGTCTTTCCAGTCATTAGACATTCCTTCCAGTCACCTTGGGATTTCTACCTTGTCTATCTCACTCCAAAAAAACTTTTGTTCAGAAGTATTAGACTCCCACAGAGCAGTGTCAGCTTGGGGCCATTACTGTAGGAAGTGACAGAAAACACCAAACTGTCACTCATTAGGATCTAGTTTTTCCAGAGTTGATGTAAGTCAGATTTAGCCCCAAAACGAATCATGATTTATTTAATATATTTGCTTCTACAAGTGTCAGCTCATCAACTTAAAATGTTTCTCCTTTAACTCTATTGAGGCCTGTACAGAAAGTTTTCTTTGAAACCTGGTTTTTGCTCTGAGGCTTGATAATTAGAACAGAATTGAGAACAGTCAAGTTTCTGCTCTACAGGTGCACTTTATTGGCCCTCAGTTTTATAATTATATGTAGAAAGCATTGACGTTACAATTAAGGCTGGACACATGAGAAAATGCCACCTGGTGGGTAAGAACTTTTTGTGCTGGCTCCCAAATCTGAGGTGAGATTGTAAATCCATAGATCAGTTTAAAGAAAAAAAAAATTAGCTAGACAAGTAAGGATGGAAAAAGAAAATAATTTCTATGATTTCCTGATTATGCTACAAATTGCCTCTTCAAAGGATTTATAGTCTTATATTCATAGGTACTTCTGCAATTGCACCCCCAGTTAAAGCCTCTCTTGAGAAGCATAAACTCCCAAGAGTCCCCTGCCTCCCACAAGTTCCTGTGTCAGGCTGGTTGGTGCAGGGATGCATTCCACTATTTTATCCCATGTGGAGTCAGGGAGTCAGTGGATCACAGAGAAACATAAAAGTAATAGGTGGCATTGCCAGTGGAAAAAGTGAGAGGAAAGAAGGGAGGGATAAAGGTCCAGGGTTGTTAACTCAGAACATTTGAATTGCTTGTACCTCATCACTACAGCAGAGTCAGCTCTGTCACAGATAGGAAACAATACAGCTCCAGTGAATTTACAGAGCACAGACTCACAGAGATGAGCAACACAGAGAAGATGTCAGCAGCCAGATTTTGCTTCAAATAAGGATATCATCATTAGTGATTCACTTATGTAGCAGCTATTACAGACTGCAGGGGACTATGCAGTATTAGAAACAGTGTGTGAGTACTGATGACTGATTTCACTATCAAAAGGCAAACATCTCTGAGGTGGAAAGGGTGTCTACAAAATCACAGATTATTGTACAGGAGTATACACACTAGTGGTGCAGAGTAAATAAGCTGTCCCATAAATCATAAGCCACTTGGAATTTTTAGTGGACACAATTACAAACTCCTCATTCTTTCTCTTAGGTCTGTGGAAGTAATGATTCCTGCCACAAAATGCCATCTGAGATTAAATATGGAGCACAGATTATGACAGTCATCAAGAGGGTGGATAGGGCTTATGAATCATCTACAGCATTCCCAATAACTGTGACTGAGCAGGCTTGACCCTGACAACAGTGTGGGTGGGAACAGGTTTTACCCTCAGGGATACTGAAAATTGTACATCCTATGAGGTTTCCATATGGGAAAACATGGGATTTATCCCAGTATTACTGCTGACCACTCATATGTTGCTTCAGCAGACTCAGGATGCCAGCACAGGGGCAGCAATGAACACTGGGACACTTAGAGCTGCTTGCTTGGAACTACATTCTAGCCAAAAAATATTTGGGAAGCCCCATTTGAGTGTTGTGTGTTGTATCAAAAAGGTGATCCTTCAATATTACTCTGTTAGCAAAAAAGATCAGCTATAAATGCTTCTGCCTGTCTCAAATACACCAACATGAACAAAGTTTTATGGATGCCTATTTATGTGATTGGGAAGTGAAGATTAGAGGATTTAAGGGATTTTCTGTGAGGAAAGACATGCTTGGTGCTGGAGTTGCCCTCAGAATTCCTCCTCACATTTTGCCTCTAAGGTGATCTAGGAAACCAGCCCGCAAAACCCTACCTCATCACAGCTCAGATTTCAGCAAAGCCAAGATGTTTTGGATCAGCCCTAGGATTTTAAGTTTACACATGAAATGGCAAATAAATAGTCATAAAGTGATTTGAGCAAGGAAGAAGTGACCACAGTTATACCAGTCACAGTGGGAAATAAAGGACCCAACAGAGTCTGGAAATGAGGAGATGGCTAAGACATGGCAAATGCATCCTCACCGTGTTCCTCAGTGAAACCCAAAGCAAGACCTGTATCAGGAACAGCCTAAGGAGGTGGGTGTCAATAGCACAGCATGATTTCCACCTGCCCTGCAGGAGCTGTGAGAGCTACCTTTTCATAGGAAGGCAATAATTCCTGTCTCACTTGCTTCCCATAGGGAATCTGTCCAGCATGCTCTCAAAGGACACCATGACTCAACCAAAATCAGCTGCAGACCTTCCTGGAACTCCAGTTCTGCACTGTCATTCCCATCACACCTTTGATTTTTAAGTACTTTTCCCTTCAAATATATCCTTTCATTACAGAAAAAATCCTGAATCAACCTAAAGCCCTTCATCACTGTCCCTAAAGAAGATGTTCTAAAAATGAGACACTGGATTCTGTTTGACAAATCATCTTAAATACTTACACCCACCTGACTGTTGCACTCAGTCTCCTTGGCACAAAAAAGGACTAAAGAAATGCTTGTGTGTTGACTGCAGCAACACAATTACAGAAACTGCTACCAACAAAGAAAATAATAACTGCTTTAGGTACAGACAAGGGAAGCAGTGGGGGGAAGGAGGAATGAAGGGAACCTCAAGGTTAAATGAGCAATGGGTCGGGGCACACACAAACAAATGTAAACAACAGAAATCTTTCAGCATAATTTTGAAAGTAATGGCAGACTGAATTGTATTATGCAGGTGTATGGAAAGCACTTTGCTGCATTATGCCATCTCAAGTTCTTGTTCCTATTTCCTTTTGTCAAGAGGTCTTTGATTGAAGACAAGATTGTCTTCCAAAGAAAGGAAAAATGTAATGTGAATAGCTCAAGTGATAGACTGCAGTATCTTGGATGCAGCAAGAAAAAGCAATGCTAATGGATTTGTAGAGCAAATAATATGGGGCAAGAGGAAGAAACAATCAGGCCTCACACAAATATAAAGAAGCTTGCTTGAATCTTCATAATTTGCAGTGATTGGCATTCAGCTCAATGTACTTCAGGTTCGAGTAGAAGCACTTCCAAATTTCCCCCATAAAAGTCAGAAACCCATAACAACTGTAATGTACCTTAAGCCCTGTTTTTTGTATTATCTTATTTTTTTTCCTGATGTGATAGTTTCCCACAACTGCTTGTTGCAACATAGCTGTCTTTGTTCCTGAGGAATGGTGCATTCCTAATGGATCATGGCAAGAGCCCTGCCAGCTGGGACAGAGAAGTCTGGCTCCCTGACTGATACATGTGGTCAGAAAGTGTTCCCCGTGGTCCACAAATGAATGGACCAAATTTCCTAAGGGTCTCCTGTAACCACATGAAGTGAATTCTTCTCTTCAATGGACCAGTCTCACCCAAAGTTTTGCTAGCTCAGTGTGAGATAAGAGTCTGATAAGCAGGCAGAGGTAAGGCTCTAAATGAAAGGAAAGGAGAATAAAAATCAGTAACTGCAAACATCCTGCTGAATTAAACTTGTGTCACAAAAAGTTGCACAGAGAGGCAGGGAGCTGTGACTTTCAAGGCTGGGCTGCTGGGCTGTCTCTGGAGTTAAATGCACATTTCCTGCTGTGCCAGAATCACAGAACACACGACAACGGTTCTGCTGCACAACTGGCAGGTTGCTGACACCAAAGCTCGGCAGGTTGGAGATGTCAGAGGACAAGGAGTCAGCACAGCCTTGTGTTCACCCAGCCCAGACAAATGAGTCTTTGAGATCACTCCCAGAGCAGCTTTGTGAAGGGCTGTGCTCTCCCCAGATGGGGTGTAGTGGGAAGGAAACAGAGGGGAGCTGTGGCTTACAGAGCTCACAATGATCTGACTCCAGCTTTGCAATCCCCTCCTCACCTTCACCCTGCCAGCCCCTCTGCTGCCATCCCCTCACTACACATACAATGCCTGCCTTGCTCCTTCTGATCCTTCTCCACCAGCCTTTCTCAGTTATAGCCACAGCCACTCTCCCTGGCTCCCACTCCTTCTTCCCCTGCAATTATCTACTCCTCCCAGCTCCCATCTCTCACCCACAGCACTGCTCACTCTCTAATCCACTCTTCTCACACCAGCTAAGCCTTCCCACTCCTGCTTCTTTCCGACCCTTCTGTTCAGCTCTGGGCCCAAATGCTGCTCCTTCAGAGGCTTGTCCTTGTCATTGTGGTGTTCATCAGCATGGCTGCCTTCCCATTCCTCTGCTGCGTCCCAGGCACCAGCAGGAGATGTCAAAAAGAGACAACACAGTTTGGGAGGTATTTTTGCCTAAAGCTATTAAAGTACTTGACTTTGATCACTGTGATTTTTGTGCCACAGGTTTCACAGTCCGGGGTGTTACCGGGTTCTTTACTCCAGCTTGTGTGGAGATTGATTTCTGCCTGCACTCTATAGAGGCTCTCTCAGAAAAAAACCCACTTGTCTGGATGAGGAGAGAAGGCTCACTTTATTAGTGTCCATCATGACTCACTCTCAGGGACAGGTGGGAAAAGTGAGTTGCTTTGACCCACACTCACCACCAGCCAGGAAGCACAGCAACCAGATTCAAGTGTTGGGCTTAGCTTTCCACCCACTAGAACACAGCAGAAAGTCTTTCTGAACCACTGAGAATACCAAGCTTCAAAACCAAAACAAAACAAAATGAAGAAAAAGTGCATCCAGCTCCCTTTGGCCCTTTAGCTGAGATCAGTTGTGGTCTCAGTTTGAGATCTGACATGTGCTGGAGCAGGAACGGCAGCGCTCACTGTCAGGGACATGTGCTCTGTGATCTGACAGGCTTTTCCTGTCTTTGACTCCTCTGATCCTGTGATTTGGCTGGCCTGTGGGTACTGTGCACTTACCTGAAGATGCACAAGGAGCTGTGGGATGCCATCACACTGTCAAGACCCTTCAGGAAATTCCAGGGCAGAAGGCTTTCAGGAAATGTCACCACATCATCATCCACTTCATGCTGCTGACTTTGTGGTGCTGCTTCCTGCAGCCACCTCGTCCTGTTATGGAACAACAGAAAGGTAAAAGAGGTGAAATATGAACAGTAAAAGCACCATTATCTGGTTTTCTAGCGATCGAGAGCCCGGAGTGAGCACCAGGAATTCGAATGCCTGTTCAATCACCTACCTGACTCAGAAAGCTCAGGAAGTGGTAATGGTAGGAGACTTTGTAGATCACTGAATCAAACCAGAAAACAGGACATGATTCTCCTTAAGATCTCTCTGGAACACAGCAAGGGGAACAATTGCACTGTTAGGGGGTCCTCAATTTGGGAGGCATATGCTAGATGTTTCATGCAGCTGTTAAATAAAGCATTACTTGGGTTTCTTGACAAAATATAACAGAGAGAAAAAGAATTATAAAAGATAATTCCTTTTATGAGCAATGTACAGATTCAGTGCAGCATTCCTGACTGCCAGGAGTTAATTAGTTACAACCATGAAAGACAGTGGTCACTAGACACCTACACCAATGATACAAACAGGAGAGTCCAAGCAAGGAACATATGCAGTTGGCTCAAAAGAGCCAATTAATCAAAATAAATTGAAAGGAATAAGAAAAAAGACTGGAAAATGCAAATGAAGATTAGAGGTACTTTATAATGAATTTCTTAAGCAAGATAATTATGGAATTGCTGTTAAGTTTAATTCACATACTGTTTTGATTGAAATACTGGTATTTGCAAAACTGATAAGGCACAGGATGAATGGGTGAAGAGCTGGCTATTTGGCAGATCTCCAAAATACACTTGTCAACACAGAGTCATCACTGAATGGGATTTCTCCTTAACAAATTTTTGCAACGACTAGCACTGGTCTGTCTGCAGCTAGCTGATGTTTTCTTGAGTGGATTCAGTTAGTAAACATCAATAGCCTCATGCATATGAATCAGGCTCAGTGAAAATTATGTCGACATTAGAACATCTCTGCAAATTGTTTTTGGAAATTTTGCTCTCTTTGAACACATTTCTGACCTGCTCTCTCAAAGTGTTTGCTGATTACAGGTATAGGGGAACAGAGAGCCTGACAGGGGGACAAAGGAGAATGCTGATGATACAGGGGTGGCATTTGCAACACAGCCTCTTGGCAAGGTGGGAAGAATTCTAAGAAAAGGTGTTCTGATACACCCTGAAGCAAAATAACCTAAATGGGAAAGCCTGCCCTTCAGGAGTGTCCATCTGTCTCTGATGACTACAGGGACATCCTGGCAGATCAGCTGAAATTTTGCTGATTTTTAGATACAAGAACTTCTAGTTTGGCTGAACTTAGGTGGGATGATTCTGACCCTCCTGATAAAGAAAAGAATAAGCAGGTTATAGAATACACCACAGGCAAGCATATGCTAGACTGTGGGATCCAGTTGTCATGTTAAAAACGAGCATTATGAAATTGGAGGAAGCTCAGAGAAGAGCCACAGAAATGATTTACTGACTGTAGATAATGTTTGACAGTGCAAAACCTAAAGATCTCACACTGTTTAATTTATCAAAAAGAAGATTAAAAGGTTACTTCATTGCAAGCATTATCTCATAGGAATGCCATGTACTGAAATGTTCTTTAATCTAGCAAGAATGGCACAAATATTTAACATTGAGGGTGATTAGCCACTAGAATGAACCACCAAGGGAAGAGGTGGAGTCTCTCTCTCCTGATGTCTTCAAATCAGGTCTGAACACTTTTCTGGCAGATGTGCTTTAATCAAACAAAAGCTCTGCTCTAGTCAGATGCACATTACTGGGTTGAGTGCAGGGAAAAATGGGTGAAAAAAGGATGCACTCCTGGCCTCAAAAATCTACAAATCTGTGAATGCCAAGTTTAATTTGAATACACTTGTGGGAATCAAAGTGTTCAAACTGTGCTACACATTAAGAGAGAGGAATCCCAGGGGAGTAGGTGGAGACGTGCTCCCAGTGTTTATGAACACCAACTACCTCTAAAATCTCAGTGTCTCACTCAGTATCTCATCCAAAACCCAGCACTGTTTCCTTTCACCACCCAGCTATGGCCACTGCTGCAGAAAGGACTAAACCAGTCTGATTTTCTTGGGGGGTGGGCTCTACCCAAGTCAGAGGGATTCAGCCCTTATGGATGTGAATTTAGACAACTAACGAAAGGGGAACATTTCAGGAGTGATTTCAATAGCATCTGAAAGACATGTAGGAAAACCACCCCTCACTTCCAGCCGTGGCTGTGCTCCTAGATGGGAGCAGAGCTTTCAAAATTCCTGTTTTCTGGCATCACCTTTCTTTGCCTCTGTTCTTTCAGTTGCAAAATAATCACATTTCCTGGACTGGGCAGCTGAAAGGATTAACATTAGAGTGTTAGTTTTCAACCCGGGGGTCTGCAGACCTCTGGGGAGCTCTGTGGTCTGCTTCTAAGTTGTCTGTGAGAGGTGGCTAAGAAAAACAAGTCCATTTATGCTGTACAGCACTTTAAGAATGTGCATTTCAAAAGGGACGTACTCCTCTGGAAAACACTTCATGGTTCACAAGTCAAAAAAGGTGAAAGGCACAGAAGGAGAAAGTGAGAACCAGCCCGTAAGCGGCCGGTGATTTGCGCTCGGATCCCGTGCGGGGCAGCCCGGGTTTGTTCAGCATCATTTGCGGGGAAGGCGGGGAGCCCCCCGAGCAGCCGCGGCAGGGGAACATCGCCTCCTCCCCGGCCGAGGCCAGAAGCAAGTGTAAAATAACGGCAATAAGCAAAAAGGGCCGTAGGAAGCAATTGAATCTGAAATTCCCGGCTCCCCGGCTGCAGCCGCCAGGTGCGCTCCATCGCCCGCTTGCCGAAGGATGCTGATCCCTCGCCCAGCATCCTCCGGCAACAAATCGTTCGGGATCACTCCTGATCTTTGTCTCAAGCCTCTGTCGCTTTCACCTATTCCCGTGAGCCTGAAGCATTTCCCCCCTCTCCTCTTCTTTTTTAAAGAGAAACCTTTGCTTGTCAAGCAAGTTTTTGTCTCCCTGAACTCAGACTCCCAGCCCTGACGCAGACACAGAAGCGCTGTGCAAAAGGTGAAAGTTTACAGCATGGAGTGACAATGCCAGCTGCTCTCTTGGTGACAAGTTCCACTTGTGATGGAGGAGGGATGGGAAGGCGGGGAGGAGGAGCCCGGGTCCCTGGTGCTCTCCGGAGGTGTCTGTGTGTCCGGGCGGCCCGGCAAACGCCTCTGAGTGTGAGAGGGATGGATGGGGACACGGCCTGGGCATGCAGCACCTGCCGGGGCTCGGGCAAGAGCCTCCCTCCTGCCTCTGCTCTCCGAATTGTCACGGGAATGCGAGCCCTCCGTGGCTGCTTCAGGCTAAAATCAAATGGAAAGGGCATAAGAGAGTAGGGTGAGAGAAGAGAATAAGGGAAAGACATTCAAACTGCATCATCTGGGGCTTTGCTGCTCCCTCTAACATTAAATTTTGTCATGGGCTCATTTACAGCTGGAAGAAGACTTTTCTACTACACATGCTTTTTAAGGCATTTTGGACTATTTCTTTTACTATGTTGATTTTATTTTTTTTAATCTTTGCCAAAAAGCCTCTAAAATCAGACCAACTATACACATTTACAAGAGACATTCATCTTCCTTTTTAATCTTGGAATCCTAGTTCTTCTTTAATCTTAATACTCCAGCTTTGCATTTGAGCTTTGTTTTTGCATACAGAGTTTAAGCAAACAGTCAAGATATCAAAAGCACAGAAGCTCTAAGAACAGAGGTGGTAAATAAGAAACATATATCATAATACCCAGGCATGACACTGGACATTTTGAAATACCATTCTGCTCAAGGAGGTTTCACAGCACTGTTTCATTGACATCTGACTCCAAAACCTTTCATCATTTTGACATTATCAACTACATAATAAAACAGGCCCTTTTTTTTTTTCTGTTTGCTTTGTTTAGATACATAATTTATGATTTTATCAATAAAGGGTTATTTTTTTTAACAAGCCATAGTCTCAGAAAGCTTTGTGCTGGCTTTTTTAAAGCATCAATGGCACTAAGATGTGTCTATGTAGTACAATCACAGACCTGCCTTTCATATGTGTTGTATATGCATGTGAGTATAAATATACATACACAAATTTACTGTATTGATGTTTGAAAAAAAAATCTGAAGTAAACATTTCTTGGGGTAAAAATGTATCGACAGATGTAAATTATATATCTGAACCAAATGAATGATTTTGCTTTCTTAAAGGAGCTCACAAGGCAAAAAAGCTGGGTGCCAGAAATGAGTGAATTTGTGGATATATGGGTATGCAAGGGTGGTAGGGGTGTGATGAACAGAGGAAAGGCTTTGGCTGCCCACACCCCTCAGGGAGCCCTGTGCTGCACTGGTCCCTGCACTGGGGACACGGGACAGGGCAGTGCTGTGCCCCTCATCCTCCTCCACCTGCCAAGGGCAGGAAGAGTTAAACCTCGGCAATTTCCCTCCCCCACACCCACACACACACACTACTTCCTATCGCTACTTGAATTGCTGGGGCTTTGTACATCTGGTTCAATTCATTGCCAACAATTCAGGTTCTCGTTTTCCCCCTCCCTTGGGGACACCTTTCCTGAGCCTTGCTGCGGAGCCTGACCCCGGTGCCAGCAGGATGGAGCCCCAGGAAGTCCCAACAGCCTCATCCCGACTGCAAATACCCAGCTGGGCTTTAAATGCATTGCATCAGAGAGCAGTAGGTCACCACATTAATCAGGAACTCTGAAATCCTCCGAGACACCTTGTTGGGAATGGTTACCGGGTTCTGGCTAGTCTTAAACATAATTTAAAAGACTTTGGGGTTATTTTAAGGCTTTTCCTTTCCTTCAGCCCAGTGTCTATGTAAATGTTCTCCCTCACTTCTCACTGCTGACTGCTTCTAACAGACATATTATTGTGATTCTCTGGCCTACTTTGTTGCAGACAAAGTTTTGACTATCCGAGTTCTTTTTTATTCCATTTTACATTTTTAATGCTATGTTGTAAAACGTCCTTCCTCTTGAGCAGTAATAAAAACCTTTTTTTCCCCCCTCCCCTGTTCAGATTTCTTTTATAACACATTCAGCATTTTCTGGGACATAATTAAAACATCAAACAGTTTTCCTGCTGGTTATGCTAAAATCTGAATGCTTGAGTCTGCTGGCATTATTGAAAATTAAAATGTACTATTCTTGAGTGTATTTAGGATGCCCTTAAATAACTATCAAAAATGATTTTGTTCTGTTTTATATACAGACTGGCACCATAATGCTAAAATACCTGCATTAAATAATGTTTCTAATTGGTAGCATGAGGATACTTTTTAAAAGTATAAAATATGTATTTTTGTTCACTATTTTTCTGAGGCTAATGTGCCTAATTTTCCCATACAACTTTATCCCCAAGGAAAAATATAGATGGAAAGACCATTACCAATACATGAAGTTCAGTGGTTCTCTCTCTTTAGATGTAATTGCTATCAAGAAGGCAGGCAGCAGGGTAATTTTAGTTCAAATGAGTACATAGCCTGAAAAAGGATAAATCAACCTTTGTGAGTTTGAAATTGGATCCCAGTGTGGGATTGTTCTAGCTAAGTGTACATCAGGTTCATAAAATACATTTGCCGGAATGAAAAGCCCCTAAAATTCAAGGGCAGCAGTGAACATGGGGCTGGAGGGGGAAGGTTTCAGGCCCTGCTAGAAGACCTCCTTCCTCCTGCCTTTGCTGGTAATGGCCTCAAATTACCTTCCTAATCAGTCCTGCTCGCATTCATGGCAGTGGAAAGACTCCCACAGTACCCAAAATCCCTTCCTCAGGATAATTAATACCTTCAGTCCACATCCACAAAGGGGCTGAGAACAGAAGAACCGATTTCATTGGGAAAGAAAGGGACACATTTGCCAGAATTAGGCACCTAAATACCTCTGTAGCTCTGGGTCCAGTAGCACTCATGGGTTGGATAGCTGGGATAGCAAAGCCTACCCGTCACTTTGAAACAAACACCCTTGCAGTGGAACTAACTCTCAATGAAGTTTTTGTTTATTGCACAGATTTCTATTTTCTGTGGCTGCCTTGGGTATGGTGAGCAATTTAGAAAATGGGGATGGCTGGTGCACAACTCAGAATTTAGGTCACACCTCTGTTTTGCACTGCGTGATGCTTCTTGTACGTTTTTTGAGCCCAAACACTGACATGTATTCGGCCAAATGCTGATAGATGTGTTGCCTAGGTGGGTGTGGGTTCACATGAACAGCTGTGAAACTCAGTCCCCTGCTTCTGCCACAGTTATGGCAATGTAGTATTTCCCACCTTGGGGCAAGGAACATCCCCTGCCCTAGGAAAAATCTAGGACAAAAGATTTTATTGAAGGTGTGAAGGTGCAGGATGGCTGTCTCTGCATCCCAGGTCTTTCCTATAGCATGAGATGTAAGATCATGCTCATGCTTAAATTTCACCTGCCTTTTTTTTTTTTTTTTTTTTTTTTTGCTGAGGGCTCTGTTTTGGTCAGTAAAGTGACTCCAGCTTTATAACTGTAAATTTGCAGCAAGACAGGGTTCTGGTTTTTCCCCCACTAAAGAACGTTGTATTAAAAGCATACGTGTCCCAGCCAGCATCACTTATTCACCATGACTTGGAGAGCCAGGATGCCTGGGAGGCAGCAGGGCCTCTGCTGTGTGCATTGCCTTGCTGCTTCAGAGAAGATCCCTTGCCCTATGGTCCACACCTCTTCATCAAAGAATCAGTGCTGAATGGGAAATGTCATAGAGAATAATATTTTAAAAAATCTTTGCTGCTCAGTTGCTTCTAGAAAGAGTCTGAATTTTACAGAAACAAATGGAACTGTAGATAAATATTCCAAACATTTTATGATGCAATTTCTAAGATAACCTCTGAAAGCCATTTTATGGACTGTATTCTCTCCTGGAGTGATTTGGATCTAAAAGTCTGGGTCCTGCATTTCAGATTCCACAGGCTGTGTGCAATTCACTTGTACTGAGGTTCAATATTTCAATTCGTGGCAGATATTTAGGCAAATTCTACCCAATTCCCAAGAAGAAAATTGATAAAAGCATTCTTAGAAAAGTAGGTACATAACTGAAAATCAAAGGATATATGTGACTCCTTCCCCAAAATTCAGCCTTATAATTACAGCCTCTTATTCTGGTTATGAGACGGATTTGCTTGGACTTTCCCACCCCTGTTCTCAGCCACCCAGTAAGCGTGGACAAAATATTTTCTTAAAGGTTAAAGAGATTCTCCATAACCTCATATGTCCAGTGTGTCTGCTCCTTGACCTCAGCTCTCAGCATTGTCCAAAGAGTTACTGGAGAGACAGAAATAAACACCCCCCAAATGCAGAAGATTGCTGAACACATTTCTTAAGCCAAAGATTTCTGTCTTACTTCAGTGTGCTGAAGTAAAAACATATCCAGGAGTCGTCCCTGGAGTCTCAAATCATTCTCTCATCACACTGGGTTCAAAGACAATGCGAGTTGTGTAGTGTAGCTGAAAGTATCTGCATAAAGCAATTCCTCTATGATGTTGTTTTGTTTCTGGCTTGCTTTTACCTGGGCTATCTGAAGACATTGTTTGAGGCTAAGGAAAAAAAATGAATAATGTTTAGGCCTAGAGATCAAAAAATCAGGCTTATTTCCATAGTCGTTAGTAGCCAGTATCCCAAGTGAATCTCTTCTTTTCTAAAGCTGTGCTGAAATACTGGGTGTATTAGGAAGGATTCCTTTTTATTTTTATTTTATTTTTCTAAGAGTTTGTTCTTCTTGATTTTTTGAAGATGCTGAAAGCTTTTTGATGTCGCAAAACCAATCATGAGAGGGAAAACACAAATTTAAATGTGAGATAAAAGTGGCTTTGCATGCATGCATAACAAGAAATCCATTGAACAAAACAAATTACTTACCACCTCCACAATAGCTCTCTGCCTCCAAGGGATGGGCTGGTGCACAATGAGGAGGTGACAGCGATAAAGTCACTGTGATACTGTGATCAGAAAAGCTGCAGTAAGGAAAAAAAAAAGTATATAGGGGAAAGCAAACTACAAAGAAGGGAGAGGGGAAAAAAATGGATCACCATTCCCTTGGGACTGTGAGTGACTTTCAGTATTTCCCAAAAAGTTTCACTTCAAACGCTGCAAGGCCGAAGAGGTTTCTTGCTGCTCGTCACTTCAGGGAGCTGATGGAGGAAGGCAGAGGAAAGAGGATGGCTGGATTTTTCATTCAAATAACTTTGTTCCTATTTGGATATGCCTTGTCTGGAATCCCCGTTGGTGGCAATGAGGTGTGAATTTCCCTGATTTGGAGGGCAAGAGTAATATCTTGGATCTGAGTTTGTTTTTAAGAGGTTTGTTTTGTTTTGATTTTGTGTCCAATTAGAAGTTTTTCTTTTACTATTTTAAAGCCCTGAATGATGAACACTAAGGGCTGGGGAAAGGCCAAGTGGGAGATGTAGTCATAAATTTCCTTTACTATTTTATGTTTCAGTTTGGGAGCCATTTCAGACAGGTTAGCAAACCTACTTTTCCCTCCAGACTCTCACAGCTAGCCCTGGACAGGGGTTGGTCATATTGAACACAACCCTCTAATGGGTTTTTTGACATTTATTTTGTTTCCCAGGAGAAAGCTCAGGTTTTCAGGACCTGAAAATTTGAGGACACCTCAAAGGATACCATATCTATTACATATTATGAATATCAAAGATACTTGACCTGTAGGACAAAAGTTCTATCTTCATCTGACCATCCGTCATATTAAAAAAAAGTGAAGTACTTTCTGAGTACAAATCCTTATCTATGAAGGTCTTATGCATTGTTTGTGCCCAGGATTTGTCCTTGGTACTCAATATCAAAAAAGTAGTTCTAAATTGTGTTTACTACAATACCAAATTAAAAAATAGAAATTTTAACAAAATTTTACTTCAGTGATTCCCAATGTATTTTTTGAGCTCAAATTTTACTGTTGGTCTGGAAAACAAATCTCAAGGTGTATATTGTCAGGAGGAAAATATATCTCAAGAACATAGAGATTACACAGAATGTGTAACACTGTTGGAAGAAGCCTGAAGGATATTTAAGAAGCCTTCTGCTACTTTAGGTAAGCATCTCTCTGAAGAGCTGTTGCTTTTACCAGTGATTTTGTGTCGTGAGGATCTGAAGAGCATTTCCATCACTGAGAGGAGCTGCAGAGAGTTATACAATAATCACCTGCAAATTTGACAAAGCAAAGTCAGGATCTTAATCCTGCAATTCATTTCCTTTGATATATTATCTGTCATATCCCTCTTCCCACACAATCTCTTTATACTGAGAGGGAGATGACACACCACCTGTTCCCCTGACTGTTGAGACAGCTCTTTCTTTCACCTTTCTCCCTCTCGGTCTCTTTCTTTCTCTCTCTTGTCTTTTTTGTCTCTCTGGGTTCTTCTGGTTGTTTCTTCCATCTCTCCATGCTTCTTTTATGGCTCTTTCAAAGGACAAGGAAGAATCCTGCTTGCTTCAGCTTGACACAAAATACTGCAGCAAAGAGAGCCTGTGACGAGGACTTTGTCCACGTGTCCCACACCAAATGAGGGGGTCCCAGGGCACTCCTTTTGGTATGGCAGGGCTGTATTTTAAGCATAAGGCCAAACTCTGCTCATTTCACTTTGAAAGAGCCTGGTCAGGCCTTTGGGGAGCTCTGAAGTCCATGGTAGCAGAAACCTGGCACTCATGCTGACAGCTGTTGGAGGGGACAGGCTGGGCTGTGGACATATCTGCACACCCGTGTTTGCCACCCCACTGCCCCGGGGAGCAAGAGATGTGAGACCTGCGTGGCAGGAGAGCCCAGATCTGAATGATACTATTTATGCAACCAGGCTTTTCATTACCTGCTCTGTCACTAGCTCTTGTTGGCTAGCAGAGGCTGCAGAAGATTACAATTTGTTTAATTAAATAGCTTCTCACACCTTACCACATAAGGATGACCTACGTTGTAAAGTGTGATTCTCATGGCGTATCTGGCTCATAATTTTAAATTGACTTTAAAGTTTTTGATAGAGGCTCTAAAGGCTACAAAACCAAGGTTTATTTATATCTCTCATAATCCCTGTGAAATCCTAAGGGTGGAGTCACAGTGTTTGGTTCTTGTCTAACCAAGGCTCATTGATTTTTAAGCACATAAATTCAGGAACTCTATGGAGCTCGCCAAAGACAATACAGCAAGCACTGCAGCTCAGAGATCCCCCTGGGGATGTGGTTGTAAACACTTGAAAATGTTTAAATCCAGTGAATGGTCTAGTTATAGCTGGTACTTCTGACAGAACAAGCAGTCTTAGCAATCTGAAACACTGGACAGAATGGAAGGACCAACTTGCCAAAGATAACAAAACCCTCACAGCCCTTTTCACATCACCTCTGCCAGGACTTGGAGCTATCCTGGTCTTGGTTGTCCCAGAGATGTCCTTCCCTCCAGGCAGCTCTGATCCTAGGGAAATTATAGATATCCTTTGCATTGCAGGTTCACCTAATGGGAGACTCACACACTGCATGAGGAGTGAGGAAGTTCCTTGCAGGGAGCAGAAGCACAAAAATTTCATGCTGGGTCATGGTGACCTCACACATCAAAGCCCTCCATACAGGGCCTGGCATCTTTGGCCACTTCTAAAACTCTCTTTGTAACCACATGTTAAAGATGGGTTTATATCAGCATTTTGTACAGATGTGCTGAAGTAGAAAGAATAAATGGTTTCTCTCAGGGGAAGCCTGTAACAGAAGAAAGGTTTGTTCTAGGCTCATCCATGCCTGGCTGGTACCCTGCCCCTGTGTCATCTCTCCTGGTGGTGACTAGTGCTGGGTTCCAGCCCCTCTGCTCCCATAGCTGCATTACATGGGGTAGGAAGGAAGCCCTCTTAGGAGTGAAAATGAAAATCTGTGCGGAAAAATATTTCAGACTTCTAAAAACATGTCAGAAGCCTCAGAATTCCTCGACCAAAAAAAAAAAAAAAAAAGTGTAGAACAAGGAGCAGATAATGTCCAAAGAGTTGCTGAATGTAAGGGGATTGTAGTTCAAAACCAGGACTCTGAGGTTTGTGAGCAACAGACGTGAGCAGCAAAGAGACCAAAGAGGTTAGCGCTAGATAGACGGGTAAGGAGAACAAGAGCGCTCGCTAAAGTACCAGGGGAGATGAAGTACTGGCAAGAAGCTGAATCCTTCAGTAAACTGAGAGACTGAAATCTTTTGAAATCTGCCTTTAAATAAATATACAAACACAAAGTTTGAACAACTAGAAAACACTGGAGAGAAATAAACCTGTAGAAATAAAGATAATGACAAAGAATGGGTAAGGGAATATAGAGAAAATATGAATATAAACAAATCAGCTTTCCATGCTGCATAAGCCCAGAACACTTAGGGAATTGAACAACAAATTTATTGTACCACCAACAATTATTTTTTGACAAATCATGGGAGATTCCCAGGGCCTGGAGCAAAGCAAATATTGTTCAGATTTTTCAGAGAGGAATTGAAGCATGATCCCAATAATTACAGTCTCATACATCAGTTTTCTCTCCCTGGTAGCATAATAGCAAAAATAATTTCCTGAGACCTATGGGGCTGACTTGTTCATTACCCAGAGATGATCCAGCATAGTCCTACACAGTGCTAGTGCAGGACTGACTGACAGCCAGGGTCCCAACCAGGGAAAGAAGAATGACTCCCTGGGCTGTGATGGTCCAGCAGCAGTGTGCCTGTCCCACAGGGCAAACCTGAAAATGCAGAGGATGAGATCAAACTCACCTCTAAGCTATAAATTATGCTAGTCCTTTGTGTAAGCTAATTTGTGCCAATACTAATTTACCTGATCTAAACTCAGTGATGCTGTTGGACAGCATTTAGCTCTGTGGAGAACCTGTGAGGAAATCATCCCAGCTCAGCCCAGCTCTGGAGGGACAACCTGCAGGTCTTGCCCAGATCTCACATTCCTAGAAATGCATCGGGAAGGAATTCAGAGAAAACGTGAAGATTTACAGATGGCCTAAAAATCAAACCCCACATTGTTAATATGAAAAATAGGATGAAAAAATTAATAGAGAATGAGTAAATAGTCACAGCTGCCATCAGGCTAATGCTATTTGCCCAGCCTCTGGGAAAGGGCTATGGCAAAATTCTTTTCCTTAATTTCTTATTCCCACCTAAAGCCTGCTGGTTTTTACTTTGTGCAGGACATATATATTTCATCTATAATCATTATTTGTAGGTAATTTTTAAGGCCAGGAGGGACCATTAGATCATCAGTTCTGGCCTCCTGCATAACACATGCCCTGGAATGTCATCCAAAAAGGTAATGAACTATTCACCTTGGCTGTGGAAGTGAATGAGGGCTGAACCTGCGACAGCTTGGTTCAGTGGCTTTTGGGGAGATCACAGATGTATTCTGACATTTCTTCATATAGATTCTGCAAAGCACTATCACATGGAAAATCCCAAATGATAAGCAATTCTCTTAAAAAAACCAAACAACTACTTGGAGAAAGAGAAGTGGGGAGGAAGCCCACAGTATAAATTAATAAAAATTTAAGACCAGATTTTTCCAAATTTCATACCAAGCTTTTTATTCTTGCCCTCTTCCTAGTTAACTTTTGCCAAAATAACCAGATGCAAGCATCAGGAAAACCAAATTATAGTTTAGTGTCCAAAAGAGTGGGAGGAAAAAAAAATTAAATGTGTTTCTACAGTAGACTTTATACATCCATTCAGTGTGATCTAATGTAAGTCAGGCTTTAACAAATATTTTTGCTCAACTTGGTTCCAGGATAAAATTGTAGAAGTTACTGAAAGGTGAAAAAAACCCTCAATCTATTCAACTTAAAAAAAAAAAAAAAAGACATTTAAGGGGGGTCTAACAGAAGTATACAAAAATCTTAGCTGAATGGATAATATCAATGCATGTTACTACTTTTGATACAGCACAGATGACAGGATCGGGGGCATAAATGGAAGTTCAAAAAACAAATTCAGAGGAGACATAAGGAAGTGCTTTGTCACTCAAAGAATAATAAATGTTTGGAATGGCCTACTGGGCAAGGTTGTTGAGGCAAAGACAGTGGGCTCGTTCAAGAAGCAATTAGATGCTATCCTGGGGGAAACGCTGTATTACAAGAGACAAGCATCAATGTGTTGAATGGCCTTTTCTCATTCCTAACATTTTCTATGTTCTTTTCTCCAGCTTGTACTCTTAAGGGTCTGCAGCCTCGGTGTATGATATCAAAACTGAAATCAGGCCCAGCAGTGTTCTCCACTAAACTGGGCCAAGAAGCATAATAAAGATTTGGCCTTGCTATAAAAATGTGCCGTGCTGTACTGTTACCCTGCTTATTCCATGCTGGCTTCTGGGCTTCTAATAAAGGAACAGGAGTTGGGCAAAGCACCCAGGGTTCAAAGATTTGTTTCACACCCCGTGTCGAGTCCAGAGCGAACTTTTAAGAAACTGGGGCACCCTGCCCTTCAGGTGGGAGCACTTCAGAGGTGGGCCAGGACAATTCCAGTGCATGCAGGGCTCTTTGGATCCATCACAACCTAAAATCAGTATTCAAATGTGCATTTATTAGTAGTTATTAATACTTTTTTTGAGAACTGCTCTGTCTCTTTCAGCTTTCCCATCTCTTCTAACGCTGTTTCTTCTCCTTCCAGGCACAGTACTGGTACTTTCCTCCCTCTTACCCTTTGCAAATATCAAAAGGGAATAAAAGTTCTTTGGTGCACACAGAGGCACCCACAGGACAGGTGAGTCTTTAGAAGGTTAGATAACATATCTGTGTAGTGCCAAAATAGGTTCACAACTCAGAGCCTTTGGCTGAAATGGGGCAATTTCACCCCACTAAAGCCCAGGAAAATCCCAACCCCTTCCATGCTGAGGTCACTGCACAGCCCTGGGATCCTGGGGCAGCACAGAGGGACCCACAGAGGCTCCAGCCAGGGATGACCCTCTAGGGAGGTGCAGGTTCAGCTGATGCTCCTGGCACCCAGCTGAATGGGCTGAGCTCCACTGGGAAGAGAGGGATGATCCAAAACACATCTGGCATTAATCATTGTATTGCATTGATCTGGATGAGCCCAAAGAAGGACAACGGAGCTGGTGAAGAATCTGGAGCACAAGCCTGAGGAGGAGCATCTGAGGGAGCTGGGGGTGTTTAGCCTGCAGAAAAGGAGGCTCAGGGATGGCCTTTTCAGTCCCTACAACCACTTGCAAAGAGGTTCTAGGGAGGTGGAGGTCAGTCTCTTCTCCCAGGGAAAAAGCAACAGGATAAGACGAAATGGCCTCAAGACACACCAGTGGAGATTTACATTGGATATTAGGAAAAAATTCCTCACTACAATGGTTTCTAATCTGTGGAACAGGCTGCCCAGGGAAGTGGTGGAGCCACCATCCCTGGAGGTATTATTTAAAAGACCTGTAGATGTGGCACTTGGGGACATGCATTAGTGGTGGACATGGAAGCACTGGGTTAACAATTGGACTTGATGATCTTAGAGGTCTATTCCAACTTAAATTTATCTAAAATTCTATGGTTTATGGGTTATGGAGGAAGATTTAAGGGATTTCTGTAGCAGCTGCATTGAGACACTACACTGAAGGTGGTCTCTCCTCCCCTACAATTACTGGGTGTCCTACAGGAGCTTATGGGCAGGCACAACTAGACAGTGAGGAAGTCCTCAAGGACACGGATTTTACTAAACGCACAGGATTATGTAGCTCTCACCAAGTATTCCATCAGCAACTCAGCAAAGAGGCATTTTAGGGAAATATTTAAAGAATGCTGCATTTGCAGCTGTGCTTTTTTTTATATGGGAAACCTTCACCACATACAACCCACTGCACAAGAGAAAGTATTAGACTGCTTTGGGGGTTGGGGGGAGAAAAAGGTATGTTCAGCTAGGAAAGCAGCTGAACAACTGGAGGAGGGGGATGGCAAACCCTCCCTCATGGAAAAAAGAAGTTTGAACAGCCACCTCCACCCAGACACTAAGGCAGTGTCTCATTCAGGGCCATGCAAATAAAAATTAAATTAATATGGATTGCTGAAAGACTCACTGTCTATAATTTCTTCCCCTAAATCTTCTGTGAATTGTTGTTTTTGGGGTTTTTTTATGTTATTACATTTTATTGGTGCAGAATTCTTACATTTCTAACCTTCATTACAGTGGCTTTGTGCCCCAGCACCCCTGGGAAAATGCATATTCAGAATAGCTTTGCAAGTGCTGCCGAAGCCATTTGATGTCTGCACCACTAGCTAAGTTATTTGCTAACAAACTTTGAGACTTTTTGCCCTTCCAAAAGAACTATTTCACATGTGGTTTTTGGCTTCCTCTGCAGTGGCTCAGCAATATTATTTTATCCCAGCAAAGAGCACATTATTGTTTAATATCACTGCTATATTCCAGTGTGTTCCCAAGATGATGAATGTTGGCACAGAAAAGAGGCAACTTTTTCAAACAATAAGTAATAAATTGTGGAAGGCTGAGGTAAATATTTTTCCATGTCCCCGAACAACTCTTGAGTACATTCCTGAGGAGTGTATTGACAATAAAATGTTTGAGAAAAAGAAAATTTGTTGGATCAGGTTGTGGTTGTTGTCCAACCCGTAAAATATCATGAAAATTCCTAGCTCTTTCTCTCATCTGTTCCAGTATGTACTTCTGGGTACAGCTTTAACTAAAGCATTCAAAATGTCTACTATGAAAATATGAATATGAATGAATTAGTGTGAGAAGACAAACTGCATTGTTCCAAGGCTTTACGAAAAAACAACCTGAGACACAAAGTTTGTCAGCTAGGCCCAGGTGTCTTGGTGATGAATTATTCAAACACCTGGATTCACTGTGCCACTGAGACGTGGAGTGCAATGGGCAACCCAGACAAGCAAGGACAAGAGACGTCACACATGGGTTGCTGAGCTCTGAAGTGAGTTGTTTGTGATCAAATCACAGGTCAAAAAAGTCAGAAATTAACGAGTAAATGTGTTACCTTGATACCTTGTTTGAAAACTATCCCTGCCAGCAGGCAAGCCACAAAGAGGAAAAGATTACCAAAATCAGAATATTGTTATCTAGTGTAAGGTTTACTTGCAGGTGTGCCTCACCTCCAACACCACCATGTGTCTGTCCAGCCCTGTATATCCCTTTTAACCCCATCCCTACAGCTCCTGCCCTCAGGCTGGCACACACCCAGGAGGAGCACTCACTTAACCCACCAGGAGCCAGAGGGAAAAGCACTGGTGGTTGGGAGCAGAGCTGCAGGTGCTGACCCCAGCCACATGAAAATTAGCACCTCAGTATGTACAGAAAAGGCTACTTCGTTATAATTTCTTTGCACTGATTTCAAAGGGTTTTTTGCAATTTTTAAATATTGAATATGGACATGTTCAACATCCTTCTGGGCCAATATCTGTCTGTTTAAATGGAAACTACTAATCCCCTAACACTATAAGGGGAAGACATATTCAGTATTCTCTGTACTTGAGACATAAATAATAAATGCAATTTAAACTGAAATTTGAGCAGACTTTCCATTAAGTAACAGATCACTGTTGGATGGGCATGGTTTTTTATATCTGGCAGAGGGCTGTATCTCAGATATGTAGACATCATGTAGAGATAGGATATTTTGTACGAACATTAATAATGATGTTCCTACATCGCTCATGCTGAGGAAATGCTTCCTATTCATCTCATTATCTTCTGGTCCCACAATGGCAGCATGATGAGTGCAGAGAAATGAGTGAGAAGCCTTCTATGCCTTTGTGTGGTGGGCATAAAATGGTTGCAAACTAGATGAATGCTTAAATATATTATCTCTTTGACATTTCACACTACCCTTCTGGAAAGACCCCATATATTTAATATCAAAAGGGCAGAGACCACTTACCATGGGAGAAAAAGAGAATGACTGCTTTGTCCTGCTATCTGTATCCCAGGGAGCAGATCACAGAGGACCGAGATGGTTTCCCTCACACCTTGAAAGGGGCTGATGAGAACCCAGGAGCACCTAGATAGAAGTCAGATCCGTTCACTCATATCAGTCCCACAGATCTGCTCTAAATCTCTCTTCCCAGTCACCTCCTCCAGGGTTAAAAAGATGGCACAGCAGAGTGTGCCAGAGAGGTTGTTCTGAGTTATTGTTGTGTATGTTTCAGTGGTCACTGCTGTCTTCATAACCCTCATTTCAATATAAATCACTTCTGTTTTCACATTTTCTCCCAGACTAGTTCCACATCCCAAGGACCATTCCCATGAGTACCAGTTGAATCTGTCCCCCCCAGCTCTTCTCCAACGACCTTTCACAACATTGCTAAAGGCTTCAGCACTCACTGAAAGCATCAAAGGGCCTATTCTCATCTTTCATGGAATCTAATAAGAATGGTGGGGCTATATATTCACAAAGCTGGCACTGCTTCTCTGCATGTCCTTTAAAAGCTGCAGGAGTCTCCATGTGGGAGAACGGGAATAACAGCGCTGGCCTGCCAGCCATGGAGGCTAAAACACAGATCCCTTAAGAGAACTGTTGAAGTCCAAAGCAGTTGATGCAGGAAAAAAAACACTTTGCAGGAAAGTAAGAGGTGCACACGTCCATGGGGAGAAGAGCAACGTGACTACAGGGAGCTCAGCTGCCACCCCATCCTGCAGCCCCGAAATAAAAATGATGACAGGACTGCAAACACAAATATCCCAAGCTTTGCTGATCTAATTCACGTCAGTGGACAACTCCTTGTACAGATAGATCTCTGGAACAGGCCTCCTTTCCGCATTCTATTAACAGAACTATAAATATTTAATTTGAAATATAAGATACTAATAAGCATCTTTAATAAAAGAAGATTGTGATAGATTGGCAGACTGCCACATTCATCTCCACTTCATACAGAGTGTCCTTCTTGTCTTGAACTGCTAGATGACATCCTTCTGATGGAATTAATTGGCCTCTTTCTTGCCCCATGCTATTTCTGGTTTAATTATCTTGCAGTTTGGCCCATGGATGGTGTTATTCCTGCTGCTGCTCTTTTGCTCTCAGTGTTCTCAGTTGGTGCAGGGTGCTGCCTGAATTCAGGTCCATTTTCCTATTACCAATATTTTGCGACATTTTCTGCAGAAAGAGCAATTTAGATTCCAATGTAAAGCAAGCTGTGATCAAAATCCATTGGCTTCAACAGCTGATAGATCAGCTTTTCACACCTGCCATGTGCCTCAAGCGGTCATAAGACAGAAATGTGCATTGGAAAATGGAGTTGCACATGGGAGGAAGAAGAGATGACAAGACTGATTGGAAGAAAAGAAACTGAGTTTCTGTTTTCTCAGGAAATTACAGCTTGACCTCAGGTTACTGAGATATTTCCATTGACTTCATGGCTTTTCCTCTGCAGATATATCAGATATGAGATCTATCCAGTGAAGTACATTCCCTTGTAATTACCGAACCACCAAAGTGCAAAAAGTTACAAAGGAGATTAAATGTATTTTAGAATTAGACAATGAGGTTCAGTTAATTTTTGCATTTCTTTGTATACTGATTGACTTTTTATTTGGGTATTTTAAATTTTTAATAAGAAAATAAAAAATTAAGGAGGAAGAACATTTCTTGATAGAAAAGAGTAAAAAATGGAAAGTCCAGCTTACAAGTAAGCACTCTTTCCTGGTAAAAGAATGGGTAAAAGTGTGATGCCTTGAAAAATATGGAAGAAATTCCTGAAAAATTTCTTAGGAATGGAAGAGCATAATGTCAGGGTAAAGCAAATCCAAACCCATCCCAAAACCTTAATTTCCATATTTTTCTGTTTCTGGGAAGCTTTCATATTTCACTTTTTTCACAGCTGATACCAAATTTTACCCATGCTGTGACATATTACCTGGTCTGTGTGCTCAGCCAATGCTTTCTACATGGCCTGTCTGGTTTAGTCTGTTTCTGGGAGCCAAGTATTAACAAGGCTAGGGAACATGCTCCTGGAGGAAAATAGATTCCTGCGCCACAAGCCAGGCACTGCAGCTACACTTGAGAGCAGCCATGGACACACACTGCACTCAGCAGTGGCATTTATAGGACTGTTAACTGCCAAAGAGATGCGAGGCTCACCCCTGTAACAACATTTCCTTTGCCTTCAAAAAGCACTTCTCTGAAGTGCCCAGAGATATCCCGTCTTAGGGGTTATTCCCAGTTAAGATAAACCAAGGGAAAATGTGAGGCTGCTGTCAAAAGAAGAATAATGTTAGTGTTTACAAAAGCTCCCCTTCACGTAGGAACACCGCACTGCTATGCACAACCTCTGTGTTTGATTTCTCTGTCATATTTTCTCACACTGGAGATGGTCCCAAAGCAAACCTCTGAATGCAAGCACAGAACATGATTAAGAATCAAAGCCTAGAATGCCAGAACATATGTTTGGCTTCTTGCTTGTATCTTTATAGAGGTCCAGCCAAAAGCCTCAGTACAAACACCCTTGAATATTTGTATGTTCTGCACAATAGGCCAAAATATTCATGCTTACTACTATTAACCTTTTGCTGACTAAAACTGATGCAAATCTACTATTTGCCATGGATTCTACAGGGGAAGAAGCCCTGCTTGACCTAAAATAAGTCTAGCTCAGCCCTGTTTATCTCAGCAGTCAGAAATTCTGACTGGTCCTTCAAGTCAAAAGAGCATTACTTCACAATACTGAATCCCTGAGTTGGTTTCCCATAATGTTCAGGGTTCTAGACAAGATCCTGTGAAGTGCAGTGCCTCATGGACACACCTTGCTTATTTCAAGAGGAGCAGAAGCTCTGATTTCCTTGGAAGTTCTTGGTCTTTGGTTAAGACAAAAATAAACAAAAATTTCTCATCTTAAACTGGTTTATTCATCGGATGTCATGCAAGATAACCACCTTAGCAAAAAAGCCTTCAGTATGACCAAAGACATATGCATGTATCTCTCAAACCTAGAATGAGAGGAAAGTCAAACTTACCTGCCAATTCCACAGCTGGAGGTGTGGCATCATTGGGTACCTCAGACAAGCTGGACTTTGCCTCTGTCTGTCTTATATGTGCAACTCTTCAGATCCCACTGAAGACTTCTGCTCTGCCAATCCTGCAGCTTTCTAAGACACATCTCAGCAGCCTGTTGACCTCCCAGGTCAGGAGAAAGTGTCAAACAAATGCTTTTTGACATAAATCAAGCTTCTCATGCCGCTCATTCATTCTCATGAATTAATGAATTTCACACTTCTAGAGCTATTTTCCCACCAGCCACGGCACTGCAATATAAGAAAGGTGTAAAGCTATTAAAAAGCATCCAAAGAAGGGCTATGAGAATGTTGAAGGGTCTGGAGGGAAAGATGTAGGAGGTGTGGCTGAGGGCACTTGGTTACTTCAGCTGGAGAAGATTGAAGGGGGACCTCATATGATTGTACAACTTCATGAGGGGGAGAGGAGGGGCAGGCACTGATCTCTTCTCTATGGAGACTGGTGACAGGACCCCTGAAGCTGTGTCAGGGGAGGCTTAGGTTGGATATGGGCAAAAGGTTCTTCACCCAGAGGGTGTTTGGGCACTGGAACAGGCTTCCCAGGACAGTGGTCACAGCAGCAGTCCTCACAGAATTCAAGAAGTACTAGGACGATGCTCTTCAGGCACATGGGGTGATCCTTGGGATGGTCCTTGGAGCTGGACTTTGATGATCATTGTGGGTCCCTTCCAACTCAGGACACTCTATGATACCATGTAACAGTAGAAACTACCCAAACTACTACAAATTATCTGAAATCCACCCTGAATACTGTGTAGATATGATAAAGGGCATAATTTAGCGTATTTTCCTCAATCCCAATGAAAATAAATTATTTAAGACAGAAAAGATGAAACAAAAAATTAATGTAAAGGTTACTCGGGAAATTTCAGCATGGAACATCTTATTAATCAAACCCCAAATAAAATCAGCTGTCTTCTAAAGTGAGAACAGAAAAATTTAGGACAACATACGTCTGAAAAAAAAAGTTAGACTTTTTTATTCCAGGAGAACTCAACTAAAAGCTTCCTCCATTCTGGCTCCTGGGTTTCGTTTCATAATAGCTTCGGTCCATTGTTCCTTATTATCAGAGCTGACTATGTTCAAGCTAAGGCAGATCTTGTTCCTAAATTTATGTCTCTGTGTGTGACCACTACAATATGTGTTTTGTATGCTTTTTCCTGAAAGCCTAATATAGTGATACCTGTGACACGGCTTGGACTCCCCCTTTCATGTATATTACCAACTCGAACTGCAACCTGCTGGTAGATTTTTCTTAAACTCTAAAATGAGGGTCTAACCTTCTCTTCTTTTTCTTTTTCTTCTCTGTTACCTATAATCTTGATTTGACTCACACAAAAGTGACACAGTGGGAAATCCACTCAAGAAGACTTTGACAACTAACAATGGAAACCTACCTACACGAAAGTTGACTGGCGGCGTTTATAGTGAAAAAATGTATTCAGGTTTAAAGATGTCATCTGTGTTAACTGATCCGTGTTGGTTTTGTGTGTTTTTGTCAAAAGAAATGTGCCGTGGAGTCACCTCTGTTAGGGTAAAGAAAACCAGCCAGAACAACATCACTGCTAAAAATAGACAGATATAGTCAGGAGAAAAAAAATTCCCCCCAAAATATTTAAGATTGGGTAAATATGAGTTTGAGGTTGGACCAAATCCAAAGGACATATAAAATAGTGAACATTTCAATATTTAAATACAACTAGCATATAGAAATATTTATACTTCTCTTCCTTTTGTCTTCTCTAATGTACACAAAAAAAATTGTTATTTTATGCAGTACCAACATTGTTTTTAATGTGCCTCCTGGATTAAATTAAAATAAGATCATGGTACAGTTTTCAGCAGTAGCTACCAATTGTTTTGGCTTTGGGACAGATTTACTGTCCGCCTGGAATGAATTCTTGCTGTGAAACATCTTCCATCATCAAATGGGACACCTGAGGCCATAAGGTGTCATTAGAAATCTTGGTCATTTAATCCCAGAAAAAGGAGGTGTAAATTAGTACAAAGTTCAAAGATGCCACAAGCCAAGCAAAAGGGACTGAATCCATGAGGGTATTAAAGTAATTTATATTGTACAACCAGGTCTTCCACATTACTTGGTCTGCTCTATTAGGCCAGACCTTGTTGCTGGACACAGCTGCCCTGAAGCAGTTGGTGTCAGTAATATATTCACTGCTAACAGACCCTTTTGATGAAAACCTTATCAAATATTCCTAATTTGTGAAACTCAACACAAAAATGTTTTTTAAGTCGGGTTACAAACAAGTGAAGTGGAGATGATGCGACTACTCCACCCTCATGAAATGCAGGACAATGGAAAAACTTGGAAGAGGTTCTTGGAAGAAACCTGAGGTGGCAAACACTGTGCGAATGAAACAGAGAGGATCTGAAGGCAGAAGGAGGCAGAGAGTCAGCTGCATCCCTCACTTCATTTACCCAGGCCAGAATAGCTTGAAGAAAGGACGAAGCTCAGAGGGGCCTATACTGTTGTTGTTTTTGCTGCAGGTGTTCTCTAGCTAAACTGAAGGCTTTAAAAAGTGACCAGATTTGTGGATGGCAAATCTTTCCAACCTGTATATTGCCTACACCTGAAAGATGCCTTATAATTTCAATTCATGTAAAAAATTTAAGAGGGTGGGGCAAAGAAAAAGATCATCTTTTAAAATTAAATCATTTGAGGTGAAGCCACCTTGTTTAGTATGTTTTCACTGGTACAAGTTCTTTGTTGTCCCTCATGATGCAGAGGAGGAAAAGCTCATAAAAGCAAAACATGAACTGCTTAAGCAAAATTTATGCATTAGACAGGGAACTAAATTACATTGTTGGTTCAATGAGAAATACCTCAGAAAATCCAGTGAGAAACATATTTTGGGATGACTGACTGGAGATGGAATTTCATCTCCTGCCACTGTGGCAACACTGATTCTGCCATGGAGGCTCTGAACATGCATTTTGCAGATAATATGAGCTGTGCCACTGTGTCTCATGTATCTCATATTTTTTTACCATTTCAGAGCCAGAGGAGGACTTGGTTAATACATATCCCAGACTGCAATAGGTATGCAATTTGTGAATCACAGACCCTTTACCTCAGCCAGACAAGGGCTACTGCAGGACCTCACCTCTTGTCACGCACCTGATTTCTCCTACAGCTTCACTGCCAGGCAAGTCTCAGCATCAAAGATGAAAGCTGGCTAAAGCCTCCAGCAAGAAAACTGCCAAAAATTGGGTGATTAAACAGGACAAACCAAACCCCCTTTAAATGCTACTTTAGAGAGGATGTGTTCAAGTTCAAATGGGGGTTATTGTGTCTCAGTTTGCCATTGGGCAGTCAGGGTAACTGACCCAGCAATACCTGCCCAGAGGAAGAGATAATGTTTGAAATTTATGTTAGAAACAATTATCTACTTGACTTTTAAGTATGGGTCTTTCTGCTTTCATTTTTTAAGGAGGACATTAAAAAAAAAAAAAAAACAAAACAGAAAGGCTCCCAACACTTTGAAGGTCCTGTTTGTGCTGAAAACAGACTCCGTGAATTGGTAATTGGCCTCACAGAGCCCAGGGGAAGTGAGGCTGAGGGAGCTTGGCAGGCGGCACCGCTGCCATGCTCAGCACTTCTGCAGCCACCCACTGTCCTGTCCGGGCTGCAGGGCCTTGGGACAAGCCACCATCCCCACCCACAGCCTGAGCTCAGCACCCTCCTTGCTCCATCTCACCCACCTCTACCATCCCTTTACACCTCTGCATAAGGCTGGAGAAGGGTTCACAGGGTGATGTGGCTGTCACAGGGCTGCAGGTGGGCAAAGCACCCAGGGCCCCGTGGTGCTGGAGGACACGGCCCCCCTCACAAGGGCAAAGCAGGCAGGAGCCTAACTCTGGGCAGCTGGAAACAGAAGCAAAACAGCAAAGCCACAAACATGTAACTTCTCTGTTCTTCAGCGTTGCTTGCTGCTTCTTGTTAAACTGCAGCCTTTCACCCAGGGCAAGGCTGGCTCTCTTGCAGGTGAGGAGGGGAGAGGCGGCCTGCTGGCCTGGGGATGCCTGAAGCTGCTGGCTGAGGAATTACAGAATCACAGAATATGCTGAGTTGGAAGGGACCCACAAGGATCATTGAGTCCAACTCCTGGCCCTCATAAACACATGGGTGAGAAACAAAGAACAATCTTCAGCAAGACCATGAGCAATTTGTGGGCAGCCATGTCATGTCCCTGCTTGGTCAGGACAGAAGACACTGGCTGGTCCCCTCGGTGTCCCCGTGGCCTCCATGGAAGGGAAGGCTCGTTTTGAGCCTGGAAATGCTACAGAGAATCATCCTGCTAGAATCCTGCTCCCGCCTCCCCTTTGGGGCCATGGGTGAATCCAAGCCCACAGCGTGAATGCACACTCAGGAGCACTTGTGGCCATGCACAGAATGGACAACTTCAACCCTGCTGCTCCCAGGGAATTCAAACCGTTAGTAAAATGAATTAAGCTTTGCCAATATCTTTGCTTTAAAAATCAAAACAACAATAACAAAAAGACCAGTCAGGTTAATTACACTAGAGCAGGGAGGAATCTGTGAGATGTAAATACATTTCCATGAACATTAAAAGCAAACCCCTCACTAAAGTGTTTTTCTTTCACAAGCAAG
Source organism: Melospiza melodia melodia (assembly GCF_035770615.1). Lineage (NCBI taxonomy): Eukaryota > Metazoa > Chordata > Aves > Passeriformes > Passerellidae > Melospiza > Melospiza melodia. Next base: position 8,738,385 of record NC_086202.1, read on the forward strand.
CAAGAGAACGCATTGGATAAAACAAACTTTGCTTATTTTAGTTTCGACTCAATTACCTGTTAATGGAAAAAATCTGGCACCACCAATAATAAGGCAGGAATGAGATCACTGTTCTGGAGGCCTGGCTTGTCAGGGAAGCTTGCAACAAGAAGTGCATTTATCTGCCTTTCTATAACCCTTTTCAAGCACTCTGTCAGGGAGCCCAAACTGAACAGCCAGTTTAGGAGGAACTTGGAACCCACTCCAGGCCCCCTCGGCCCTCTGGGAAAAGGAAAATTATTGTTGGCAAGTCTGCCTGGCTCCAGAAGTTGATCCAGTGCCCCCCACTTGCCCATGCAGCAGCAGACAGAGCTAAGAATTTTGTTATAATTAAATAACAGTGTGCTGATTGGTTGCTGGAGGTGGTCTTGAAACTGGTGTTTAAGGCAGTAGAGAACAACGGTTACTATTCATAGAAAAAGCAGAGTCTTAAAATCCATCTGTTTCGTTCCAAATTTAGGCCAAAAAAATGCTCACTCACTGTCTTTAAAAATACCACCTGCTTAGCTATTTTGTATAATGTGCCATTATATAAGTTTGAAGAAGGAGCAGGCAGGGAAGCAGCGGGGGCTGAGGAGGGGTGGGTGGAACAGATTAAAAAGATATAGTTAGATCCAAAAATACCCCAGCAGCATATTTAAAAGGGAACGCAAAATAAGGGAGGAAAGGAGACAATTTCTGATGGAGATTAAAACCAGGGTGTTTGCTAATGCTTGGCAACCAGCTACTACAAATGGGCTTGTTTGCAAATAAGGTAATAATCTTTTTTCTCTCTTTCTTGAAAAAAACCCCACCCTTCTTGCTTTGCACACCCAGCTTCAGTCATCCCCGTGCTACAGAGCTGTGGAAACACCTTGAGACTTTCCCACCCTGTTCTGGTGGTGTCCAGGCCAGGGCATCACAAGCCCCTGCCAGCAGGTACCTCCTAAATGGGGCTGTGCTTCCCATCAGTGAGCTGGTGCCAGCTGCTAACTCAAAGGAATGAGACAAGAATCTGGAAACCCCACAGCACTGACTTTTCCAGAGCAGCTCTGCTCTGTGAGCAGCAGCATTAGCAGGGCCTGGTGTCCTGCAGATGTGTCTCTTATCTCCCCATTGTCCTTTCCCTCCCCTTGCTTCCCCACTGCAGTCTTACATAACATTACATATTGCAGCTGCAGTATTTCCACTTTTCCCTATACCCTTAACTCGTTCCCTTGTTCCCTCCAACATCCCAATGCTGTCCATGTCTCCTACCTAATCTTCTCAGCCTGCCAGCTGGGCAGGGGAGAGCAGATGCTGGTCCAGAAGTAGACGTGTGATAATTGGCCATCTGGATGCTGCCAGAGAGAATGGATAACAGCTGAGCTCTCCCTGCCTTTTCTTCAGCAGTGGGTCTGGAAAGGCTCTCTTCTCAGTGCCGGCAGAGATTTCCCTGGAACTCAGAGGGACTTTATCATCTCTGAGAGCTCGACTGCCGCTGTCAAATCTGGTTCAAAATGCCAGAGTATTCAAGAATTATCAGGAGAGGGTCAAGCAGATGGACAGAGAGCATGACTTCATGTTCTCCACTGCCTTAGACGTCCAGATTAATATCCCCCCACCCCAAATTTAAAAGCATTTCCAACCTCAGAGAAAGAGCCGCTCCTAGTATATGCATGAAAGTCATGAGTTAATATTTTTGATTGATCCCAGAAGAAAATCAGTCCAGGGGTTGGAAGAATACAGTTGTCAAAGAGTCCTTAAATGGGTTGGTGACATTATTGACAATGGGTGCTTGGAATTAACTCACTTGTAGCTGATCTGTCTCAAAAATCTCAAGATGTTTTCCAGAGACATCTTAAAATGAATGCCAAAGTAACTGTCTACACTTTTTTAATAACAGCAATTGCTACAATCTGAGAAAATTTGAATATTCATAGTTTTAAGGCTCCAAAAGCTTTAGATGTCCTGTCCAACAAAGATCACTTGAGATCAATCTCAGTCCTGTACTGAATTTAGTTTTCAGCTGGAGCACCTCTCCCAAAACAGCATCCAAACCCTTCATCCAGTCTTTGGTGGTAAAGTACTCCTATGTGTATGCCAGACATACCTGGGCAGCAGTGTCACACACATTATTGTTGTTAGTTATTATTAGTTTTGTAACTAAGAATAAGAATAAGAATAAGAATAAGAATAAGAATAAGAATAAGAATAAGAATAAGAATAAGAATAAGAATAAGAATAAGAATAAGAATAAGAATATTATTAACGTTCATTATTGTTGCAATGACCTATGCAACCATTTTACTGTAAATTCTCTTTACATCTTTTTTATAGTCTAATGAAATGAACAGGACTCTAAAGATTACTCTTTTTTTTCCTGCCTGTCCATTTTTTTCTTTGAAGCAAAGCATAAAACCATGTGGCACTGCCTTGAGTCAGCAATTACTTAAACTTTTTAAAATTCCATACGCTAAGTGAAAAATGAGATTTACAAAACTAATGGAAAATAAATGTCTCCCGAACATGCAATACATTGACTTGCTTCCTTGCCTTAGTCCATAAAAACAGATGGAAGCAATAGCTTCAGTGAATTACCTACTGTATGCAGGGCCCTGTGCTGTCTCTAGGCAGCCCTGGATGAGAACACACCATTCCACTTTAGCACCACCCCACTCTTGTGGCTGCCCTCACGGGTGTGGATCTAGGGGTGATCAGCCTGTTTCTCACCCTATTTTACACCTACAGTGCATAGACAGTGCTGTCTTTCCACCACGTTTCCACTGTTCCTGGACTCCTGGACATATAATTAATGGAATTTTCTCCCAGGAGCCTTGACCCAGCTCAATTCCTCTCTAAGCAAGGGAAATTTGGAGGCAAATCTAAAGGCACAATCCCTCAAAGGGATGCAGCCAAGGCACAACCTGGAGGAAACACAAGCAGTTGCTTTCCCAGGGATATACAATTGTTTTCCACAGCAAATAAATTCCCAGCATGAGTTCTCCACCACTCACAAGCCCTGTTCAATGTATCCTTGGAACACAAGCCTCTCACCACACACACAGAAGGAAAACTAATCTGCACGGGAATGGTGTTTCAGGACTCTGCTTTCTGAAGTTTGCCTAATAAAGCACAGAGCAAAGAACGCATTATTTTCCTGAATATATGAATCATACCTTGATGGTGTCTACTTTGAATCATGGCATTCAGAGATCTCCCTGGAGCACTATTCCTTACTTTAGAAGAGAGCAGCTATCCCCAGCAGAGATGCAGCACATGTGTCGGGCTGATGGATGGCCATGCTCTAGCAAGAGTCAAAACACTTAGGAAAAAGAAGTAAAAAACTCCCTAGAAACCTTAACTAGCCGGAGAATAATTTGAGCATTGCATTCAATTTACTGGCTACCAACAACAGCAACACTTGGCACCTTCCAAAAAGGTTTTGCAGCAATGTCCTTTTCCCCACTGCAGAGCCCTCTCCCACCCACGCTGCCCACGTGCCTGTCGTGGTTGATGAGGGAATGTGTTCCACTGAGGTCAAGGGCGGCATCATGTCAGACCACAACAAAAACATCATCAAGCCTTGGATCAAGAGAGATAAATGGAGCTTGATAAAAAATTCACCATGACTTAATCCTTCTAATAGGACATAAGAAACAATATTCATGTATTTACATTACTAACATGCTTGAACAAAGAAAAGGTTTGTCTTGTAAACCAGTAATTAAATATTAGCAATTAAAAGTACTGTATATTGCTTACACATTATACTTCACTCAGCACCTCCCAGGCCCTCACAAAGGAAATTCCTTCTGTGCAGCCAATGGACACTTTTGCAGGTTTTATCAGCCCCCACAGGAAAAGACAGCACCATCCCAGTGCTGGGCTTACCAGAACAGCCTGTTCCAGGTCTCTGCAGAACACTCACCCTTTCTGCAGAGCCTGCCAAGACCAACCAAACAGAAATGCAGTACCTGAGCAATGCACCTGCACAATGGCATGGAACAAAACCTGCTTCAACACCTTTACACTTCATTCTCTTCAAGTGTAGCAATTACCATGGCTGACATTTTCCAAGATGACTGGCCCTATGGTGACATCCACTTGAGATAGAATCCTGGAAATTAGGAAGTTTAAATCACCACTTATTAAAAAAAAAACCCAAACAAATCAACAACATAATAAGAATCTTGGAATACAAATTTACTTCCATCCTGCAACATCTGCAGGTAGTGCTGTCAGATGGATGGTGGATTCTCAGAACCAAGAGCAGGCTGTGCTGCAAGGGCTCATTGCATTAAAAAAACCCTCAAATATATGCAAAGCTGGACTCAAATTTGTCCAGAAGACAAAACCCAAGGCCAGAAGAAAGACTTTACTAATTAAGGCTATCTGGGCTCTCCTGTGTGACCTTTATAGGGCACCAGCTCTATGTTGTGAGATCACCAGGTTAAACAGAAATACATTAAAATTAATGGTATCACCAGCCCTGGTCTCCCATCCGTCCACCAGTCAGGCTCACTTCACAGGCAAGGACATTCCCTTAGCTCACATGCTGTCTTCTGCCAAATGATATGCCATTTTCTTTAAATAAAAAGGCTCTTTAATCACTACTACTCATGCAAAAGAGCACTGAGCAGGGAGAGGGCCAGTGCAAATGCAAATCCATTGAGTTCTCAAGGAACCCAAAGGAAACGGGATTTCTCACAACTAGAACTGGCTGCAACTTGCCACAATTTTCTCACTTTTTTTCCCGAGGAATTTTTCCGGTCGGACTGAAAATCTTTCCAGCCAGATAAAATGCAGTCAATGCATAAATGAGTTGACAAGTCATTCTCTGCACATACTAAGTTGCTTTTATTAATCCAGAACTGCATGCTACAGATACTGTACAGCATGAACATTTATTCATTACAAAAAATGGCTTCCAAACCATTAAAAATGAAAATCGGAATAAGAGCATAAAACGGAACAGTAACATCACAACTGTTAGGAAACATTCAAAGTATTCACAAAAAATGTTATAGTTAGCATCTTAATAAACCAGAGAAAAATCTGAGACAGTTTTACAATCGCTTCATGTCAACTACAATGGCACTGAATGAACAGATGAACAATTTTTCAGCTTTATACAGCGTTTTTTGCAACATCAACATGCCTAGGTTTTTTTTTTTTGTTTTAAGTTTGCTACCTACCTGTATGTAGTAAGTGTACATAAAAGTGGCAGTCTGATTTTCCTTTTATGAATAATCTAATATACAGAATTTGGCCCTTAAGGGTTTATACCTCTTCATTTTAAATGCTTTCCGGACAATCTGCTACCAAACACGTCTGTTATAGGTGACATTAAAACTACATACATATCTACCTATGTAACATCACAGCAAAACATGATGAACAAAAAAATTACAGCATTAAAAAAAATAATAAAGTTGTCGGGAGAAAGTTAAAAGTCACTGAGAATTTTGGCACATAAAAATTTTGCACACAGCCTACAGTCCTAATGTCGCAGGGGATTCAGCTGCAGTTCTGAACGGGAGACACTTGGACCTTGCTATTTTTCAAACAGCATTGCTAAAAATTCCCTTGCTAAATTTTCAAGTCTTTTCGAGTGTAATGGCTTTTAAAGCAATTTCATTCTTTACACTATTGATCCTTGAAAAAATGCATCTGCGAATGTCCATTTGGTGGCAACCGTATTTCATATAGCAAAAAAAAAAAAAAAAAAAAAAAAAAAAAAAAAAAAAAAAATCACAAAAACAAATCAAAAACAAAATCCCGGAAAAAATATATATATACACATTTATATATAAACTTAAAAACCTTGTACAAATGAGTTGTTATATATAAGATGCTTACACTAAAGGAAAAAAAACCCCTTTATACAATGTTTCAAGGAAAAAATAAAAGAAGAAAAAAACATTTAAAAAGGGACAACATACAGATACAACAAGCAATTTCTAAAGCAATAAATACTACTGGTCCAATAGCGTTGTGATACTTTTAATTGTTGAGTAGCGTCCCCTCCCCCAAAAAGAACAACACCATGGAACAAGGTATATTAACACATTTTTTAACCCTTTGTTTCTGTACATTTAAACAATAACAAGTAACATCACAATAAAGGTTGTTTCACACAAGGAAGAAAAAAAAAAGAAGTAGTAGCGGCACCGCATTCGTTGTGCCCTTAAAGGTTTAAAAACCAGATGTAAAATGATTGGTTCGCAAGCTCGTATTTAATACAAATAATAAAGAACCAATGCCTCTGGCAAGGGCTGCTTCAAAATTGCTTCTTTTTTTTTTTTAATTTTTAAAATCAGTCTTTAAAACTAAGCTATTGGAACTACATAACAATTATGTATATATATATATTTTTTAAACGCTACAAAGACTTTAAACAGCTGTTGATAAAAATTTTGGCAGAATCATGAGGCTTTTCTCATCTACATATTTAAAAAGGATAAATTGAAATAAGAATGGGTCAAATATTGACCAATGAACTCGATAAAACATCAACTAATGTAGCCACATGGCACAAATTAAAAACGAAACCGAGAAACGACGACAAACAGCGGACGACAACAAGGAGAAGAAAAAAAAAATAAAGAAAAGGAAAAAAAAAAACCAAACCAAAACCCCAAATACCAACAGAATTCAATCCCCCCGAAAGGAAACTGAAAGGGCTAACAAGGCTAAAGCTATTCTAAGGACTTCGTTACAAGGGAGAGTGGCTGGGGCTGTGTCCCCGGCAGCGAGCTGTGGGAATGCAAGGAGGACGTCGAGGGCTGTGCGAGGGATGCGGCGGCGGCCGGCGGGAGGGCGGCCGGCGGGTGGTCCAGGGCCCCGTTGGGGCAGCTGGCGGCGGGCAGGGCGCCGGGCTTGCTCGCGGCGCTCTCAGCGAGCACGAGCGAGGATGGCGGCGGCATCATCACCAGGTGTGCCAGCGGGTCGGGCTTCAATGACAGCGAGAGGGGTTGCGTTTGTTCAGTCTGTGGTTTCGAGTCTCTGGAGGGGGAGGCGAGCATGGCGGGGGAGGACGGAGGAGAGTCTAGTAAGCTTCCATCTGAAGAGGGTGGGCTGACGCAGCTGCCTTCACCTTGTATGTAGCGAACGCACTTTTTTTTTCTCCTAGAAACAGGGAGAGAGTTATCCATGAATAAAGGGCAGAGACGCTGATGGAGACAGTCAGCTACAGCAAAGAGCCATCAGTCAGCTACTCTGGGCTCTGCATGGGTGGCATCCTGGCCCCACGTGCCATCCTGGGGGTCTGGCAGGGTGTCCTCAGCACCAAACCCGCTTGGGAATCTCCCCTCGGCTAACAGATTTGGAAAGGATTCACCAATTAATTGTCTCTTCATCCCTCTCCTCTTCAGGCCGCCTCCTTTCCTTATTTTCATAATCAGAAAACCAGATAAATGGGTTTTGGAGCCCACTGTTCTAATCTACAAACTTTCCTACATGGGAAAAAAAATATTAAAAAGTAGTTTAATCCTCCTAAAATAAAAACCCTGGATAGCTGATGGTATCTCAAGATGTCCCATTACACTGTCCAACTCAATGGGGCTACAGCTACACCTGCATCACCTGTGGTGTCATACGGTGCCCTGCCCTTGGGAGGCAAGATCAGCTGCAAACTACTGCTCATTGCTTTCTCCTCTGTTAAGAACCACACCAAATCCAGAAATGTCAGTCAGACAGAAGGGATATATAACAGAGAGAATGAGAGAGAGGGGAAATAAAAACAAAATGAACAAACAAAGCAAACAGAAGAAAAAAACAGGAAAAGAACAGGAAAAACAGAGTATGATCCAAAATAACAAGAATAACTGGTTGTATGGCCTGCAGGTTGTGGCTTTAAATCGACTCAGTTTTACTTTTTGTTTTAGGGGTGAGTGGTAGATTTGGGAAGCTGCTTGTCTGCGTTTTGGGGGTTTTCCTCTGAGAGGCCATCCATGTAACTCCAGGGTGGGATCCAATTTCAGTAGGTGAAGAGCACGACGACAGGTACAAAGGTGAGGAGCAACATGGATTTAATTTCACACCAGGGCATGTGAGAGTCTCACAAGAGCCGCTCATCTTCAAATAAATAAGTGACCCGACAGAGATCTTTTCTCCTCCCTCTGTCCACTGGATAATGTAAAGGAGCAATGAAAACAGATGACAGTTTCACACCATCTCTCTTGCCAAGTATGTGCAGGACAATTCTAGCAGTAGGACAGAAGTAATGAGGCAAACAACCACAGCATCTGGCAGAATGATGCCCAGTGGCCACCTTGACCCTAAGCCTGCTGGCTCTTCAGCCCCCTGATCCACAATCACACTTCCCAAGGGAGGTGCTGAAGTGCTGTCACAGCCCAAGGCATAGGACAAAGCCTGTCTAGAGCAGCTCTGCCATGAGAACTTTGGAAGCTCAGCTAAGCTGCACAAAGCCACCAACGTGAAGGAGGAGGTTGCTCTCCCTCTCCAGTTGATACCCAGTTGATCACCCCAGCTCTGCAACTCCATCAGAGGGAGTGCCTGAGCGTGGCACAGCAGCTGAGTGTCACCAGGGGACATTCCCCCCTCCAGGAGGTGCCCCAGTTCCACTGCTGGTCACCAGTGTTCTCCCCTAGGTATGACATTAAACCAAGCTCCACCCTCGAGGCAATGAGATGCTTCTCATTTGCAAAGGAGACCACACTACCTTGATCCTGGAGTTAAAACGATCATCTCCCATAGCCAGGAAGGGAACAACAAACCCAGTACCCCATCTTTCACCAGCTTCAGTGAGGGACCAGTGCTGTGACATCCCTCAGATTCTGCTCCATGTGCCACATGGCAAGGTAAGGGGTTAGGGCTATTAGAGTTTTAACCACGTTAGCCTGCAGATCAATACATGCTAAAAACTAAATACAACCATGCATCTTAAATGTTAAAAAGAAAGAAAGAAAGATAGAAGACAGCAAGTGAAGGCTGTAAACCATGCTTTATTAGAGCAATGTTAAAAGACAGGAAAAAAATTAATTTGGTGGGCTCAAAACAGACCTTGTTAATTCTTCTACCATCAACAAACAATACTGGAGATATCTGGCTCTTGGCTAAGGACAGTTCTGCTCTGCTCTCCCCTCTCCTCCCTCACTGCTTCCTACTTTAGCTATGCAGCACTACCAGGGGCACAGTTCCTGTCTGGACCTTCTGTACAGCTCCAGTGGCAAAGCAGGACAGTTAAGCTCCACAAAGCTCACCAATCCTCCTTGTGTAAGGAAAGATGAGCTCTTACAATCTGGAGACTGCAGGACTCCCTTTCCATCCCCAAATTAAAATTACTTGCAAGCAGAGACCCAAGCTCTGCCTGCCTCATTGATGGGGGTCCAAAAGTCCTTTAACTGGACTGCTCTGAACCTACAGGGCAGTAACTTATTGAACTGGAGGCAGTTTGAATCTAGTATGCCAGCATTTCAGATTTCTTTTTAATATTATTTATGTTCTGTGGCCTGAAAGAAAGAGCTCCCATGGCAAAGCAGCTTTAAACCAGGTTTACCTGACTTTCTGACACTGCAGAGCTAACAACCTTTAAAAAAAAAAAACATTGCTCTGCTACCTGAAGTAATTTTCTTTTGACTAGGATTAAGGGAGCATATTACTTCTTTTGCCAAACTCTTTAATAGTGTGGCCACTCAGTAGTCTGAAAATAATATTTACTTAAATCATGATGGCTCAAGGGGGGAGATATTTCTGCAATCTGTGCCAATCACACCATGGTTACCTGTGCTCATGTACCTGTCAGGGTTAAGTGGGACAAAAGGTCCAGAGGGCAAACCCCCAAACCATGCAAGCCTGATTTTAGCAGACATGAAGACCACCAGGCAGCTCTGGTGAGGGGGAATAAGCAAAAATCTAAGGAACTACTTGTGCCTTAATTTTGGTCTCCAAAAGGTTGGAACAAAAATACTACATATTGCCCCCTCAGAAGCACTAATGTGGATTATTCACTTGTGCATTGCTCTGAAAGTGTTAACTTACTACATCAGTAGAGCAAACACAACAGACCTGAAACCACTTTTGCTGCTTTTGAAACTAGCCCTGGAATAACACCAGGAAACCTGTAATGCTGCAATTGCCATGAGTGAAAGCCACAGAAGAGTGCAAGGGTTTATTCAGTTGCTGCGGGCAAAGATGTCTCAGTTTTCACCACAGTAGCAAACTGCACATCTTTAGCACCTACCTAAGGTGTACTACAGAATGCTACCATGCTAGCAAATGCAATGTTATAATGGTTAGGACCAGAACTAGGAGAGAAATGCTCCAATACCTAGTGGTAAAATGCCTCCATGCATGAAAAAACAAAACAAAACAAGAAACCAAACCAAAACAAAAAGAAGCAGTTGACTCTGAATCAGTAATCCAGAACTATCAGCTATACCACTGAAGTTGTCCCTGACGCACTGAAAAGACTTCTGACCAAAATCTGGTATAAGTTAAGAGAGGGTTTATGCTTCACATGTAACCTAAGCACTGTACAGACCAAATAAAAAGTTTCCTTGCTGATAAAATGTAGTTTTAAAAGTATGTTGCTTACTTAAGCAGCCAGGAAAAGATAAAGCAACACAAACATGATGTGCCCCCAGTTCTGGTACTTGGCATGCAGAGCCTGACATGCTTCACATACTCTATCTCTAGACTACACAAATATCTGCTGATAGTGTGCAGCAAAGTAACCACAGAACAGAGCCTAACTAAACACAGCACTGCAGTCCTTGGCTAGCATGAAACTCCTGACACAGTGAAGTAGCTACACAGCTCTTCTGGACTAAACCCTTCTCCCTCCAAGCACTACAGAACTGCTGCTTTCCCAGCTTGTTTAACACATGTCCTGGTACTGATATCTAACCCCCAGCACCCCATAATACCATGCCTCAAATGGGAGAACACACAACCTGCAGGAGGCATTTCTGGTGCCTCCTCTGGTACACTGACACAAACCACCACCCTCAGTCCTGGACACTAAGCACAGACAAGACTGCGTGCATACACAAAATACGATGGACATCTGAGCTACATTCTAAATGAGATGGAGCACATGGGACTGGCATGAGTAAGAGGGGAAAATGTGGGAGAGGAATCACTACACACAGAGTGTGGTTTGGGTTGAAATACCTACCATCATAATATTCCAAATTCAAAGACTGCTTGTATCAGAATAAAGAAACAACAAATTTAACCAAATGCGATCATTTAAGGAAAAAGGAATGAGAAAAGAACTACTCGGTATCCCTCCACCAAGAAAGAAGTACGTACTGAGTTACACATGGAATTAAACTCCAGTAGAACATGGGCTGCCGGAATTTGGGCTCTCTGATGTCTTTCAACTCCTTTTAATGCTGGAAACTGTGCTACTAAAGTTGTAATTAGTTTTGTCTAGAGCTCAGACGTTTACAGCTCACTTGTTGGGATAAAATTTAAGAAAAAATATATTTTTGGGATTAGGAAAAAAGATTTCAGATAATTTAAAAAATTATATCTACATAAACCTTACAGAGGCATAGTAGCCAACAGGTAGCTGTTTTAATTTTTCAGATAATACCAAAAGAATGAATACAATATAAGCCGTAAACACTGGCTTTTACATCTCGAATAACAAAAAAACCACTAGTACTGCAGATCCCAGAACCTTTTTTAAAAAGCCTCTGCAGGTAGGGGGCATAGACCCAAATGAAAGATAAAATATAAATGTCCAGCTAAACATTAATTTCACTGACAATCTGGAAAAAATGACAAAAAATCGCCAAAAAAAAAGCCAGGTTTAAGGACTTTGAGTTTTCTTGTTCCCAGTTCTACCACCAGGGAGAGGTTATTGGTAAAGAAAGAGAGAAAATGGCATTAAATTAGCAAGAAATTCCAAAGATCAAAGATTATTAGCAATTGATGCTGTGGGAGAGAGAAAGGTGGGGAGTGGGGAAAAAAGATTAAAAAAATAAAATCACACAAATGCACTAAGAGGACAGATTGCTTTTATTTCCCCAAAGGCCTAATGGGTAGTTTTATACCTGCATGGTTTGCACCATAAACTCTGTCGGTCAAGCCCGAACAATGCCCGACACTTCTTTGGAGTATTTGCATCTGTTAGCATAAGGTAAACACAAAAAATACAACACAATGGTGGATAGAGCTCATTTGGTCTGAGTCATCTCAGCTACAGCTACGTTCAGCTTGCAATCACCTCCGCTTTATTTGGTAATCTCCCCTCGTACCAAGGGCAGGAAGGAAAACAGGACTTTCACAATGAGCCAAAGAAAAAAACAAAAAAAAAAAATCTCCGACACAGCCACGAGCCTGTGTGGTGTGGGTACCGCACTCGGTGCCGCGTTATCAAGGGCTTTGGGAGCCACTGTCCTTGGGTGGAGGCTTGGAAGGCAAGAGCGTGGTTGGGCCACGGGTCAGATGGGCTTAAGGTTGATGCTGTTTTACAGTGGGTTTTTGGCTAGCAGCAGCAAAGAGGAAGGCAAAAAAAAAAAAAAAAACCAACCAACCAACAAAGGAAAAAAAAAAAAAAGCAAAACCCTTTCGGAGAGATGATTACTGATGGCAGTGTCCCACTCCCTTGTGTCTTCTAGATCACAACACAGAGCTACAAAGCAACAAGGCAGGAAAAAAAAGGGGAAAGTACCAAATAAACCAGCTGCAAATCAGCCATAGCGAGTCTGGGAAAACTATACACACCTGCAGGGGCCGCACCAGTTATTCTGTTGATCAAGGCCAAAGCGCGCTCGGCATTTCTTAGGAGCGCTCAGGTCTGAATGAGTTCAAGAAAAGCGAGCAGAAAAGGGAGAGAGGAAAAAAAGAAAAGGGGAGAGGGGGGAGTGAGAGAGAGAGGAAGAGAGAAAAGGGGAGAAAAAAGAGAAAGGTAAAAATAAGGAAAAAATAAAAATAAAAAAGGGAATAAAAATCAATGTCCTTGTTATTAATTGCAAATATTGACTTTTGATTTAAAAGTTTAAAAAAGTGATAATTACATTTTTATTCAACTCTTGAGATTAGCTGTTGCAATTAAAGCTGCAGTATCCCTTTATAAAGGACTGTTTCTTTCCCTTTTAAGAGAGCAGGTAGAGGAAAGTCTTTGTGGTTGGTCTAGTAGGATGTTTCAGGCAAGATTGATTTGGGCTGGGGTTTCTTTTTTGTTTGTTTTTTGTTTTTTTTTTAAGAGGGGGGAAAAAGGAAGAAAAGAAGCTGAGTATGGAAGTTAGATCCTGAACATGCTTTTTTCTTCAACTCAGATACAAAATAAGAGAAAAAAAAAAAAGAAAGGAAAAAAAAGAAATTATATCTCCTGGGATAATGCAGCTTTTGGAATAACATTCAATTTACTTGTTTTCATTAATTTGTATTTAAAAGAATGGATAAGAATAAGCAGACTGCGGAATGAGTATGTTAGTATCAGCCAGAAAATAAAATGTAAAGCATGGCAAGGTGCTGAGTTAGTGCAGCTAGTGAATTGCAATGAACAGGCTTGAGCAGAAAGGAAAAAAAAAGATACAAAACTAAAATAATAATAAAAAATGCGTATGCATGCTAATGTGAGAAGACTTAGTGGGAGCCATGAAAAATGCCATTAGATTAAGGAGGTTCATTACTGACTTGCTTCCATTCTTTATCAGTCTCTTTAAAGAAATACTGCATATTCAATTTGCACAGTTAGTACAACTCTTGCGTTATTTTTACTGTATTACTGTTTTAATAGCAATTGTTACAAAAACAAAAAACAAAATTAAAAAATACTATCAAACATAATAGATATAAAGATATATAGATAATAAATACTATCAAAACGTGTGGATGGTATTTTTTTCTTAATGTCATAAGTGTTTAATGTTAAAATCTATAATGGCAGGAAAAAAAATTAAAAAGCAGTTTATAAACTATTTTAAATGACTCAAAATGACGTTAGCACCTGTAATCGGAGGAAGTGAAAGGCAAGGATTTAGGAAACATTCGCTGTGTTCTGAAAAAAAAGAACAAATTATACAAAGGCTTCAAAAAAACTAAGTTAGGGCTTCTTCAAGATCGACTATGAGATTGCCTATGCAGTATTTCTAATTTCCTATATAGAATGGCAAACCTCCTTAATTTAAGATGGGTGCGATTTACCACTGTAAGGCATGCATCAGGACATCCAGGGACAGCCCAAATTAACAGCGCACGCACACGGACACGCACACACGCGCACGCAGGACGCGCACGGCTGATAAACCACGGCACAGGCATTCCAGCTACGGCTCTGCGCTACGGCCTCGGCAGCCACGCGGACAAACCCGGCCGTGCCGCGCGAGGAGGAGGAGGCTCTGACATGCAATGGCTGGGTTACTAGGTTTAGAAGGGCGGTAACGCGGGAATTATTGGAGTGCATTTTAAAAAAAAAGCTGTCTAGCATAGGGACTGGCTCCCCTGAGGCCAGGAGACCTGTGCCCACCTCCCCCGTACCTACAAGGGTCACACCAGGACTGCCACACTTCCACTAAGCAAGAGGTTTAGACTTGTCCTTACTTACCATTGGTCTCTCCTGGCTGCTTATCCCTTTTCCTCTTCTTCTTCTTTCCCTGCAGAAAACATACACAAAGGAGAAGGATTAGAATTAAGCCCCAAAGAAGTGTCCTTGCAAGAGGGCACGGAGTAATGAGGCTGCAGCTGGAGCAGGAAGCTCCCAAGGGGGAGCACTGAAGTGTGACACTGGCTCACCCCCTGTGCAGGGAACTTTGGGGGTTCCCAAGGAGATACTGCACCCCAGGATTGACTCTGCCTGCCCACCCAGTGACTTTTCAGACAGCCTCACTGCTGCCCACCCAGCGCAAACAGCCACCAAGGCCATGGGCAGCTGAGGTGAGGGCAGAAGGATTTGCAAGATGCTGCTTTTGAGCTAAGATCATCACGAAGCCAAAAACATCTCACATGTGTACGCTCCTGCATGCAGAAGTTTCAGAAATCATTTGTGGTCATGTATTGGTGGGACAGGGAGGAGAAGGAGAGGGAGAATAGAGAGGGGAGAGTGAGGTCAGACTGAGCTCCTGGAGTTCCTCAGCACTAAACCCCAAGCATTCATGCAAACAAGGAAGTCCACAGTAATGACTGTATCCTAACCTGCAGTTATAAAGTTCCACTGACAACCTAGAAAGCAATGCCAGGACAAGAAAGACATAGCCAAGACCCTTCCCACATTTTCTTCTATCACAAGGAAACAACCAGTATTATTTTGCTAAACTCTATCCCTTTCCCAAATGTTGCACCACAAGACGATGAAATTTGTTGCAGTTTTTGACTGGAGGGGGAAAAGCCTGTTCTGTTTCTCTCCAAAAGTGTGGGAGAGGACAACTAGGAGCCCAGCTTCTGTGGAAAAACAGTAATTGCTTTCCAATAGAAAAAATATAAAGTAATAAGCACAACTCAAAAGAGAAAAGCTATTTTTCCAAGAAAACTCCTCTAACAGTGAGGTACAGGGTTTTGCAGACTAGTACAACAAGGCCAGTGTAGGCAACAGAGTAATTTCATTTTCACAGCTCTCCAAATGCTAAAAGCAACAGCTTTTAGGCCAGCAATGTCAGCTGTGAACAGCACAAGAATTCCTGGCTTTGAAGACATGGTAGCAAGTGCAGTTGCTGAGAAGACCTCAGAGCAGCAGTCCCTTGTGGTCAAGGGGCAACAAACATATCTTGGAAGGAGGAATCTCACAGAACTTTTGAAGGGTTGGATGTATCTGGGAAACCCAAGAGGTTCTCCCACACAGTGGGCACCTCTCTCAGTAGATGGATTCCAGATACACGGTTAAGATGGACTTCAGCGTGGCACATGCACACTTGGGATGCTCCCTATGATAGATTTCCTGGAATGTATTAGTAAAAAATTCCTCCAACGTGAATGTAGAACATTGATCTGTCATTGTCCTGTTTTTCCTCCACAAAGCTGGCCTTGAAGCACAGGGTTTCTGCACTCATTCCCCGTGCTTGCTCAGGGTTGTAAACTGCCATCCTGTTGTCCAGGCTGTTCCAGGTTTATGAGATTTTTCTGGAGATGGAAATAGCAGTGTGAACTGTCCACCTCAAAGGAACTTTAAACAGCAGGCACATAATCCTGCAGCCTCATTGCTGATGACAAATAATCTCTGACACCTCTGAGGTAATTTTTTGGGATATGGAAGTTGTCAGTTGCTAGAGCAGCCATAAGTCTAATGTGACAGGCAGATAAGGCAGACCAGCATTGCTCCTAAAGCTCCCTGAGAACAGAATAGGGAAAAGCATGGTATCTTGAAATCCATGTATCACATAAAGATGCAAGAGGCTCAGACTCTTCTCCATCTATATTGATCTAGATTGACAGTAACTCTGCAAAAATCACTGAATTTTTTCCAGTTTTCAACAGTGTAACCAAAACCAGACAATTGCCTCAAGATCATAAGCCTGACTTTTATTTAAGCTCAAGGAGGCCACTGGCATAATTAACAGACTGCATCTGTGGCAAATTTGCTTAATTTTTGCAGTACATTTGAGAATTCAAGGGCTATTTCAATTTGAGACCTTATAACTTCTTCACTCGAGGGCCAGCCAGAACAAAGGTCAGGAGTCACCTGCCTTTCACAAGCTCTTCAAGCCAGGTATTAAAGTACTGTAATGCCATTAGGGAGCAATCTGTTAAAAACAGCTGATCTACAGGAATGTCAGCCAGGGACCAGGAATTTCTTGTTCTTTTTCAACACAAACTTTTAAAACTCTTCCTTCCTAACAAAGAATGGACACATGTCACATCAACTTCTTTACACCCTTTTCAAAGCACCAGGGAGAAGAATAATCTGGTTTGCTTGTTTAATTTCTGGGCTACAAGAGGACATTAGACTACGTAGCTAAATTAATACATGGATTTAAGGAAATAACTGTGGCAGCAGTTTTTCAAGCGCTCTGCAGAAGGCACCATTTTTTCTTTGTCTAAGATTATTCTCCCAAGACTTCAGCAGATTATAACATTTTCTGTTGTCATACTATACAAGTTTTTATGCTGCGAGTAAATATGGATTAAATACCTACTAACAATTTTGGTAGCTCCCTCTCCAGAGCCAAGCTAAGATGGGTTTTGATAGGTCTGCAGAGTTCTTGGGTACTAATTTTCTAGACAAGTAGTGGGTGAGGTGACTGGACCCTTACATACTTCTGAGTCCAGCACTCAGCACTGCTAAACATCTCACATCAGATCTCAGGAAGAGCCAATGTGCCTTGTGACACCAACAAGGCATAAGGCTGAAAGCTGCATTTCCTGAATGCACTGCTCCTGTCTCTGAAGACTTGGGCTATAGCTGGCCTTATCCCTGAGCCTGATGTGAGGTGCTTAACAATTTAACCACTTCAAGCAGCCCAAAGTCGCTCCCCTGCTAGATGTGTGAAAGGCTCGAGACCCTACAAACGGCTGAGGGAGGAGGGGCACTCAGGAGAGCTGTGAATGGACCAGGAGAGGAGACATAAATAAATCCTGCGGATGATGCAAAGGTACCACGCTCTCCTCAGGCAGGAAGGTTCCCCCTGAAGGTCACCTGGGGGGACAGCATCAAGCCGCTGGGAAAGCACCGGCTTTCTCATCCTGTCCTTTTTAGCTTGAGAAGAAAGGGTTTCTCAGTGTTCACACAGTGAGGACAAAAGTAAAAGGTCCTAAACACTGAGGCTTTGTACATGCCCATCTGTCGGTGGCACAGGCACTGTGCAGAATGAACATTCCCGAAACCTCAGTCGAGCCCAGACTCCCTTTTGAACACCCAAGATGATGATACTGCACAGTGCTGAGCAACTACCGCGAGCCTATGGTCTGACAGCCTCAGGCCAGACTGTGCTGAAAAGGGAAGGAAAATGGGCTAAGCAGGAGCTGTGCCTCATCAGGCTTAAAAAGGTCTCCTCTGAGGAGCACGGGATCAAGAATATTCTGAACTGGAAGGACAATTGAGCATGCACAAGTATACCTGTAATGACCAAGGAGGGAGAGCTGAGGCCGGTGGAAGGAAAAGATGATCAAGAAAACAGAAGGATTTGAAAAATTGTCCCTAAGTACATATTGCTAAATAAGTGAGCATGTGTATTCTCCACCACTGAAATGGCAGAAGAGTGTAAAGAGCTGCTGCTGCTTGTCCTGGCTTCACTGCAGACTCTGAACAGGCTTCCTCCCACCCATACATTTAAAAATGCAGATTCACAGAGGCAAGTATTGTCATATACAGCAAAACAGAATATTTCTGGTAAAACAGGCAGTGATTTTGATGAGGATGGAAAAGACAGACTTCAGCAAAACTGTAAGGTGTAACTCTATTCAAAACTGGCATCAATCTTAGAGCTGTTGGTCCCCAAACCTGCAGGGAAGTGTGACTAGAAGGCAGAGAACAGGGTTTATTACAGAGTTACAGACCTTGAGAGTTTTAGGTGATTTTTATTTAACTTAAAAAAAAAAAATCAAGATGCTGCTATAATCCTATTAAAAAGGGTTTAGAGCTCTCACCAATCCACAAATCTGTCAAGAATTTATGGGCTTAGGCTTGCAAACACTTATTACCATCTGCACCGCTTACCCTTCATGGAAGGAGCTATTTAGTATAAGGGTTATAAAGCTGCCCTTATGCTTTTTAACAGACAAAAAATAGTAGCTAGCACTTTTAGCTCAAAAACAGGCTTTCTGAAAAGTAGGGGGATGAATCAATTTTAAAACAATCCATCAGTTGATAATGAATTCCAATATATTTTTTAAAAAATTAGGAGGGTGGGGGGGGGGAAAGAAAGGTAATATGGGTATGAAAAAGAAAACATAAACAAAATACATAACTATGGAGTGTGGAATAATTCATTTAACCCCACTTGAGAGTAAGACTTTCAGAAATATAATGCTTTTGGTTTTGCCAGTCCTTCTCTGAAGCTAGGATAAGTCATTCTTCCACTTTCCACTACACTCTCACACACATAAGCACAAGACACTAATTATTTATCTCTTTTGGTGGAAAGGAGAGGAGCATACAAGGGGCATTTTAAATTTCGTTTTAAAAAATGAAATTCAAAATGACCAGCAAACCAAACAGCATTTCCAGATGCTGGTAAAAGTGAAGGGAAGACTTTTTTCACAGAGCTCTACTGTTATCCTCAAATTCTAACCCCATACTAGTCCCAGCCAGGAAGCCTCTTCCAAGTGGGAATTACCCCCCAGCAGTTTCAGTATCACCAAGGGAAGCGCCTGTTGTCGTTACCACATTGGGGTCCTGAGACTTTCCATGCAGTGCTTGTGTGCAATGCATGGTCATAGCTCAGCAGGTCACACAGACATTTCTACAAGCTCTACTACTCAAAGTTCCCACCCACATAGGAACCTACATAGTTATCCCGTGCAGACCAGCCCGGGTACAGCTGCATGTGAAGCTGTCGCTCCTTCCTTGCTAGTTCATAGTATTTCGCTTGCTCTTCTCTGGATAACGCGTGCCACTGGGGTGGAGAAAAGACAAAAAGACAAAATAAAAAGCACTAGTGGTTGGGGGTTTTTTTAAGCGTGTTATTTATACATATAGATACAGTTAGAATTGATTTTCATAAAAAAGAGATAAAAACAGATGATCTGGCATGCTGACATTCATATTTTATTTACAGCTCTAGATTATAACTGCAGTTAAATCAACTGAACCACAACTAATCATTTACATGCACTCAACCCCTTTGTCTCCTGTTGAGAGAGGAGAATTAAGAAATCTAAACAAAAACAAGACAGCAGGGAAGACGGTCCAGAAGCTGAACTACTTGTCCTGAGCCAGAACTCAGTTCCAGCTTTGGAGGTGTCTCCCCCACTGGAACTTCCTCCCCTCTTCTAGCTCTCACAGGTGCTGATACTGGTGCTGTACTCAAAGGTTTTTCATTTCCCATTTACTTTTCTGCCTATCTTAGGCCAAAATAAAAATCTTAAGATTTTTTCATCAACCGCTCATGGAAATGATACTGAAATAACACTGCTGTTAATTAACTCCTCCTCTTCCCCATGAATGACCCCACTGGCAAGAAGTGCCTGCAAAAACTAAAAAACAAAGGCCTTTGATTTAGCAATTCCCCTTTACATTTTCACAATGGCAGAAAAACACAGGGATTCAGAAGGTGTGAATCCTCCCCAGTTTCAGGCCCTGCTTGTGCCTGTCCCTTGTTACCTACCCTTCGACCGAGGATTTGGTTGATGGCTGCGCTCTCTTTCAATGTGCATTCTGCTACAACTTTTGCTCTCATTTCCTTCATATACAACATAAATGCATTAAGAGGTTTCTTTATGTGTGGCTTCTTTTTCTCTTCTTCTTTTTTGGAGTCCTGATGTTTTCTGAAGAGTAAAGATAGAACAGACAGAGACCTCACAGTGAGAACCCCTTGTGAGTTTATTAAATTAATCCCCTCATTCTCTCTAGCAACAATCCTCGGCAATCTCTAGGAAGAGGACCAGAAGGTTCTCTAGACCCTTCACCCTGGCTGCTGTATGGCAACAGTCTTAAAAGCACTACAAGAAAACTCACCTCACGTTTATGCAACACCACCAAGTACCCTCTGAGCCCCTACAAGAATCTTGGAAGGACATGGGCCCCAGAAAAATGGGCTTACAGGGAGAGCTTGAGCATGACAGTAGAGGCAATAATTACACCTCTTTATCAATGGGTCAGTTCAAACCTAAACTTGATACCAGCTCTCTGCAGCTTTGAAGAAGCCATTTATGCTTAGTTTTTTTGTCTCCTCTGGTGCATCTGTTATCTCAAGGCTTCAAACTAGACACTGAGTAATAGAGAAACTGGTCAAGAAACTTGAATCTCAATCAAGAAAATTCCACTTCCTTGTTGAAACAGGTGAAATTAGTAACTAATTGCCTATGACATTTCACAGCAAAAAACATCACAAACCCAAGCCTTTTTACAAGCCACACATGCACAGGGGATGCTTTGAGTATCCCAAAGAGAAGACAGGGGAAGCAACAACTTACGAGCTGTGGAGTGAGCCGACGTCGCTCTGGGAAGATTCCTGTTTGACTGTTGGTGTGACTATGGCCGGATGAGGAATTCCAGTTGTGTGTAAACTATGGTGTGGCGGGACCATGTGTGGAGGAAACCTAGAGGAGAGAAAGCTGTGTAAATTGTCAGAATAAAAATGAATGAATGGGGAGGGATGTGTACACACATTAATAAAAAAAAAAAAAAAAACAACTGGCATATAACAAGCACATGACAGCTAGACAAAGCATATGAAAGCTGGCAGCATTAATTAGCAATAAATTAAACATAATGACTCTTCTAATGTCATTAAAGCCAATCTTCCCCTTCATTATCATTACTGACACGAGACATCATGATTTTTAACATTAACAAAAGGCGAATTCAACCGGATGAACTTGCATGAAGGTGGAATTTCAGCTACCTGAAAAAAAATCCACCAGTCCATTTCTTTGCTGAGAAATTATGTGTGGCAGCCAAGGAATCAATTTTTATAGTTTTGAATCATGTTGTGAATTTAGGATGACATCTTTTATTCTATATTGACAGCAAAATAAAATATTAATGCCAACACATTCTAGATGCATTTTTGATAATATTTATAGATGCCTCATTAGCTACATTTTGTTGATGGAGCACAAGAAAAATATTTATTTGTGTCTAATAAATCTCTGAGCCACACTGCTTTAACAGAAGGTGGAAGGACTGTGGAATTTTTGAACCATTTAAGTAACCTAGAAAGGCTTTAACAATCTAGCCTTTCTAAAGAGAAAAAAATGTTGCCAGCTTTATGGTTTATGGTCATATACATGGACAGATCCCGGTCCTGCAAGTGGATTCAGAGGGATATGCAATCCTGCATGAATCTAATTGCTTGGTCGGGATCACAGCACAAACATGGCACAATCATTCAGACTTTTTACATTTTATGAAATATAAGAGAAATTAACAAAATTCTCAATGAACAAAAATGAACAAAATTCTCAAAAGCAGGATTGACTTATATCATTGTTTCTCAACAGTCGCAGAAAGGCTTTGCAGTAAATAAAGAAAGCACAGCATGACTGACTGCCTTCCCCCACTGAAGTCAACAGGTTTCCAAGGAATGGGTTCTAGCCTAAAATCATGTTTCAGAAGTAACTTTCCTCAAAATGCCAAAATTAAACTGATCTGGCAAGGGCTTTTCTCACTGCAAATCCTCACTCTCATCCCAGATTTTGAACAATCTGATCCAAGTAAAACAAACCAAGATTATGGAACACTCAATGAGATAAGTAATTATTTCTTCTATCATCAATATAGAATGATTTTTTCTATCCAACAGGATTTTAAATGGGGTGATATACCATGGATATTGTCATATATAAGCATCAGCAATATAGTGGGGTTATCTTTTTCTCTCCCCTCTTATAAATCCCAATGCCAAGCTTAACAATACCATCTCCCCTGACTGCCTAGACATTCTCTACATTCACAAGATGACACAGAAGTACTTTCATGAACAAGAGCACTGTCCACTACAAACTCTGAGGATCTTTTGTCTATCAGCCGGTAGTACTCAGGGTGATTAGACAGAACTATTTTGTCTTTGAAGGCAGTGGTGGGAAGAGCAAGGACTGACAGGGAGAATGTGAAATTGTTCAAGTTGTAGAGAATTGCAGTTCTTCATGAACAAAGGCACGGAGAGAAGGGAGGCAGGAAGGTGGGATGGCAAGGGAAGAGGAGAATGGGCAGCAAAATGGTCATTCCTACTTCTGCTAAAGACTCACGGACACAAATCGCCAAGTGGGTTGTCCAAGTGCCTTCCCACTCTCTGACAAAAGTAGCTGGGAGAGAAGCACACATTTGAGGATATGGTTTGGTTCATGGCAGGTCAGAACAGAAGACAATGTCGAGGCTGCAAAGGAGACTGGCATCCTTGTCCCAGTTCTGCCACAGAACTGCTCACCCTCAGCAAGACACAAACTGGGCCTTTGTATTATTTTTTTCTATTCTTTCTCTACTTCCATGTGTATGTATTTTGATTGGACTTATCTAAAATTTGTTCACACACACCTGGGACCTTCAGACACTGTACAATGAAATAAAAACTGGCAGTATGAGCTGGATTTTTTTAAAAAATAACTAACAAATATGATCAAAAATAAAAGTGGTGGTAAAAAACCTGACCTTGCTGAACACAGTCTAAGCACAGTGATAAAAGGTTGAGGCACATCCTATCAAGGGACTGTCCTAGGCAAGACCTTGTGTTTCAGAGAGGACTATGCTGCTCGGGCTGGCTAGGCCAGAGACAAAGGGACAATGAAGGATGAAGATGGAGATGAAAAGCCTTCCTTCAGAGAGCAGGCAGGAAGAGCTCTGCTGGTCTGACACGAGGGCTCAGCGTGAAGTGTGGTGGGCATGTACCAGCAGGGAGAAAATCTAAAAATCTAAATGCAGAGCACAGCATGCCCACATTGTGTGAAAGCCTGAAGGATGGCAAAGCCTCCACTGACCTCAGCTGGGATATTTTACTCACTGGGCTCTAAACTCCAGAGACAGCAGCCTTCATCAACAGGCAGCTGCAGCTCAGTGGTTATTTTCAGGGTTGCAGTTTCCACGAGGAAGTGCTGTGTTCATTACCAATGACCATTCACTTTTTCATACTGAATCTGTCCAATTCACAAGGCTGCCTATTGGACTTACACACCCCTTCCTATATTTAGGGCTATAAAAACATGCTCCAGAACACAAAGTTGCTCTCACAATCCCATGGACTTCCACTGGTGGGATGAGAGTCCAGCCCAAGATCTGAGTGCCTGTTCATTTCCATGTAGACAGCCACTCACATGGCAATATGAGCAGGGGAAGGGTGTTAATTTTTAACTTCCTGGCTACACTCCAACTTCAGTAATTACATTCAGCAAAAGTGAATTTCCCCTGAAATTTCAATTACAGAAGGTATTTTCCACTGCCACCACTTAACTGCTGTGCAGTGTTTGTCTGGTGTAATTCTGCTAAATTATTTCCTGATTTCCTCTCACAGCAGTTGTTTTTTCATAGTGGGTCCACTGTTTGCCCATCATTCAGTTAGCCCTGTCTCATTTTACCTTAAAGGCATATTACAGAGGGGTAATGAAGGATCAAGAGATCTTACAGGCGTACTACAGGCATACAACGTGAGTGTGGCAAGGCTACAAGTAACAACTAAGAGTTGTAACTGGTTAAAGATACTACCTTAATAGTCTAAACAATTTATGAAAAATCACTATTAGTCACCCTTAACCTTTTACAAACTATTCATAAGCACACTTAAACTAATAAACAGCAATTTCTAAGCTTAGGGAACTAAAGGTTGGGAAGCACTACAGGCTCCAAAGATCTACACCATAATGCAGGCAAAGATGGGAACTATTTCTGAAGGCAGGCACTGGAAAACTGTGGACGGAGGGGTGAGGTTTGAGGTCTGTGCTGACTTCACTGCACAGCCAGCACAGCAAAGGCAAGGTCTGCAGCAGGGGCTTGCAGCAGGGCCCTGCAGGGCAGCTGCACAGGGCCAGCATGTCTGGAGGCCAGCATGGGCATCACCAGCAATCTCCTGACCACACCAGACACCTGGACAAGGGCTGTCCCCTGCTGAGCCCAGGCTGACGTGGGAAAACATACATGAAACCATGTATGAGAGCACAGAGGGTGCTCCCATCTAGGGGAAACCAGAGGAGAAGTTTCTGGGCTGAAAACAAAGGGTAAACACCTTAAATGAATTCATCCCCCTGCACGTGTGCCTGAGCACGTGCACACGCATGGGCTTCTGTCAGAGACAAAAAGAAAGGCTCCCTGTGTATGTGCACACCCCTCACCTTCGCCTAAGACATTCACCAGATTTTTTTTCTCTAGACAAGTATTCCATGAATTGCAATAAACACCCTAAAAATTCTAAGCAGCTCATTATACACTACTGTCTCCTTTTATGGCTCCAAGCCAGAATATAATGATGAGTCTTAACTTGTTAAGGACAACTAATTTTTTGTTCCTGGCTGTCTCAGGGGCTTCTCTCTTACTCACTCTCACTTTACTTCACTGTTGACATGTTTCTGTTAACTGGATGTCATCTGCCTGCCTTGATTTTATGCACAAGCAGTGGGATGCATTTTTCTGTGCAACAATTCTGCTTTGAGTTGCATTAGATTTGTCATTATTCTCTCATTTTCCCCTTGCACTTGTAACATTTCATCTATTCCTGCCTTATTTTTTGAGCCACGGTGCACCCACATTATGGTTTATACATGATCTTGCTCCCTTTGAAGCCGGCAGATTTCAGAGCCAGCCCTCGTCAGGAGAAGTGCCTGCTACCAATTTAGCAGGCTGAGGGCCCCGAGCTCCAACAACTCAATCTAAAGGGGGTCACAGGGTGGCACAAGCGAGTGTCAGCAAGTGCTGTTTAATTGCCAATCTAGGCTTCTCCATGGTGTTTAAAGTATAATGACCCATCACTTAATTCTGAGAAGTCCTGGCCCTGCTGCTGAATGGAATGAATATCAAAGGATGTGCTAGAACAGGGCAAGGAGCCTACATTTCCTATAACTGCCATAAGTATAATAGACCTCTACTTCTGTCGTCCCATTACCACAATAATGTATTTAATTTGCTGTGTACTCTTTTTAACTAGATACCTTTCATAAAGTCTATCTTGGGAATATAGCCCCCCCTGCTTCCACATCTCCCCCCTCCCTCAAATGACTAGCCTCTCTAATAATAATTAAACTAAATCAAGCTCTACTTTGCCTCACACCATGCCCGCAAGTCTTTTATAGATATTAAAAAAGATTAAACAGGGGGAGGGAACCATTGTTTAAATTTGCAGCTCTCTCCCCAGCCTAGTATTTTTTTTCTGGTCTGGGACTACCCTTTTTTTTAAAGTTGATATTCCAGTTGTCTATTTGCTGGGACAGCATTTTAATTTAAATTTTCAGTTTTTTGTTTACTTATCTAAAGCACACACCACACTGTTTTCCCACCCATTCATTCACGAGCCCTAGGTACAGATTTCCACTTCTCAATGAGGTGTGCTTCCCCCCAGCCCTCACCAGTCTTTTCCTCCTTAGATCATCTATGCACCAGTGCTCACATATTAAACTGCAGAGATGGAGAGGAAGGGACAGAGCAGGGAAGAGATGTGGAACCTTGCTATGTAATGCATGCTAATTTAATTATGTGCCATCATCAAAATGGATTAGCTGTTTCAGCCCATCAGGAAAGTCTAAACTTCCACCGATTTAATTAACCAGGCTGAAAATCAGATGAACAGAAAATAAAACTATCATTAGGAGCAATTACTGATTACTTAAACATAGTGCTGCCAACCAGTTTGTAAATAAAACTAGCAGCCCCTGGAAAATTAGATGGAATTAATTGGAGGTAGGGAGGGGGAGAAATATATACTTCTAAAGCTTTTGAGGGTCAGGCAGGCCCTTTTATGTTGACTATTAGTGTTTGGAGCTTTGGGAGGGGAAAATACAGCACAATAACCTTCCTCCCAACTCTGCTGAAGAGCAGTCCTCCTCCCTCCTGAGCCTCCCCTCCCGCGCACACAGCACTGCTCTGGCTGCTGGCCACCAGGAAAGCAAAGGCTATCACCACTTCTCATCCCTGCTTTTGCAACATTACCCTCTCCCAGCTCTTTCATTTAGTTTGGCTTTCAAAGGTGGCTTCTCACTCCTCCACCTCTCCCTCTAAGGCAAATGTTTGAGGCCCAATGACAGCGTCAGGACACCACCTTCTCCTCACATGGGAAGGTAGCCCTCGCCCTCTCCTCCACCCCACCAAAAAGCTAAGGGTGGATGTTTAACTCAAGTGCTTTCAGGAATCTGCTGCCTAGATGAAATGCTCTCCTACAGAGAGTGGGAGGAGGAGCTACATTTGCTCTTGATTTAGGACCTCAGCATTTGAACTCACCTTGACATGGAAGCATTGACGGTCAGAGCTGTTGGGTAGGGGTGGCGGAAACCCCCTGTCGTGATTGGGTACACTGGCTGACCTTGCCTGGCAAAAAAGAAGGGAGAGAGGGAATGAGAGAAAGGAAAAAAGGGCTTAAAAAAAAAAAAAAGAACAACAAAAAACTTCTCTCTGCACAGTAAGCTTTATTCTCATTTGATCAGAACAAAAATCTTGGGGATTGTACAGCAAGGATCAAAGGAAAGAAACACAGAACAATTTGAATGCCATAAATCTGATAGGAATGGCTAATTAAATTTTATAACCTCTGCTTATGTCAATAGAGACCCTCTCCCCAAGCTGAAACTAGGTGTTTTGTTGTAATAATTAAAGGCGAAGTCTCGCTTGCTTTAATGGAGCCATCACACTAATTGAGGGCTACACATCCAAAGGAAAACAATAATGAATGTAAATTTATACCAAAATAAAGTACAGTGAATCAAAGGACTTCAGTTGCGCTTTGGGCCTCTTTCGGTATTTAGATCTCGGTGAGAAAACATTAAATTAACAGAGCTTAATTTGTAGCCTTTTGTCAGATTAACAAGTGTTGACAAGAGTTACCGGGGGAGAGTCCCCAAGAAGTATTGTGGGTAACCAATAGACAATCACACCTCATTACAATAATTAAAAAATACAGCAACATGCAAAACAGCATCCTCATGAAAGACACACAACTTTTTCTGATGGAGGTTTGTCTGTGCTGGCTAGCTCGTTTCATCTGTCCTTCAAATACATCATCTGACTGGGCAGGATGCTTTTGGAGTGGGTGCTATGCCAGGAACATGCAGGCCAGTGGAGGACAGATGGGTTGGGAAGTTGATGGTGAAGTGCAAGTGGCAAGGAGAGGGGAAATGAAAAACTTGGGGTTACTTCTGTGAAGTTGGCCGTGCCAGTCTCCCAGAGCAAAAGTCAATGTGATGGTGTCACCCCTCAGCAAAAATCACTGGGAGAAGCTGTAAGAGCTGTGGGTAGGCAAGCACACCATGGTGTTGACTTGTTCTGAAACAGTGGGGATGGCAGAGTTGTCCAGAGACAGAGGTGGCATTAGCATCCATCTGGTGAAACTGGCTACACGTGGCATCATCCATGTGCTTTGGCAGCTATGGCATGAGGTGCAAGGAGGACAAACCTGTGTCTGCACAGTACAGACACTCACATGAGCAATGGGGTATAGGCCAGGGACACTGAAGAGTTTCTTCCCTGCACCCTCATGTCTTTCATGTCACTGACTTTTGGCACTAGCTGAGTGTATTTGTTTGAAATGTTGAGGCTACTGCTGTGCAAATTTGAACTAAGGAGCTCACATGCAGTCTACAATTGTTCAGGGTGTCTTTTAGAAAAGGTAAACCACCACAAACTAGGAGGAATTTCAGATTTCAGGGAGCAATGCTTTGGTTTTTTCTTCTGCTCATAATGTGCTCTTCTGGAGAAGCAACATTCAGCAGAGAGGTGATGGACATGCTTCACCTTCAGGATGGGGGAACCTCTATCCAAAATAGCTGCATGACCACCCACAAGGAAGGGCAGCCTGCAAAATGGCCAGAAGCTCCATCTCTCCTGCATCAACACTTCTGTATCTGAGAAAGGTCTCCAAGGCCTCTGATGCCACCACTGCAAGGGCTCTGATGGCCACCACCAGGTCTTGCCCAAGACCTGGGGATATGCAGTGACCTCCTGCCCTGTCCTGCTTTCCCTTTGGGGGTATCAACTCCAGTTCCTCATGGAAGAAATTGTGAAGAAGTATCTTAGCACAGCTGGAAAAACAACCTCAAGCAGGAGCAAACTATTTTGAACTTTGGGCAATTAATTTCTATAAAAAATATGACCACCCCAAGACAGAGGAGGCCTGTTATGTGAGAAAAACAGGGTAAAGTCTTGATTTATAATGCAGAGAACTGTTGTATCCAGCAATACAAATGGATTTTATAAGCATTTAAATCAAATATACTACACAAAAGGCTTAGGCAGTGCTTAAGTATATTATAAACCTATTGAGAGATGGCAACATAGGAAATAAAAGAAAATAAGGACTTGATTACTGCTGGGAGCCTCATACCCAGCAAGGCTCTGCAAGTGGGATCTGAGGAGTTGAAAATGAATCCAAATCCAAAATTTTCCATTTCTTTTTTCTTAACCAGTTTTAAAGTAAACTAATTCCTTTTACTTGTTTAAAATTCCATTCCTTAGATGCCAATTGCCAACTGCCCAGCCACATCTCAACTAGGAATACTGCTTATGGCTGATGTAAAGCTCTACTGTTTCATAAGTAAAACAAAAGAGTTTTCAAAAGACAAGGCAAATGAAACTTAAAATTGCAAATTTGTAGTGAGGATGGGCCTAGTAAAAAAAGAAAACAAAGGGTCTGTGAGAACTACCCTGAGCCCCAAGAAAGCCAAATCTGAGAAAAATTCATATGGTGCAGTGTAAGGGCAGTAACAAGAAAAGGACATTTCTGCAGAAGGATTTCAAAATTCATGCTTCATGAGCTGTCAGCTGGTTAGGATGACATGCAAAGCTGTGTCCAACTGCTCAGGTTTTGTTTACGACCACATGACCTGGCATATATTTTAATTAACCTTCATGAGGTGGGTAAATTCATAACACTCAGTGAAGTGGCAGTTGTCAAACAAACTCATCCCAATGCACACGCATACATACACACACACATATATTTTTACATAAATTTTACACATCAGAAAAAGAAAAAAAGAAATTAAAAAAATGGAACTCCTTACTGTGGTACTAACCATCCTAGCGGATGGGGGATTTGTCCTACAGTGCCTGGTGATAATGGATAATAAGGAGATATATCTGGAGGATGTGGAGGCCTTGGAATTCCTATGGAAGAGGAACATAAAGCACCATCAGTATTGAAATATGGAAATAAATAAAATATAAAGAAAAAACAAATATGTTTCTAAATTTCTGACACTTTATTTTTATTACAGTATTTGTGACTTTGCTTAGGGTTTTCAAAGGCTTTTTCACATTCTCATTTTTTAAACAAGAAAAAATGTTATTCACTCCCTCAGTCACCTCTCCAGTCAGAGATAATTATTTTTGTTATTCAGAATTCAGCAGTCTCAGACACGATTTTGGTGTGATGCTGTACTAGATATACTCTTAAATGTTCAACACAAAGATGGACCCTGCAACAGCTTCATGGTTATTTTAGTTTCAAAGTCATCCAAAAGACCACAGGCCCTACCCATGTGGTGACTGGGTACTCAATAA
Source organism: Melospiza melodia melodia (assembly GCF_035770615.1). Classification (NCBI taxonomy): domain Eukaryota; kingdom Metazoa; phylum Chordata; class Aves; order Passeriformes; family Passerellidae; genus Melospiza; species Melospiza melodia. Next base: position 8,768,581 of record NC_086202.1, read on the forward strand.
CATGGCATTATTCCAACGCAATCTCCAGAACAAGTTTAAAAGTCATTAAAATTGCAAATGATGTTTCCTTTTGAGCAAACCTAGGAAAACTTTTCTGAAACCAGGAGTGGAGGTGAGGACCCCTGGAAATGCTTGGTGAAACCAGGGGCAGATGTTGAAGGTGTGCAGGGGAGGATGGAGAGCCCACCCATCCTCTCTGGACTGAGGTACAGTTCCTACTCAGAAAGCAGAAACCAGCTTCAGACACAAGCCTTAAATATTAATGCTCCTTACCTTAAGAGCAAATAGGAATTACTCAGAGGAGTAATAAGGGTTACAAAGCTGGGTCTTTCAATTAAGAAGCCAGGGCACAATTACACAGCAGAAACAAAATTAAAACAGAGAGCATTAAAAAGAAGGGGTACTGTATTCAGGGCTAAAAACTATTTTTTTAAGTCACTTGGGAAGCTTTTAATCTCTAAATTAAATCTCCTTGTGTGACATTTTCATGCAGACATTGCTTTTTCTCCATTACAAAACCCAAACAGATTAACTGGGCTTTAACCATCCAGTGAGCTATTTGCACACTTGAAAGAATGTTCACAGAAGAAAAGCAAACAGTCTACAGACGTTAATCATATGTTTTACGATAACCATTTAAGAGCTATTCCCTGTACTACCATTATTTAAATGAGAGGTTGACTATGCCATTCACTTGCAATACCCAGGGATGGTGAGATGGATTCCTTTCAAGCCATGTGAAGTCAGCATTAAGCACAATTAAAAGGGGGCCCCAGTTGAAGCATATCGAGTGACAACCAGCTAATGCACAGTCTCATTCAAGGGTTGGAGTTTAGATAAATTATCTGCATAAGTTAAGGCTGACACAGAGTGATTCCTTTGACATGAATTCTGTTTCTGATGAACTTCACAATTAACTAAATGGGGCTTGGATTAACAAAACCAAAAACCACTGTCACTAGGAACTCAGCACAGCCTGGAGAAAGAAGATTGACGCTGTTTGACTTCTTTGGGACCTCAGGTTAAAAAGGGACTCTTAAAAAGTTAGAATAACATGTAAATTCTACTCTGTAACACCAATAAATCTAGTCAGGATTTTACGTGGTGCTCTATATTCAAGCAGAGTGCCCTTCAGGCTGAACTTAGAGTTGGGTAGACTTACATTGGGGAAAAGAATTGCAAGTGTAAAGCTGGAGCTAAGTAGTTACAGTGGATGAAAATTCAACATTATAGAAGAAAAATGGCTGAACTCCTGACACAGAAACAATGGGATTTGGGGAATTAAAAGAGATTCATTTTGAAACCGGTCATGACCCACCACCTTTAAAATTCCAGCTGCAATTCTGTAAGTGCAGATCACAGAATGTACATGTTTAATTCTCTGGGTCGTGCATGCAAACCAAGCACTGGTAGATTGAACTACCAGGTGGGGTATCATGCTTGCAAAGAAACACACCTGCAAGCGACCCCACACATGCAACTCTGGTGTCACCCTGCAGAAGCTCTATGAAAATTCACCCAGTAGGTTTCCTTCTGAAGCCTAATTGGCTTAAAAAGAAAGTATTTTGTCTGGCTTTGACATTTTACATGCCCCCTTTGGTGCTCCAGCATGGGAAATCCATTCTCCCGCACTCCGCTCCCCTAATGCGCAAAAAGGGAAGATACACCCACTCCCTCCCAAAAGCAACCCCAAAATACTTCCCACCTACCTGTTTTGGGGTCTACGTCAGCTGGTAAGTGTGGAGGAGGGTTTCCTGGTGTGAAGTGCTCATTGCTGTATGTGATAAGCGGTGTAAGAGGGTGTACATGGTGTGGGTGCTGCACAACTGGCACTTTGTTAGACTGTCAAGAGAAAAAGATTGACACTGTTAGAGCAGCGCTGGGCATCCCCCCACTACAGCATGAGTACACACAAAAAATCTGAGTAGCCAGGATTTCAATGCGATCCTCAGACTTTTCCAGATTCCTTCTCGGCGTCACCCTTGCAGTTTTCCCACCCTCTTGCTTAAAACCTCCTCACACACTTTCCCTGCTGTTGAGGTTCTTTAATCTTTTTGACCTGTCATGCTCCTGTATGGAGCAACAGCAATTCTTTAAAATTTTTCCTTTTTCTTTTATAATCTTGTGCTTCACCTTCAAGATGCAGGCAGACTCCTCAGTGAGGGGCTGAGAGAATCCCCCATTTAATTAGCAAGAGACCCAAATGCTCAATGACCTGTAGGTCTTTTCCTCTCCCCTTCCTGTCCTCACTCTCAGTTCTGCATTTTACTGCTCATTGCAAATACTCCAGATAAAAAGCCTTTGTAGTGCTGGAGTATTCCCTTCATCAGCAAGCATTAAGCTGACAAGCGATCACCTGCATATTTTATATATATATTTTAGAAGAGCTGATTAATTATCAATTCATCAGAGAGCGCTAATAAATGGAAACTGGATACTGATTAATTAGGCTACTAAAATATTCAGCTATATAAATAATGGCAAAACCCCCCAGATAAAGCCATTGAAATTAACACTCTTGTAGGGGGAATAATCACGTAGATATCATGAGGTTTTCCCCATCACATTCCTAGCTCTGGGGAAAAAAAATATTTTTCTCAACAACAATTTAAAAAAAAAAATTAAAAGGAGTGAATGAATGAAAGAAAAAGGCAGGCTGAACTGTAACTTACCCTTACAAGATCACAAAGAAAAAATTAAGCTGAACCAGCTGAACCGCTGGACCATTTACTGTGAGTAATCCAATTGCAAAAAACCCTATTCCCCATAGAGGATTTTCACTAAAATCCTACAACAGGGACATTTAACCAGATTAGGTACCAGCAAAGATAAAGAGGCTGGTATTAGATGATGAATGGATTAGAGTCAGGTTTCATTTTAGAATGTGTCTTCATTTCCTTTTATTACTTTAAGTAAGGAACAACTTGCATTAACATCAAGTAAAAGGAATCACATTAAAATAAAGTAGTGATACCATGGTGGCCACGATAGCGCCGCTGCTGTTCAGGGTCTGCCAGCACTCTCCTGCTCCCTCCCCAGCACCCCCAAACACACACACACACACCCTCACCGTGCCACCTTAGACAAGCTATTGCTGTTATCTGATCCGGCTTCCAATGCTCTGAGCTTCCCTTAAAAGCATTTCAAAAATAATTCAGTTATTCTTTGGGAATGAGCTGCTAGACTGTGGGGAAGGAAGAGGGAAGACAAACTGGGAGCAAGGAGGAAAAGAAACATCTGTCTTCCCTGAATGAACAAGAAGTCCCTCCACCATGCTTTGGCCAAATGAAGCCCCTTTGGCTCCCCCAGCCCCAGTCTCTGCCATAAGTGGCTATTTGGGCTCACTGCTTTGATAACTGCAGGAAAAAGTGTGCATCCAAAAGAAGCCAGACAAGGGCTGTACTTGTGCCTCCCACAACTTCTCCTGTGTTCTTCACCATGTTCATCTCTTTGTGCCACCCTTACATGGGATGATGCCTCTCCACCACCAAGCGCTTGGCACAGGGGATTCCACTGTCAAGTGGCCACCACGCAGAGAAGAACGTGGTCACAACAGCCAATGCTATGATTAACAGCAGCTTGTGCTGGCTGGGTTGTGGGTCACATCTGCCAGCTGAACAGCCAAGGACAACTTTTGGCCACACGGATCTGTAATGGTTTCACATCAGGAGGAGCCAAAGGAGATGCTCTAACCCAAAATCTGTTCTCTTTCAAGTGAACCAGCCCAAGCAGTCTAAAGTAACTGAAGGCTTTGGTAAGGGTTTCACCTAACAAATATATTTCACACCATACAAAGTAGCAGGCATCTACCCAACAACACATGACATTACAAGCCAAATGACCAGTTGATGAGGTTCACAAAAATGATCATTTCCAATAAGAGCTACTTTTTCTGGCCAAGAATTGTGTGAACTCCTGCTGTTAGGTGACCCACAATGTGGCCCCATTTATTGAAGAAGTTAATACAGGCTGTAGCTTTGTGCTCCCCCAGCTCTATCTATCTGCACATCATGGTAAACCTCACCCAGACCCTGACAGACATTAAGTGCTGTCTTCCACAGAGAGCTTATTTTCACAGAAACTGGAGCTGGTTAGCTAAAAAAATATGTAGAATAACATTAGAGGGTCAGACTTAAGCCGAGAAACAAGAAACAACACGTGAGAGGAAAGCTGGACTGACATGGCTCCATCACCAAAGCCAGATGTACCATAGGGGGTTACATGTCAACTGTGGGAAACTGCCACTCCGTGCTTTGATATACCAAGACCTCCCACAATATCTCCACAAAACAGAACAACTGCTAAATTATGATGTATTTCACTCAACATGTTTCAGAAACAAATAAAAAGCAAAAGTAAAGCAAATAAAAATCAGCAGTTAAGAGCTTGAACCTTAGGTCTGCAAATTTTTCCCCTGGTAAGTAATTTTTGTTCGGGTTGCTACCACGCACTCAAATGGACCACTCATATAGAGGTGCAAGGGTAGGATACTCTTTTGACACTGATGATGCTGGGGCAGAGGTGGGGGGAGAATGTGCCAGGGGAAAGGGAGAAACTATCATATACATGCTCAAAAACTGGGACAGAGGAGTGTGATCCACTTCCCAGCGAGTCAGTCTGCATCTGTACCACTACCCAGGGACAGGTTTCCATTCCGTTTTGCACTGTTTGGCACACAGTGGGGAAAGGGACCATAACTCTCCTCAGAACAGCACACACAATTTGCAAGCCAAGCTAAACATGCATAATATGCTAAACAAGCTGCTCTTTAAAAGTACCGTTCCTGAAGTTAACTAAGCTTCCTTGGAAAATAAAAATAAAGGACAATCTGGGAAAGAGCAGGATTAATCCTGCAGATGCATCTTCCTTTGAAGCCAATGGAAGCTCTCCCTGAGTTACAAGTGTGGTCCTAACCCCATCCACTGGCAATGAAAGGTAAACCACAGAAACCATCAATAGGAGACACCCATTAGATGACTTTAGACATCCCCCTGCAAAAGGCAATATTCTCCAATATACATTTGTGAGCACTTCATCAATGGCACTTTTAAGCTAAGGGCCGTTGTGAGATGCAGGCGTTTCTGTGGCAAGCTGAAGAGCTCCATGTATGGCTCTGTCAGGCACGGGAAGGGAGCTGCACTGGTACACACAGATCAGCATCAGGGCATGTGCTGACAGGACTGGAACAAGTGGAGATTTCTAGAGAGAAATCCCAGCACCTAAGAAGTACCAAGCCCTCTGCTGATAAATCACCCCTGTCCATTGAAAGCTGAGGTCTCATATGGTAGCTTAGAGGGCATGGTAAAGAATTGCAAAAAGACAAGAGAAGTTTGCTTTTCTTGGTAACTGCTGCCTGAAGCAACCAGAAGAAATTGTCCCCACAGGGGCTCTACTACTAAACCTCTCTATATGAATTTGAAATGCTTCTGGGAGTGCTTAAACACAGATCAGTTTAAACAATAATGGAGCTCTAGAACAAAAAAAATTCCCGCACCAAAACCACAACAAATTTTGGACTGATAAATGTTTGAAAGGAGTACTGAGATCCATTTAAACTAAGTTCTGATAGGTGCCTTTAGGGAACAAAAAAACCTATCTGAACTTCAGATTTAAACTGCAGGGGATTGTGTGTATAAATTGCTGTGTATTAGTCTTTGTTGCATGGTAAGGACATTTCATTAACAGGATGAAAGATGCTTCTATGCGTATACAGCCCAATTTAATACACCCCACTGATGAATACTCCCCATTTATTGAAGAAGTTAATACATGCTGCATAAATCAATAGTTCCTAAGTCTCTGAAAGCAACATAGGACTTGTGTAAGATGAAACATTGTATTGTTGAGCACACAAAGAGAAACCAACCTCTAAACAGGAAGAGTTTACGACTGCAATTTCTGCTTGCAAATTCATGGCTTGTTTGGCTTTGGCAATAAAACCACAGTGTCGTATCAACTCCAAGTCAGAAAAAAAAACCATGACAGAGACACCAGAGAATGTCCTCACCAGAATAATGTGGGGTTAGTAAAGGCAGGTCTGCACAAAAGCCACCCAGGCTGAAAACAAGCCATCATGCCATGTCAGCATGGCAGCAGCCAAAGCCTCCGGCCCCTGACTCCTTCCCAGAGCATCCCGAGGGCAGGGGGAGGCTCCTGCACCAACCCAGCGTCAAACCCCAGCACAGCCCATGCAGCTGCAGCCCTTTCCCTGACCTGGTGCCCTTTGAAACGTCCTTCAAGCCCTGGGAGGTGCTGCAGCCCACCGGGCACCCCTCAAGCACCCGCCAGCGGGAGGGACTGAGAGGTGCTCACACCCAGAGCCCAGAGCCCCGGCCCCTTCCTCCACCATCAGAGGAACGGGAGCTCTCCATCCTCCTCAAAACCTACTAATCAAGAGACACTGAAAACAAATGGAGCTAGAGCTCCGCCTGTCTTTTTGCCATGTCCTCCTCTTCCCCACTGCTCTCCTTTTCTGCTGAAGAAAGATGGGCCCTGAAAGTGCTTTTATGAGCCACTACAATACAATAAAACAAAAGCAGCACAGAAGAGGGTTTGTCAGCCTTTTCCCCTCCTCCAGGGTGGATGCAGGTCGACAGTGGTCTTGAATTAGCAGGCCCTCCTGGAGTTGCTCCCTGGGCTTAGCAAGGAGTACCATTCAATACCAGTTCACATTTAAAAATATGTGTTTCTCTGTATTTTCCAGATAATGCTATTGCAGTTTTGCTGACTTGTGGCCAGTGAAATGCTAACAGATGCTCCTGAACTGCTCTGCAGTTCCAAAGATACTCATAAAAGGCGTTTCTTTTTTTCTAAAGGTCGATCTCTCCCTGATTCTGCCTAGGAATGACATCCTTACACCCCCTCACCACCCTGACACCCCACACAAACCAGGAAATTAAGTTGCAAGTAAAGGCAAATCCCAAAATATCACTGCAAATATTGAAATGTTTTTCCATTTCCAGCAGAGTCACCACCACCCAAAGCAGAACATCTGTAAGCACCACTGCAGGTCTGGGGATCACCCACATCAGGAGCCACTCTGGGTGGCACCCCAAACTACACCAAGGAAAATGCACACCATTTGGGTTAACTGAGAAGCTAAAGCCAACCAAACCCACCAGCTATATGTAACTTGGTACTCATCCCCTCCCCAAGCATAAAAATTCAACACAAGTGATGAAGCATTTCCTGAAAAATGTCAGATTTAATTTCACCCAGCCCTGCACAGCTAGTGAAGTCACAGTTTATTTTTTTTAAGGATGCTTTCACACCTGACTAAGCATTCCTGAAAACTACTTCCCCTTGCTCCTTTATGGCTGATACAGTGGCCTGAGCCCTTTCTCAGTTTAATGTAGCTGATTCCTGCCTAAGGTCCTGCCCTAAGCTAACTGCCCATTGTAGCAGGAGACAAGGCCTCCATTGATAATCACAACTCACCCTGCTAGAAAAAGGCTCATTTTCTTCTTTCACACAAATGATGACAGGAGCACTGACAACCATGTGCTGGGACAATGCCCTCCCCAGGCAGAGCCTTAAAAAATAACCCCGAAACCCCTGCAACAACCCCCTCTGTCCTACCCTTAGTATAAAAATAAAATTAAATTAAATTTTAAAAAATGGGGATACACAAACAAACACACTTTAGCAGCCTTCTGTTTCTTCCCCTTCCCCCCCTGACCACTTCCCAGGCCACTGAGTGCCTACCTGCTCCTGCAAGAACTGCTGGCTTTCAATAAAACCCCGTGGTCTATTAGCAGTCTCTCAGACAAAACAACAAAATCAGCTTCCTGCTTTTAAGTGTCCAGCAATTCATTCATGAAAAGAATAATTTTGGGTTTTTTCCCCCCCTTTAACTCAGATGAAGTGTCCCCTGAATATTGGAGAGCTAAGCCACCGTGCTTGACATTTTTCCACATCCTTCCTGTCAGGGTGCGAAGGTACTGAGGGGAGGGGGTGGGGAAATGAGGATTTAAGATGTTCAGGAAATTTCCACTTAATTTCGCCGAAAGGCAATTATGTGAAATGATCTGGTGACAATTAGCATACGCCAAATCCTCTAGTGTACAAGGGGAAGGACTGGGGTTTAGCTATCTAATTACCGCCTGTTAGTTCCGACGCAGGAGGATAAAACACACTAGTAGTAAAACATTATTAAGTGTGCTCACACTCTGCTTTCAAAGCTGTTGTGGGCTGTAAGTTTATTCCTATGGTACTTGGAGTGGGGTTTTTATATTTTTTATATATTTTTTTTAGCAGAAGAAAGAAACTTGGGGTTTTAAATACAAGTTAAGTGCTGTAGTCTTGGACAACGTGGTGTTACTCCAATGTCAGGTCAGACCCAAACAAGCACCTGCTACACAAGTCTATAATTTGAGATCCTTCAGCAACACTGGGATTACATTTACAGCAGATAGATTTTACCTTACCTATTCTCTTAAGGCTTCACTGATAAAGAGAAAGCACTCTGCTCGCCTGCTCTGCCTCACCTCAGCATATGAATTCACACAGCAGTTACATCATCTATAGCCCAGAACTGTGGCCTGCATGCATCCAGGCAAGCCTTACACTGAGGATCAACATTACAGATTATTTGATCAACAGGTGGACTTTTCCATACCAATAGGACAGGGTAGTGCTCAGTCTCTTCGAGTTTCAGGTAAAAAAGCACCCATATTTATTTCTTCCATTGCAAAAGGAGAGGCAGTTTCTTCCCCAATGTGACAAATACTCGGTGTTTTCTCTGCAGACTTTAGTTAATTTTAATTACTAGACAGATACCATCTCTGCAGAGCAGGCAAGCCTTCGTTCATTCTAACAAGGCAAAAAAGCAAAAACACTTGGTATATATATTACATTAAAACTGAAAAACACCTTTTTGCTAAACCATACCAGTACAAGGTGTGCTGGATGCACAACCACTAAGCATAGAGATGGGTGAAACCAAAGCAGGTCTTTGGGAAATGGTCCTGAACACAAAAAGGGTAGGAAGGGGAGAGGCACAGAGCAATAATACAAGCACAAAAATTAAGAGAAGATGAGAAGCAGAGAAAAAAGCAAATATAAGCAAAATAGTGCATATAATTGCCCCGACAGACCTTCCTCTATGTTTTTATGTGAATACCTAGTCAAGCAATTTGATTTACTGTCCAACAGTCTCTGAAATGCCTCATTATAAACAGCTTTAATTCTTGCTTATAAACCACTTATTTCAGCACTAGGCAGGCATATATACTGTTTTGCAGGCAAAACAGCTCCTGATTTTTATTAGGGTATCTGTGATTTCTGTCTATAGCAAGAACTTAAATGTGAGGCCGTCAAAAATCTGCAAGAAATTAATAAAAATTAGCATGTACGCCTATGCCTTCTTGTATTTGGTAATTTCAGTAATAACAGCATTATTTAAAACCTACCATGAACATACATGCCTTAAGATATGATGGCAAGTTTTCAGTACAGCTTTTTAAAATGCAGCATTCACAGCAGACTGTGCTCAACACCGATATGCAACATATGTAGCAAATGCATATTAAATTCTTTAACAAATAACAAGGCTCTAAAAACTGTTTTCATTTTTTTATATGCTAAAAACATTACATGCTGCACAATTAACTGATGCAATTAAGTAAATCCAGACCAATTATTTCTTGCATAAATTCAAAAAATTTCCGTAAAAACGTTATGTTAAACGCACATCAGACCTGAAACACCTTGCAAGGATTTCAGAAGAAAAGTAACAGGCACGTTTGCACAGTGCTGTCAGGCCTTTTGCCCCAAGCCCCAGTAAAACAAAAATTCCTCTAAAGATATAATGTTTGTGAGATCTCACCACCAGTCTTGTAAAACCTGCATATGCAACAACAAGCAGTGAAAGAAAAAACATCTAAATAACTGTCCATTTAGATTAAATAATTTTAGACAAATTCTACAGAATTTTATCCCTTGTTTTATATAAGAAAAGGCAAATAAATCAAGTAAGCTAATCAGGCTTACTTCTATCATCAGGCTTATTTCTATCACTTCAGTACCACAGAGTACTGAAATGATAGAAATCCTCCTCCTGGATAAAGTGACTCTGTAAGCAAGTCTGGCAGAGTTAGAAAAGGAAACAGCAGAAACTCAAGACTTCCACAAAACCAACAGTGAAAATCTGATGCATTGTAGAATTCACCAGTAAGTTTCTATTTTCTGTGTGCAAGTAAAGGTAATACACAAAACAGGCTGAGGGGTAGCTTTACTTTCTGCAATTTATAATAATAGGAGAAACAAAGTCTCGTGGACTTCTGACAGCAAACACAGAAGCACTGTATTAAAACATGTGCTACCTCATATTTATCAACATTCAGTCTGATTTTTCATACTCCTTTATCCCTGGGCAAAATAATTCTTATGCAGTGTCCCTAAAATTTTCCCCTTTCACACTATAGATGAGCTTTCTGAAGAACTCAGAAAATTTAACTCTCAACCAAACACAGGACCAAAAGCACCCAATAAATAGTACTATGTAGCATTTTTAATAATTAAAACAAAAAATCTCGTTTCGTGTATGACAAGAGTTAAACCATTCCATCTCCAAACCCCCTTAACTGTAACATATGTGCCCTGCTACAAACCAACTTTTCTTCCTTTAAGAAAAAAAAACCCCAAAACCCAAACATTTTTACCTTCATGGTTTCAGAGTTTAGGAAATATCGTACTGAACTGAAGAAAGCTTTGATGTGGCCCCCTCCGCCCCAAAGGAAAAAAAGAGAAGAAAAGCTAGTGATGTCATGGTCACTGTGTGAGTGCCTGACTGCAGATGTAACACAGCCCTACACGCGCTCACACTTCTCCCTCGCTGGTAACCATTGTTCAGCAGCCAGGAATCAGCCCCCGAAACCTGCTGCACACCGGGCTCCGAAACGCCGCCCTGCCAACACACCCCGGTCCCACCCTGGATGCACCAGGAAAAAAGAAAATCCCATTTTCCCCCCCCCTCCCGCCCCCCCATGCAAACCCAAACCCGGGCGGAGGGAAGGGCGCAGAGGAGGAGTGCAACAACTGTCCCGCTGCTGCACCGCTGTGTCGCGACAGCGGCTCTGCCGCGCGCTCCTCGCCACCGCCGCCAAATTCAGCGGCATCGAAAAGTCGCGCTTCCCCCTACTAGAAAAGGCGATTACCATAAAATAAATAAATAAAAACAATGTAGCTAACAAAGGTCACAGCTGGAGATGCTTGCTTGGTTTCTCACGCTCTCCCCCCCCTCCCCATTTTTTTTTTTTTTTGATTCCACACAGGAAGAAAGGGAAGGAGAGGGAGAGAGGAGGAGAGGGAGAGAAGTCACATCAGAAGTTCAATGGTCAAGACAGAAAGCGCGCACGCAGAAAGTGCTACTCACCCAGCAATTCAAATTGAGATGCCAGCAGCCGAACTGCTGGAAGAGAGAGAACCCAGAGGCAAGCGCTCCTCCTTTACCACTCAAATCTTCCATTCCCACTAAAATTGCATCCCTCGGGTACATAACAGCTTTGTCTTTCCTTCTGTTAACCTCAAAAACTTTTTTTCTATACTGTCTAGATGCCAATTGTGCTGGCTTTGTATTATTTTCCTTGCAGCTTTTCTCTCTCTTTTTCTTTCCCCGCTCCCCCCCTTCACTTAAAGTACTGGAAAAGCTGTCTTAAAAGATCAAGATGTCTCCAGTTTTTTGGCCTGGTGTTTTCTGAATGCTCAAAATCCACTGTCATGTTGGCTGTGAGAAGTGTCTTATTTCTAAATTGTCGGCTGCAGTTATCAAAATTTAGAGAAGCCTCCTGTCTTTTCCAATATAGCACTTTACCATCATCCTTCCAGGGAGTGGGGAAAAGACTTTCTCCCCCCCCCGCCCCCCCCCACGCAGGTATGTCTGTTCACAAGAGCTAAAAAGCAGTTACTTTGGAAATCAATGACAATGCTACTCCAAGCCAGGTTGCGCAGGTATTACTAAGAGCAGCGAGGAAACGCCGGCCGGCCGTGAGGGAGCATGATCAGTTAAGTGTAGCAAGCAGTCACTTTATCTGCAAGATTGTCAAATCCCTCAAAACAAATTTCTTAGGGGGAGAGCTGTAAGGAAAGTGTATTTTCTTGTCATTGTAACACTGAGGTGACATTTGGCAGACCTTTACCATTAGCTCTGTTCTCTCCCCCTCCTCCCTTTTCCTTTAGTATTTAATATTTCTGTAAAACACTGACCTACTGCAACAGGGATGCAAGAGGAACTTTGAGATAAGGTGCCCTGGTTACTGTATTTTCCCAAGCTGCTCCTAAATGAGAATTAACAGGGGCACCTGAGAGCATTGCTGAACTGAGCAAGGGTAAAGCCTTCTGCCCTGTGCTTTGCTCTTGCCTACGAGCACTACAAGATGCCCACTTCCTAAATCTGAGCTGACTATCACGGGCATCCGAGTTTGCCAAGAGTCAATCTCCCATCTCCTTTTCATCCTTTCCTCCCAAAGTTGTAAAGTAGTTACTCTGCAACAAGGTAAAAAGCCAAAAAGGATGGTTTAAAGGGAAACAATTTGGAAAAGTGGGCTGCGTTGTTCCCCTCCTCACTTTCTAAGCAAATTTGTCAACACTGACGGAAGCTGCACGCACGGGGAGCGATCGCCATGTGGGACGGATGCTGCTGCAGACGAGGCACTGGAGGAGACCAGTTGCAAACACTTGTCTTCCCCACGCACATCTGGGTGATCACACCAACGAGTTCTCTTCCCCCTCACCCCCAAAGAGTGAAACAACAGGACCAAATAAATATAGGGGTAAAAATAAAACTGTTTTGAGAAGGGAGACCTTAAGTGCGTCCAAGTTTGCCTTTTAAGCGGCAGTTTAAAATGCGGGGGCCACAGGCTAAACAAAATATAACAAACGACAACGAAACACAAGCTGGTACCCAGGCCCCGGGGAAAAAAAAGAAGAAGATGAGCAGAAGAAGTAAACGGGGGAAAATCTGTGCAGTCTCTGTCCGCCGGAGCCCCGTCCCTGGTCCTCTCCCTGCGCTGCTCTGGCCTTCGCGTGTGCAGTGTCAGCCAGCAACCTCTAAGGCCCTTAATACCAAAACAAAACCCCACGATTTCCCTTTACACGGCAATAACAAAAGCAACGAGGCTCCAGTTTGACAAGTAAAAAGCCCCAACAACACGGCAGCTAATTGCCTTCCCTCCCTCTATTCACAGCAGCCACCACACTCCAGCGGCTGCCTTTGTCCCACGTGCGGTTCCCGGGTTCCCGGGGCTGCTGACGGACAGTTCCCCACCATTTACCAACAATAACTTGGAAAAGTGCAGCCAACGGGACGGGGAGCTCGGAATTCGGGATTGCCGGCTCTTCCCGAAAGATGCGCAGCACACGGGATGGAGATGCTGAGCTCCCTATTCCCATGCCTCCCCAAACAGCCCCCAGAACCAGCTCCTGCGGGATGCAAGTTCTCCCCCGGCCGTGGCCGATTCCCCGGGGCCGTCGGGGAAGAGCAGCCCGGAGTGGGGCGGCCGAGGGCGGCGGGAGGCGGGCGGGGGGCCGGGGGGAGGCAGCCCCTGCCCCGCGCCCTGCGCGCCCCGAGCCCTCCTTACCATGAGACCGCAACCGCAGAGGGCAGGGAGAGACCAAGCGGGGCTGCAGCTCCCTGCGCGCATTCCTACAGCCGCGACCGCGGGCGCTAAAACAAAGTTGGGTGTTCAGGGGAAGACAGAGGAAAACGCGTGGCTTGGCATTTTCTAAAAAGTTTATAAAAAAAATTTAAATATTTATCCCCTCTGCTCATTGAGGGGAGGGAAAAACAAAAAAAAAAAAAAAAAAAAAAGAAGAAAAAAGAAAAGGTAGGGGGAAAACTGCTCTGCTAGTTTAACGTCGAGGGTGGGGGTAAGGACAAAACAAACCTCCCGCACAAATTTCACGCCTTTCCAAATCAAAACA